>NC_140987.1:136921124-137521124 GCF_052327205.1 Somniosus microcephalus | reverse complement strand
TTATATTCCAACCCCCTAGCAATAAAAGCCAACATTCCATTGGCCTTCTTAATCACTTGCTGCACCTGCATACTAACTTTTTGAGTTTCGTGCACCAGGACCCCCAGATCCCTTTGTACTACAGTACTTTCCAGTTTCTTGCCATTAAGATAATAACTTGCTCGATGATTTTTCCTGCCAAAGTGCATAACCTCACACTTTCCAGTATTGTATTCCATCTGCCAAATCTCTGCCCACTTACTTAGCCTGTCTATGTCCCTTTGCAGGTTTTTTATGTCCTCCTCACTCACTACTTTCCGTCCCATCTTTGTATCATCTGCAAACTTTGATATGTTACACTCGGTCCCCTCCTCCAAATCGTTAATATAGATTGTAAAGAGTTGGGGACCCAGCACTGACCCCTGCGGAACACCACTAGTTACTGGTTGCCAATCTGAGAACGAACCATTTATCCCAACTCTCTGCTTTCTGTTAGAGAACCAATCCTCCACCCACGCCAGAATATTACCCCCAATCCCGTGATTTTTTATCTTGAGCAATAATCTTTTGTGTGGCACCTTGTCAAATGCCTTTTGGAAGTCTAAATACACTACGTCCACTGGTTCCCCTTTATCCACCCTGTATGTTACTTCCTCAAAAAACTCAAGCAAATTTGTTAAACATGACTTCCCCTTCATGAAACCATGCTGAGTTTGCCCTATTAAATTATGTTTATCCAAATGTCCCGTTACTGTCTCCTTAATAATGGACTCTAACATTTTACCAACCACAGATGTTAGGCTAACAGGTCTATAGTTTCCAGCCTTCTGCCTACTACCCTTTTTAAATAAGGGTGTTACATTAGCAGTTTTCCAATCTGCCGGGACCTTTGCTGAGTCCAGTGAGTTTTGGAAAATTATTACCAATGCATCCACAATCCCTACCGCTACTTCCCTCAAGACCCTGGGATGCAAGCCATCAGGTCCAGGGGATTTATCCGCCTTGAGTCCCATTATTTTACCAAGTACCACTTCCTTAGTGATTTTAATTGTATTTAGTTCCTCCCCCCCTAGAGCCCCCTGTTTGTCCAGTGTTGGGATATTCTTAGTGTCCTCTACTGTAAAGACTGATACAAAATAATTGTTCAGTGTTTTTGCCATCTCCATGTTTCCCACCATTAATTTCCCGGTCTCATCCTCTAAGGGACCAACATTTACTTTAGCCACCCTTTTTCTTTTTATATAACTATAGAAACTTTTACTGTCTGTTTTTATATTTTTTGCTAATTTACTTTCATAATCTATCTTCCCTTTCTTAATCAATCTTTTTGTTATTTTTTGCTGTCTTTTAAAGACTTCCCAATCTTCCATCCTCCCACTAGATTTGGCTACCTTATATGCCCTTGTTTTTAGTCGGATGCTATCCTTAATTACTTTACTTAGCCACGGATGGCTATCTTTTCTTTTACACCCTTTTTTCCTCAGTGGAATATATATTTTTTGGAAGTTGTAAAATAACTCCTTAAATGTACACCACTGGTCATGTACCGTCTTACCCTTTAATCTATTTTCCCAGTCCACTCTAATTAATTCCGCTCTCATACCTTCATAGTCTCCTTTATTCAAGCTCAGCACGCTTGTTTGAGATCCAACCTTCTCACCCTCTAATTGAATATGGAACTCAACCATGTTATGGTCACTCATTCCAAGGGGATCCTTTACTAGGACATTTTTAATTAATCCTGTCTCATTACACAGGACCAAATCTAAGGTTGCTTGCCCCCTGGTCGGTTCAGTCACATACTGCTCAAGAAACCCATCCCTAATACACTCAATGAACTCTTCCTCAAGGCTGCTCTGCCCAATTTGATTTGTCCAGTTAATATGATAATTAAAATCCCCCATAATTATAGCTGTTCCCTTATTACAAGCCTCAACTATTTCCTGATTAATACTCCGTCCAACAGAGTTGCAACTGTTCGGAGGCCTATAGACTACACCCACTAGTGTTTTTTTCCCCTTATTATTCCTTACCTCCACCCAAACTGTTTCACTATCCTGCTCCTTTGACCCAATATCATTTCTCTGTATTATAGTGATTCCTTCCTTTATTAACATAGCCACCCCACCTCCTCTCCCTTCCTGCCTGTCCTTCCTGATTGTTAAATAACCTGGTATGTTTAATTCCCAGTCATGGTCACCCTGCAGCCATGTTTCTGTGATGGCCACAAGATCATACCCATATGTCATTATTTGTGCCATTAACTCATTCATTTTGTTACGAATGCTACGTGCATTCAGATAAAGAACTCTCAAATATGTTTTGTAACACTTAGTTCCTGTTTTTTCCCTTTTTAGTACTTTACTTTTTACTCCATACCTTCTGTCCCTTCCTGACACATTCTGTTTTTTAATTCCCCCACTGCTACCTAAGTCTATGACCTTCTCTGTTGTCATTTCTATTATTTGCTCTCTGGAAACCTCCCCCCCACTAATTAGTTTAAAGCCCTCTCTACAGCCCTAGTTATATGATTCGCCAGGACTCTAGTCCCAGCACTGGCCAAGTGGAGTCCGTCCCAACAGAACAGCTCCCTCCTGTCCCAGTACTGGTGCCAGTGTCCCAAGAAGCAAAACCCATTTCTCCCACACCAGTCTTTGAGCCACGCATTTAACTCTTTAATTTTATTTATCCTAGCCAAATTCGCTCGTGGCTCAGGTAATAACCCAGAGATTATTACCCTTGAGGTTCTGTTTCACATCTCTTTCAGATCTTCTTATCCTCAAACAAAATAACATTTAACAAATGATTTTTCATGAAACTTCTACTGCTGCCATAGTTACTTTTTGTTATATTCGCTGCAGAAAAAAGTACTGTGGTGAGGGTTTTGCAACATAAAACTAACGATGAGAAGACATCTGCCACCGATAGTTATAGTTGACATCATTAATTTCAATCTAAAAAAAATCTGCTTTTAAATCTCTTTATCAGGTTAAAATTTTGCTCTGCAATATTAGCAACAGAACTCGAATATGGTTGAATAAAATTCCTTTGTTCACTACTTTAACTAAGACACCAATTCTTATGTTTTAAATGGAACAATGTCATCATTAAAATAATAGGCAGCGGGTTATTTACAGTTGTGCTAAGCATTCATTACTAATATCACATAGCATGATTTCAATCAAAATATTTCTTTAATTAAAGCAGAATTTAATGTAGCTCTGAGAGGGAATGGGTAATATTTCAAGGGAAGGGGGACAAATCAAAAGCAAAAAGAAATCAATCTCAACTCACCACCCAATGCTTCTACATCAGACCGGTATTGACTTTTTCCCTTTAATTGCGTTACTGCCTCACTGTTACTTGCGTGTTTGTGAAGTGAAAAAAAGATTGTCATTTCTTCAATGTTCTGCCCTACTGGGAAGAAACAAAAAGCTTCCACATCTAATCTGACATTTTTTTTACTCTGATATCTTTTTAAAATGTAAATAGCCAGACATTAGGAGTAAATTTTATGAGTTAGCACTTCCGCTAAAAGGAGCTTCGCTCAACAGGAGGGCAGAACGGACCAACGGGTGTGAATTAATATTAATAACCGGAAAATGGGAGGGCTGCAAATTGGGCACACTAACCTCACTCCCATCAAATGAGGCTCTATGCCACAAGTGCTAATTTATAACATTCACAGCTTCCCAGGAAAAAACAATATAAGCGCCACTGTGAGGGGAGGAGAGTTGAGAAATCTGTTTCAAAGCATGCTCCCTCCATGAATATATTTCCAAACAATACATATCAAAACATGCATTTTCCTGCATCAGGGATCTTTCTCACTTTGCTGTTCTGGGATTTGAAGCAAAAACTGGTTTGAGTAATGACAGATGGTAGTGCATGGGGAGAAGGGTTCAACATGTTTCAGAGCACTCCCAGATTACATTTTATTTCTCGAAAGTCACAGTAAACTTAACTGTGTCAAGCTGCTGCATAATAAACAACAGCTAAAAAACTCTGTTTCATATTAGCATAACTGTAATGTCTCTAAATGAAAGAGAGGAACATATTTTGCTCTGATATATGTTGGCTATACTCCTGGACCCTGTAGACATCATGATCAATTTGAATCAGGATGATGCAAAGAAAGTCTCAGATGGCTTTAACCGGGTTTAGTTTGTGCACCAAGTGATATTAAAGTATCCAACCAGGTGCAGGTGGTGAGCTTGTGGAAAACAACAGATTTGCATCAGGACTTTATACAAGCCTGATGCTAATCTCCAGCTTTATAGTTCACGTTAACATTGAGGTCAAGCAGTGGGAGTTAGTGCTCCAATTTCCGAATAGACTAAATAACTCTGAACTATTTATATGTCACCATGGTGTATAAATCACGCACATGCAAATTTGCAGTACAAACATAGCAATGCACTTTGAGGAATTTCTACTGCTTTTTAGGCTGGAGATTAATATAGATGTGTATTTTTCCTCAAATAGAGACTATGCGCACCAGGAACATGAAATAAGGGACGAGAGTGTGAAATTGGTCTTGTGCAGCAGCGAGAAGCAGGCAATAACGAATCAGCAGCCCGTTTTACAACTCGCACGATTTTCTTTTTCACTGAAGCTACCCCCTCCCCCCGCCCCAGACCAATTTTACCCCCACAGCCTCTTACACAGGATGTCATAGATATTTAAATTGGTGATTAGGAAATGTTCCTGCAGCCGCTCAGTGACCAAGTACACATCACTTTAAGTGGGCTGACGATAATAGCAGCTGGCCTTATACTGCTGGGAAACCCACAAGTGTGTGGTCATGGGAATTTGCATTTGCTGGTAGCAAATGATAATATGAAAGGGTTGTTTGCTGGAAGTGGAGAAAGAGGTCAGTCAATGTTTCTTTCAGGTGACTCCTCAGGTCTCAAGGGAGATGCCTGAGGTGGCCTTGTTATTGCTGCCACCCACAATGTTTTCTTTAGAACATTTCCTGAGAAACTGATCTCACCTTGACATGGATCACATCGGCTTTGATTGCTAAGGCAGCGATTATCCAGGGACCCTGTGCACCAGCTTTGTGCTGGACATTGAAGGTACTAATAGATATCACATTGTTTTTCTATTTACTCTGTAGGGAAAACAGATTTAGAAGCCAAATCAAAACAAGGGAAACCAAGGAAGGCTTTGTATTATCTAAGTAACAGCTGAATTTAAAAGGAAATGCAGTCCTCCTATTCTTATAACGACCCCAAAAATATTCCTCTCAGAATCCTCTGCTGCAGTATTGAAATATTTTTGTATATTTTACTATTAAAGTTACATTGCACCACTTTCTGCACTGTGCTAGACCTCCATTGTCTCCTCCTATTGCCTTAATGCCACCTTTATAGCAGTTAACATTTAACATAATGTTGGATTGAAGGCAAGCAAGAATAAATTTGTATGTTAACCTTTTAAATGCTGCTTAGCAATCTTTTGGTTTGTTAAGTGCTTGTTAACGACAGACCTGTTTGCCTGGTCCTAGAGGTAAATTTGGCAGTGTGGCAACAAAGCTTCATTAATGCTAATGCAACAAATAGTTACGCATTGATACAGACTGAACACATGTGCGAGCTCTAACACACAGGAATTTAACTCCCATCGGTGTTTGCACTCAGCTGGAAATTCATGTATGTTTAGTGTTGCCAACACTTGGGTTTTTGTAAATGATTCATTGGCCTCGATTTTAACTCTTGGCGGAATCGGTGTGTGGCGGGGCATGGATGAGCGACAAACTTGCAGGGCACAGGAGGCTGAAGGTTTCCTTGTGAAACTCAATCTAGCTCCCAGCAGGTTTGGTCTGCCCTCAGGCTGAAATCGGGAATCGCAGATTGGGCCCTATTGAAGTCCCCCGCTTCATTTTCTGCGCGGCCTCCAGCAGTCTGTTTAAGATCCGCTAGTTAAGTCGCTCAACACCTGTTACATAAGAATATAAGAATTAGGAACAGGAGTAGGTCGTTCAATAAGATCATGACTGGTCTTCGACCTCAACTCCACCTTCCCACACTATCCCCATATTCCTTGGTTCCCTTAGTATCCAAAGATCTATCGATCTCATTCTTGAATATACTCATTGACTCAGCCTCCACAGCCCTCTGGGGTAGAGAATTCCAAAGATTCACAACTCTTTGAGTGAAAAAATTTCTCCTCATCTAAGTCCTAAATGGCCAACCTCTTATTCTGAGTTGGACGTTGTGTTCACGGCACATTCTCTGCGCATTTGTACCTGAAAATTACAGTCGGGGTCTTACAGCTAGTGTAGGATCCCAATTTGCATATTTCAGCAGCCCCTGCCTGTTTCAGGTGGGCAGGCTGCTTGCCTATTTACAGGCTTGTCTGAAAATTGCATCAGGCAATTGAGCCTTGGGCGGCAATGAGGCGACCGAGGTGCCCCCACCTAAGCCCCCCCCCAATTTTCAATTACCTTCCGCCTGTTTCTCAGCAGTTGAAAATTGGCCCCAGTGTTCCTTAAAGCAAACACATATAGAAAACATGGGTCATAATATGACCTAATTCTTTGTATACAACAGTGTTGTCATAGACACCAAGTTTGACCTATGTAAATAGTTATGCCATCATCTTGCAGTCTGGGGAAAAAAGTTTATTTTTTTTAGCTGAACAAAAACATTCACCTCCGAATAATCTTCACTAGATCTCTGGCACACAAAAGACTTTCAAATTTTGAGTTTTTATCTTGGCTTCCTGTGATTGCAGGGCTTTGAAGTAATGTTTGAAGACAAACGCAGCACCATGTTCTGATAAAAAAGTGCCAAAGAGTGGCGTGACCTGGGTTATCCACAGGATGTCTTAAAGGGGCTATGCCACCGTGTAAGAAAGTGCTGATAGACAAGAAAACATTCATATTTGCAGTGGGATCATAGACACGTTACATCTTAATGACTCCTTAGATACTTGCCAAATTGCTTTTTTTTTAAATTTGGTTTGAAAGAAACATTATGGTGGGGGAAATCACTGAGTAGCAGGCAGACAGGTTAAAGAGCTGCAGTGTCTGTCTGCTTCAGTACAAATTTTTCCCCAGTATGATTCACGTTGATTTCGTGATTCTTCCAGAAATTGAGCCTACCTGGAAAACCTCTCTCTGATAAAAGGGGATAGTGAAGAGATCTATTCCTCCAACCTTTTGCTTATTTTTCACAATAAGCTACACAGCAGCACCACTTCACACACTTAGCAAGGGTTTTATAGCAGCTGCATTACACTCGAGGGAATGCATGTTATGACAAGTGAATCCACTATCCATGCTCTCAGTCTGCCGATAGCTTACATACAGCAAGATAATTATTGACTTGAATACTCTTTATTAATTCCATACCAATTACTATAAGGTTTCAAACTTTACATGTCTTCAGGTCACAGTGAATATTGAGATACAATAGAAATGAAAAGCTTTTCACAGTGCACAGAGAGATTTGCATAGATGCTAGTATATTTGTGCTTAACCTGTTTTCGCAGATGTGTTTCCTGTTTTATAGCAGAGAGTGGAATTTCAGACAAGTCCTGGTAATCTACAGCATAATTTCAGGGCCACTAAAATTAGCAGTTAGAGAAAAACATTTTGTTCTGTAAGATTCGCAATTTTCAGCAAAAATCACGCAAGAAAACTGGATAAAATAAGACTGTTTATTGACCAAAGTAAGCTTGCACAGAAAAACCTTTGATAAAAAGGGCATACAAAATGGCCGCCAGGCCCCGTGATCAGTTTATGAACCATTTTATTTCTGTTACTGCAAGCCAGACAGGCTTGTGGATTGAAGACAGTGAGCCCACGAAAGCCAGTATCTGGGAACCGAAACTCAGAGCAACAGCATACATATTCAATGGATTATAAGTACAGGATGGGGCCCATCAAGATATGGGCGGACAATGTAAAAACACTTATACCCATTTATCGTACAAAGGAAAAACCGTTTAGCAGCCATCAAGGAAAATGTCCGGACCGATCAATATGCGAACCGAGCCGCGGTGACAATGCAAAGGACATTAAAAGACATTGTCGGCCAGGAAGGCCAGTTTAAGTTATCACCGGCTCCGTTACAAGACAAAGCGCCCCTGCAGAGATTTTCTGCCCGCCAAAATTAATACAAAGACAGGACTATGATTTGGCGGGAGATAAGACTGTCCCAAAAGAGTATAACTATGGATTGAAAGTCCATCTAAGTTACTTCTTCTTCACTGCCACGGCTTCTTGTTGGGCGACTTCAGGCTTCCATTTTTTTTCAAGAACTTTCTTCTACGAGGAACGAACGAAGGGCGGACGGTGCCCGGATCGGCGCCTCTTCCACTTCGGCAGATCGATGAAAACGTTTTCGTCTTTTTAAAGACGGACGGTTTCGGAAAAAGGACAACGTGGTCGGTGTTCAGCCAAACAAGGCTCGGCCACGACGAGAAGACGACAAGGGTGGCCCGGGTACTGGGGTCGGGAGATCATCGACGACCCAGGCCGACGGAGAAGAAACCCTCTGGAGGACTGGCGATCTAGGCCACAAGATTCTCCCATGTGCATAGCCTGCATCTGGGTCTGCTCCATGAACCCAAATCGAATTAGTGGATCTCAACCTTAACGAGCGCTCATCGAGGCTGTGTCTACCCCACCGCTTCGAGAGAGAGAGAGAATATCGACTGCGCCAGAAGTTTCCAAATCCACATGACGACGGAAAGCGGTGCCAAAAAAGCTGCGAACCCCCTTTCTCGCGATTTCGAGAGTGGTGAGCATGATCCCAGGTTCCCCAGGTCGAAACTTAGTTTAGGTATAGGGGAGGGAGTTAAGGGAAATCGTAATGTGTTTCCCCTTTTACGATGTGCCGTGTGTTCCCCATTTCCATAGAGTCAAGTTCATAAATTTGTGCATGATTGTAGTTACTTTAATCTGTGCCTATGACATGTATTTTGTAATGCTTCAAACTGTTTAAAAATAAAAGCATCCATTTCGTGCTATTCAGCCTGGTCTATTGAGTTCTTTTCTCTGCACTACTGTTCTCTGCATCTAAGTCCAAGGTCTAGAACCGTAGGGGGAGTGGGTCGAACCACTCAAGGGTAATTCTTGCACGAAGCCTGGCAGGAGGCCAGAACGGGCAAGAGAGAGGAAAAACCCCCTACAGTTCACTAAGTTAAATGTCACACTTAGCATTTATATCATGGCGCTGAAGCACCAATACAAATAAGGCAGCACTCGTGCCTCCAGGATGAAGAGCCAGCTTCAGGAAGTGGGTAGTCCCAACACTGCTGGAGGCAAACAATGGTGGAAGTAAGCATAAGTAATCCTCTTCAGCAGCACTGGATGTTTTGGGCCACCTTCTGCTTCTGGCCATGTGCAGGCTGAGTTCTCCCATCAGGCAGCAATGTGATTTTTGCATTTCTGGCTCATATAGACTTCGATCTTGTTGTGTTTTGAGTTTTGCTTCAATTAAGTTTGTCCCAGTTCCCGGGTGTTACCTGAAGGGGGTGCTGGGGGGCTCGGTTTTACTTTGTCTTTCACTTTCAGTTTCGGGTTCTGCCATGCAGACAAGGTGCTGTAATGTCCACCCATTTACTCAGTAAATAGTAAAAGGTACATTCCGTCTCCTCTATTCATTACTGTTCGGTCAAGGTGCAATACTGGCGATGAGGCGGCTGTTGAACTCTCTAGAAGGATGGAGATAGACATGCGAACCTACAACCGTGATATTGGAAATTGCGACGAGCGGGCCACTCAGCTAGCAACATCAACGGCATTTTGATAGTTGGCTAGCTGCGACGTAGACGGCGGACAGAGTATTGTGCGGGCCAGGCAACTACCGTGAGTGTAGCTACCGTAACTCTGGCCGGAGGAGAAAAAGAATTTAAAAACAAAAGAAAAAGTCTGTGGATCTTAAAGGGACAGTGCACATTAAAACTATGACGACCTTGGGACGTATTGAAGAGTTCTCTGGGGATAAGGACAGTTCATGGGAGGAATACGCAGAAAGACTGGGGTGTTTCTTTGAGGCCAATAATATTGACAAAGAAGAGAAGAAGCGCTCAGTGTTGCTAAGTGTATGCGGAGCTGCTACTTACTCCATCCTGCATTCATTGATGGCTCCTCGTAAACCTAGTGAGGTGGATTATGCTGATTTGATTGAGAAGCTGCAGAAACATTTTAACCCAAAACCCTCAGAGATTGTGCAGCGTTTCCATTTTCACAATTGTAAACAACAGCCTGGACAATCTATTTCAAGTTACATTGCTGAGTTGAGGAAACGCTCATTACATTGTAATTTTGGTGACCAGTTAGACAATATGCTCCGTGATCGGATTGTGTGTGGAGTGCTGGACTCGGCATTGCAGAGACAGCTGTTAGCGGAGAAGGCCCTGACGTTCCGATTGGCCGAGGAGAAGGCTTTAGCAGCAGAGGCTGCATCGATGAACACACGTATGCTCCGTACAGAGGCAGCACCATCTCAGGCCGCCGAGGAGGTGCACAAGACCACACACGCAGCTGCTGCTGCGAGAGCCATGGAGGCAACTAAAGAGACAGGAAGAAAATGTTTCCGCTGTGGGGCTCTCCATGGTTCCACTACATGCAAATTTGTGTCAGCGGTATGTCATTTCTGTAAGAAAAGAGGACACATAGCTCGTGTCTGCCTGAAAAAAGCTCAGGCTGCTGCAGCAGAGCCAACACAAGCATCGCAGACACACACCCTGACACTGGAGGACAACGATGAGTACACAGTGTATACCACGGAAGCTGAGCAGCTACCCCACAGACGGCGGGGATACATGGCAAATGTGATCATGAATGGGGCACCACGCTGCATGGAGGTGGATTCAGGCTCAGCGTGTTCGTTGATAAGTGAAGAGACTTACAATAGGCTGTGGCCAAATGAACCCCCGGCGATGGCTCAGGTCAGTGGCGTGCTACGGCAGTGGTCCCAAGCTCAACTCCAGGTGCTGGGTATGATTCATGTGGAAGTTAAGTATCAGGCAGTCAAGGACACACTTCCACTTTATGTGGTGGTGGGGCAGGGCACAAGCCTGCTGGGCAGAGATTGGTTTGAGCCCCTCGGTATTGAAGTGACAGGAGTACACACGGTACAGCGACAGCCCATAATGCCTATGTTGGAGAACTATGAAGAGGTTTTTGGTGAGTTCGGGGCCTGTCGGGGACCGCCAGTCTCAATCGAAGTGGACCCAGGGGTAGCGCCTAAGTTCTTCAAGGTGCGACCAGTTCGTTTTGCGTTGCGCAAGAAGGTGGATGAGGCTCTGGATAAGCTGGTGAACCATGGGGTTCTCTTGCCAGTGAAGAACTCTCGTTGGGCCACCCCTATTGTGCCCATTGCAATGAAGAAGGGGGGCCTGCGAATCTGTGGAGATTACAGATGTACAGTTAATACTGCTGTGTTACCAGATGTGTATCCCTTACCAACAGTTACAGAGCTGTTTTCAACACTGGCTGGAGGCACTCTGTTCACCAAGCTGGATCTCAAGCAAGCATACCAGCAACTGGTCCTGGATGAAGAGTCAGCCGAGCTGTTGACAATCAACACCCACAGAGGACTTTTCCGAGCCACAAGGCTGCAGTTTGGGGTGTCTACGGCTGTGGCAATCTTTCAGAGGTTCATGGACACCCTGTTGGCTGGTGTTCCGGGAGTTCAGCCTTACTTGGATGACATACGGATTACAGGCAAGACACAGGAAGCCCATGATCAGCGGCTGCAGGAAGTACTATGCCGGCTGGCTGAGGTAGGACTACGCCTTCAGAAGGAGAAATGTGTGTTCGCTGCCAATGGGGTGGAGTTCTTGGGATTCCGAGTGGACAAAGACGGTGTGCATCCGACTACGGAGAAGGTGGAGGCTATCAGGAGCGCTCCCACCCCCAAGAACAAGACCGAACTGCAGGCATTCCTCGGACTGTTAAACTTCTACAGTTGTTTTCTCAAGGGCAAAGCCACAATCTTAGAACCAAGCAACAGTGTGGAACTGGACCTCAGCTCATGAAACAGCCTACAGACAGGCAAAGGAACTGCTACAAGCAGATAAGGTTCTGGCACACTATGATGAAAACAAGCCATTGGTGTTGGTGTGTGATGCCCCACCATACGGGCTGGGAGCTCTGTTGGGTCACATAGAGCCAGATGGCCGGGAAGCGCCTATCAGTTTTGCCTCAAGAACACTCTCAACAACAGAACATAATTACGCCCAGATTGACAAGGAGGTCCTAGCCATCATATTTGGGGTAAAGAAGTTCAGCCAGTACCTGTTAGGGAGACAGTTCGTCATCTACACAGACCACAAGCCACTCTTGGGGCTCCTGCATCACGCCAAGCCCATGCCCCAGATCATATCACCGCATATGCTTCGGTGGAGTCTGATGTTGGGGGCCTACAGTTATGAACTTTGCTACAGGCCTGGGAAGATGCTGGCTAATGCTGATGCTCTGAGTCGCTTGCCTCTGAACAGGCCGATGGCTGAGACGCCACCACCCCTGGAGGTGCTGCTACTGGAGGAGGTTCCGGAGGCCCCACTCCATGCCCAGCGGATTGGCAGCCTCACACAGAAAGATCCAGTCTTATCACGGGTGCTACGCTGGCTGCTGCATGGCTGACCCTCCGAGGTCCAGGAGGAGCATTTCAAGCCCTTCGTTCAGAGGCACCATGAAATGTCTGCACACAAGAACTGCATGCTCTGGGGAAGCCATGTGGTGGTTCCTGCCGCCGCAAGAGAGGAGGTGCTGAAAATGCTACATGACTTACACCCTGGGATTGTGCACATGAAGGCGTTGGCGAGAAGCTATGTCTGGTGGCCGGGTTTGGACCGAGACGTGGAGGAGGTGGTAAAGAGCTGTGGGACATGTCAGCTGACTCGCCATAGCCCATCCAAGGCTCCCCTTCACCCCTGGGAGTGGACCACTCGTAAATGGTCAAGACTCCACATTGACTTTGCAGGGCCATTTCAGGGGAAGGTCTTTTTGATAGTGATGGATTCTCATTCGAAATGGCTGGAGATGGCTATCATGAGCTCCATGACATCCAGTGCAATGATCAACGCGTTGCGTTTGCTGTTTGCCACACTTGGGGTCCCCGACGTGCTGGTTTTGGACAATGGAGCAGCCTTCACGTCAGCAGAGTTCAAGGCTTTTGCAGGCAGAAATTGGATCCGCCACGTGACCACAGCGCCCTATCACCCCTCCTCTAATGGGCAGGCAGAGAGGATGGTGCAAACCACAAAAGAGGCACTGGTGAGGATATCGGTGGGGGACTGGCAAACCAGATTGGCCAGGTTCCTGTTATCACAGCATACCACACCAAACTCAACAACGGGGAAGAGTCCTGCCGAGATGCTGATGGGTCGCCGGCTGGCGACTGCACTGGACTGGCTACACCCGGACTACAGGGATGAGATGCACACAAAGCAAGAAGAGCTGGCTAAGAAGCACCAGGGCACCGCCAGGTAGTTCGAGCCGTCAGAGACTGTGTTTGCCCGTTGCTATGCAGGAGGAGACAAATGGATGCCTGCCGTGGTGGAGCAGGCCACGGGTCCCCTGTCATACAGCGTCCATACACCTGATGGCCAGCTACACAGACGCCACGTAGACCAGCTACGGGGTCGTACTCCGGTGAGAGTAACAGAGACGTCACAGGCTAGGCCATTGTCTCCGCCACCTCTGCCAGGCAGTGACGGCCTGCTTCCTGCAACAACGACGGAAGCCACATCGACAGAAGGTGTCACGGAGTCATCAGCCACGGAGGAAGGTTTTCCTGTGGCTAGCAGTGGCACCCCGACTATGCCTGTCCAGCGGCACTCAAGTCGGGTTAGATTCCGTCCCAGACGCCTGGAGGACTAAGGGGTTTTATCTGGGGGAAAGGAGTGTTGTGTTTTGAGTTTTGCTTCAATTAAGTTTGTCCCGGTTCCCGGGTGTTACCTGAAGGGGGTGCTGGGGGTCTCGGTTTTACTTTGTCTTTCACTTTCAGTTTCGGGTTCTGCCATGCAGACAAGGTGCTGTAATGTCCACCCATTTACTCAGTAAATAGTAAAAGGTACATTCCGTCTCCTCTATTCATTACTGTTCGGTCAAGATGCAATAGATCTGACATCAGAGAAGATTTGCAACCAGAAACTTAGGGAGAGAAATTCAACTCCCAGCCGGCCATGTTACCAGTGGAAAATCAGCGATAGACCTCTACATTTCACGCCAGGATTTGCCGCACCCGAACCATATTGGCTTAGGTGACTTTTAGTCGCCCAGAGCGACCGCGTCAAATAGGCATTAGAATCTTAGAATCATGGAATGATTACAGCATGAAGGAGGCCATTCAGCCCATTGAGCCCATGCCAGCTCTCTGCAAGAGCACTTCAGCTAGTCCCACTCCCCTGCCCTTTCCCCGTAGTCCTGTAAAAATGTTTCCTTCAGGTACTTATCCAATTCCCTTTTGAAAGCCGTGATTGAGTCTGCCTCCACCACCCTTTCAGGCAGTGCTTTCCAGATCCTCACCGCTCACTGCGTAAAAAAGTTTTTCCTCATGTCGCCTTTGGTCCTTTTGCCAATCACCTTAAATCTGTGTCCTCTGGTTCTTGACCCTACTGCCAATGGGAACAGTTTCTTTCTATCTACTCTGTCTAGACCCCTCATGATTTTGAACACCTCTATCAAATCTCCTCTCGACCTTCTCTGCTCTAAGGAGAACAACCCCAGCTTCTCCAGTCTATCCATATAACTGAAGTCCTTCATCCCTGGAACCATTCTTGTAAGTCTTTTCTGCACCCTCTCCAAGACCTTCACATCCTTCCTAAAGTGCGGTGCCCAGAACTGGACACCATACTCCAGTTGAGGCCAGTCCAGCGTTTTATACAGGTTCATCATAACTTCCTTGCTTTTGTACTCTTTTTTAACCACTTTCTCAATCTGCCCTACCACCTTCAACAATTTGTGCACACATACCCCAGGACTCTCTGTTCATGCACCCACTTTAGGATTGTACCCTTTAGTTTATATTGCCTCTCCTCATTCTTCCTAGCAAAATGTATCACTTCGCACTTTTCTGCGTTAAATTTCATCTGCCATGTGTCCGCCCATTCCACCAGCCTGTCTATGTTCTCTTGAAGTCTATCACTATCCTCCTCACTGTTCACTATAATTCCAAGTTTTGTGTCATCTGCAAATTTTGAAATTGTGCCCTGTACTCCCAAGTCCAAGTCATTGATATATATCAAGAAAAGCAGTGGTCCTAGTACCGACCCCTGGGGAACCCCACTGTGTACCTTCACCTCGTCCGAAAAACAACCGTTCACCACTACTTTCTGTTTCCTGTCACTTAGCCAATTTCATATCCATACTGTCACTGTCTCTTTTATTCCATGGCCTTCAACTTTGCTGGCAAACCTATTGTGTGGCACTTTATCAAACGCCTTTTGGAAGTCCATATACACCACATCAACCGCATTGCCCTCATCAACCCTCTGTTACCTCATCAAAAAACTCTTTTCAAGTAGTTAAACACGATTTACCTTTAACAAATCTGTGCTGGTTTTCCTTAATTAAGCCACACTTGTCTAAATGACTGTTAATTTTGTCCCGAATTCTAAAAGCTTCCCCATTACCGAGGTTAAACTAACTGGCATGTAGTTGCTGGGTTTATCCTTACACCCTTTTTTGAACAAGGGTGTAACATTTTCAATTCTCCAGTCCTCTGGCACCACCCCCATATCTAAGGATGATTGAAAGATTATGGCCAGTACCTCCGCAATTTCCACCTTTACTTCCCTTAGGATCCTAGGATGCATCCCATCCAGTCCTGGTGACTTATTTACTTTAAGTACAGCCAGCCTTTCTAGTACTTCCTCTTTATCAATTTTTATTCCATCCAGTATCTCAACTACCTCCTCTTTCACTGTAACTTTGGCAGCATCTTCTTCCTTGGTAAAGACAGATGCAAAGTAATCATTTAATACCTCAGCCATGCTTAAGTCTCCTTTTTGGTCCCTAATTGGCCCCACCCCTCCTCTTACTACCCGTTTACTATTTATATGCCTATGGAAGACTTTTGGATTCCCTTTTATGTTAGCTGCCAATCTATTCTCATAATCTCTCTTTACCCCTCTTATTTCATTTTTCACATCCACTATATTCAGCCTGGTTCTCATTTGTATTCTCAACCTGACATCTGCCATATGCCCCTTTTTCTGCTTCATCTTACTTTCAATCTCTTTCATCATCCAGAGAGCTCTGACTTTGGTTGCTCTACCTTTCCCCCTCAAGGGTATGTACCTTGACTGTACCCGAACCATCTCCTCTTTAAAGGCAGCCCATTGTTCAATTACAGTTTTGCCTGCCAATCTTTGATTCCAATTTACCTGGGCCAGATCCATTCTGAACCCACTGAAATTGGCCTTCCTCCAATTAAGTGTTTTTACTCTAGATTGCTTCCTGTCCTTTTCCATAGCTAATCTAAAACTTATGATACTGTGATCACTGTTCCCTAAATGTTCCCCTACTGACACTTGCTCCACTTGACCCACCTCATTCCCCAGAACCAGTTCCAGCAATGTCTCCTTCCTCGTTGGGCAGGAAATGTACTGATCAAGAAAGTTCTCCTGAACACACTTCAGAAATTCTTCCACCTCTCTGCACTTTAAACTATTACTATCCCAGTCTATATTAGGATAATTGAAGTCCCCCATTATCACTACTCTATAGTTCTTGCACCTCTCTGTAATTTCCCTGCAAATTTGCTCCTCTATATCCTTCCCACTACTTGGTGGCCTATAGAATACACCTAGTAGTGTACTGGCACCGCTATTATTTCTTAATTCTAACCAAATAGATTATGTCCTTGACCCCTCCAGGACATCCTCTTTCTCCAGCACTGTAATATTCTCCTTAATCAATACTGCCACCCCACCTCCTTTCTTTCCTTCCCTATCTTTCCTGATCACTTTATATCCAGGAATATTTAGTACCCAATCCTAGTCTCTGTTATCACCACAACATCATACTCCCATGTGGCTATTTGCGCCTGCAGCTCACCAACCTTATTTACCAAACTTTGTGCGTTTACACACATGCACTGTAAACCTATCTTAGACCTTCTTGTATTCTCTTAGTCTGACCCCACCTAATACCATACTATTTCTTACTCTAGTACTATCTGTCGCTCCCAATCCTTTGTGCACCTTGCTTCTCCTTTCTAATGCTACATCCTGGTGCCCATCCCTCTGCCAAATTAAGTTAAATCCTCCCGAACAACATTAGCAACACCCCCACTCCCTCCCACGAGGACATTGGTCCCGGCCCTGTTGAGGTGCAACCCGTCCGGCCTGTACAGGTCCCACCTCCCCCAGAACCAGTCCCAATGTCCCAGGAATCTGAAGCCCTCCCTCCTGCACCATCTCTCCAGTCACACATTCATCTACTCTCTCTTCCTATTTCTATACTCACTAGCTTGTGGCACCGGGAGTAATCCGGAGATTACTACCTTTGAGGTCCTGCTTTTAAATCTCTTTCCTAGCTCCCTGAAATCTGCCTGCAGGACCTCATCCCTCTTTCTACCTATGTCATTGATACCAATATGGACCACGATCTCTAGCTGTTCTCCCTCCCCCCTCAGAATGTCCTGCAGCCGTACCTGCGGTCGCAGACATAATTCCAGGATGGTATGTTGCCTCCCTGGTGCCAGGGTCAAGGAGAACAGCCAGAGATTGTGGTCCATATTGGTATCAACGACATAGGTAAAAAGAGGGATGAGGTCCTGCAGGCAGATTTCAGGGAGCTAGAAAAGACATTAAAAAGCAGGACCTCAAAGGTAGTAATCTTCGGATTACTCCCGGTGCCACAAGCTAGTCCGTTCCCCTATCGAATCCCCTATCATTATTGCTTTCTCGATCTTCCTCCACCCGCACCCCCCATCCCACTGCCCCATACAGCTGAGCCACCGGTGGTACCGTAGTAGACTTGGCTCCGGCTGTACTCCCCAGAGGAACCATCGCCCTCACCAGTATTCAGTACTGAATGCTTAAATATGCAAATCACA
Organism: Somniosus microcephalus; assembly: GCF_052327205.1. Taxonomy (NCBI): domain Eukaryota; kingdom Metazoa; phylum Chordata; class Chondrichthyes; order Squaliformes; family Somniosidae; genus Somniosus; species Somniosus microcephalus. Next base: position 137,503,119 of record NC_140987.1, on the reverse strand, counting down.
GTCCTAAGCCAGTTATGGGACCTTGAATGTGAAATTCAGGTACAAAATGGTGGAGCTTTTGTTGTGCATGCTCCACCAAGTTGTACCAGGCATTCAGCAACCTAACCAATGGTCCTTAAAGGGACCATTGGAGGCTGCTCAAAAAAGAAAAAAAGAAAGACTTGCATTAATATGGTGCCTTTCACAACCTCAGGACATCCCAAAGCACTTTACAGCCAATGAAATACTTTTGAAGTGTAGTCACTGTTACAATGTAGGAAACGCAGCAGCCAATTTGCGCACAGCAAGCTCCCACAAACAGCAATAGTGACCAGATAATCTGGGTTTTTTTAGTGATAGGATTGGCCAGGACACCGGGGATAACTCCCCTGTTCGTCTTCGACATAGTGCCATGAGATCTTTTACATCCACCTGAGAGAGCAGACGAGGCCTCGGTTTAAGATCTCATCCAGAAGACGGCACTTCCACCAGTGCAGCACTCCCCCAGTACTGCACTGAAGTGTCAGTCTCTGGAGTGGGACTTGAACCCACAACTTTCTGACTCAGAGGCAAGAATGCTACCAACTGAGCTGTGACTGACACCAGAAATATTTAGAGTTTTTTTTTTCAGGTCCAGGATTTCTCCTCCTGGGCCCACAGAAAAAATCTGTCATGCTGCCGGCAGATTCGAGGCCCCTCCTTGGGTTCGTCTCTCCCCCTCAAGACCCGGCCTGCTCATTGGTTCAGTCTAGGTGCCGGTGATTTCCCGCCCTCCCTGATTGGCGAGCTGCACGGGTCATCCATTTGCCATCCGCAGCTCGCTGGCGGCATTTAAATGAGGCCCGAAGCTGAGTTTGGCACGGGTGTCAGGCCGGAATGGACTGGCATGTATAGTCATTGTTCCACCCACTTTGCGCCCATTTTGAGTCCAAGTCGAATTTCTCAGCCTTAGTATGTAATTATGTTGTTACTGTTAAAACCTTCTGGGCACTTGCTAAACATATCCAGAGCTGAATTATTCCGTCTCCAGGCATCATACCTGAGCCCAATCCTGTGTTTATCTGCTTTCACATACATGCATTTCCATCAGGGATCACTGCAGACTGTTCAAGATGTGAAACCCATGACATTCCACCCCTCACACCCACCCTAACCCAGAGATGCTGCGATGCTCCTAATGCTGTCCTCGTTGAAGTCAGTTAATTCATTGCAGACCAGGGATCAAACTTTACATAGAGCTTAGCTTTTCACCTTTCCTCTCCTAAAGATGACTCACACTGGGGTGCAGATCACAAGTGCGAGCAGCACTTTTGTATTTCACACAACCAACCATGTGTGAGCCTAGACTTCTTCCTTATTAAGGTGGGGACCAATTTCCTGTTAGTAATAGCCAGGAGCGGAGCAGAGATGGCAAAAACACTGAATGAATATTTTATATCAGTCTTTACAGTAGAAGACACTAAGAATATCCCAACACTGGACAAACAGGGGGCTAAAGGGGGGGAGGAGCTAAACACGATCAAAATCACTAAGGAAGTGGTACTCGGTAAAATAATGGGACTCAAGGCGGATAAATCACCTGGACCTGATGGCTTACATCCTAGGGTCTTGAGGGAAGTGGCTGTAGGGATTGTGGATGCATTGGTAATCATTTTCCAAAACTCCCTGGACTCAGCAAAGGTCCCGGCAGACTGGAAAACTGCTAATGTAACACCCTTATTTAAAAAGGGCAGTAGACAGAAGGCTGGAAACTATAGACCGGTTAGCCTAACATCTGTGGTAGGTAAAATTTTGGAGTCCATTATTAAGGAGACAGCAACAGGACATTTGGATAATCATAATTTAATAGGACAAAGTCAGCATGGTTTTATGAAGGGGAAGTCATGTTTGACAAATTTGCTGGAGTTCTTTGAGGAAGTAACATATAGGCTGGATAAAGGGGAACCAGTGGACGTAGTGTATTTAGACTTCCAAAAGGCATTTGACAAGGTGCCACACAAAAGATTATTGCTTAAGATAAAAAATCACGGGATTGGGGGTAATATTCTGGCATGGATAGAGGATTGGCTATCTAACAGAAGGCAGAGAGTTGGGATAAATGGTTCATTCTCAGACTGGCAATCAGTAACTAGTGGTGTTCCGCAGGGGTCAGTGCTGGGTCCCCAACTCTTTACAATCTATATTAACGATTTGGAGGAGGGGACCGAGTGTAACATATCAAAGTTTGCAGATGATACTAAGATGGGAGGGAAAGTAGTGAGTGAGTAGGACATAAAAAACCTGCAAGGGGACATAGACAGGCTAAGTAAGTGGGCAGAGATTTGGCAGATGGAATACAATACTGGAAAGTGTGAGGTTATGCACTTTGGCAGGAAAAATCGTAGAGCAAGTTATTATCTTAATGGCAAGAAACTGGAAAGTACTGAAATACAAAGGGATCTGGGGGTCCTGGTGCACGAAACTCAAAAGGTTAGTATGCAGGTGCAGCAAGTAATTAAGAAGGCCAATGGAATGTTGGCTTTCATTGCTAGGGGGATAGAATATAAAAATAGGGAGGTATTGCTTCAGTTGTACAAGGTATTGGTGAGACCGCACCTGGAATACTGCATACAGCTTTGGTGTCCATACTTAAGAAAAGACATACTTGCTCTCGAGTCAGTACAAAGAAGGTTCACTCGGTTAATCCCGGGGATGAGGGGATGGACATATGAGGAGAGGTTGAGTAGATTGGGACTCTACTCATTGGAGTTCAGAAGAATGAGAGGCGATCTTATTGAAACATATAAGATTGTGAAGGGGTTGGATCGGGTGGATGCGGGGAGGATGTTCCCGATGATGGGTGAAACTAGAACTAGGGGGCATAGTCTTAGAATAAGGGGCTGCTCTTTCAAAACTGAGATGAGGAGGAACTACTTCACTCAGAGGGTGGTAGGTCCATGGAATATGCTGCCCCAAAAAGCTGTAGAAGCTACATCATGACATAAATTTAAAACAGAAATAGACAGTTTCCTAGAAGAAAAGGGAATTAAGGGTTACGGGGAGCGGGCAGGAATTTGGACATGAGTCTAGGTTCGGATCGGTCATGGCCCTGTGGGTAGCGGAGCGGGCCCAGGGGCCGTGTAGCCTGATCCTGCTCCTATTTCGTGTGTCTAATTCTGTTAGATTCAGGAGATGGTTCTGTGATAGTGGATTGGCGGTTAGGATCAGATCAGCCATGATCTTATTGAATGGCGGAGCAGGCTCGAGGGGCCGATTGGCCTACTCCTGCTCCTATTTCTTATGTTCATATGTTCTTATAATAGTAGTAACATCGTTCTTAATCTGACAGTAGCTGCAAATATGAGTAACACCCAGATTACTGATCTCCTGCTGTTTCTGAGCTCTGGTGGTAGGGAGAGGAGGAAAAGGAGGGGAGGGAAGAGCGGATGAGAGGGAGGGGAGGGTAGAGAGAGTCGAGGGGAAGATGGGGGGAGGGGAAAGAGGGTGACACTTAGTAATACTACTTACTGACACATTTTCCACACTCTCCAATGGCAGAGAAAAGATCGATTAAAAGCCCAGCTCCCTGAAGGTGCTATTATGTTTCTGACTTCTTGACAGGAAACCAGCCACAAATAAGATAATTTTCTGTAATTGTAAATGCATTGTCACTAGCTTGAGGGAACTCAGAACCAGAGGGAAATCAAGTGCTTGGGAGTCAGTCACTGTTAAGTGTGCTCTGCCATAACAAAGGCCTCAAGCTCATGCATTCATACTAGGACAGTTACATTATTATTATTATTAATAAGCCCATGGCCACAGAGGGGGATTTTTTTACCTGTCAAGTTTTCTGAAGAATGCAGTCCCTACTGGATTCGCTCCATTAGAAACTGACAGTGTAAATGGAGGAGAAGGATTTGGAAGCAAGATGATTATTAAGTAGGGGGTAAATAGAGATGCAGCAAGTGTGAACAGGTTGAAACCAATAAGATTTTTTTTAATAGTCCAAATTCTGAATTGGTTCTGTTACACTGTATCAGTGAACATTAGAAGACAGGGAGGGAGGAAGATTTCTAACTGGAATATTCTACCGTATAAACAGGGAGCCAGCGGCTCTTTCTTCAATAAAATGAAAACTTTTCACTGTTGCTCAGCAGAGGGCATTGTTTACACGACTGATTCCAACACTGCTGACTACACAGGAGGCTCATTTATTGTTAGCGTTTGTCAAACATTGGATTATTCATGTTTAAACATAACTCTAAAAGCGTTAAATAGGAATAAATTATAAGTTAAAATATTACTGAAGTGAAGGAATTTATACGCCAAAAAACGAAAACATTTTCATGAGATGATAATTGCATAAAGTGACTGACCTGTAGGGGTAATTATGAAATTATGTGCTCCCCCATGCCTTAAATTTGCTTATAAATTTGTTCCTCAGTGCGGCGCTGACAGACCAGGAGGTCTCTAGCTGATGCTGACTTGGTTGGCCTCAGCCATTGTGGCAGAACGGGTGCTATGGTAAGCTTCAGTGCCCCTGGTTTAGGGAAACTTAGCCCAAGCCCCAGTTCCTGATCGTTATTCAGCATCTCCTGTGTGAAGTATGTGTGTGTGAATGTTAGGTGAAAACAGGATTGGACTTGGCTGTGACACCCACTTGACTAAATAAACTGCTGACATTCACTGGCCAGGCTTACACATAAAGGGGCTAATTTTTACTTGGGAAAATTGGCATTAACAGGCCGGTAGCCTTACGGGATCAGTTAACCCCAACGATCAGCCCATTGTAACTTTCACAGCAGCCTACCTACCACTGAGTGGCCGAAGCACCTGTCTGAAACAAACGGTCGGCTCCTTCCCACACAAATCAGGGTCCTCACAATGTAGTTAGGACCCCTGATTACAATTTTAAGGGACACATGGGCAATGCTTGCGTTGCATACACTTCGCCCATGTGTACTGGTGTTCCGATCAGGAAACAGCCAGATAAATGCCCATGAAAGCATCCATCATATCTTTACATGTGTCAATGCCCTCAATGCCCTCAGAAGAGGGAAGAAAAAAGGAGGGAAACAAATAATTCTAAAAATCTCAAATCACATGTCACACCATCTGTCGTCTCCACAGAATGGAAATCCCTTCTAATCAGCAGAGTAAGGATTTGGGCCTTGTGTCATTGTGCAGTTTGTTCTGGGTAGGGCCACATGTCTTGAATAGCTCAGGGCTACATGAGTGCACCTAGGGTGAGGAATCCACCCGACTGTTGTGATTACATCAATGTTTAGTAAGATCATCAGGCCTGGTTCTATACTGTCACTTTTATTTCTTGCTTGCATGCAACCAGGTATATTCGAAACACTGGAAACTTTGTGATACTAAAATCCCCTTTATTTTCCTTTATGTTTAAATAATAGCCTACATAGGGTTTCTCTTGATAAATTAAGGTGCATTCCTTTCCTGTAAAAGCACAAATAGAGGCACAGTATAACACAGAACATTACTTATTGCATCTCATGGTCACTGTGCTAAAATAATGTTTCAAACATGTTCAGGGAATGTAATAGGAGATATTTGGATTTCTAAATACCTTTCATTAGGTCAATAAAAGTGGAAAGAGGGACAAAGGTTCTCCTCTACAATATCAGCCCTAATCTTATTCAATACACTCAGACATGATTGCAACAGTACCTCCAGGGTTACTGCCATTTCACTGGGAGGGGAAAGGAAATGAGTGATTAAGGTAACTGCGCAGAACTACCTAACAATATTATTCAACATGGCGGTAGACTCTTTCCACAATCCTTCTTAACTTTAATCATCAGAGAAAAGTTTCCAAATCCAAGATTTCACAGACATAAACAATTTAACTGTAAAGTTCCTGCGAGGTCAGAGTTCACTGCTGAATTCTCAAGGGGTTTATTCACAATTTCAAAATTCTGGCTTGCATGCCGAAAACATTGGCCCAGAATCAGCGATGTTCACTGTGAATCTCACCATTGCTAACTTGCTCCAAATGTTGCTGGTTTTCCTAAATTGGAATATGCTGCACCGAGCACACTGGCGAACCAGGCACTCAGCGTCAATCCAAGAGCTGAAGCAACAGCACCTTCACCATCCAGAGCCACAGGAGGGGTTAAGTGAATAAAAGTGCAACTTCTTAAATAATCTTTAATCTACAATCGAGCTTGATATCAAACACTGACGTCCTGCTTAAATACTCATGTGCCCATGTCAGAAAGATTAAGAAAAATCATTGACTCGGCTAAATAAATGAATAAATAATCGAATGAATAAAAACTCCCTTGTGATTTGAGGCAGATGAAACATCCCCAAGATAGTCACCATCACAAAATCACAGCAACAAACTTCCAAGGAAAGCATAAATAACACCGTGGAATACAATTTGATTCTGGCTCTCTGATTTCCATACCAATCTTGGAGCAATAAATCACACTGCTGCTAGGGCACACCCGGGGCCAGTATTTTTAAGTCTGAGTAGCCCTGCAACTGGCTTAAATGAAGGAAAATCGCCATCACCATTGATTCTAATAGGGGAGCGCAGAGCTATGATAATTAACTTCTACAGGGGTAACTGGGGAGCAGCACAAAAATCCCAGGAACTATGGAATGGCATAATTAATGGGCGTCCTTGTACATGAGTCACTGAAAGTGAATGTGCAGGTGCAGCGAGCCATTAGGAAAGCAAATGGTATGCTGGCCTTCATTACAAGAGGATTTGAGTACAGGAGTAAAGATGTCTTACTCCAATTATATAGGGCCTTGGGGAGACCGCACCTGGAGTACTGTGTAAAATTTTGGTCTCCTTACCTAAGGAAGGATATACTTGCCATAGAGGGAGTGTAACAAAGGTTCATGAGATTGATTCCTGAGATGGCGGGACTGTTGTATGAGAAGAGATTGAATAAACTAGGCCTGAATTCCCTTGAATTCAGAAGAATGAGAGGGGATCTCATTGAAGCATACAAAATGATTACAGGGCTTGATAAGGTGGATGCTGGGAGAATGTTTCCCTTGGCTGTGGAGTCTGGAACCAGGGGCCACAGCCTCAGGATAAAGGGTAAATAAAGGAAACTATGATGGTATGAGGCACGAGTTGGCTAGGATGGATTGGGGAACGTTACTTAAAGGGTTGACGGTGGATAGGCAATGACAAACATTTAAAGGTCGCATGGATGAACTATAGAATTTGTTCATCCCTGTTTGGCATAAAAATAAAACAAAAAAGGTGACTCAACTGTGGCTAACAAGAGAAATTAGGGATAGCATAAGGTCCAAGGAGAGGACATATAATTTGGCCAGAAAAAGCAGCAAACCTGAGGATTGGGAGCAGTTTAGGATTCAGCAAAGGAGGACAAAGGGATTAATTAAGAGGGGGAAAATAGATTATGAGAGTAAGCTTGCAGAGAACATAAAAACTGACTGTAAAAGCTTCTATAGATATGTGAAGAGAAAAAGATTGGTGAAGTCAAGCGTAGGTCCCTTGCAGTCAGAATCAGGGGAACTTATAATGGGGAACAAAGAAATGGCTGACCAATTAAATACATACTTTGGTTCTGTATTCACAAAGGAGGACACAAATAACTCCCCAGAGATGTTGGGGAACATAGGGTCTAATGAGAGGGAGGAATTGAATGAAATCAGTATTTGTAGGGAAATGGTGTTAGGGAAAAAAAAAAATTATTCATTGATGGGATGTGGGCGTCGCTGGCTGGCTTCGCCTGCATTTCGTGCCCATCCCTAATTGCCCTTGAGAAGATGGTGGTGCAATTAGGGATGGGCACTAAATGCAGGCCTAGCCAGCCAGCGACGCCCACATCCCATCAATGAATAAAAAAATTAAAAAAATTTCCCTAACACCATTTCCCTACAAATACTGATTTCATTCAATTCCTCCCTCTCATTAGACCCTATTTTCCCCGACATCTCTGGGAGGTTATTTGTGTCCTCCTTTGTGATTGAAGGCCGATAAATCCCCAGGGCCTGATAATCTACATCCTAGGGTACTTAAGGAAGTGGCCCTAGAAATAGTAGATGCATTGCTGGTCATCTTCCAAAATTCTATAGATTCTGGAATAGTTCCCATGGATTGGAGGATAGCTAATGTAACCCCATTATTTAAAAAAGGTGGTAGAGAGAAAGCAGGGAATTATAGACCGGTAAGCCTGACATCAGTAGTGGGGAAAATATTGAGTCCATTATAAAAGATGTAATAGCAGAGCACTTGGAAAACAGTGACAGGATCGGACAAAGTCAACATGGATTTACAAAAGGTAAATCGTGCTTGACTAATCTACTGGAATTTTTTGAGGATGTAACTGGTAGAGTAGATAAGGGAGAACCAGTGGATGTGGTGTATTTGGACTTTCAGAAGGCTTTCGATAAGGTCCCGCATAAGAGATTAGCATGCAAAGTTAAAGCACATGGCATTGGGGGTAAGGTACTGTCTTGGATAGAGAACTGATTGGCAGACAGGAAGCAAAGAGTTGGAATAAATGGGTCTTTTATTGAGTGGCAGGCAGTGACTAGTGGGGTACCACAGGGATCGGTGCTAGGACCCCAGCTATTCACAATATATATAAATGATCTAGGCGAGGGAACTAGATGTAATATCTCCAAGTTTGCAGACGACACAAAGCTGGGTAGGCGTGTGTGCTGTGAGGAGGATGCAGAGAAACTCCAGTATGATTTGGACAGGCTGGATGATTGGGCAGATGCATGGCAGATGCAGTATAATGTGGATAAATGCAAGGTTATCCACTTCGGTGGCAAAAACAGGAAGACAGATTATTATCTGAATGGCAATAGATTGGGAAAAGGGGAAGTGCAACAAGACCTGGGTGTCCTTGTGCACCAGTCGCTGAAGGTAAGCATGCAGGTGCAGCAGACGGTTAAGAAGGCAAATGGTAGGTTGGCCTTCATAGCGAGATGATTCGAGTACAGGAGCAAGGATGCCTTGCTGCAGTTGTACAGGGCCTTGGTGAGACCACACCTTGAGTATTGTGTGCAGTTTTGGTTGCCTTATCTGAGGAAGGATGTTCTTGCCATGGAGAGAGTGCAGCGAAGATTCACCAGGCTGATACCTGGGATGGCAGGAATGACGTATGAGGAGAGATTGGGTCGATTAGGCTTATATTCGCTAGAGCTTAGAAGAATGAGAGGGGATCTCATTGAAACTTATAAAATTCTAACAGGACTAGACAGACTAGATGCAGGAAGGATGTTCCCGATGGCGGGGAGTCCAGAACCAGGGGTCACAGTCTAATGATAAGGGGTAAGCCATTTAGGACAGAGATGAGGAGGAATTTCTTCACCCAGAGAGCGGTGAACCTGTGGAATTCTCTAGCACACAAGGCAATTGAGGCCAATTCATTAAATATATTCAAGAAGGAGTTAGATATATTTCTTAAGGCTAAAAGGATCAAGGGATATGGGGAGAAAGCAGGGACAGGGTACTGAATTTGGATGATCAGCCATGATCTCATTAAATGCTGGAGCAGGCTCGAGGAGCCGAATGGCCTACCCCTGCTCCTATCTTCTATGTTTCTATGTTTCTATTCATGACTGAGATGAGAAGAAATGTCTTCACACAGAGAGTGGTAAATCTTTGGAATTCTCTACCCCAGAGGGCTGTGGAGGCTCAGTCATTGGGTATATTCAAAACAGAAGCCGATAGATTTCTGACTAGTAAGGGCATCAAGGGATATGGCGATAGGGCCAGTGAATGGAGTTGAGGCAGAAGATCAGCCATGATCTCATTGAATGGCGGAGCAGGCTCAAAGGGCCGAATGGCCTACTCCTGCTCCTATTTCTTATGTTCTTATGTAAGTCATTTACTCCATAATTTTCTCATTCGTTCAGCGTCCCTATGACATTAATGCGCATAGGGGCAATGGCACAAATCCCCAGGAAAATCTTGGCCAATCATTATCCCTTTAAGTAACTGGAGTAACTGTCTTACCAAACCAGGAGCAGGTACTATATAGATAGCAACTCCTTCTGGACTGTGCCACTTGAACGCCTCTTTTTATTGCAGTGACATCTATTTACTGTGGATCATTATGCACTACAAATATTTCCCAGGAGTGTTACTAATTAGGTGTCTGTATTGGGGAAAGGATTAAGTTCAGTTATAGCGAACAGCTAACTCAGCTGCTGCATTATTGGTATTGCTTCAAAGAAGGAGTCAGACTCCTATATTCAAAGAAGACATTTCATTCTCTGCTTCTTGAACCTGATATGAATCTGACTAAATACTTTTGCAAAAAAAAAAATGTTTTCTGTAGCTGAACTGGAATGAACACTTAAAAAGTGTAATGCAGAAAATCAGTGTGTAGATCTCAGTGCTTTCAAAATCGAGGAGCTGCTTTCCATTGATCTGTGAGCTGCATTTCTCGGCTCCTCATGGATTACTAAACAACTGAAGATGATGCTCTGAATTTCACAGTAAGAAAGTATAGTTTCACAACAGAAGTGTTGTTCCATACAGTTGCACGATAAGTCACTAGACATTGAAATTGTTTCAGTATAAACAAAGCCTCATTGTAAACAGCTTCCATTGTATGCTCACACACAATCTAACGCAGAATTATTCCATTACAATTTGTAGCAATACATGAATGTATAAACAGTGTTCTGATAAAACATTAGCTACATGTTACGAACTTTTCATTTTTGTCACAGTAAAGGCTGAGCAGCTTGCAACCAGTATTGACAGCTTTTGGGAACCAATCATCATGGCAAATATCAGACCATACAGTTTCCTCGGTTGTCATAAGTTTTGCTTTAATTCTCTTTTAAACCTGCAGCCTTCCTATTCGACATATCTTCCCAAACTGAGAGGATAATTTGAAGCTTAAAAGGTTGTTCATCTTTATTTCAGGTTTACTTTTCCCCCATGTGAGGACCCCAGGGGAGAAATTCATTATAGCCCCGTTTGGGGCGATATATTTTAAAAGTTGAGAAAATTAGCACCAGGCGCTAAATGTTTCTAAACTTTTAAAATTTCGGTTTTGCGCCCCAGGAAGGAAGTGGAGCGCTAAATCAAGCGCTCCACTTCCTTCTTGGAGCACAATCGGCAGCAGGCGAGGCGGAGACTTCAGCAGCTCTGCACACTGGGCTGTGCAGCGCTGCCGTGTTCAAAGGCTCCTTCCCTCCCTTAAAGGGAAGGGCCATCGCTGCAGGCTCTGCAAAATGAAAAGTACCTACCTGGACCATCAAGGCACCCGCGATCGCAGAGTGCTGGGCTGATCGATCGCGGGCAGGAACCAGCGAAAAAAACGGGAACAAGAAAGGTAATTTTTTTTTTACTTACCTCGGCCACCTCGCCTTTAAACATTACCCCCGAAATGGCCAGCTGCCCGATGCACGCCTCCTGCAGCTGTTGGTGTTTTTGACTGGCACTGCTGCAGGGGGCGGAATTCAATTTCGGGTCTGGGGCGCTACCGGGGTGATGCGCATGGTGATGACGTCACAATTTCCGGGTGAAGGAGATTGGGGCATCGCGTCGCCGCAAAACACCCGCCGAATATGGCAGGAGTCGATGTTAGCGCCGCGCCCAGTCGCAAAGCCATTTGCGCCCTGTTAACGCCCCCCCGAATGGTGCTAACAGGAGGCGCAAAGGCACCCAATTTTGCCCCCCCGCCCCATCCAAATCTTTGTGTCGTTCTCTATCACATTTTTTAAAAGTTAGAATGAAAGGAGCTTATTCACTTCCTGGTTCCCGGTCTGTGAGAGTTCTGAATTGTGGTTGGCTGCTTAGACACTTTGTTCATGTCACAGCAGCTGGCATTATAGATTCCCTATTAACTTACACTGATCTCAACTGAATGTCAGAAAAGCCGAACTTCTCGCCACAGAGATCGCAAGATCTTTGTGGGAAGCATACTTCGAGGCCAACAGCGAACACCTTTGCTTCGCCACTGATCACAAATTATGGGCCACTGTATTTACCCACAAGCTATCAGGGAGCTACATCAGGCTATTGTTAGAATATGCGTGCAGACTGCAATATAATGTCAGCAGTGAAGAGGAAGACTCCACAGATGTTTGATGTCTTTGATGGTGAGCCTCAGGTCTGTGATCTTGAATGTACAATCATATCTAAATATTCATGATGTTTGGCTGCCTGTGTTTTGGAGAAACTGACATTATGTTGATTTGAGTTAGTTTACGCTTAGTCACGCAGCCAATCAGACTATTTGTAATTGTGGACAGCAATCCAAGATAAATAATCACAGATTAATCCAGTCCCTAATGCTGGAGATTACAATAATATCCAAATAATTGTTTTGGTTGTTTTCCAACACAAACACTTGATGGTATATAAAGCTTAAAGGCTGAAAGACTCCAGTCTAATAATAAAAAATAACATCACCTATGACTGGATTGAGTTGATGGAGAAAGATCTGTTAGTTTCATAGAATCATAGCGCTGGATTTTCCTGCCGGATGCGCGATGGTGGCGGGTTCGGTCTTCAGCGGGTTCCAGTCCCACTCCCTGTTGCAGCCGCCCTCCATTAACGTGTTTACATAGATTGGCCTCATTAGGAACAACGTGCGCACTAGCTGGCCCAATCGGTGGGTGTGGGTCGGCTCCCCGCACTTGATTATGTGCTAGGAGCTTGGATAATTAAGGGGGCCATGTCTCCTTTGCTTTTCACTTTCTTTCTTCTGTATTTGATTGCTGTTTGCTGCAGGAATGGCCGCACAATGCTCCAAGGCTGCTCCAGGTTTTGATGATGACTCCCTTAATGCTCTTGTGGAGGGAGTAAGAGGATGAAAGGAGGTCCTCTTCCCCTCCAATGGACGGAGGAAGCCTCCTCAGCACACAAAGGCAGCCTGGCTGCAAATTGATGAGGAGATCAGTGCTCAGTCTTGTAACATTTGCATATTGAATTATCATTGGCCCGCAGGCATCTGTAAGGAATACCTATTATATTTACATGTGATCACATGCTGAGTTGTCATTGGCCTGCAGGCATCTGTAAGGGGTCCTAACTCCATCTTGTCCCCACTGTGCTGTATGATTGAGATCACAGACCTGATGCTTCATAAAAGAGTTTAATCTGTAATACTCCGTTGTCCTGCAATTTATTATTTTTGTACAAAGTGTGCAAAACAAGACATGGTGTCAGAACAGGGATTTGAAATGGACATCGTTGGAGCTCCCTTGCCTCGAATGAATTGGGAATCTTTGAACTTACCTGGAGAATGGCGCAAGTTCAAGCAACACGTGGAGTTAATGTCCTCGGGTCCGTTGAAAAGCAAAGGGGAGGAAGAAAGATGCAGCTACCTACTCCTGTGGATTGGAGAAAAAGGGAGAGACATTTTTAACACATGGTCTCTCACTGCGGATGAAGCAAAGATACTGAAAAGTTATTTTGACCATTTTGAGGCATATGTGATGCCCAAGACAAATACGATATTCGCTAGGTACAAGTTTCAGGAGAAAGTACAAGGAGCTAGTGAGTCGTTTGAACAGTTCGTGACTGAGTTAAAACTGCTGGTAAATGACTGTGAATATGCAGATAAAGATGAGATGGTCAGAGACCGCATCGTGTTTGGAATACATTCAGCTAAAGTGAGAGAGAAACTTTTGAATGTTGGGTCCGGGCTAATGCTGGACAAAGCTATGGACATAGCTAGATCGCACGAGCTAGCCCAAGCACAGTTGAAAACCATAACCGGCGCCACGAGCAGTTCGCGTGAACAGACAGTGCACGCAGTTAATAGACACACACCAAAGAACACCGCCCAGAAAACGTGTTTCAGATCAAAAAGAACAGACAGAGTTCTGAAAATGAGCGACACAGACATAAAATGCTTCAAAAACTGTGGATATTGTGGAAACAAGATGCATGGAGAAAAGGAGCAATGCCCTGCCAAAGGAAGGCAATGTACTAAATGTGGTAAACGGAACCACTTTGCTAAAGTTTGCAGGACTGTTTTTAGAAAAGCAGTACACACAGTGAGTGACAGCCAAATGCCAAATAGAGAGCCAAATGCAGAGGAACTGTTTATTGATTCTGTGTCACAGAAAAAACAGATTTCAGAGACTGAGCAAGCCTTTGCCAATATTGAGATAGGAAAACAGGGCAAAGAGCTTAAGTTTAAACTAGACACTGGAGCTCAGGTTAATGTAATTCCTCTGAGTGAGTATCACAGCTTGAAGGATGAGTGTGAGCTACAGCCCACCTCATGCAGACTGACCGGCTATGGGGGTGAGCAGCTCATTGTAAAAGGCACATGCGTGATAAGATGCAAATACAAAGAAAGCGACATGATGTTGGATTTTTACATTGTTGACACTCAAGCACCTCCAGTGCTAGGTCTAAAGGCATGTTTAGACATGGACCTCGTCAAGCTAGTGCTATCATTGACAGCACCAGTTGAGAAGCAGACAGTCATGGAGGAGTTTGCTGACGTTTTCAAAGGAATCAGACTATTCCCAGGTGAATGCACTATTCACCTTGACCCAGCAGCAACCCCTGTGGTTTGCACACCGAGAAGGATACCCCTTGCTCTACGTAGTCACCTGAAGGAGGAGCTGCAGAGCATGGAGAATACAGAAATCATCGTCCGGGAAACAGAACCGACAGAGTGGGTCAACGCATTAGTAGTGGTTGAGAAACCACGTACAGGCAAGCTCAGAGTCTGTCTCGATCCCAGCGATTTGAACAAGGCTATCAAACGCCCTCACTACCCTCTACTAATGCTAGATGACATCACACCCAAGCTAGTGGGAGCACGTTACTTCAGTGTAATGGACGCACGATCAGGATACTGGACTATCAAGTTCACGGAAGAGTCATCTAAGCTAACAACGTTCAACACACCATTTGGACGCTACCGATTTCTGCGTTTACCATTTGGTCTTATCTCAGCTCAGGATGAATTCCAGCGGAAGATCGACAAAACGTATGAAGGGCTCGACGGAGTAGTCGCAATCGTAGACGACATCCTCATCTATGGCAGGAATAGAGCGGAACATGACAGGAACCTCCGTGCGATGCTATAAAGATCACGGGAGAAAGGTATCCAGCTCAACTCTGAGAAAAGCATAATCGGATCTCAACTGATGGCATGAAGCCGGATCCAGAGAAAATCTCCGCCATCAAGAAGATGGAGCCGCCGAAGAACCGCGCAGAGCTAGAGACAGTACTAGGCATGGTTAACTACTTAGCCAAGTTTGCCCCGAGCCTCGCCGAAATCAACGCACCCATGCATCAGTTGCTCAAACAATCCAATGAGTTCCTGTGGGACAAACAACATGACACAGCATTTCAGAAAATGAAAGACATAATCACCAGAGAACCAGGACCAGTTCTTGCCTACTTCGACCCCAACAAAGAGCTCAGACTACAAGTGGACACGTCAAAGTACGGACTAGGTGCTGCACGAAGGAAAGCCCATCGGCTACGCTTCCAGATCTCTCACAGACAGTGAAATCAACTATGCTCAAATCGAGAAAGAGCGATATGCAATTCTGTTTGGATGTAAGCGTTTCCACCAGTACGTCTATGGCTGACAAGTCATTGTGGAATCCGACCACAAGCCCCTCGAGTCAATCATGAGGAAACCACTAGCCGCAGCCCCACCAAGGCTACAGAGAATGATCCTTCAGCTACAGAAGTACGACTTCACAATCATTCACCATCCAGGCAAAGACATTTCTGTCGCAGACACGCTCTCCAGAAAGTCTCTTAGCTACCAGGACAGCAGCCTCAGTGAAGGCATGGATGTGCAAGTGCACATGGTGTACAACAGCTTACCTGTGAGTGACTCAAAACTGAAGGAGATCCGAGCAGGAACAGAGAAAGATGCAGAACTCACACTGCTGAGCAAAGTCATACATGAAGGATGGCCTGAGGAAAGGAGGAAATGGCCTCAGAGCATATCTGAATTCTGGAACTACAGAGACGAACTGTCACAAATCAACGGAATCGTCTTCAAAGGAGAGAAAATCATCATTCCTACCAGTCTCAGAGAAGAGATGTTGACAAAAATTCATGCTGGACATATGGGCATAGAAAAATGCAAACAAAGAGCACGTGACATTATGTTTTGGCCCGGAATGTGCAAACACATTGAGGACATTGTCGGAAAATGTTCCATTTGTCTATAACGCTGCCCATCAAATGTCAAAGAGCCCATGATACGTCACTGTATCCCAGACAGGCCCTGGCAGGTCACGGCAACGGATCTGTTCACATGGAACAACGAGGACTACATAGTGACTGTTGATTACTACAGCAGATTTTTTGAATTGGACAAGCTTCACAGCACCACATATGCAGCTGTGATCCACAAGCTAAAGGCAGCCTTTGCCAGGCATGGCATTGTAGAGACTTTAGTCTCAGACAATGGCCCCCAATACAAATCAAAAGAGTTCGAGTCATTTGCCAAGGCATGGGATTTCACACATGTCACATCAAGCCCTGTTCCTGGGACTAGGGACAGGGTCACTGGCAAGGCTTGGAAGCTAAGCAGAGCCAGGCCTGGTTAGTACCTGGTAGGGGTAACCATCAGGGAAGACCAGGTGCAGAAGGTCACGGAAGGAGCCCCGAGGAGGGGTGGTTGGTGAGAAGGTCACGGAAGGAACCCCAGGAGGGGTGGTTGGTGAGAAGGTCCGGGCGTTGGGCTGAAGATTGTCGGACAGGAAGAATGGTGGAAATGGAATGGCGGCGCGCACAGACGCAGCGGCTTTGCTTCTCCCAGGACGGTGCTATTTACGGTTAATGTTATTTATACTGGACTCATGGGAGCTTGCAAGATCACATTTCGTTGTTCATGTACTTGTGCATTGTACAATGACAAGAAAGTTGAATTATTATTATTATTACCCTCAAAGTAATGGTCTTGCTGAAAAAACTGTCCAGATTGCAAAAACACTCACGGACAAAGCCAAAGCGGACAAAAGAGACCCCTACATCAGTCTCCTTGAGTACCGCAACACTCCGGTTGACAACTTCAAGTCACCAGCACAGCTGTTGATGAGCCACAGACTTCGCTCAATCCTTCCAAGCACCAACCAGCAGCTGCAGCCAGAGGTCATCAGCTGCAAGCAAGTTCATGCAAAATGTGTACAGAGACAGGAACACCAAAAGAGATACTATGACAGGTCAGCTAGACTACTGCCGCCGTTGCACAATGGAGAATCCGTCAGAATCCAGGAGCATGACTACTGGAAGCCAGCAGTCGTCATCCAGCCAGCTGACACTGAGTGATCGTATCATGCCGCACCCCAGAAGAACAGGTGTACCGCCGCAATCGCAGGCACCTCCTGAACACCAAGGAACAACACTGTCATTCCGATGAGAGGATCAGTTCAACAGAGTGTGATGAACAGAGCAATACACAAAACACATCATACTTACCTGAACCTAAACCTGTACCTGATTTGTTGACCGATTCAGGAGCATGCTCAGTTCCATACCACACAAGGTCGGAACGAGAGGTCAAGCCTAGAGTTATCCTTGACTTGTGAACTGTCAAAGGGTGTAGGCGGATCACTGCCCTAAAAAAAAAAACTGTATATCGTTATTGAAAAGTTGAGATGTTTTCAGCGCTAGTTAAATGCTGAGTTTACTTTGATGTTTATGCTACTGAGAACATTATATAGAAGAAAGGTTTAAAAGTAATGCATAACATTTTCCTTTTAAAAGAAAGGGGATGTAACATTTGCATATTGAATTATCATTGGCCCGCAGGCATCTGTAAGGAATACCTATTATATTCACATGTGATCACATGCTGAGTTGTCATTGGCCTGCAGGCATCTGTAAGGGGTCCTAACTCCATCTTGTCCCCACTGTGCTGTATGATTGAGATCACAGACCTGATGCTTCATAAAAGAGTTTAAACTGTAATACTCCATTTTCCTGCAATTTATTATTTTTGTACAAAGTGTGTAAAACAAGACAAGTCTGTCTGTACACACACCTGGGTGCAGTGCAGAAAAAAGTTCAATGACCTGATGCACTCAGCAAAAGTGAGTACAACATCACACTTACCTTCAGTCTGCTTCCCATCTCTTCTCATCCCCATCACTCTGCATTGGCAACCGACTCCTTCACATCCCAACTGACCCTAACATCCCTTGCACCCTCACCCATCCCTCTCTAGGTACAGAATCACTTCACCATCCTACTATGCACCCTCACACTCGATCTCACTGTTATGCAATGACAACTAACAATGCATAGGGTGGGACCTTGGTATTGGCACCTCACTCCATCTTTGTCTCCCTCTAAACATTTATGTTATCCATTCTTAACACTGGCTCCATCAATCTCGCTGAAACCCCACTTGTGTCCCTCATTGCAGGAAAAGAGAGCCCACAATAAGAGGGAGAGAGGGAGGATAGGAGGAAGCCCACCATCCCTGGCATATATAACGACTGCTAAGGAGGCTCTGGAGATCATGGGAGGTGCAGAGGAGCTGGAAGTGGGGGACGGAGAGACGGGCACAATACAGCAAGCTGGTGACAGAATTGATTTGCAAACCTATCATTTTGTTTTCATGAGTGACTGATATGGCATCTGATGTTCATAGAAATATAGTTATGATCATCTGCACAATGGGATGTTCCCACTACCTAAATATAACATGGCTAACTCGTGCCTTTACTCTCCCACAGGACCATCGAGAGCCCCCTTCCCCACTGTCCATGAGGAAGAGCCAGAGGACTCCTCAGAGGAACCTGCAACCTCTGAGGGTGCAGCGTCAGCAGACATGAGCGCACCCAGCACCAGCGCAAAGACACATACCTTGATGGGTAGTTTGCAAGATAGAGTGGTGTTGTCACCTGGTGTATCACAGCTCACAAGTGAACATCAGCCGATGGTGGAGACAGGGACAGCAGTGGAGAGTCCTCGTCAGAGGCTGCAGGGCGCTCCTAGCTCTGTTCAGCTGCATGTAGATGCTGTGCCTCAGGGGCCATCCAGAAAGAGAGCAGTGCTGGAGCTTCAGGAACAAGCGCGGGAGGCTCTGACTGGGTTTGCATCCACAGTAACTGCGAGTGTGCAGAGTATGGAGCTGTCCATGTCAAACATGAGCAATGCCATGGTGCATGCAATGGCGAATATAGGTACCGCCATGGAAAGGATGGCAACCTCCATGGAGGACATAAATCGCCAGACTCAGGAAAACATGGTAACACTTCTAAATAGATGGTCATCTATGGAGGATAGATGGGCATCTGTTGAAGAGGGAAACCAGAGGTTCATGGACGTCCTTGTTATGAGGAATGTCAGCACAGAAATGGGTTCTCATGACCCCACTGATGGGCAGCAAGGTGCTCTCCAGCTACTTGCTAGCAGTGAAGTGTCGGTGACCCATGAGAGGGATGATGGTGGTCAACAACAAGGAAGTGGGGGCTCCTCTCCAAGCGCTCACATTACCATGCCACTACGGAGCCCTCGGTCAGAGCCCCAGAGGCCTCACCCAATTGATATGGCCGTCTCTGCCCCTGCACAGCCACAGGAAGAGCAGACTGTTGTGTAGCCCTCCAAGGCTTCCAAACCCAGAGAACGCCCAGCAAAAGTGTCTAAGCAAGTGCAGCAGGGAAGTGAGCACGCTGCTTCTACATCTGCTGAAGCCACAGGGGAAGTACCACATAGAAGCACGTGTAAGAGAAAGCTAAAGCACAAATAGTCACAAGTGTAGTCGCTTGGGTGATTTCATAGTATACCATTTTACGTTTGTCATGTTTATTGCTAGTGTATTAAAGTTACGCAATGTGCCTCCTATCCTCGCTTAATCTCTCCCTCCATGTAAACTCCCAACCCTAATCACGGCTACCCACTCGACCTTGCCATCTCTCGTGGCCTCGCTACTCCCATCATGTCAATCGCAGATAAGGCCATCTCTGACCACTTCCTCGTATCGCTGTCCACCCACATCCCCCTTCCATCTCCCCCCCACCGCACCCCACCCCCCCTCCCCCCGACAATCCTACTTCCTTCTGTGTCCGCCCCTGGAAAAAAAAACTCTCTCCCAACACTTACAACTGCACTTATGAAATCCCAACTGTCCAGCCTTTGGCCCTCCATTCACCATTTCTGCAGCTACCGATTTGCTCAACCACACCCTCACCACTGTAGGAGTCGCTGGAAATAAACAGACTGCGAGACTTTCATAACCGCAAAGAAAAATGCGTGTTAGCTTTATTAACTCTCCACAAGGACTGAGGGACTCAGCCTCGTCGCAGGGCTATGACATCATCACACAATCGATGACTCTTAAAGGGACCCTGCCCCGATAACCCAACCAAGTTCCGTACATAACGTGGAGCGATAACAACATTGGCTATACATAGTGAATTGTGTTACTGCCCCTATGTGGTCTCCGCCACACCACCTCCGACAACAAGTGTGAGGAGCTCATGGACTTCTTTGTCTCTAAGTTTGAGACCATCCGTTCAGCTGCCTCTGCCACTTTCCTACCTTCCCCTAGCCCACCGGGCCAAACTTCCTCTAAGGTTCCCCCCTGCCCTAGCCCTGAACTCACATCTTTCTCCAGTTTCTCTCCGATCTCCACTCATGACCTCTCTGCGCTCATCTTGTCCATGAGACCCACCTCCTGCTCCCTCGACCCTATTCCCACCAAACTGCTGACCGCCCAATTTCCTTTTCTGGCTCCCATGTTAGCTGACATTGTTAATGGTTCTCTCTCCTCAGGTACTGTCCCCCTCTCCCTCAAATCTGCCATCATCACCCCTCTCCTCAAAAAAACAACCCTTGACGCCTCCATCCTTGCAAACTACCGCCCCATCTCCAACCTCCCTTTCTTCTCCAAAGTCCTTGAACATGTTGTCGCCTCCCAAATCCGTGCCCATCTTTCCCGCAATTCCATGTTTGAATCCCTCCAATCAGGTTTCCGCCCTTGCCACAGTACCGAAACGGCTCTCATCAAAGTCACAAATGACATCCTTTGTGACTGTAACAAAGGTAAACTATCCCTCCTCGTCCTTCTTGACTTGTCTGCAGCCTTTGACACAGTTGACCACTCCATCCTTCTCCAATGCCTCACCACCGTCGTCCAGCTGGGTGGGACTGCACTCGCCTGGTTCCATTCTTATTTATCTAATCGTAGTCAGAGAATCACCTGCAACAGCTTCTCTTCCCTCTCTCACATCGTTACCTCTGGTGTCCCCAAGGATCTATCCTTGGCCCCCTCCTATTTCTCATCTACATGTTGCCCCTTGGTGACATCATCCGAAAACACAGCATCAATTTCCACGCTGACGACACCCAACTCTACCTCACTACCTCTTCTCTCGACCCCTCCACAGTCTCTAAATTGTCAGACTGTTTGTCCGACATGAGCAGAAATTTGCTCCAATGAAATATTGGGAAGACCAAAGCCATTGTTTTCAGTCCCCGCCACAAACTTTGTTCCCTAGCCATTGACTCCATCCCTCTCCCTAACATCTGTCTGAGACTGAACCACACTGTTCGCAACCTTGGTGTCCTAATTGATGCTGAAATGAGCTTCCGACCACATATCTGCAGCATAACAAAGACCGCCTATTTCCACCTCTGTAACATCGCCCGTCTCTGCCCTTGCCTCAGCTCATCCTCTACTGAAACCCTCATCGATGCCTTTGTGACCTCTAGACTTGACTATTCCAACACACTCCTGGCTGGCCTCCCACATTCTACCCTACGTAAACTTGAGGTCATCCAAAACTCAGCTGTCCATGTCCTAACTCGCACCAAGTCCCATTCACCCATCACTCCTGTGCTTGCTGACATACATTGGCTCCCAGTTAAGCAGCGCCTCGATTTCAAAATTCTCATCCTTGTTTTCAAATCTCTCCATGGCCTTGCCCCTCCCTATCTCTGTAATCTCCTTCAGCCCCACAAACCCCCGAGATATCTGTGCTCCTCTAATTCTGCCCTCCTGAGCATCCCTGATTATAATCGCTCAACCGTTGGTGGCCGTGGCTTCTGTTGCCTAGGCCCTAAGCTCTGGAATTCCCTGCCTAAACCTCTCTGCCTCGCTACCTCTCTTTCCTCCTTTAAGACGCTCCTTAACACCTACCTCTTTGACCAAGCTTGTGGTCACCTGCCCTAACTTCTCCTTAGTTGGCTCGGTGTGAAATTTTTTGTCTTATAATACTCCTTTGCAGTGCATTGGGACATTTTACTATGTTAAAGGCGCTATATAAATACAAGTTGTTGTTGTTGTTATTGAATGATTCAATGTGTTGACCTATGTGAGCTCAGAATTGGAAGTGTCATATTGATGGTTGAGGGCGTTTTTCATCTGCAGTGATGGTGGGGTGAGTGATAGGAATGCATAGTTCATTGTTCAGATGCTGTATTGTGTGGAATGGAGGTCCTGCCAACCCTCATGTGCATGTGCCAGCCACATGTATGTGCTGCGTAAAGTTAGGCGAATCTGGCATGGATTAGTCCATCCCTTGCCTGACGGCCAGTAATGAAGTTGCATACTAGTAGCACTGGGACAGCCGCCTCTGCCAGGTGTTTCTCATCTGCAGCATCATTCTCCTCTTCCTCCTCCTCCTCCTCCTCTGAGGAGGCTGTGCACTGAGCCACTTGTTCCTCAGGTAGCGGTAAGCCATGCTGCTGTGTGATGTTGTGCAGTGCACAGCAGACAATGATGATTCTGGACACCCTGGCTGGTGCATACTGTAGGGCTCCACCAGATCTGTCGTGGCATCTGAAGCGCATTTTGAGCAATCCTATGGTTTGCTCTATAATGCTTCTGGTGGAAATGTGGCTCTCATTGTAATGCTCCTCAGCTTCGTTTGATGACCTCCTCGTCAGTGTCATTAGCCACGTCTTCAGGGATAGCCCTTGTCTCCAAGTAGCCATCTGGAAAGTTGGGTTGGCAGATTGAAGAGCTGAGGCACAGTATGAGTCATGGCAGCTGCCAGGGAACATTGCGCACAAATGCATTATGTTCTTCCTGTGGTTACACACCAGCTGCACGTTAAGAGAGTGGAAGCCCTTGCGGTTCACAAATACAGCTGGGTTGTGATGGGATGCCCTGATGTGTGCAGTCGATGACGCCCTGCACCCTAGGGAAGTCTGCCATATTGGCAAACCCAACCGCCCACGCGGTTACACTTGCTTGATCCTTGGAGAAGTTGATGTAATTGGCTGACTTGCCAAACAGGGCATCGGTAACCTGTGTTATGCATCTGTGTGCGGCCGACTGGGAGATGCCGCTGTTGTCTGCAGATGATTCCTGGAAGGACCCTGACGCAAAGAAATTGAGTGCGGTGGTGACTTTGACAGCCACTGGTAAGGAGTGTCCACCCGCTCCTCTGGGCTGCAAGTCTTGGTGCAGCATTGTGCAGATGTCTGCAACCACCTCTCGTGAAAGTCTCAGCCTCCTTTGGCACTGCTGCTCCATCATGTTGAGGAAGCTCATCCTCTGCCTGTAAACCTTGTGTTGGGGGTCTCTCCTGTGGCGCAGTACAGCCCTGCGCTGATGGCCTCTGCCCTGTGCAGCATCAGGTGGCTCAGGAGAAGGTTGTCGCTGTTGTTGTTGGTGCTGCTGGTGTGCCTGGTTCTGCTGCTGCTGCGGCTGCTCGTCCTCCGATTCTGAGGACCAGGATGAGAGGGTATAAATGGTTCCCATTATGTTGGTGAAAATGTCACTTGAGGATGAAATGTTATAAGTGCTCAGTCAAAGTGGAGAGAGGTTATTCCAAGGAGGTCACAGTGTATATAGATCTCACAACACACACTTACAACCTCAAAACACCTGAACAATGTCTTCAACATCCTGCAATCAGAAAGTTCAGGCTTTTGAAATTCAGCTAATGTGGCAGGTTAGCTTTAATGCTGCACTTGCAGCTGTGAAGTATTCAGCTTGTTGGAACACCCAACTCAAACAGCTGGCATGTTCCTGGAATGCCATGGAACCCGCTGAAAATGTTGCAAAATTGAAAAGCCCTCTCAAAATAGGATTAAACAGGTAATTAACAAGCCTGAACTGCCTCTCCCGCCACTTGGTGTCGGGACCCGACACCTTGGAAAGCCGTGTGGAGGCGGGTTCGCGGCGGGTTCGCACCTCGCCGTCAATCATCTTGGATTTAACTCCAGACCCGCCTCCAAACTCGACCTCTAAGCGCCGGCAAAATCGCAGCCATAGAATCATAGAATAGTTCAACGCAGAAGGAGGCCATTCGGTATCGAGTCTGCACCAGCTATTTCAAAGCGCAATCCAGTTAGTCCCATTCCCCTGCTCTTTCCCCATATCACTGCAATATTTTCTCCTTCAACTATTAATCCAATTCCCTTTTGAAGGCTACTATTGAATCTGTATCCACCACAGTGCATTCCAAATCCTAACCACTCATTGTGTAAAGAAGTTTTTCCTCATGTCGCCTCTGGTTCTTTTGCCAATCACCTAAATCTGTGCCCTCTGGTTATCGGCCCTTCAGCCATTGGAAACAGCTTCTCTTTATTTACTCCATCTAAACCCTTCATGATTTTAAACGCCTCTATCAAATCTCCTCTTAGCCTTCTCTGCTCCAAGGAGAACAATGGTATCAAGCAGTCCTAGTTTATAGCATGCAATCAACAGTGACTATGAACTTTTGATTAGCGCCATGTTGCCGCAAGGCAAGGAGCACCAAAAAAATTCTGCTGTGCAGTTTAAGGACGTGCTTTGAAAATGGGATATATTTGCATGCAAATCTTGCTCTAGAGATATTGAACACTTGTTTGTGATTTTGCAAGAATACTGTGGAGTCCCCAGTAAGCTAAAAGCTAGGAAAGGCACAACCAATACTTGAAGAATTAATTCAATCCCAGACGGAGGTAAATCACAGAATCACAGAAACCCCACAGTGCAGATAGAGGCCATTTCGGCCCATCGAGCCTGCACCGACACATATCCCACCCGCTCCCCGTAACCCCTGCACCAACACATATCCCACCCTATCCCCGTAACCCCACGTATTTAATCCCCCTAACACTAAGGGTCAATTTATCATAGCCAATCAACCTAACCCGCACATCTTTGGACGGTGGGAGGAAACCGGAGCACCCGGAGGAAACCCACGCAAACACGGGGAGAATGTGCAAACTCCACACAGACAGTCACCCAAGGCCAGATTCGAACCCGGGTCTCTGGCGCTGTGAGACAACAGTGCTAACCACTATGCCACCGTGCTGTTTGAGTTCATTGTGTATACATGGCACCCATCAGCTTTTCAAGCCATGTCAGAATGTCAGTATTTCGCAAGAAAAAACCCTCTTTTTACTGGGATTGGAGGTTGTCAATATGAACTAATAAAATCAGTTGCAAGTCATAACCGGAGGCTGTCAGGGCCAAACATATCAGTTGTAGGGCAAAGCTGAAGACTGTTTGAACCCATTTTCCCATCCACTATAGGTTGTGTTCAAGCTTGGAGCAGGAAAGGTTGAAAATGAGCTAATGGTTTCTGACACATACAGTAACAGATGTTTCTATTTAGTGTTTGCCCCGAAAGAAGTTGCATTTTACAAACAAGTGCTAAAATGCAGCTTTTGAAAGCTTTTCATTTTCCTCAAAGGAACCTTCTAGCTGTGCTCGGCTGTTGTTTTACGTGGAGTTTTAATTTCCTTCAAAACTAGCTGCAGTCACTTTTTTGAGATAAGATACATGTTCCCTGAGGTGAATGCATTAATTGGCTTTATTGATTCTGTTACTGCACTTGTAGAATTATCAGTGCTTGGAAATAAAGAGTGTGTTAGAAACGGTGATGAGTTTTGCTTCACTTAAACTGCAGTGACACTCGCATTTTTAGGATTTTACTACAGTGTATTAATGCGACGTGTCACATGAACCTTGGCTTTCTTGTGTGAGTCACAATGCCCTGTTATGTTCTGTAACTTAGCTGTTTACAGTTTTTATGGACTTATGATCAAGCTCCCTTTGTTACCAAGCAGTAAAAAGGAAGAACGCCCTCAACATCTATATTAGAGTGGTCAATATCCACGGTGAAATGTGAGAGATAACATTAATAATCAATAAAAGTATAATACATTGCACATTTCAACACAGGGGCAATCAGTCAATCTACCTGAGAGCACCAAATTCAGCTTCCCATGTCTGCAATCCACACTGAAGTGCAATTTACTTTTTTGAATGATTGCAGCGAGTAATCATATTTATTTTCAGTACAAGAAAATAAGATCACAAGAACAATATAGACTAAAAATTGCTTAACACATTTATCTGACATTCCTAGATTCATTATTTAAAAATAGGGTCCTAACCCAGTTCTTTTAACTTTACCCTGTAAAGCTCTAGTGAAGTTCCTACAACTACTTTTATTAATATCTGTTACCCTTCCAGGCCAAAATACTATTGGCTTGAATGACAGAATTATGATCAACTCCAAAATGCCACAAAATACATTGAATAAAACGCACTGAATAAAATGTGAAAAATCCTTTGGGAGACATGTCCCCAGATCCCTATGAAAATAAACCTCGCACTTTCAACATTTACATGCAGCTTCATTCATTTCTAATTTCTAAATTCACAGCTGCTGCAAACTGTCCTTTTGTGTGCTTTATGATTGTTCCCCTACAATAGGCAAGATCAAAATGTTGAGCATACCTGCGAGTTAAGTTATGAGCTGCCCATGTCCCACTGCACTTCACATGTCATAAGTTTTATATTCAGGGCTGTTATTGAGCTGTCAGTTTTTCTGGGGTTGTGTCAACTTTTATAAAGCTATTGATCAGCTTTTCTGGGTTAGCATGATGATGTATTTAAATCAAGGTTATCAAAAGTTATCTCAAACACTGTTCGTGGAGAGATTCTTTTACATTTGTATTTCTACCACCATCTTTTATACAGCAGCCTGAGTAGCTTTTCTTCAATTACGAATCCAATGAGCAAGATATTCCTGGTGATAATGCAGTCTTCCACTCCAGAGCATGGCATGGAGTATGAACCCTCCCAAGGCCTGAACTCTGGTTTCCTTTTCAGATTTTACTAATTGGATGAAAAGCTTCACTGCTGTTCTCCTCTTGAATCTGTGCATGTCTGTCTGAAACAACCACTGACAACTGTTAATAGAATTCACTCAGATTAAAGTTGGCATTGTATGGGCTACTGCCGTAGAAAAGCTACCCTTAAGTATTGCGAGACTTAAAAATTCATAAAGTAAAGCATGCTGCACAGGCGTGATGGGGCAATTTTGATGCACACACCAGCATTAATCAGGTGGGCGGAGTTTACACGGTGGCCACCCAGAGAAGTAAGCACAGGGCCCGGTTGACTTTTGTGGTGGGACCTCGTTGCAACACAGTTGGCAAGCTGCCATTGCTAAATGTATCCTTCCCACCCCACCACCCACCCCCCTCCCCGCCCCCCAATAGGCAGCTCACCAATTTTGAGGCAGGAAATCAGTCGGGCGGCTGCTTATTAAGGGCCTGCTGCAGCAGAATAAAGGAAAGGGCATTTACAACAACAACTTGTATTTATATAGCACCTTTAACATAGTAAAACATTCCAAGGTGCTTCACAGGAGAGTTATGAAACAAAATTTGACACCGAGTCACATAAGGCGATATTAGGGCAGATGACCAAAAGCTTGGTAAGGTTTAAGGAGCGTCTTAAAGGAGGAAGGAGACGTAAAGAGGCAGAGAGGTTTTGGGAGGGAATTACAGAGCTTAGGGCCTTGGCAGCTGAAGGCGGGGCCGCCAATTGTTGTATCCGTGTGTTAATGGAGACACGGAATGCAGGAGCTGGTTTAACAGGTGTTTACTGAACAAAGTCTGGAGGTGAACTAAAAGATACAAGACACTATACAGGCTTATATAGCCCGAGTGGCCACTACCGGCATTACAGTACACAGGGGCTCTTAAAGGCACATACACCACAATTCCTCCCCTTTTAGACAACCAGTACATAACATTTTAAGTAATCATTAATTAACATGTTTACAAAAACAATAATCTACACATTTGCTGCAGTTAATCAATTATGGGGCAGAAATTCGGGTCGGGGGCTTGCCACACGTGCAAGCCCCCGATCTGCACTTACCCAACGCGCCTGCCGTTCACCTCCAGGGACGCCTGGAATTCCTGTTTGAAAGAGAAGAATCCCGGGCAGCGTCTGACGTCATGCCGCCCAGGAGTGCAGCCAGCGCGAAGCCTGGAGTGCGCAGTGCAAGTGAGACACGCCCCTTGAGGTCTCAGTTTAATAGGACACGCCCCCAATGTTTCTCACAAGCTGAAAAGCATTTTTACATGCAGAGCAGCATTTCAAATAGGTTTTTGGTATTTTTATGAAGCTTTTGGTAACTTTTATAAACTTTTAAAAACGTTTCCATTATTTTGAAGAATCTGAAGTAGTTTTAAACAGAATTAAAGCAATTTAAAGACTTTTAAAAGCCCTGAAAGAATTTTTTTCATTCCATTTATTTATTTAGCAACGTCTTCGTCATACGTGTCTTCACACTGTTCCCTTTGGGGAACTGTATGAAGTGGTGGAATGATTTATGGCCGTGATTAACGCTCATTCCGTGACCGTAACCATCTTTGAACCAGCCATTAGGGCGGTTAGTCCTATGGCAGGAGGGTTTTACGGGCTCCCACAAGCTATACGAGGAGGGGGGGGCCACCCACACCCACGGACGCAAATATCCCACTGGATGTCAACCCAGAATTTAGAGCCGGAGCTCCGACTCTACTTGCCGGGACTGTCTGGAGCGGGGTTCGAAACCCTACCCCGTCTGGCCCAGCGGCGGGGATCCTACCGCTACGCCAAAGGCCCACTCCGATTAACAACGTGAAATGGCTGGAATGAGCACAATTCACGGCATTAAAAGAACTCACAATTGAACTGATGATGACCTCAGCAATCTCCTCAACGAGGTGGAGGCGCAGCGCCTGCTCATCATTGGTAATGAGAAGTCAAAGGCGCCGCAAAAAGGACAGATGATAGCTTGGTCTTTCAAGTGGCAGCATAGGGCTCTAGTCACGGGGAGGGAAAAGGTGCAGGAAACGTATGGGCGTCACCTTTTGCACGGAGTGGGCCTTTTGCGTAGCGGTAAGCAACCCCGCCGCTGGGCCAGAAGGAGTAGGGTTTCGAACCCCGCTCCAGACAGTCCCGGCAAGTGGAGTCGGAGCTCCAACTATAAATTCTGGGTGGACATCCAGCGGGATACTTGCGTCCGCGGGTGTGGGTGGCCCCCCCCCCTCAGATGGGTGTGGGAGCCCGTAAAACCCTCACGCCATAGGACTAACCACCCTAATGGCTGGTATGAAGATGGTTATGGTCACAGAAGGAGCGTTAACGTGGCCAGAAATCCTTCCACCACTTCATACAGTTCCCGAAAGGGAACAGTGTGAGGATACGTACGACGATGACCTCTTGCGCAATGCACCTCCTTGGACCCTCAGTCGCAGATGCGAGGGGGCAAATCGTGCAATTGTTAAATTTTTCATTTTATTGACATGTAAAATGTTGGCCCAGTAATTCCGTTCCAAACGCGTGAGTACGGTCGGGGTACTCACACGTCTGGCCGGAGGAAATGTCGGTTTTCAGCATGCACAGCGCATGTGGGGAAAACCGGCATTTCCTGTCCTCTGAACGAAGGGGTTCAGAGGCAGAACGCGTGCGACTGCACAGGCAGCGCGTGCGCAGTAAAATTCGCCGGTTTCATTTATGCTTTCAGTGAGGTTAAGTCCTTACAACTTACACATGAAAAAAGCATGAGTACAGTTGCTCCAGAGGCTGCGGAGGAAGATATATTTTATCGTGGAGCTTTTGAAAGGCAATATTTTTGTTTGGGAAAGGGAGGAAAGTTATTTTAAGAAATGCTGAGGTAAGTTTTAAAGTTTATTTCTGTTTTTCAAAACGGGTTTTCAGTACTGTAGGTAGAAGGAGCAATTGTGGCTATGTGAATTGAATTTGCTGTGTTTATAAAATGTGAAAATGACTCCAACATTTTTAAGAAAGAAACTTTTCATCAGTAATATATTCTTTTAAGTAATTATGTATGTATGTCTGTATATATTCCTTTGTGTATATGTATGTATATATTCCTTTACTTATGTGTATGAATGTATGTATTTAATTATGACTTTCAGAGAAAGTAACTTATTGGAAAATCATAATTAAATACATACATTCATACACATAAGTAAAGGAATATATACATATACGTAAAGGAATATATTCGGACATACATACATAATTACTTAAAAGAATATATTACTGATGAAAAGTTTCTTTCTTAAAAATGTTGGAAATGTTACATTACTCATTTTAGAACAGTCATTTTCACATTTAATAAACACAGCAAATTCAATTCACACAGCCACAATTGCTCCTTCTACCTACAGTACTGAAAACCCGTTTAAAAAAAGAAAAATTAAACTTTAAAACTTACCTCATCATTTCTTAAAATAACTTTCCTCCCTTTCCCAAACAAAAATATTGCCTTTCAGAAGTTCCACGATAAAATATATCTTCCTCCGCAGCCTCTGGAGCAACTTTACACATGCTTTTTTCATGTGTAAGTTGTAAGGACTTAACCTCACTGAATCCATGAATGAAATCGACGAAGTTCACTGCGCACGCGCTGCCTGTACAGTCGCACGCGCTGTGCCTCTGAACCCCTTCGTTCAGAGGACAGGAAATGCCGGTTTTCTCCGCATGCGCTGTGCATGCTGAAAACCGGCATTTCCTCCGGCCAGACGCGTGAGTACCCCGACCGTACTCACGCATTTGGAACGGAATTACTGGGCCTATAAGTCGGTCTCTCTGGAGGCTTCCTGACTCGGTCCGGATACCGCCTCATTGCTTTGTAGTTTTCGGTGGTGTAGTAGGTTCTTTTGGCAAGGTCGATTCGGCTTGAATGCCAGTGTCGGGTTCATCTGGTTCCAGTATCACCGGATCGGAGGTAGATACTATGGGTATCTCTGCTTCATCATTAGGCGTATAGAGTTGTGGTGTAGGTTGTCCCTTTTCGGATGACTCTATGATCTGGTCAGCATGGCGCCTTATTATGCTTTCTCCAATGTCCACGGTATACATCAGCGGTCCTAGTCGTGTGCAAATAGTTCCAGGCTGCCATTTCTCGGTACGGTAGTCCCGGGCCAAAACTTGTTGACCTATCTGGAAGGTTCTAGTTGGCCTTTCATTCATGCCTTGAAATTGCCGGTTCTCTACATCCCTTCTGATGTTTGGCTTGATCAAATCCAGCCGGCATCTTAGTCTTCTATTGAAAAACATCATGGCGGGAGTTTGGTTTGTAACCACATGTGTTGCATTCCTGTATGCAAACAAGAAGTTATCTACCTTATGCTGTAGATTTATGTCTTCATTACCCATGGCCTTTATGGCCTTCCTGAAGGTCTGGACAAACCTTTCAGCCAATCCATTGGTGGCGGGATGGTATGGGGCGGACGTGTAGTGCTTAACCCCATTGTTTTTTAAGAACTTCCTGAATTCTTCGGACACAAATTGCGGTCCATTATCAGAACAGATCTGTTCAGGCAGCCCATTCCTGGCAAATATGGTCCTTAATACTGTGATGGTTTTTTCTGTGGTGGTGGAGGACATCTTTATTACCTCCGGCCACTTGGAGTGTGCATCAACCGCGATTAAGAACATTGAGTCCATAAATGGACCAGCAAAGTCGATGTGTACCCTTTGCCATGGAGATGAGGGCCACTCCCATGGTGTAGAGGGGCTTGTGGTGGGGCGTTTTGGACATTCTGGCATCCTAGACAGCCCTTGGTCATTTCTTTGATGTCTCCATCGATACCTGGCCACCACACAAACGCTCTGGCTAGGTTCTTCATTTTCACTCCACCCAGATGCCCCTCGTGAAGCTCCTTTAGCACTTTATCCTGGAGCTTGGGTGGAATCACCACTCTGGATCCACACATCAAGGTTCCTCGGCACACTGACAGCTGTTCTCTTCTTTGCGAGAATGCTGGCAACAGTGGTTCGCCATGTGCTGGCCATCCCTTCACCGTTAAATCGTAGACTCGTGAGAGAGTCGGGTCATTTCTTGTTTCCTTTTCAATGGTAGAATTTGTTACTGGTAGACATTCCACTATGGTTGAGTGGAACATCTCCACTGGGTCCACTGTAGGTGCCTCTTCTACCGTTGGCAACGGTAGACACGATAAACCGTCAGCATTTCCATGCTGTTTTGATCCTTTGTATTCTATGTCATATTGGTGTGCCCCTAGGAAAAGGGACCACCTCTGTAGCCTTTGCGCTGTCATAATGGGAACGCCCTTTTTAGGGTTGAATATGGAGACGAGGGGTTGATGGTCAGTCAACAAGGTAAATTTTTGTCCGTGTAGGTAATGGTTGAATTTCTTCACTCCCCATACTAGGCTGAGTGCTTCCCTGTCGATCTGGGCATAGTTACGCTCAGCTGAGTTCAATGAGCATGACGCAAAAGCTATCGGCCGCTCCGAGCCATCAGGGAATCTATGCGATAATACCGCTCCTACGCCGTAAGGGGATGCATCGCACGCCAGTCTGATTGGACGTGATCAAGCCTTTGCATTTATGGAAGGCACGTTTACAGTCTTCGCTCCATTTCCAATTTACTCCCGTTTGTAGCAGTTCGTTAAGAGGGTGCAGAACAGTTGACAAGTTCGGTAAAAATTTATGATAGTAATTTATCAATCCCAGGAACGACCTTAATTGTGAGACATTTTCAGGTGCTGGGGCTTTTATGACCGCTTCAATTTTTTCAGGTGACTTATGCAACCCTTCTTTGTTAATTATGTGGCCACAATATGGTATTTGTTTCTGGAAAAATTCGCACTTGGGGCGATTTGCCCGTTCTCTCAGCCTAGTGAGCACCTGCTCCAAATTGGCAAGGTGCTCGTTGTCATTTTCTCCTGTTACAAGGATGTCGTCTAGGTAGCATTGAGTCCCCGGAATCCCTTGCAGGACTTGCTCCATAGCTCTTTGCCAGATAGCTGGAGCTGATGCTACTCCGAAAACCAGTCGATTGTACTGGTACAGGCCTTTGTGTGTGTTTATCGTGAGATACTTTTTAGAGGCCTCCTCAACCTTCATCTGTAGATATGCCTGTGCCAAGTCAATTTTGGTGAAACGTTTCCCTCCGGATAGTGAGGCGAAAATATCTTCTATCCTCGGAAGAGGATACTGTACCGTGTGAAGGACCGGGTTTACAGTCACCTTGAAGTCCCCACAGATGCGAATTTTTCTCTGTTCTTCAGATTTATCATTATTCAACGTTTTCTTCATGACCGGGATGATGGGTGTTGCCCACTCGCTCCAATCTATCTTGGATAACACGCCTGCCTTTTCCAAATTCTCCAGCTCTGCCTCGACTGCTGGACGAATTGCGTATGGCACCGGCCTTGCCTTAAAAAACTTGGGAATTGCCGCATCTTCCACTTTTATTGAGGCGGTGACGCCTTTCAAGGTTCCTAGTTCCTGTTGAAACACTTCTTTGGCGTTGGCCAAGATGTCTTTTAATCATTCAGGTATGACGTCATCATCATTTTTTTTCTTACTGGTCACCGTCAGTGCCTGAATGGAGTGCCAGTCTAAACGTATCTTCCTGATCCATTCACGTCCCAACAGCGGCGGACCAGCATCTTGCAGAACGTATAAATACAACTCCTGTGTTTCCTTACCGTTGTATACAACAGGCACCCTTATTTTCCCTCTGGGGTATACTTTCTGCCCCGTATATGTTTTCAAGATAATGGATGTGTCTTTCAAATGTATATGCGGAAATAGCCGCTCGTAATCCCGTCGACTCATGACGGTCAGAGCTGATCCTGTATCTAGCTCCATTTTAACTGGGGACCCCGCTATCGTGAGGGTAACCCAAATGGTCTGGTAATCTTCTTTGGCAATTACATTATGTAATTTGAGACAGCTTAGTCTCTTGTTTCCGGAGTCGCTATCGCTCTTCTGGTCTTCGGAGCTACTGTCCGTCATCATTTGTACCTTTCTGTACTTTTCCTTATTGATTTTTTTTCTGTCAGTGGATTTTTTGTTTCCAGATCGGCATACACGTGCAATGTGTCCCATCTTTCCGCATTGCCTGCATGCTTTGTCCTTGAACCAGCAGTCCCTCTGGTCATGGGTGGATCTGCCGCAGCGATAACATCTCTCGAAACCCTGTGTCATTTCATGGGTGCCGAAGTCCTGTGGCTTTTGCTGTATCTCTGCAGCTCCTATTGCTGCTGCTTCGTATGATACAGCCACACTGAAAGCCTTGTCCAGTGTTAAATCTTTCTCAGAAAGTAGCCTTTTCTGTGTTCCTTCACTTAGGAGACCGCAGACGAATTTGTCTCGAAGAGAATCTGCCAGTCCTGCCCCGAATTGGCAGTGCTTTGACAGCTTTCTTAATTCGGTGAGGTAATCAGCGTTACTTTCATTCTTGTGCTGATTCCTCCTGAAGAATTTGAATCGTTCCGCTATCAGCAGCGGTGTTGGGTTTAAGTGCTCCTGTAGGGTATCAACAATCTCTTTAAAATTCTTGTCCATCGGTTTGGCTGGAGTGATTAAGTTTCGTAACAGCCCGTATGTCCTTGCGCCCATTAGATTTAGAAGTACCGATGCCTTTTTATCATCCTCTATTTCATTCGCTGTGCAATATACCTCCACTCTTTCTACATATGTGGTCCAATCCTCTACATCACTATCGAAAGCAGTAATATTGCCAGTCTTAGGCATCCTGAAAAAAAAATGGCGCCTCCCGCGCTTTCCTTTCTTCCCTGCCGAGAAAAAAATGGCGCCTCCCGCGCTTTCCCGCTGCTGCCGCTGCTGACAACGCTGTTCTCCGCGGTTTTTATTTATACAGATATTTTTAATAGTTGGAGACTCGTTCCCGCCGGACTCTCTGGGACTTTTCCCTCCCTCTGCTTGGTCCGAACGCCGACCTGCTTTGCAGCGCTGGCCGTCTCCCGAGTGCTCCACCCTCCGTCTCTGTTTGCCTCCGCCTTCGCTACTCGGCCCCGCTGCAGAGCCAGCCGATCGAGCCCCAGCCCGCCGCCCAGGAAGGATTATTGCAGTACCTGCCACCAGCCCGGCTAGCTGGTGAAACCAGAGTTTTTTCTTTTTTTTTCTTCGACCTTCGTCTGAGGAATCGATCTCCTTGAGGTGCTGCCGAATTGCAGTTAAGTCCATTTCCAATTCATCGCCACTGTTGTATCCGTGTGTTAATGGAGACACGGAATGCAGGAGCTGGTTTAACAGGTGTTTACTGAACAAAGTCTGGAGGCGAACTAAAAGGTACAAGACACTATACAGGCTTATATAGCCCGAGTGGCCACTACCGGCATTACAGTACACAGAGGCTCTTAAAGGCACATACACCACACCAATGGTGGAGCGATTAAAATTGGGGATGCACAAGAGGCCAGAATTGGAGGAACGCAGATATCTCAGAGCGTTGTCGGGCTAGAGGAGGTTATACAGATAGGGAGGGGGCGAG
This sequence comes from Somniosus microcephalus, assembly GCF_052327205.1. NCBI lineage: Eukaryota > Metazoa > Chordata > Chondrichthyes > Squaliformes > Somniosidae > Somniosus > Somniosus microcephalus. The sequence goes on along the minus strand of NC_140987.1, from coordinate 137,467,704 downwards.
GCCATGGAGGGATTTGAAAACAAGGATGAGAATTTTAAAATCGAGATGAAAATGGCCAGCATTAGGTCCAGATGGAACTTTCTTTTTAAAAGTCAAGCTCCAGAGTAAGTCCATAGATCTCAATTTCAAACCTGCTTGTGTATCCTGGCAGTGCAGCACTATCAGACCACAGTCCTACAACCAGTGGTGTGCCTACTCCATTCCATATCAGCTAGTAAATGCAACACAGAACGAACGAAAGCAAAGTTAAAAGTTTGTGGAGTGATCCAAATTTAAATGTAAATCCATGTCGGAATCCTAGTACCCTGTGACTTTTGAGCACAAAGAACATGAACCCCGTGAAGATTAATACCAGCTGTGATTGGTAAATGTTTAGAGAGAGAACTATAAAGCAATTGTTATTGAATTATGAGCAGGAAAATATGGCACTGTAGCCAATGGAAACCATCTGATTCATACTTGGGACTAATTTGATATATAATTAGTGACTTGGATGATCCTATCATAAGCAAACTTTGAAACCTATAGATTATGCCAAAATAAGAGGCAGGGCAAAAAATCAGGAATATTGCAACCATATGCAGAAGGATTTAGATCGCTTAAGTAACCGGGCCAACCAATATCAAGCAGATGCAAAATTGTGGAAAATAGTATGGAAGAAAGGAACCAAAGGTGGCACTATGTATTAAATGGGGCAGTGATACAACCGGCTGATCTAGGGGTTTTAAATCTGTTAAACCATTCACACACTGCATAGCTGCGGAACAAAGGACAAATAAATAATCAGGAACTTGCAGAGGCAGCTATGCCTGCATCAGAGTCAGGCTGAACAAACCAGCTGCGACCCAAGGGAAGAGTTGTGCAGACACTGCCAGAGTGGCCACTCTGGCCTCAATAGCGAAAGTCACTAACGATTAGAATTTTTATGCAAATGGATTCTTTCAAGCTACCTCAGGTAACATCTGTCAGGTCAGCCACTCAGCAGTGCACTGCTGCATATATCAGATCATTGACACCTTGTTTGCCAGGCTGAAGGACTTCATCACTTTTCCAAAGTAAAACAACTAGTAGCTGGAAAGAACTGTTCACTGTTTCAGGGTGGTTGGGGTCCCAAAAGTACAGGGCCACATTGATGGATCCCGTGTGGTCACATTGATTCCTCTCCAGAATGCTATGACATTGATGAATAGGAAGGAGTTTTATTCAATTAGCGTGCAGGTTGTATGTAACCAACAGCAGCAAATCTGGAGGCGGATACCAGATACCTGGAAGCTACCACGAAGCATTTGACATTCACCAGTCTACACTGCCACCATTACTTAATGGAATTTAATGGAAGGATGGATTCTGGGTGACTAAGGCTCAAAATGTCAGAAGTCCATGAACTCCAGCCAAAATAAATAAATAAGGCACATGCCTCCAAAAACAAAACAGATTATTCGGTCATTCATTCATTTAATCATTTGCTGTTTATGGGACCTTGCTGTGAGTAACTTGGCTGCAGTATTTGCTCACATAACAACAGTGAGTGCATTTCAAAAGTAATCCATTGGCTGTGAAGTGCTTTGGGATGTCCTGAGGAAAGGGTGAGAGGCGAGTTCTTTCTTTCTAACTATAGTTTCTGGTGTACTGATGGTTCAAACTACTCTTGTGGCTCTTCTAGATTATATGTTACAGAACAGCTTCCATGACCAAGTTGGCTTTTGTTGATGCCAAGTCCCCCTATTTATGATGTGAAGCAAGTTCAACAACAACATGACTTTCAATCAATTCCATATGCACAAACCTTGCGGGTGTTTGGTTAATATAAAGTAGATTGTCATTCTATCTGTGACCTTCACTGATGTGGAGGAAGGTCGATATGCCACAGTAATATTTAACATACATTATTGGCCTCTGTGGGTCATCTTAGAGCTCAGAATACAGATTCTATGACCTAAGATGGTGAACCTGTTGACAAGTACCACAGGCAGCAGCCAGTTATCTTTGCTGCTGGTTCTACTTTCATTGCAAGCAACCATTCAATGAGAGTTGCAATATCTTAGACGGGAACGGTAGTATAGTGGTTATGTTACTGGACTAGTAATCCCGAGGCCTGGACGAATGATTCGGAGACATGAGTTCAAATACCACTGGGAATTTAAATTCAGTTAATTAAATAAATCTGGAATAAAAAGCTAGTATTAGTAGTGGTGACCATGAAGCTATTGGATTGTTGGAAAAGCCCATCTGGGTTCACTAATGTCCTTTAGGGAAGGATATCTGCCATCTTTACGTGGTCTGGCCTATATGTGACTCCAGACCCACAGCAATGTGGTTGACTCTTAACTGCCCTCTGAAATGGCAAGCCACTCAGTTGTAAAAAACCACTGTGAAAAATAATAAGAATAAAACCGGACAGACCACCCAGCATCAACCTCGATATGACAACGGCACACCCAGCCTAGGTCAACCCTGCAAAGTCCTCCTCATCAACATCTGGGGACTTGTGCCAAAATTGGGAGAGCTGTCCCACAGACTAGTCAAGCAACAGCCTGACATAGTCATACTCACAGAATCATACCTTTCAGCCAATGTCCCAGACTCCTCCATCAACATCCCACCGGCAGGAAAGACACACCAGGTGGCGGCACAGGCCCTGGGAGTCCTCAACATTTACTCCGGACCCCATGACATCTCATGGCTTCAGGTCAACCTCCTGCTGATTACCACCTACCGCCCTCCCTCAGCTGATGAATCAGTACTCCACATTGAACACCCTCCATCGTGTTGTGTGGCACTACCACTGCGCTAAATGGGATAGATTCAGAACAGATCTAGCAGCTCAAAACTGGGCATCCATGAGGCACTGTGGGTCATCAGCAACAGCAGAATTGTATTTCACCATAATCTGTAACCTCATGGCCCAGCATACCCCTCACACTACCATTACCATCAAGCCAGGGGACCAACCCTGGTTCAATAAGGAGTATAGAAGAGCATGCCAGGAGCAGCACCTAAAAATGAGGTGCCAACCTGGGGAAGCTGCAACACAGGACTACATGCATGCTAAAAAGCAGAAGCAGCATGCTATAGACAGAGCGAAGCGATCTCACAATCAACAGATCAGATCAAAATTCTGCAGTCCTGCCACACCCAGTCATGAATGGTGGTGGACCATTAAACAACTAATGGGAGGAGGAGGCTCCATGAATATCCCTATCCTCAATTATGGTGGCGCCCAGCACGTGAGTGCAAAAGACAAAGCTGAAGCATTTGCAAACGAAGTGCCGAGTGGATGAACCATATCGGCCTCCTCCTGAGGTCCCCACCACCACAGAAGCCAGTCTTCAGCCAATTCGATTCAGTCCACATGATATCAAGAAACGGCTGAGCGCACTGGATACAGCAAAGGCTGTGGACCCCGACAACATCCCAGCTGTCGTGCTGAACACTTGTGCGCCTCTAACCAAGCTGTTCCAGTACAGCTATAACAATGGCATCTATCCAACATTGTGGAAAACAGCCCAGGTATGTCCTGTCCAGAAAAAGCAGGACAAATCCAATCCGGCCAATTACCGCCCCATCAGTCTACTCTCAATCATCAGCAAAGTGATGGAAGGTGTCGTCGACAGTGCTGTCAAGCAGCACTTACTCACCAATAACCTGCTCACTGATGCCTAGTTTGGGTTCCGTCAGGACCACATGGCTCCAGACCTCATTACAGCCTTAGTCCAAACATGGACAAAAGAGCTGAATTCCAAAAGTGAGGTAAGAGTGACTGCCCTTGACATCAAGGCAGCATTTGACCGAGTGTGGCATCAAGGAGCCCTAATAAAATTGAAGTCAACCTTTAAGAGAACTATTTTAAGAGTTGCACTACTTTATCTTGGCTGCTGTATACTGTAATACCGGTGGTGACCACACCGGTATATAAGTGCTGTGTAATGATTTATTGGGCAGTTCAGCCCTGACCCTCGATTAGTAAAGACCTGTTAAAATTTACTCTTGTGGTCTGTGTAGTAATTCTCACTATAACACACAGACTTAACAGTGGCGACGAGTACGATCTTACCCTGCGGCAGAGATACATCCAAGGCAGTTTAACGGGCGTCGAGAAGAGGCATCCGCCCTCATCATTCTGCTGAGAAAAGACTCGGGTCTGCAGAGCAAAGGAAGAATTCTGACACGAAGCCTTCCATCAGCAACAGGCAGTGATCATCCCTTCTATCACGGTGGTGGGTAAGCCGATCAGCGACGAGCAGCAAGTCGGCCACGTTGGCTGTGAAGTAGGGGAGGAAAAAACGGAGGATATAAGGGCGGAGAACTCGACCACGGCCGGGGAAAAGAGCCGGTCAGAAGTCGGGGCCAGAGGCGCTGAGACTGGGGCAGCGTAAGGCACGGGAGCCGCGGTGAATGCAAACGCAGCCGGTGTAAAAGACCGGGCTGCAAGCGGGCTGGGAGACGCAACAGCGTCGAGAGAGAGCTCGACCGCGACCGGTGAAAAAGGCCGGGCAGCTACCGAGGCCGCGAGGCGCAGCGACCGGGACAGCGTAAGGCGCGGGAGAATTTTTTTTAAAAACCGCGGAGAACTCAGCCGCAGCTGGGGGAAAGGACCGGACTGCAAGAGGGGCTGGGAGGCACGAATTGAGAACCGCTGGGGAGGCGCGAACGGCAGCAATACGGCAATCGCCATTACAGCCAGAAAGGCAAACGCGGGAAGCCGCAATTTTCGTAGGCGGGGGAAGAAGACAAGCGCGGGAAACCGCCATTTTGAAAAAAAATAAATAAAAGAAAAATTTCTTTTTGTTTCTCAAGAAGATTGCGAGGATGCCTAAGCATGATAACATCAACGATTTCGATCCTGATGTTGAAGATTGGGCCACGTATGTAGAACGCATAGAGATTTATTGTAAGGCAAATAAAATATCAGATGAAGATAAAGCACTAACCTTACTAAACTCAATGGGTGCGAAGACATACGGGCTATTGAAGCATCTTCTATCACCAGCTAAACCGGCGGATCAGACTTTCGCTAAGATTGTTGCTGTCCTGAGAAATCATTTGAACCCCACACCGCTGATGTTAGCGGAACGATTTAAATTTTATGCGAGAACGCAACTGAAAGAGGAAAGCAACGCGGAGTATTTAATTGAACTGCGTAAGCTAGCGAAATACTGTCAGTTTGGGGAAGGACTGACAGAGGCACTGAGAGACAAATTCGTGTATGGATTGTCGAAAGAAGGAACACAAAAGCGGCTGCTTGAAGAGAATGATCTTACACTTGATAAGGCTGTCACTATTGCAGCATCGCACGAAGCCGCAGCGAGAGGCACTGCGGAAATGCAGCTGAAGGCAGCGGTACTCAGCGTAGGTCAAATGGCTTTGGGTACAACAAAATGTTATCGTTGTGGAAAGACAACACACAATCAGAACCAATGCTGGTTTAAAAACCAGGAATGTAGAAAATGAGGCAAGCTTGGTCACATAGCTAAAGTATGCCGGTCAGGAAAGAAGACCAGCAACAAAAAGTCACCGCAGGAAAGGTGCAGAAAGGTACCTAAGGTGGCTGAGAAGATTTCGGATGAACAGAATTCGGATTCGGACTCCAACAGCAAGGAACTGGGTAGTCTGAGAATTCACAATGTGAGTAAGGAAGCTGACCTACAAACTATCTGGGTCACACTTCAGATAGCAGGAGTCCAAGTGAAGATGGAATTGGACACCGGATCGGTGTTGACGGTCATGAATAAGCAAGATTACAAAAGGTTATTCACACATATTCCCCTACGGGATACGGAGATAGTATTGCCGACATACACGGGGCAAAGAGTATACCCCATCGGAAAGATAAAAGTCAAGGTGGTACACAAGGGCAAAGAACACCAAGGAATGGACATATATGTACTACCTGAGGGAGGTCCACCACTTCTGGGACGGGAGTGGATCAGGAAAATAAATATGGACTGGCACTCCCTAAAAGCAATAACGGTAGATTCCGGAAAAAAAGATGTCAAACCTGAACGATTGTCCAGAATATTGGATGAGGGCATATGCAGCAGTGACAGTGACAAAGCAGAGAGTGAGAACTCGGTGAAGACAATCAGCTCAGACTCTGGAACTGATGATGGTAAGACCAGCCCATGTGCAAAAGACAAGTCTAAAATGGACTTGCAGACTAATGATGGAAAAACGAAGGAGTGCATAAATGCTTTAGAAGAGAACAAAGTATCAGAACAGAATTCCACTGAACAACAACAACATAATTTGACAGAGAATTCTGAGTCTGTCCAGTCTACAGACATGCACATTTCTGAGGAACACCGGGCTCGAACTCAACTCAATTTCAAACTACAACAGCAATTAGAACAAATGATTCACCGTTTTGAGCAAGAGATGAATGCAAAGAAAAAGTTCTTTGACACAGAGTTGGAGAATCTGGGAAGACAGCAGAAGCAGCTGATTGAGAAAATGGATCAGGAACACACAAACCATCTGCGCGATGAGGCCAAACAAATCAAAGCTGAGCAAGAAAGGGAATATGTCAAATTCATCGATCAGTTGAAAGCTAAGAAGAAAGAGCACCCTTTTGTGAGCAGTGTCAGCAGTAATAAGCCACTCAGGGAATTGGTGGCAGAGGCAAAAGCTGAAGTGATGGAGGAAATAGAAGACAATAGAGAAGAAGTAGAAGATGATGACTCATCTGAACCATTATCACCCCTACCAGGTCATGCACGTGGTCCCTCCGAACTGAGCCAAATCAGTCTGGAAGTAGAAAAACTTCCCAAGGTACTCGAGCCTTTAGAAGTCAGCAATGCTGGTTCTGAAGTTACGAAAGTTCAAGCTGTTAGGTCCAGTGAAGGACTATTAGATGAGTCACCCCAGCAACGAGAACCTACTACATCACCGAAAACTACTACACCACCGAGGCGTTATCCGGACCGAGTCATGAGGCCTCCTCAGAGACTGAATCTGTGAACTGTTTTTACATGAAGTTGTGTATATATGTTAGTATGTTATGTTTAATGGGGAATATATACTGTTAAGCTAAAAAGGGAGGATTGTGGTGTATGTAACCGTTCCACCTTTAAGAGAACTATTTTAAGATTTGCACTACTTTATCTTGGCTGCTGTATACTGTAATACCGGTGGTGACCACACCGGTATATAAGTGCTGTGTAATGATTTATTGGGCAGTTCAGCCCTGACCTTCGATTAGTAAAGACCTGTTAAAATTTACTCTTGTGGTCTGTGTAGTAATTCTCACTACAACACACAGACTTAACAAGAAGCTTGACACCATCCAGGACAAAGCAGCCCGATTGATTGGCACCCCATCCACCATCTTAAACATTCACTCCCTGCACCACTGGCGCACTGTGGCTACAGTGTGTACCATCTACAAGATGCAATGCAGCAACTCGCCAAGGCTTCTTCGGCAGCACCTCCCAAACCCAAAACCTCTACCACCTAGAAGGACAGGGGCAGCAGGCACATGGGAATACCATCACCTCCAAGTTCCCCTCCAAGTCACACACCATCCTGACTTGGAAATATATCGCCGCCCCTTCATCGTCGCTGGGTCAAAATGCTGGAACTCCTGCCCTAACAGCACTGTGGGAGTACCTTCACCACACGGACTGCAGCAGTTCAAGAAGGCAGTTCACCACCACCTTCTCAAGGGCAACTAGAGATGGGCAATAAATGCTGGTCTTCCAAGCGATGCCCACCTTACATAAACAAATGAAAAAAACATTAGGGTTTGGTCTTTTATGCAACAGGGTACCTTCTGACAGCACTCTTGTCATCCATGGCACACTGTCATATAAAGGGGTAGCAGACCCCAAAGGATTGTATATCATTTAAAGTATTCTGTTTTTTGGAGGCTTGGCGCTGAGATCAGGCGCTAGCTTCTCTCCCAACCCTAACATTCTACTCAATATACTGCATAATAACCAAAACTGCCCAGGCTAGGAGTGGTGCTCACTCATTTTAATTCCAGAATGCAACCTCTTTTGATATATTTCATTTTGAAAAATTTGCGCAGTTGCCTGGGGGAATCTTCCACCTGCTAGAGAATTCTCTGCCAGTTTGTGACTCGGTTTTGGATGAATTTCTGTCAGTTTCGATCATCCACCCTAGGTTAAACAGAGTGTAAAATGATTTAATTATCCACACAAGGTTAGAATCATTTGTTTAAACTTAATTTAAATGGAAGGAAAATATGGCGCGTTCCTTTACTGGTGTGTGCTCTGACATCCCCAATTTTCCAATATTCGATGTATCCAGGAAATCCAGTGCACCTGGGCACAGACCCAGGGAGATCTCCACTTTAGTCAAGTGTATTCCATGTGTATCCTTGTATTTGGTTAGCTTTGTTGACAATAGCTTCACATTGACTGGGATTTTTTATTAATTGTTTGTTAATCTCACCCAAATCCTTTCCATTCCACCTTTACATAGAGCATCCTTTCATCATGAACCTTTTTTTCTGTTTCCCACTTTACCTTATCATTATTGACATTGAAGTGTCAGCTGGCTCAGTTGATATCATCTCACCTCTGAGCCAGAAGTTGTGGCTTCAAGCCCGACTGCAGACTTGAGCACACAGGAGGTGAATTTCCATGGGGATTCTCCTGCTCACCCTCCGTAACTTTGTTGGAGGAGCTGCAGAAACCCCAGGAAAATGGCATAATTACCATGAGCCTAGTTTCAGTCAAAGCCAGGGTGTCAATGCAATCAGTCATAATAAGGTTGTGGATAGTAGGGGCTGTTAGGAGATATGGGTAAGAAAGGGTTAAAATGTAGAGTACAAACTTCAGCACACAGTGGGGGTAGTTTTGACTTTGGGCAATAGTGTAAAATGGGTAAAATAGTTATGCAACTCTCCTGATTTTCATTTCCATTTACTTCATCATTTACATTTGAATGGCAGGCTGTCCTCCTGATCTTGTGCAGAATCGGACAGCCTGCCTATGTGACCCGCGCAATTTCCTACTCTACTTAAAGCGGGGATGCAACTCTTAAAGCAAGGTTGTATCTCCTACTTTCATTTTACATTAAACAACTCTGGAAGACTTGCTGGCTGCAGCCATGCATTGAAGGGCTGCTCCTCACTTTCCTGATGCCTCCCTGGAGATCATAGTGGAGGAAGTGAGGGCCAGAAGGACGGTGTTATTCCCCAGCACCTGCAGGAGCATCCCCAAGGCCACTGCCAATCAGGTCTGGACAGAGCTGGCTGATAAAAGTCAGTGCCGCATCACCCCCAGGACTTGGGTTCAAAGTAGAAAGAGGTTCAATACCCTCACAAGAGTACCAAGGCTGAGTATAGCTCTCCACCTCTCAAAACACCACCTGACTACACACCTCAGCTTATCCCCCACCACTCGCAACTATTACCTCTTCTCCATCACATCCTTCACCATACAATCACAAGGCCACACTAAGACACATCTCTTGCTCATTCCAAAAACACTCACTTCTTCCTTTGCTTTCAGACACCAATCCCGCAAGGGCTTGCTGGCGGGTCTGAGGATGGGAGGAGCATTCACGAATTTGAGCTAAAATGCAGTGGGGGCAGGTATGACATCGTCGGAGCATCACTTTGACCTTTTAATTAGGACCCACTTGCCTGAGGCAAGCGCCTGACGTGCAGCCACAAACAGGTCATTTAAATTGTGGTTAAATTAGGAGTACCGGCTTTGGCACATTTTTCTCCTCCCTCTCTTAAGGGTCAATAAGGTCAATTGTAGCATCACCATCATTATTCCAGTAGAGATCAGTTAACTTAGGACAGATCAAGGACCAGCCCAGGGGGTTTCCTGATTTGCATGCCTTAGGACCACACTATGTAGTATATTCTGGGGCTCTAAGTGCTTTTAGTATTTTTTAAATCTTATTTTTTTTTACATTTTACTTTTTTTAAACAGAAACATGCCTTCCCCGCAAAATGACCATCCTCACCGCTGTGTTTTTGAGTACTAAAGAACCATGATGAAACTACGATTCAACCTCTGCTCCCAAATTCTTCAACCCACTGAAAGCAACAACAAGCTCATACTATTTATTTTTTAGTTCCTGTACCTGCATAAAAAAAATGTTTAAATTCATCTTCAGGATGTGGGCATCACTGGCAAATCCTTGACAATGTAGTAGTGGGCCTTCTTCTTGAACCGATGCAGTCCATGTGCTGTTATTCTTTGTCACGGTTTGATACAACTTCATAGTTTGCTAGGCCACTTCAGAGGGCAGTTAAGGGTTTCAGGGGGCAGTTAAGAGTTAAACACATTGGTGTAGGGCTGACCAGGTCAGGATGGCAGATTTCCTTCCTTAAAAGACATTAATAAACCAGTTGGGTTTTTACAACTATTTGGTCACTTTTACTGATACTAGCATTTTTACTTCCAGATTTTTAAAAACTGATTTCAAATTCTCAAACTCTCATGGTGGAATTATGAGCTCATGTTCTCCAGATTACTAAACAAGTAACATAACCACTACGTCACCGTACCCGAGACAATAAGCAGATGTTCTAAATCATCTCACAATTCACCCTCATGAGTGGAAAGTCATTTAGAAAGCAGATAAAGACCAGAAATAGCACTGGAAAGCAAAGAAAGATGTTTCCTCACCAAAATTGCTGTTTCAGATTAAGGTAAACCAGTACAGTAGTGTAGTGGTTATGTTACTGGACTGGTAATCCAGAGAAAATGACCCTGATATTTAGGGGGAGGTGGGGGAGGGGGCGTGGAGTAGGGCAGCACGGTAGCTGAGGGGGAACACAGAAATCGTGGGGAAGCGGAACTCCTGACGAATTTAACGGCAGGACCTCATTATCATTTTTTAATTTCGTTCCCCACCCGGCAGCTGGTCAGATTGACAGGCTGGCCAGATTGACAGGCTGGTCAGATTGACAGGCTGGTCAGATTGACAAGCTGGCCAGATTGACAGGCTGGTCAGATTGACAGGCTGGTCAGATTGACAGGTTGGTCAGATTGACAAACTGGCCAGATTGACAGGCTGGTCAGATTGACAGGCTGGTCAGATTGACAGGCTGGCCAGATTGACAGGCTGGTCAGATTGACAGGCTGGTCAGATGGACAGGTGGCCAGATTGACAGGCTGGTCAGATGGACAGGTGGCCAGATTGACAGGCTGGTCAGATTGACAGGCTGGCAAGATTGACAGGCTGGTCAGATTGACAGGCTGGTCAGATTGACAGGCTGGCCAGATTGACAGGCTGGTCAGATTGACAGGCTGGCCAGATTGACAGGCTGGTCAGATTGACAGGCTGGTCAGATGGACAGGCTGGTCAGATGGACAGGTGGCCAGATTGACAGGCTGGTCAGATTGACAGGCTGGCCAGATTGACAGGCTGGTCCGATTGACAGGCTGGCCAGATTGACAGGCTGGTCAGATGGACAGGCTGGTCAGATGGACAGGCTGGTCAGATTGACAGGCTGGCCAGGTTGACAAGTGGCCAGATTGACAGGCTGGTCAGATGGACAGGCTGGCCAGATTGACAGGCTGGCCAGATTGACAGGCTGGCCAGATTGACAGGCTGGTCAGATGGACAGGCTGGTCAGATTGACAGGCTGGTCAGATTGACAGGCTGGTCAGATTGACAGGCTGGCCAGATAGACAGGCTGGTCAGATGGACAGGCTGGTCAGATTGACAGGCTGGTCAGATTGACAGGCTGGCCAGATTGACAATCTGGTCAGATTGACAGGCTGGTCAGATTGACAGGCTGGCCAGATTGACAGGCTGGCCAGATTGACAGGCTGGTCAGATTGACAGGCTGGTCAGATTTACAGGCTGGTCAGATGGACAGGCTGGTCAGAGGAAAGGCTGGTCAGATTGACAGGCTGGTCAGATTGACAGGCTGGCCAGATTGACAGGCTGGTCAGATGGACAGGCTGGTCAGATTGACAGGTGGCCAGATTGACAGGCTGGCCAGATTAACAGGCTGGTCAGATGGACAGGCTGGTCAGATGGACAGGCTGGTCAGATTGACAGGCTGGTCAGATTGACAGGCTGGCCAGATTGACAGGTTGGTCAGATTGACAGGCTGGTCAGATTGACAGGCTGGTCAGATTGACAGGCTGGTCAGATGGACAGGCTGGTCAGATTGACAGGCTGGCCAGATTGACAGGCTGGTCAGATTGACAGGCTGGTCAGATGGACAGGCTGGTCAGATGGAAAGGCTTGGCAGATGGACAGGCTGGTCAGATTGACAAGTGGCCAGATTGACAGGCTGGCCAGATTGACAGGCTGGTCAGATTGACAGGCTGGTCAGATTGACAGGCTGGTCAGATGGACAAGCTGGTCAGATTGACAGGCTGGCCAGATTGACAAGTGGCCAGATTGACAGGCTGGTCAGATGGACAGGCTGGCCAGATTGATAGGCTGGTCAGATGGACAGGCTGGTCAGATTGACAGGCTGGCCAGATGGACAGGCTGGTCAGATGGACAGGCTGGTCAGATGGACAGGCTAGTCAGATGGACAGGCTGGCCAGATTGACAGGCTGGTCAGATTGACAGGCTGGTCAGATTGACAGGTTGGCCAGATTGACAAGTGGCCAGATTGACAGGTGGCCAGATTGACAGGCTGGTCAGATGGACACGCTGGTCAGATTGACAGGCTGGTCAGATTGACAGGCTGGTCAGATGGACAGGCTGGCCAGATTGACAGGCTGGTCAGATGGACAGGCTGGTCAGATTGACAGGCTGGCCAGATTGACAGGCTGGCCAGATTGACAGGCTGGTCAGATGGACAGGCTGGTCAGATGGACAGGCTGGTCAGATTGACAGGCTGGTCAGATTGACAAGTGGCCAGATTGACAGGCTGGCCAGATTGACAGGCTGGTCAGATGTACAGGCTGGTCAGATTGACAGGCTGGCCAGATTGACAAGTGGCCAGATTGACAGGCTGGTCAGATTGACAGGCTGGCCAGATTGACAGGCTGGTCAGATTGACAGGCTGGTCAGATGGACAGGCTGGTCAGATGGACAGGCTGGCCAGATTGACAGGCTGATCAGATTGACAGGCTGGTCAGATTGACAGGCTGGCCAGATTGACAGGCTGGGCAGATTGACAGGCTGGTCAGACGGACAGGCTGGTCAGATGGACAGGCTGGTCAGATGGACAGGCTGGTCAGATTGACAGGCTGGTCAGATGGACAGGCTGGTCAGATTGACAGGCTGGTCAGATTGACAGGCTGGCCAGATTGACAGGCTGGTCAGATGGACAGGCTGGTCAAATTGACAGGCTGGTCAGATTGACAGGCTGGCCAGATTGACAAGTGGCCAGATTGACAGGCTGGTCAGATGGACGGGCTGGTCAGATGGACAGGCTGGCCAGATTCACAGGCTGGTCAGATGGACAGGCTGGTCAGATTGACAGGCTGGTCAGATTGACAGGCTGGCCAGATTGACAGGCTGGTCAGATGAACAGGCTGGTCAGATTGACAGGCTGGCCAGATTGACAAGTGGCCAGATTGACAGGCTGGCCAGATTGACAGGCTGGTCAGATGGACAGGCTGGTCAGATGGACAGGCTGGCCAGATTGACAGGCTGGTCAGATTGACAGGCTGGCCAGATTGACAGGCTGGTCAGATTGACAGGCTGGTCAGATTGACAGGCTGGCCAGATTGACAGGCTGGTCAGATGGACAGGCTGGTCAGATTGACAGGCTGGCCAGATTGACAGGCTGGCCAGATTGACAGGCTGGTCAGATGGACAGGCTGGTCAGATTGACAGGCTGGTCAGATTGACAGGCTGGCCAGATTGACAAGTGGCCAGATTGACAGGCTGGCCAGATTGACAGGCTGGTCAGATGGACAGGCTGGTCAGATGGACAGGCTGGCCAGATTGACAGGCTGATCAGATTGACAGGCTGGTCAGATTGACAGGCTGGCCACATTGACAGGCTGGTCAGATTGACAGGCTGGTCAGATTGACAGGCTGGTCAGATGGACAGGCTGGTCAGATGGACAGGCTGGCCAGATTGACAGGCTGGTCAGATTGACAGGCTGGTCAGATTGACAGGCTGGCCAGATTGACAGGCTGGGCAGATTGACAGGCTGGTCAGACGGACAGGCTGGTCAGATGGACAGGCTGGTCAGATGGACAGGCTGGTCAGATTGACAGGCTGGTCAGATGGACAGGCTGGTCAGATTGACAGGCTGGTCAGATTGACAGGCTGGCCAGATTGACAGGCTGGTCAGATGGACAGGCTGGTCAAATTGACAGGCTGGTCAGATTGACAGGCTGGCCAGATTGACAAGTGGCCAGATTGACAGGCTGGTCAGATGGACAGGCTGGTCAGATGGACAGGCTGGCCAGATTCACAGGCTGGTCAGATGGACAGGCTGGTCAGATGGACAGGCTGGTCAGATTGACAGGCTGGTCAGATTGACAGGCTGGCCAGATTGACAGGCTGGTCAGATGGACAGTCTGGTCAGATGGACAGGCTGGTCAGATGGACAGGCTGGTCAGATTGACAGGCTGGTCAGATTGACAGGCTGGCCAGATTGACAGGCTGGTCAGATGGACAGTCTGGTCAGATGGACAGGCTGGTCAGATGGACAGGCTGGTCAGATTGACAGGCTGGTCAGATGGACAGGCTGGCCAGATTGACAGGCTGGTCAGATGGACAGGCTGGTCAGATTGACAAGCTGGTCAGATTGACAGGCTGGCCAGATTGACAGGCTGGTCAGATTGACAGGCTGGCCAGATTGACAAGTGGCCAGATTGACAAGTGGCCAGATTGACAGGCTGGCCAGATTGACAGGCTGGTCAGATGGACAGGCTGGTCAGATTGACAGGCTGGCCAGATTGACAGGCTGGTCAGATGGACAGGCTGGTCAGATTGACAGGCTGGCCAGATTGACAGGCTGGCCAGATTGACAGGCTGGTCAGATGGACAGGCTGGTCAGATGGACAGGCTGGTCAGATTGACAGGCTGGTCAGATTGACAGGCTGGCCAGATTGACAAGTGGCCAGATTGACAGGCTGGCCAGATTGACAGGCTGGTCAGATGGACAGGCTGGTCAGATGGACAGGCTGGCCAGATTGACAGGCTGGTCAGATTGACAGGCTGGTCAGATGGACAGGCTGGTCAGATGGACAGGCTGGCCAGATTGACAGGCTGATCAGATTGACAGGCTGGTCAGATTGACAGGCTGGCCAGATTGACAGGCTGGGCAGATTGACAGGCTGGTCAGACGGACAGGCTGGTCAGATGGACAGGCTGGTCAGATGGACAGGCTGGTCAGATTGACAGGCTGGTCAGATGGACAGGCTGGCCAGATTGACAGGCTGGTCAGATGGACAGGCTGGTCAGATTGACAGGCTGGTCAGATTGACAGGCTGGCCAGATTGACAGGCTGGTCAGATGGACAGGCTGGTCAGATTGACAGGCTGGTCAGATTGACAGGCTGGCCAGATTGACAAGTGGCCAGATTGACAGGCTGGTCAGATGGACAGGCTGGTCAGATGGACAGGCTGGCCAGATTGACAGGTTGGTCAGATGGACAGGCTGGTCAGATGGACAGGCTGGTCAGATTGACAGGCTGGTCAGATTGACAGGCTGGCCAGATTGACAGGCTGGTCAGATTGACAGGCAGGCCAGATTGACAGGCTGGTCAGATGGACAGTCTGGTCAGATGGACAGGCTGGTGAGATGGACAGGCTGGTCAGATTGACAGGCTGGTCAGATGGACAGGCTGGCCAGATTGACAGGCTGGTCAGATGGACAGGCTGGTCAGATTGACAGGCTGGTCAGATTGACAGGCTGGCCAGATTGACAGGCTGGTCAGATGGACAGGCTGGTCAGATTGACAGGCTGGCCAGATTGACAAGTGGCCAGATTGACAAGTGGCCAGATTGACAGGCTGGCCAGATTGACAGGCTGGTCAGATGGACAGGCTGGTCAGATGGACAGGCTGGCCAGATTGACAGGCTGGTCAGATTGACAGGCTGGCCAGATTGACAGGCTGGTCAGATTGACAGGCTGGCCAGATTGACAGGCTGGTCAGATGGACAGGCTGGTCAGATTGACAGGCTGGCCAGATTGACAGGCTGGCCAGATTGACAGGCTGGTCAGATGGACAGGCTGGTCAGATGGACAGGCTGGTCAGATTGACAGGCTGATCAGATTGACAGGCTGGCCAGATTGACAAGTGGCCAGATTGACAGGCTGGCCAGATTGACAGGCTGGTCAGATGGACAGGCTGGTCAGATGGACAGGCTGGCCAGATTGACAGGCTGATCAGATTGACAGGCTGGTCAGATTGACAGGCTGGCCAGATTGACAGGCTGGTCGGATTGACAGGCTGGTCAGATGGACAGGCTGGTCAGATGGACAGGCTGGCCAGATTGACAGGCTGATCAGATTGACAGGCTGGTCAGATTGACAGGCTGGCCAGATTGACAGGCTGGGCAGATTGACAGGCTGGTCAGATGGACAGGCTGGTCAGATTGACAGGCTGGTCAGATGGACAGGCTGGCCAGATTGACAGGCTGGTCAGATTGACAGGCTGGTCAGATTGACAGGCTGGCCAGATTGACAGGCTGGTCAGATGGACAGGCTGGTCAGATTGACAGGCTGGTCAGATTGACAGGCTGGCCAGATTGACAAGTGGCCAGATTGACAGGCTGGTCAGATGGACAGGCTGGCCTGATTGACAGGCTGGTCAGATGGACAGGCTGGTCAGATGGACAGGCTGGTCAGATTGACAGGCTGGTCAGATTGACAGGCTGGTCAGAGGGACAGGCTGGTCAGATTGACAGGCTGGCCAGATTGACAGGCTGGTCAGATGGACAGTCTGGTCAGATGGACAGGCTGGTCAGATGGACAGGCTGGTCAGATTGACAGGCTGGCCAGATTGACAGGCTGGTCAGATGGACAGTCTGGTCAGATGGACAGGCTGGTCAGATGGACAGGCTGGTCAGATTGACAGGCTGGTCAGATGGACAGGCTGGCCAGATTGACAGGCTGGTCAGATTGACAGTCTGGCCAGATTGACAGGCTGGTCAGAGGGACAGGCTGGTCAGATTGACAGGCTGGCCAGATTGACAAGTGGCCAGATTGACAAGTGGCCAGATTGACAGGCTGGCCAGATTGACAGGCTGGTCAGATGGACAGGCTGGTCAGATGGACAGGCTGGCCAGATTGACAGGCTGGTCAGATTGACAGGCTGGCCAGATTGACAGGCTGGTCAGATTGACAGGCTGGCCAGATGGACAGGCTGGTCAGATTGACAGGCTGGTCAGATTGACAAGTGGCCAGATGGACAGGCTGGTCAGATTGGCAGGCTGGCCAGATTGACAGGCTGGTCAGATTGACAGGCTGGCCAGATTGACAGGCTGGTCAGATTGACAGGTGGCCAGATTGACAGGCTGGTCAGATGGACAGGTGGCCAGATTGACAGGCTGGTCAGATTGACAGGCTGGCCAGATTGACAGGCTGGTCAGATTGGCAGGCTGGCCAGATTGACAGGCTGGTCAGATTGACAGGCTGGTCAGATTGACAGGTGGCCAGATTGACAGGCTGGTCAGATTGACAGGTGGCCAGATTGACAGGCTGGTCAGATTGACAGGCTGGCCAGATTGACAGGCTGGTCAGCTGTCGGACGGGAAAGCCAGCGGCAGGAGGCCACATTTCCTCCAGACAAATGCTAGCTTGAAAAATCCCTTCTGTTCAGGTGGTTAGCCAGATTTGAAATTTGACAAATTCAACACTGCGAAGTTCATGATGGATGTCTCTCAATGCTGGCATTAATTGGGAATATAAATGGGAGGATGAGAATTGATTGGAATTCTTCAAATTGGGAAAAATCCGTGCTTGGTGGTGGGGTGGGTCGAAGCACTTCAATCGGGAGGGAGGGAAAGATTGGGGCCTGGTGTGGTGGGGGCGGGGGGTGAGGAGTCAGTAGAACATGGGGCAGGCAGTTCAAGATTGGGGGTTGGGGCTGTGGGGGTCGGCCAATCACGGCAGCAAGGAGAGACCGCGATTGGAAGAAAGTTTGCTTGGGGGGCCGGGGCGGGGGGAACACTTACACTCACAAAGAGTGTTATAAAAAGCACTTGCTTTCTGCAGCCTGCTGCTCCCATCTCCATTTTGCTGCTGGGTTTCCCAAGCCCTGGCAAACCTGGCTAGCAACTGTTAAATTTAAATCAGGCGCCCAACTGCACTTATGGAAGTGGCAGAAAGTCAATCATGACAATGTAAAATCACTGATGCAAACTCTATTGCTATTATAAAAAGCAGAGTGAGACCAGTGCAAAATTTAACCTGAAAAAGCTTCCTACTGGTTTTATAAAAATGCAATTAATGGCAAACTGCAAACTAATATACCACTCATAATCACTTGCACCATTGATCCTGAACTGTGATTTCCGTATTTGATATCATCCGCCCCATTAAATCTATGTTTATTGCAAATACTGCAAAAGGATAACAATGTCAGTGATGTGTTAAAGCCGTGCTCTCCCAGTGGGCTAGTTACCAAAAGTGCCATTCGTTGTGGTACTGAGCTTCATAGAGCAGGTTTAGAAGGTAGAAGCAGGAGCAGGCCATTCGGCCCCTCGAGCCTGTTCCGCCATTTAATGAGATCATGGCTGATCATCCAAATTCAGTACCCTGTCCCTGCTTTCTCCCCATATCCCTTGATCTCTTTAGCCTTAAGAAATATATCTAACTCCATCTTGAATATATTTAATGAATTTGCCTCAACTGCCTTCTGTGGTAGAAAATTCTACAGGTTCACCACTCTCTGGGTGAAGAAATTCCTCCTCATCTCAGTCCTAAATGGCTTACCCCTTATCCTTCGACTGTGACCCCTGGTTCTGGACTCCCCCGCCATCAGGAACATCCTTCCTGCATCTAGTCTGTCTACTCCTGTTAGAATTTTATAAGTTTCAATGAGATCCCCTCTCATTCTTCTAAACTCTAGCGAATATAAGCCTAATCGACCCAATCTCTCCTCATACGTCATTCCTGCCATCCCAGGTATCAGTCTGGTGAATCTTCGCTGCACTCTCTCCATGGCAAGAACATCCTTCCTCAGATAAGGTGACCAAAACTGCACACAATATTCAAGGTGTGGTCTCACCAAGGCCTTGTCCAACTGCAGCAAGACATCCTTGCTCCTGTACTCGAATCCTCTCGCTATGAAGGCCAACATACCATTGGCCTTCTTAACCACCTGCTGCACCTGCATGATTACCTTCAGCGACTGGTGCACAAGGACACCCAGGTCTCGTTGCACTTCCCCTTTTCCCAATCTATTGCTGTTCAGATACTAATCTGTCTTCCTGTTTTTGCCATCGAAGTGGATAACCTCGCATTTATCCACATTATACTGCATTTGCCATGTATCTGCCAAATCACCCAACCTGTCCAAATCATACTGGAGTTTCTCTGGGTCCTCCTCACAGCACACACGCCCACCCAGCTTTGTGTCATCTGCAAACTTGGAGGTATTACATCTAGTTCCCTCGTCTAGATCAATTATATATATTGTGAATAGCTGGGGTCCTAGCACTGATCCCTGTGGTACCCCACTAGTCACTGCCTGCCACTCGGAAAAAGACCCGTTTATTCCTACTCTTTGCTTCCTGTCTGCCAACCAGTTCTCTATCCAAGACAGTACCTTACCCCCAATCCCATGTGCTTTAACTTTGCATGCTAATCTCTTATGCGGGACTATCGAAAGCCTTCCACATCCACTGGTTCTCCCTTATCTATTCTACCAGTTACATCCTCAAAAAATTCCAGTAGATTAGTCAAGCATGATTTACTTTTGTAAATCCATGTTGACTTTGTCCGATCCTATCATTGTTTTCCAAGTGCTCTGCTATTACATCTTTTATAATGGACTCTAGCATTTTCCCCACTACCGATGTCAGACTTACCGGTCTATAATTCACCATTTTCCCTCTACCTCCTTTTTTAAATAGTGGGGTAACATTAGCTATCCTCCAATCCATGGGAACTGTTCCAGATTCTCTAGAATTTTGGAAGATGATCAGCAATGCATCTACTATTTCTAGGGCACTTCCTAAAGTACCCTAGGATGTAGATTATTAGGCC
Source organism: Somniosus microcephalus (assembly GCF_052327205.1). NCBI lineage: Eukaryota > Metazoa > Chordata > Chondrichthyes > Squaliformes > Somniosidae > Somniosus > Somniosus microcephalus. The sequence goes on along the minus strand of NC_140987.1, from coordinate 137,447,630 downwards.
CTGGGGATTTATCGGCCTTCAATCCCGTCAATTACCCTAACACCATTTCCCTACAAATACTGATTTCATTCAATTCCTCCCTCTCATTAGACCCTATGTTCCCCGACATCTCTGGGAGGTTATTTGTGTCCTCCTTTTGAAGACAGAACCAAAGTATGTATTTAATTGGTCTCCCATTTCTTTGTTCCCTATTATAAATTCCCCTGATTCCGACTGCAAGGGACCTACGCTTGACTTCACCAATCCTTTTCTCTTCACATATCTATAGAAGCTTTTACAGTCAGTTTTTATGTTCTCTGCAAGCTTGCTCTCATATTCTATTTTCCCCCTCTTAATTAATCCCTTTGTCCTCCTTTGCTGAATCCTAAACTGCTCCCAATCCTCAGGTTTGCTGCTTTTTCTGGCCAAATTATATGTCCTCTCCTTGGATCTTATGCTATCCCTAATTTCTCTTGTTAGCCACAGTTGAGTCACCTTTTTTGTTTTATTTTTATGCCAAACAGGGCTGAACAAATTCTGTAGTTCATCCATGCGATCTTTAAATGTTTGCCATTGCCTATCCACCATCAACCCTTTAAGTAACGTTCCCCAATCCATCCTAGCCAACTCGTGCCTCATACCATCGTAGTTTCCTTTATTTAAATTCAGGACCCTAGTCTCTGTCAACTACTTCACTCTCCATTTGAATGAAGAATTCTATCATATTAGGATCGCTCCTACCCAAGGGGCCGCGCACAAAAAGATTGCTAATTAATCGTTTCTCAATTCATAATACCCAGTCTAAGATGGCCTGAACTCTAGTTGGTTCCTTGAACCACCCTGTATACATTCTAGGAATTCCTCCTCCACAGTATTGTTACTAATTTGGTTAGCCCAATCTATATGTAGATTAAAGTCACCCATGATAATTGCTGTGCCCTTATTGCACGCGTCTCTAATTTCCCATTTAATGCCATCCCCAACCTCAGCATTACTGTTTGGGGGTCTGTATGCAACTCCCAGTAACGTTTTCTGCCCTTTTGTATTTTTCAGCTCTGCCCATACAGATTCCACATCATCAGAGCTATTATCCTTCCTTACTATTGTGTTAATCTCCTCTTTAACCAGCAATGCTACCCCACCTCCTTTTCCTTTTTTTCTGTCCTTCCTGAATATTGAATAGCCCTGGATGTTGAATTCCCAGTCTTGGTCACCCTGGAGCCATGTCACCATAATCCCAATTAATTCATATCCGTTTACATCTATTTGTGCAGCTAATTCATCCACCTTATTACGAATGCTCCTCGCATTAAGACACAAAGCCTTCAGGCTTGATTTTTTAACACTCTTAGCCCTTTTAGAATTATTATTTACTGTGGCCCTGTTTGATTTACACCCTTGATTTTTCTGCCTTCCACTTTTGCCTTTCTCCTTCCTGTCTTTTGTTTCTATCCTTGCTTCCCTTTCCTCTATCTCCTTGCACAGGTTCCCAACCCCCAACAGCACTAGCAAACACTCGCCTAGGACATCGGTTCCGGTCCCGCCCAGGTGCAAACCGTCCAGTTTATACTGGTCCCCCCTCCCCCAGAACCGGCTTCAATGTCCCAGGAATTTGAATCCCTCCCCCTTGCATCATTCCTCTAGCCACTTATTCAGCTGAAATATCCTTCTATTTCTACTCTGACTAGCACATGGCACTGGTAGCAATCCTGAGATTACTACCTTTGAGGTCCTATTTTTTTATTTACCTCATAACTCCCTATATTCAGCTTTTAGGACTTCATCCCATTTTTTACCTATATCATTGGTACCTATATGCACCATGACAGCTGGCTGTTCACCCTCCCCCTCCAGAATGCCCTGCAGCCACTCCGAGACATCCTTGACCCTTGTACCAGGGAGGCAACATACCATCCTGGAGACACATTTGCGGCCGCAGAAACGCCTATCTATTCCCCTTACAATAGAATCCCCTATCACTATAGCTCTCCCGCTCTTTTTCCTCCTGTCCTGTGCAGCAGGACCACCCATGGTGCCAGGAAGTTGGCTGCTGCTGCCTTCCCCCGATAAGCCATCCCCCTCAACAATATCCAAAGTGGTATATCTGCTTGAAAGGGGGATGGCCACAGGGGACCCCTGCACTACCTGCCTGCGCCTACTACTCTGCCTGGTGATCACCCATTCCATTCCTGCCTGTGCAGCCTTTACCTGCGGTGTGACCAACTCCCTAAATGTGCTATCCACAATGTGCTCAGCATCGCAACTGCTCCAGTATGTATCCATTCACAGCTCCAGCGCCGCAATGCGGTCTGTCAGTAGCTGCAGCTGGATACACTTCCTGCACACATGGTCGTCAGGGACACAGGAAGTGTCCCTGATTTCCCACATAGTGCAGGAAGAGCATGCCACGGGGCCGAGCTGTGCTGTCATGACTTGCCCTTTAATTAATTCAAATTAAATTAAATCAACTCAATACCACCAATTACACTACAGTTAAATGATATACTCAAGTGCCCTTGTTTACCAGCACACCCCGCTACACAACAAAGACCCTAGAAACTATACACCACAAAAATTAAGTTTGGAAAGAAGCGAGAAAGAGAGAAATACTCACCAACCAATCACTTACCTGCTTTCTGGTGATGTCACACTTCAATTACTTTTTACTTCTCTCTCTCCTCTCGCTGACTCTGTGCCTCTCGCAGGTCCGCCGCTCAGCTCCGGTCCCAGGCCTCCTCTCCGCGCTCTTTTTATCCTCCTCTCACTGACTCTGTGCCTCTCGCAGGTCTGCTGCTCAGCTCCGGTCCCAGGCCTCCTCTCCGCGCTCTTTTTATCCTCCTCTCGCTGACTCTGTGCCTCTCGCAGGTCTGCCGCTCAGCTCCGGTCCCAGGCCTCCTCTCCGCGCTCTTTTTATCCTCCTCTCGCTGACTCTGTGCCTCTCGCAGGTCTGCCGCTCAGCTCCGGTCCCAGGCCTCCTCTCCGCGCTCTTTTTATCCTCCTCTCGCTGACTCTGTGCCTCTCGCAGGTCTGCCGCTCAGCTCCGGTCCCAGGCCTCCTCTCCGCGCTCTTTTTATCCTCCTCTCGCTGACTCTGTGCCTCTCGCAGGTCTGCCGCTCAGCTCCGGTCCCAGGCCTCCTCTCCGCGCTCTTTTTATCCTCCTTTCGCTGACTCTGTGCCTCTCGCAGGTCTGCCGCTCAGCTCCGGTCCCAGGCCTCCTCTCCGCACTCTTTTTATCCTCCTCTAGCTGACTCTGTGCCTCCTGCAGGTCTGCCGCTCAGCTCCGGTCCCAGGCCTCCTCTCAGCGCTCTTTTTATCCTCCTCTCGCTGACTCTGTGCCTCTCGCAGGTCCACCGCTCAGCTCCGGTCCCAGGCCTCCTCTCCACGTTCTTGTTATCCTCCTCTCGCTGACTCTTTTTGTTCCCTAGTCTGGGCTGATTTTGCTGAACTCAGGTGAGACAGCACTTGGAGAGCTACAGTGAAGACTAGTGAGGAGAGGGAAAAAGAATCAACTCAGATTCCCACAACTGATTGTTATCCAGTTACCCCTGCACAAAAGTGCTAGTCCATTGTCACTGCATGTTAACAGAATTGAGCTCAGCTGTGTTGCCCGTTACAAGTTGAATAGCCTTCTGAGATTTTCATCTTCAACACCTGGCGCCCTTTATATAACCTGCCAGGATGACCCTTACTTTTGTGGGGGCGGGATTTAAGGCTAGAATGAGGCTCAGTGAGTTGGGGGAATGTGAGGGAAAACTTGTTGCTTAGTTGTGGGGACGCAAAGCCAGAATGTTTCTCCCTGTGTGGGCAGCGTTCAAGGCCAAGATACTGCTTGGTGAGGGGAGGAGGTGGGGGATCAGTCTGGTGTCATGAGTCCCAAAGTAATACTGTTCACCAGTGGGGAGTGTGTCCAAGAACAGGCTGCTTCTAAGTAGGGAGGGGAGGATGGAACCCAGTGCTTGCTCACTGGGGGTGGGTGAGGGAAAACTTGTTCAACATGTTGCGGGGGGGGAATTCTTTTCTCAGCAGTGGGAGGGCAGCTGTCTGCTGAGTGGAGTATGGATTATTTGTTGGTGGGACTGCTTCTTTTTGTTTAACGTTGCTGTCTGTGTTGATGGAGCCTGCATGTATCCTTCAATATTCCCGTGCTTCCAATTACCTTTATCATGAATTGAGGGCACCGACTGTATTATGTGCTTACAATTCTCTGGCTTTGGAAAGATTAACATGTCTTCAGCACGTGTTGAGTCTTCCTTTGTTACAGTTCTGCCCAAATGCTCTTTTTTTTCCTGACTTTTCTTCAATGCGGAGTGACTACATTGCACTTACCTGCCCCAGGCCGCTGCGACTGGGTCACAAAGGTAAGGGCTTACCGCTTCACAGCTAGTAATGAATGAGTGAAATAAAGAGTAGATTTGCCTTTCTAAATCTAGGCTTTATTAACTTTAAAAATCCAGTAGCACATCTTTCAACACCCAGTCCCAACCAAGGCTGTAGAGAACTGAATTTAAGATGGCCACCACAAATCACATGACATCAACTACCAATGAGTTTACAGCATATATCTCAAGGTAGGAAACAAACAATCACCACATTCACCCCTCCTTTTAAAATATACTCCAACCTAAATAACCTTTACAATTTATAATTAATTATTTACAACTAAAACAATACAAATATAATATTTCAACAATTTTAAAACATTACTATCAATTTAAAAGTTCATTTTCAGTAGGTCAACCAGATATCTTATTCGTGTCGACCTTCTTAACCCTGGTGAAATTCCTTGCCCTCCCACACCAGGAGACACAGAAGTATCTTCTGCGGGAAGGCTATCCATATCCCGATTATCAACGGTTTCCGGATTGGAAATCCCATCAGGAGGTAAACTGGGACGGTCATGAACATCCATCAAAGGCTGACTAATAGAAGTATAATTATCTGCAATAGGATTGGAAATATTCGTAGTATCTGTAACGACATCCACATTATCTGAATCATGACTATTGTTAATATCCTCAGAAGAGGGCTGGCCACCACAAGGAGCCAAGTCTTTAATTGAAACAGTACTTTCTTCCCCATCTTGGAATCGAATATGAGCATATTGGGAATTTGCCTCCAACATCTCCACCTCCTCCACTAAAGGATCATATTTTGACAATCTAACATGGCGTCGAAGCAGCACAGGTCCCTGCATAGTAAGCCATGAAGGTACCGAATATCCCGTAGTAGATCTCCGCGGATAGTTAAAGAGCCTTTCATGGGGGGTCACATTAGTAGCCGTTGAAAGCAATGATCTAATGGAATGCAGGGCATCAGGCAGTACCATTTCCCACTGTGTATTCTTAAGGTTCCGGGATGTCAAAGCCAACATAACTGCCTTCCAGATCACCCCATTGTATCGTTCACACTGTCCATTACCCTGGGGATTATACGGGGTAGTTCTACTAGTAGAGATTCCCCGACTCTGAAGGTATTCCTTCAACTGGGAAGACATAAAAGAACTTCCCTGATCCGAATGGATATACGCAGGCATCCCAAAAATGACAAAAAGTTGAGTCAGACATTTGATAACTGTAGCAGCTGATACATCTGCGCAAGGAAAAGCAAAAGGGAACCTTGAAAACTCATCCACAACAGTAAATATATATCGATTTTGAGTCGTTGCAGGAAGAGGCCCCTTAAAATCAATGCTCAAACGTTCAAAAGGAGAAGTAGCCTTTATAAGATGAGCTCGTTGAGGCTTAAAGAAATTCGGTTTACACCGAGCACAGATAGAACATGATGAAGTCATCCGCTTGACGTCTTCAACTGAAAAGGGCAAATTCTTACTGCGTACGAAGTGTATCATCCTCGTAACCCCAGGATGGCATAAGGCATTGTGAAGATTAATAAGCGTATCTCCGTGAATCACAGAACAATAAGCCCTCGACAGCGCATCAGCAGCAACATTATCCTTCCCCGGACGATAAACTATATCAAAATGGTAGCATGCCAACTCAATCCTCCACCTCATTATTTTATCATTCTTGATCTTTCCAAAATGTTTGACATCAAACATAAAGGACACAGATTTTTGGTCAGTTACCAACGTAAAATGTCGCCCCGATAAATAATGTCTCCATTTACGCAGTGCTTCTACTATTGCATACGCCTCTTTCTCTATTGAAGAATGTCTTTTTTCACTATTATTCAAAGTACGTGAGAAAAAGGCCACAGGTCTTCCATTTTGGTTCAGAGTAGCCCCAATTGCAAAATCAGAAGCGTCCATCTCAATCACAAAGGGAACCTGCTCATCAATAGAATGCACAACTGCTCCAAGGATATCCTTTTTTAAATTATCAAAACACGTCCTGGCCTCCCATGATAGAGGATATGTCGTAACCCGAATAAGGGGCCGGATCTTCTGTGAAAAATTTGCAATCCAATTAGAATAATAAGAAAACAGTCCAACAACTCGTTGCAAAGCCTTAGAATTAGTAGGACAAGGTAAATCAATCAATGGTCGCAGATGTTCTGGATCTGGTTTAATCTTGTTTCCCGAGATAATATACCCCAGTAGATTTACCTCAGTGGTCGAAAAGATACACTTCTCTTTATTGAAAGTTAAACCAACTCTTTCCGCAGCTTGAAGGAATTTTTCTAAATTAGAATCATGCTCCACCCTTGATTTGCCACACACCGTGATGTCATCTAAGTATGAAAAGGTGTCAGAGAGAGAGTTATCACTTATAAAAGCATCCATTGCCCGTTGAAAACAAGCAACACCATTAGTAACACCAAATGGTATTCGGCAAAACTGATACAGCTTTCCGCCAGCCTGAAAGGCCGTATATGGTTGATCTCTCTTAACAATAGGAATCTGATGATAAGCACTCTTTAGGTCAATAGTGCTAAAAACCTTATACTGAGATACTTTGTTGATAAGCTCATCAATCTTAGGCAAAGGGTACGCATCTAATTGAGTATACCTATTAATAGTTTGGGAGTAGTCTATCACCATTCGTTTCTTATGTCTCTCGTTAGTGGTGACAACTACCTGTGCCCGCCAAGGCAAACAACTAGGTTCAATGATTCCTTCCAATAAAAGACGTTGAACTTCAGAATTAATAAATTCTCTATCCTGACTGCTATACCTTCTTGACTTGGTAGCAATTGGCTTACAATCCGGCATCAAATTGGAAAAAAGTGATAATGGAGAAATGGATAAAGAGGTTAATCCACAAATAGATAAAGGTGGCTTAGTCCCTCCAAACGAAAGACTGAGAGACTCGTGTAATTGAAGCACATCATGACCAATCAAAATATCCGCACAGAGATTAGGCAAAACAGATAGGCGTATCAGTATACGTATTACCTAGAAGAATCAATTTCACAAGGCAACAACCAGCTACTTGTGAAGTGAGAGTCGTCTGAGCCATACACACCTGATAAGTAACAGGCAAAATTTTCAAACGCTTCTCCTTCGCAAATTGAAGACTTATAAAACTCTCGGTACTGCCCGTATCTATAAGGGCCTTCACTTCTAACCCATTAACTTGGGCCGTAACTATAGCTTTGTTTAGGCCATGAGCAAATGCAGCAGAAATTGATGCAATAAACGCCCTATCTAAAGGCTGAATAGTCGCAGAGGAGGTAATTGAACCTGATGATTTACAAACACGTGCATAATGACCTCTCTTGCCGCATTTACTACACACAGCCTCCCGAGCAGGACACTTCAGACGAGGGTGCCGGACATTCCCACAAAAATAACACTTCTGAATCCTAGAGGCAACAGCCGCTGAAGTAGAAACTGTTTCAGAATCTAGTAAACCACTCCTATTAAGTCCACATAATTCCTTTTCATCCGGAACTGCCGAAACCACAGTCGCAGGCCGATTAAAAAGAGCATAAGAATCCGAACTTCTCTGAGCCACATCCAATGTAGAGGCTTGCTCGAAAGCACACTTGAGATCCAAAGTCTTATTTTCTAACAACCGCTGACGAATTGATCTAGACAGTAATCCATTAATAAAAGCATCCCGTACCGATTCTTCCTTATATTCTTCTGCTGTCACGGCCTTATAATTACAGTTAGCACTAAGGCGCCGAAGTGCTTGTAAATAAGTATCCAAAGATTCTCCCACCTGCTGCCTACGGGCAGATAGAAGGTGACGTGCAAATACCTCATTCTTTGGTTTAACAAAAATCTTTTCCAATGTAGAAATAGCCAATTCGTAAGTTTCACAGTCCAAAATATACTTATACACATCCGGAGCAATGTAGTTGATCAGCATATTCAGCTTATTTAGAGACTCTTGATCCAACACACCCAAAAAGTTTTTTAATGTACGATACCAGTGTTTACATTTATCATCCACTCCTGCAGAATTAGGGTCAGCATTGAATCGTTCCGGTTGAAGATATCGCTCCATTCTGACATAAAGTTAATAAATTGAAATAAAGAGTAGATTTGCCTTTCTAAATCTAGGCTTTATTAACTTTAAAAATCCAGTAGCACATCTTTCAACACCCAGTCCCAACCAAGGCTGTAGAGAACTGAATTTAAGATGGCCACCACAAATCACATGACATCAACTACCAATGAGTTTACAGCATATATCTCAAGGTAGGAAACAAACAACCAATTACAATACTTCTTACTAAACATAAAGAATAATCACCACAATGAGTACCAAATTTTTTGCTCCTAACTTTTTTTTACTTGGGGAATGTGTTTGCCTAGACTATTCCTATGAGGCTGCACTCAAGATTTTTTTTTGGATGGACTTATTTGGGATAACTAAGAGGGTACAGTGTGTTGTGTATGTCCCTTTAAGGGAATAACTGGTCTCAGACTGCAGTACCGGCAGTGACCACCCCTGTATAAAAGGCCCTAGCAGGCTTCTGTAGTTTCAGTTTCCAGGTTGTCTCCATTCAGTAAAGACTTGTTATAATCAACTCCTGCAGTCCGTGTCTCAATTATACACGGACATAATACAATGGGGCTGTTATGTAAGTGTGGTGAAATAAGTCTTATAAGTATATACCTTATTCTACCTGTGTATAGTTTCCTATTGTAATCTATTGTAACCCTGCTGTTTTCTTGGTTGGCCAGGAATGCTGATGTACTGTATACCACTCTGCTGTGCCATTGATTGTCCTGATCTGTTACTTCGCCCCTGGCTCCGCCTCCTAGTTCATTTCTGAGAAGCTGGTCAGAAGGCTAACATGTGTGTTCTGTTCTGTCCAGTTCTAAGCTATTAAAAGCCAACTGTTTGAGTTATAACTACCAGTCTCTGTAGCTATTTAAGGTATATCAATTTTAATAGCTTATCACTTCCAGGGATGGACAGACTCCTGAAGCCGGAGCGTCTAGACAGTGATCCACATTCGGCGGACACATCGAAGAAATTCGCACATTGGCTCCGGTGTTTCGAACATTTCATTGCATCGCTCGATGATGGGGCCAACAAACTGGGCCTACTGACTAACCTAGTAAGTCATCGGACTTACTCACTAATCGAGGACGCTTCTACATACGAGGATGCACTCGCGACTCTCAAGGCCCAATACCTGAAGCCTGTTAACGAGGTGTATGCCAGGCATCTCTTGGCTACCCGCAGGCAACTACCGGAGGAATCGCTGGATGATTTTCTACAGAATCTAAAGGCCCTGGCGAAGGACTGCAACTACAAGGCCATGACGGCCATTTTGTACCAGGAAAAAGCGGTTCACGATTCGTTTATATCGGGCCTTCGATCGAATTACATTAGGCAGAGGTTGCTTGAAAGGGACACTCTGGATCTAAAGACGGCCGTGGCTACAGCTCGATCGCTGGATGTGGCGCAGAAGAACTCCGAGACCTATGCGTCAGGCCATGCGGCCCTCTCAGCCTCGTGCGAGCCGAGCGAGGAGGCGCCATCCTCTCCACCTGGGCCTCGGACCAGCCCTACACCACGAGAGTCTCCACCCAGCCCCACCACTGCAGCGATGTCCCGCGGACCAAGATGCTACTTCTGCGGCCAGCTCAAGCACCCCAGACACCGATGTCCTGCGAGAGACGCCACATGTTTCAAGTGCAAGAAACGGGGACATTTCAGCAAGGTATGTAAGGGGAATCCTGTACCTGATACAGTCTCCGCGGTCCTACACGTGGTCCCAGAATTTGATACCGTCTCAGCGGCCGCCTACGGATCTACGATAGTCTCAGTCACGGTTGACCAGTCCAGACCGCATCCACTATCAAAGTCTATGATGGACGTTAAGGTAAACGGACACCCGACGAAGTGTTTAATCGATTGCGGGAGTACTGAGAGTTTTATTCACCCTAGCCTCATCAAACCGTACTCACTAAAGGTGTACCCTACCCGGAACAAAATCGCGATGGCATCTACGTCCCTCACTTCGGAGGTAATCGGTTTCTGTAAAGTAACACTGACTGTTAAGGGCACAGAGTATAAAGATTTTAAACTCCTTGTGTTGCCGCAGCTCTGCGTGAAACTAATTCTAGGCCTAGATTTCCAGTGCCACCACGAGAGCGTCACACTTGCATATGGCGGATCCCAGCCCCCGCTCACAGTTTGCGGCCTCTCCACTTTAAAGATAAGCCCGCCATCCCTGTTTGCGAACCTCGCCCCAAACTGTGGACCTATTGCGACCAAAAGTCGACGGTACAGTTCGGAAGATAAAAGATTTATAAAAGAAGAAGTAGGAAGGCTACAGCGGGAGGGTATCATCGAAAATAGTAATAGCCCATGGCGTGCTCAGGTAGTGGTGGTTAAAACTAACGAAAAGAAACGGCTCATGGTCGACTACAGCCAGACCATCAACATATATACACAACTAGACGCTTATCCCTTGCCTCGCATCTCCGAAATGGTGAACCAGATTGCCCAGTATCGTGTGTTTTCCACTATTGACTTAAAGTCTGCCTATCACCAGCTCCCCATAAAAGTAGACGACCGTCCTTATATGGCTTTTGAAGCAAATGGGCGCCTGTACCAATTCCTTAGGGTACCCTTCGGGGTCACGAATGGAGTTTCCGTTTTCCAACGGGAAATGGACCGTATGGTAGATGAGAATGCGTTGGAGGCAACATTTCCGTACCTGGACAATGTTACTATCTGTGGACGTGACCAACAGGAACATGACCGGAATCTCGCTAAATTTCTAGAGACTGCCCAAAAGCTAAACCTGACCTATAACGAGCACAAATGTACTTTCAACACTACTCGTCTGTGTATTCTCGGCTGTGTGGTAGAGAATGGGGTAATCAGGCCAGACCCTGAATGATTACGCCCGCTTAAAGAACTACCACTGCCACATAACCCTAAGGCCTTAAGAAGGTGTCTGGGATTCTTCTCTTATTATGCTCAGTGGGTGGCCAACTATTCGGACAAAGCCCGAGCCCTTATCAAGTCAACGTCCTTCCCTCTATCAGTAGACGCGCAGGAGGCATTCACCAACATCAAACGGGACATTGAAAAGGCCGTGGTATGTGCTGTAGATGAGAGGATACCCTTCCAGGTAGAGAGCGATGCTTCTGATTTCGCGTTGGCTGCAACCCTCAACCAGGCCGGGAGACCGGTAGCCTTCTTTTCCCGTACACTACAGGGTCCTGAAGTCAGGCATTCTTCCGTTGAGAAGGAAGCACAAGCAATTATCGAGGCGGTCAGACATTGGAGACATTATCTCGCCGGCAAACGTTTCACACTCCTCACTGACCAGCGGTCTGTGGCCTTCATGTTTAACACGAAGCAGAGAGGCAAGATAAAAAATGACAAGATCCTAAGATGGCGGATAGAACTGTCCACTTACGACTACGATATTATGTACAGGCCAGGAGCACTCAACGAGCCACCCGATGCCCTATCTCGAGGGGTATGTGCCAGCCTTAGTACTGACAAGCTCCAAAGTCTCCACGACGCACTCTGCCACCCAGGAATCACCCGATTGAATCACTTCATCAAGTCTCGCAACTTACCCTACTCCATTGAGGAGGTCCGAACGATGACCAGAGCCTGCCGCGTTTGTGCAGAATGCAAACCCCGCTTCTACAGGCCCGAACAAGCTCACCTCATCAAGGCAACTCGGCCATTCGAGCGCCTAAGCCTTGATTTCAAAGGTCCTCTCCCATCGGTTGATCGTAATGTCTATTTCCTCAACGTTATAGACGAATACTCTCATTTCCCCTTTGCCATTCCCTGCCCGGACATGACCAGTGCTATGGTAATCAAAAGCCTCTGCAACTTATTCTGTCTGTTCGGTATGCCCAACTATATCCATAGCGACAGAGGGACGTCGTTTATGAGTGATGAGTTACGCCGGTTCTTACTATCAAAAGGGATTGCTACTAGTAGAACCACTAGCTACAACCCCCGGGGCAATGGGCAGGTTGAGAGGGAGAATGCGACAGTGTGGAAGGCAGTCGTTCTGTCTTTAAAATCGAAAGGCCTACCGACCTCTCGCTGGCAGGAAGTTCTTCCCGATGTACTGCATTCCATAAGGTCTCTGCTGTGCACCGCAACAAATGCTACTCCTCATGAGAGGATGTTCGGTTTCCCCAGGAAATCTTCCTCAGGTATTTCACTACCCGGGTGGTTGATGTCCCCGGGCACTGTACTGCTACGAAAACATGTGAGAGGTCATAAGACTGATCCCCTAGTGGAGGAAGTACAGCTCCTCCACGCCAATCCTCAGTACGCATATATTCAATACCCTGATGGACGTGAGGATACTGTTTCAATAAAGGACCTGGCTCCGGCAGGAGAAGAGAGAGAGAGCGATGCTGCTAGCGAAGATGCGGGTGTGGAGCACCGTGATGCGCCGCCTGTGGGGGTGGGATGCCCGGAGGTACAAGACGTACAAAACGTCGTTTTGGAAAACCCAGCAGACGCCGGGACGGCGGAGGAACCTGAGCAAGTCCCCCAAGAGGTTCCTCGGCCGACGCTACGTCGCTCATTACGAACTGTAAAACCCCCGGTCAGACTTAACTTATAGGAGGGGTGAATGTGGTGAAATAAGTCTTATAAGTATATACCTTATTCTACCTGTGTATAGTTTCCTATTGTAATCTATTGTAACCCTGCTGTTTTCTTGGTTGGCCAGGAATGCTGATGTACTGTATACCACTCTGCTGTGCCATTGATTGTCCTGATCTGTTACTTCGCCCCTGGCTCCGCCTCCTAGTTCACTTCTGAGAAGCTGGTCAGAAGGCTAACATGTGTGTTCTGTTCTGTCCAGTTCTAAGCTATTAAAAGCCAACTGTTTGAGTTATAACTACCAGTCTCTGTAGCTATTTAAGGTAAATAAGCTATTTAAGTTAAGAGACTCCACTGTAGTTAATGTGTCATGTAATGTTAGACTCACAGGTTTAGGAAGGGAATTCCAGAGCTTAGGGCCATGGCAGCTGAAGGCATGGCCACTATAGGTGGAACAATTAAAATCAGGGATGCTCAAAAGGCCAGAATTGGAGGAGCACAGATATCTTGGAGGGTTTCACTACAACACTTATGATCAGCATTGTTGTAACTTTGAAATCCTTATTCTTATGCAGATGAAGAGAGGTTTATTTTAACATCCTTGCATTGTGGAAACAACAATGCCGATCATAAGTGTTGTAGTGAAACCCTCCAAGATATCTGCGCTCCTCCAATTCTGGCCTATTGAGCATCCCTGATTTTAATTGTTCCACATATAGTGGCCATGCCTTCAGCTGCCATGGCCCTAAGCTCTGGAATTCCCTTCCTAAACCTCTCTACCTCACTTTCCTTCTTTAAGACGCTCCTTAAAACTTAACTCTTCATCTGCCCTGATATGGGCACGTCTCCTTATGTGGCTCGGTGCCAAATTTTGTTTGCTAATGCTCCTGTGAAATGCCTTGGGAGGTTTTACTACCTTAAAGGTGCTATATAAATACAGTTGTTGGGCAGCACCTGTGGAGAAAGCAACAGAGTTAACGTTTCAGGTCGATGATTCTTCGTCAAAACTGGAAAAAGCTGGAGATGGAACAGGTTTTTAAGCAAGTGTAGGGGCAGGGAAAGGGGGAGGGGAGGAAAGAACAAAAAGGAAGGCCTGTGATAGGATGGAAGGCAGGAGAGATTAAGAGACAAAAGGGATGATGGTGCAAGGCAAAAGGAGATGGTAATGGGACAAGTTAAGAAACAAAAGATGGCTCTGGATGAAGTGTAAATGGTGATGGCAGAGTGAAAGACAGCTGCCGTGTGAGAGAGAGAGAAAAAATTGATAAAAAAAGATAGGGGCAAAGGTTATAGTCTGAAATTGTTGAACTCGATGTTGAGTCCAGAAGTAGAGCGGAGAATTAAAGTGACAGGCGACCGGAAGCTCAGGGTCACGGAACGGAGGTGTTCCGCAAAGCGGTTTCCTCTACATTGGGGAGACCAAACGCAGATTGCGTGACTGCTTTGCGGAACACCTCCATTCAGTCCATAAGGGTGACCCCGAGCTTCCGGTCACCTGTCACTTTAATTCTCTGCTCCACTCCCACTCTGACCTCACTGTCCTCGGCCTCTTACACTGTTCCAATGAAGCTCAATGTAAGCTCGAGGAACAGCACCTCATCTTTCGATTAGGCACTTTACAGCCTTCTGGACTCAACATCAAGTTCAACAATTTCAGACCATAACCTTTGCCCCTGGCAGCTGTTGATCATCCTGCCAGTGCCATTTACACTTTATAGAGCCATCTTTTGTTTCTTAACTTGTCCCATTACCATCTCCTTTTGCTTTGCACCATCATTCCTTTTGTCTCTTAATCTCTCCTGCCTTCCATCCTATCACAGACCTTCCCTTTTGTTCTTTCCTCCCCTCCCCCCTTTCCCTGCCCCTGCACTTGCTTAAAATCTGTTACATCCCCAGCTTTTTCCAGTTCTGATGAAGGGTCTTCGACCTGAAACGTTAACTCTGTTTCTCTCTCCACAGATGCTGCCTGACCTGCTGAGTATTTCCAGCATTTTCTGTTTTTATTTCAGATTTCCAGCATCCGCAGTATTTTGCTTTTGTAAATACAGTACAGTTGTTGTGTTTGTTTATTTGTTTACTGCTTTGTAAAGGACATAGGAAGATTTGTTCATTCAGAATTATTCAAACTGACTTGGAATTAACAAATACCATGTTGGGAGAAACATACTACCACGTTTACCAGGTTATAAGGGGGAATTTTAAGCACTTTTGGGCCCCATAAAGTTAAGTTATATACTTACCTGACAGGTCCTTTGCTGGGTGTTCACCGGGTTTTACTGGGGAGATTTTGAGCCTTTCCGCTGGGCAGAAATGGGATGATAGTGCCCTGAAAATGGTGCGGAATGATTTACAGCTGGGTTCCCACAGCTGGTGCCTCAGCCACCCAAGAAAATAGTGGGTTTAAATACCCAAGAGGCGGGAAATGTGTGGTAAGTGTAGAGTTTGAATCTTAGCTCCTGTTCTGCCCAGCTTTCTCCGCTCTGGAGTTAATGTTTCCCTGTATTATCACTCATGGTTGTATTTATACAGCATTGGTCATTGCCATATTTTGACAGCAACAAATAGAAAAGAGTTTCCTTTAAGATTTAAGGGTCAAACTTCAGTTCTTTGATTCTAAGATTACAGGGTAAGACTTAGGGTAATTTTATTGGCTAGCTTTTCTGGAATCATGTCCAGGTCAGCTTCATAAATATTTTATCAAGGAACAGAAATGCTACTATGTGTCTGAGTGCTCACAAGCAGAGAGGCTTCAGGAAACTCATATATATTTGAGGTTAAATGGATATTTGTGGTGTTGGAACAGACGCCATTTGCACTTACTGAAAGCAGTAAAATAACAACATAGAATAATCTTACCTTTTGAACCAGCATGAGCTAGGGCAGCCGGCGGCATGTTTCCTCTGCTTCTGCATACTGATAATCCAGTACTCCTTTTGGCCCCACAGGAATCTTAAAAAGCAGAAAAACTTACATTTTTGGCGAGGTCTACTGCAGGCCCTTTAAAGCCCCTTCATGCCTGGAGAAAGTGGGTCGAGCATGCACCATACAACAGGCATAGGATCCCGATTTGCAAATGTAAACAGCTTCCCGCCTGTTTTGGGTGAGAGTGCTGTGCGCACATTTAAAGGTTTGCCTGAAAGATGATTCAGGCAGCCAAATGGGTGCACAAGGTTCCCACTAGATTTTCAATTGCCAGTCACCTGTTTTTCAAGTGGGGAGATGGGCACCCGGCAATTGAAAGTCTCCCCCAACATATTTTTTAGAAATTAAAATGTACCTTTGTGCAAATGAATTAGAAGAATAACTTTCATCATCGAACAACCAGATTATGATAGTGCAGAACTTCAATTTTTCTGTCTGAGTAAAATTAATGGAACACTGGTGAGACACAGTTCATTTAATTCTAAAAATAAGACAGAAGTTTTGTGTTGAATTCCAAATAGTGAATGATTGTGATAATTAAAAAAAGCAATTGGACAAATGATTGATTTGCCAATACTGCAATCAATACAAGAGTATTGTAGATTACTGTTGTGTCGGTACCTTTCTACCTAGACACAATTTAGGACTCGAACTCAGAGATTCAAACATGAAGTGCTTTATTGGAAGGAAAGGAAGTTCTGGAAAGTTCCGAACAAAGAGAGCTAAACTTAACAGAGAACACCCAACCATTTATCTCCTGTGACAGCGCCACCACAGGTGGAAGGAGAACACACAATAGAACACACAATACATAACATTTCCTCCCCTCTTAAATGGAAGGTCCACATTATTCCTCAACAGGTAGGTTACTTTCAATGCACTCAACGAACCTAGGGTAGAGGTAGACTGCCTCAAACCCTGACTTTACCCTGGGGTTTATTCTGCCCCAGTCTTGTGGGTAAGTCACTAAGCCTACAGATCCAAGCGTCTTGGAGGCCGCCGCTCTCTGACAGGATACCGGCGGTCATCGCTGGCTTCCACAGCAGTAGGCATTGACACAGGCCTGGATGGAGAAGGTGCCTGTGTCAGGCGAAAGTCAGGAGTTTGCACAGGTGGAACAGTCTCTTCGACTTACTGTGTTGGAGAAGAGCACTGTGGCAAAGGATGCTGGTTTGCGGTATCATCCGGAAACAGTTCAGGCCAACCAGCCGTTGGAGCCTCTGTGGCTGTCTCTGCTCCTAGCAACAGTTGATCTGTGTGTCTTCTCCAGACGACGTCCTCAGTAGTCTCAACCGTGTAAGACACAGGGCCCGTCTGTGCGATCACCGTAGCAGGAACCCATTTCGGTCCAGTGTTGTAGTTTTGAGCTAGGACGTGCTCTCCAGGGTGAAACCGTCTCTCCTTGGCTCTTTTCTCTCTTTTCAACTTGAGCTTGTTGTTGACAATGGACAACCTGTTCTGCCCTTGGAGGTTTGAGTAAGTCAAAACTTGTCCGCAACTGCCTCTTCATCATGAGCGAAGCAGGGGAAGTTTTGGTTGTGGCATGCGGCTCGTTCCTGTAGGACAACAGGAAGCTGTTCAGACGTTGGTGGATTGAGCCCTGACCTTGCGATGCCCTCAAGGCGTGCTTCAAAGTTTGCACAAACCTTTCTGCCTGGCCATTAGTAGAGGGATGATAGGGCGCAGACCTGATGTGTTGGACAGCATTCACATGCAGGAAGGTTGCAAACTCCTGTGATACAAATTGTGGACCGTTGTCACTTACGAGTTATTCCGGTGAGCCATAACGGCTGAACATCTCACCAAGTTTCTCAATTGTTTTCTCTGCCATGGTAAACCTCATCACAGCGACCTCCGGCCACTTGCTACGAGCATCCACAACCACCATAAACATCTTCTCTTCGAAAGGACTGGCGAAGTCCACATGTACTCGCTGCCACACTTCTGCAGGCCAATCCCAGGGTGTAGGGTTGCCAGCTGTGGAACATTCCGGACCCTTTGACATGGGGAACATGTTTTGGCTTTCTCCGCAATATTCCCATCGAGACCTGGCCACCAGAAGTAGCTTCTTGCCATTTCCTTCATCCGAACCATCCCACTGTGGCCTGTATTAAGTTGTTGCAGTATAGGTTCCCTCAGAGGTGGCGGAATGATGACACGGCGTCCCCAAAGAAGACAACCTGCCTGGACGGAGAGCTCATTTCTTTTTGAAACGTAAGGTTTCAAACTAGGAGAATCTCCTATAGCTCTCCCTCGAATGACATCGTCCATTACCTCAGACAGGACTGGATCGTTGCGGGTGTACCTTCGCACCTGAGCTGCAGTGACAGCTGCTCCCTCCACTTGTCTAAAGTAGAAGATGTCTATCTGACGAGGCTCTGGGGGAGTAACAGGCAAGGGTAGCCTCGAGAGACCATCAGCGTTGCCGTGCAAGTCTGATTTGCGATATTTGATGTCGTATGTGTGTCCTGACAACAGTAAAGCCCACCTTTGCATCCTGCTTGCAGCGAGAGATGGAATTCCGGTGTGGGGCCCGAAGATTGAAGTCAATGGACAGTGGTCCATCAGGAGTGTGAACCTTCTCCCAAACAGGTACTGATGAAATTTTCGAATTCCAAAAACGATTCCCAAGGCCTCGCGCTCGCGCTCGATCTGCGCATAGTTACTCTCGGCCTTGTTCAAGGTGCATGATGCGAAGGCGATAGGTTTCTCTTCACCCAAAGGCATGATGTGGGATATGACTACTCCCACACCATATGGTAATGCATCACATGCTAGCTGCACGGGTAGCTTTGGGTCGAAGTGTGTCAGGACCTCCGATTTCAGCAATGCTTTCTTTGCTTGGGCGAAAGCTTCGTTGCACAGTTCAGTCCATTTCCATGTTTTGCCTTGACATAGCAACTGATGTAATGGCTTCAGCAATGTTGCTAAGTCTGGAATAAACTTCCCATAGTAGTTAAGTAGCCCCAGAAATGAACGTAACTGGCTCACATTCTGGGGTGCCGGGGCCTCCATGATCGCCTTGACCTTTGACGGCGCCTTATGCAGGCCAGTAGCGTCAATCACATGCCCCAGGTACTCAACTGAAGACTGAAAGAATTCACATTTGTCTTTACGAACTCTGAGTCTGTACTCTTTCAGTCGTTGTAGTGTCGCATCCACGTTCAGAAGATGATCCTCCTCATTTGTCCCAGTGACAAGGATGTCGTCCAGGTAGCACTGGACTCCTGGCAGTCCACTCAAAATCTGATCCATTGCCCTTTGGAATAGAGCAGGGGCCGACGTAATTCCAAATGGAAGGCGGCAGTACCTGTATAGCCCCTTGTGTGTCACAATTGTCAGCAGCTCCTTTGATTTGTCATCGAGATGCATTTGTAGATAAGCCTGGCATAAGTCTATTTTGCTGAACTTTTGCCCTCCGGCCAGGCCCGTAAAAAGATCATCAATGAGGGGAAGAGGGTACTGTTCCACAGACAGCACCGGGTTAATAGTCACTTTAAAATCCCCGCAGATTCGAACAGATCCATCCTTTTTCAGGACAGGGACAATGGGTGTGGCCCATTTGCTCACGCTCACAGGCTCCAGGGCTCCATTCTCGACTAAGGCCTCCAAGTTAGCCTCAACTTTTGGCCTAATTGCATAGGGTACAGGTCGGGCTTTGTGAAACTTCGGCTTGCTGTCAGGTTTAATGTCCAGTCTCACGCTGATCTTTTTCATGCTCCCAAGTTCCCCATTGAAGAGTTCTGCATGTTTGTTTAACACTGCAGTCAGACCTGACTCCCCTTCTGACATCATGCGGACTGCAGGCCAGTCCAGCGTGAATTTCTCTAGCCACGCACATCCCAGTAGCGATGGGTAATTTCCCTTTACCACATATAGTGGCAGTTTTGCAGTCTGTCCGTTCAATTTAACTGTCACCTCAATGACGCCTCTCATGGCCACAGGTTCACCGGTATACATCTTTAGCACAATGTTTGTTGGCTGAAGGGTAAGATGCTTTAGCATTTTGTTGTAGACAGTGTCTGAAACAAGGGACACAGCCGTGCCTGTGTCCACCTCCATCCGCACTGATTGTCCCTCCACCAGTGGTGACACCCAGTAGCCATTTGAATCACCTGCAACCGTCAGTATGTGCACCTCTTCCTCCTCAGAGGTGTCGCTCCCCTCTGTTTTGCTTGTTCCATCATACTGCACTGAATGAACACTCTTTTTCCTCTCTTGTCCAAATACAGACATTTTGCTTCCATGCTTCGCAGCTCTGTCTGTTCTTTTTTTACCTCTACAGGCGCGTTCAATGTGACCCTTTTTGCCACAATTTCGGCATTCCAGCTCCGTACACCAGCAGTCATTAGCGTGATGGCCCGTTTTCCCACAACGGTAACATGTGCCGTTCCGCGCACCTTTAGGCTCAGACGACACCTTGTGAACTCTCCCTGTTGAACTCAACTGGTGAGCCTCCTTTTCCGCCATCTCCATGGAGACACTAACTTCAATGGCCTTTTCAAGAGTAAGGTTGTCCTCAGTAAGAAGGCGCTTCAGTGTGGCTGCATTTTGCAGACCACACACAAGTCTGTCTCTAATGGTGTCATTCAGCACCCCCTTGAACTGGCAGTGTTCCGACAACCTTTTTAAAGCAGCAATAAACATCGTCACTGACTCCCCCTCCTCTTGATTCCGTTTGTGAAATCTAAATCTCTCAGCAATAACCAGAGGTTTTGGTGAAAAATGTGCTCCAAGAATTTCCACTAGTTGCTTATATGTTTTAGTTCCTGACTTATCTGGTTGCACGAGGCTGCGAAGTAAATTGAATGTCTTCGGCCCGATTACACTCAAAAAGGTAGGCACGACCTTTTCATTTGCCACCGCATTCGCCAATACAAAATAGTCAAAACGTTCTGTATAAGCGCTCCATTGCTCCACATTTTCATCAAAATCACCGATGTTTCAAATTAAATTTTCTGTTTACTCACTGCACCCGTAACGTACGCAGATTCATCCGCTCCTTGTTGCCACTTGTTGTGTCGGTACCTTTCCACCTAGACACAATTTAGGACTCAGAACTCAGAGATTCAAACATGAAGTGCTTTATTGGAAGGAAAGGAAGTTCTGGAAAGTTCCGAACAAAGAGAGCTAAACTTAACAGAGAACACCCAACCATTTATCTCCTGTGACAGCGCCACCACAGGTGGGAGGAGAACACACAATAGAACACACAATACATAACAATTACAACTGGACTTATAAGACTTTAGTTTAAAAAGGAAATATAATACTTAAAGCAGACTAATCATGCATGCTAAAAATGCAGAAGCAGCATGCTATAGACAGAGCTAAGAGATCTCACAATCAACGAATCAGATCAAAGCTCTGCAGTCCTGCCACATCCAGCCGTGAATGGTGGTGGACAATTGAACAACTAACGAGAGGATGAGGCTCCATGAATATCTCCATCTTCAATGATGGTGGAGCCCAGCATGTGAGTGCAAAAGACAAAGCTGAAGCGTTTGCAACCATCTTCAGCCAGAAGTGCCGAGTGATCCATCTCTGCCTCCTCCTAAGGTCCCCACCATCAGAGAAGCCAGTCTTCAGCCAATTCGATTCACTCCACGTGATATCAAGAAACGGCTGAGCACACTGGATAAAGCAAAGACTGTGGGCCCCGACAACATCACAGCTGTCATGCTAAAGACTTGTGTTCCAGAAATAGTCACGCCTCTAGTCAAGCTGTTCCAGTACCCTCTCTCTTCTTAGGCAGTCCCTCGGAACCGAGGATGACTTGCTTCCACATTAAAAATGAGCTCGCAGGTGACTGATTAGTCCAATGCGGGACCTACAGTCTCTGTCACAGGTGGGGCAGATGGTGGTTGAAGGGGCGGGTATGTGGGGTGCTTGGGTTGATGTGCGCTCCTTGCGCTGCCTACGCTTGGCTTCCACTTGCTCCCGGCGAAGAGACTCGAGGTGTTCGGCGCCTTCCCAGATGCTTCTCCTCCACTTTGTGCGGTCTTAGGCCAGGGATTCCCAGGTGTCGGTGGGGATGTTCCACTTTTTCAAGGAGGCTTTGAGGGTGTCCTTAAAGCGTTTCCTCTGCCCACCTGGGGCTCTCTTGCCGTGCAGTAGCTCCGAGTAGAGCGCTTGTTTTGGGAGTCTCGTATCGGGCATGCGGACAATGTAACCCGTCCATCAGAGCTGATTGAGCGTGGTCAGAGCTTCGATGCTGGGGATGTTGGCCTGAGCAAGAACACTGACATTGGTGCGCCTATCCTGCCAATGGATTTGCAGGATCTTGCGGAGGCTTCCAGTACAGCTATAACACTGGCATCTATCCGACAATGTGGAAAACTGCCCAGGTATGTGCTGTCCACAAAAAGCAAGATATAGAAACATAGAAGATAGGAGCAGGAGCAGGCCATTCAGCCCCTCGAGCCTGCTCCGCCATTCAATTTGATCATGGTTGATCATCCAAGTTCAGTGCCCTGTCCCTGCCTTCTCTCCATATCCCTTGATCCCTTTAGCCTTAAGAAATATATCCAACTCCTTCTTGAATATATTTAAAGAATTGGCCTCTACTGCCTTCTGTGGTAGAGAATTCCACAGGTTCACCACTCTCTGGGTGAAGAAATTCCTCCTCATTTCTGTCCTAAATGGCTTAACCCTTATCCTTAGACTGTGACCCCTGGTTCTGGAGTCCCCGACCATCGGGAACATCCTTCCTGCATCTAGTCTGTCCAGTCCTGTCAGAATTTTATAAGTTTCAATGAGACCCCCTCTCATTCTTCTAAACTCCAGCGAGTATAAGCCCAATCGACCCAATCTCTCCTCATATGTCATTCCTGCCATCCCAGGTATCAGCCTGGTGAATCTTCGCTGAACTCCTTCTATGGCAAGAACATCCTTCCTCAGATAAGGTGACCAAAACTGCACACGATACTCAAGATGTGGTCTCACCAAGGCCCTGTACAACTGCAGCAAGACATCCTTGTTCCTGTACTCAAACCCTCTCACTACGAAGGCCAACTTACCATTTGCCTTCTTAACCGCCTGCTGCACCTGCATGCTTACCTTCAGCGACTGGTGCACAAGGACACCCAGGTCTCGTTGCACTTCCCCTTCTCCCAATCTATTGCCATTCAGATAATAATCTGCCTTCCTGTTTTTGACACCAAAGTGGATAACCTCGCATTTATCCACATTATATTGCATCTGCCATGCTTCTGCCCAATCACCCAACCTGTCCAAATCAGATGGAATCTGGACAAATCCAATCCGGCCAATTACCGCCCCATCAGTCTACTCTCAATCATCAGCAAAGTGATGGAATGTGTCATCGACAGTGCTATCAAGTAGCACTTACTCACCAGTAACCAGCTCACTGATGCCCAGTTTGGGTTCTGCCAGGACCACTCAACAACAGACCTCATTGCAGCCTTGGTCCAAACATGGACAAAAGAGCTGAATTCCAGAGGTGAGAGTGACTGCAATTGACATCAAGGTAGCATTTGACCAAGTGTGACATCAAGGAGTCCTAGTAAAACTGAAGGCAATGGGAGTTATGATTCTATGGGCTCGATTTTGCCAGTGTGGGCGGGCTGGGGCGTTTCAGGTGGGAATCGTGTCAGGACCCCGACTCCGAAGTGAAGTGTTGAAAAATTGTGATTTTCCCCTAATTAGGCAATTGATTTCCAGTGTGTGGAAACCCCTGGCCCAATGAATCTTTTCATACAGAAAGTCGCATCCAATGATGTCATCAATGCTGCTGGATTTAAGACGTGCAAACAGCTTTGCTTCTTCTGGAGACTGGAAATGCTTTGCAAATTGTATGAAGGACTTCATTTACTGACCATGTCCACGATCAAGCAAAAGTGTGCACCTCACTTTGATGAGCTCTCCCTCCAAGCTCTGGTGCAGGGAGCAAGATCTAATAAGGAGGTGCTCTTCCCTTCCTCAGGGAGAAAAAAGCCACCCCAGCAGACTAAAGCTGTGTGGCTGCAAGTGGCCAAGGAGGTCAACTCCATATCAATGAGCCACAGAACCTGGTTGCAATGCAGGAAGAGGTTTCATGACCTTCTCCACACAGGAAAAGTGAGTATGACTTTCCCATCGCCCTCAATCTGATCCTCATTGCCTCTCCTCACCAGCACTCTACTTTGCCAACCTCTTCCTCCACATCCCACTTGACACTTACATCCCTGTACCCTTACCCATTGCCTCCCTCTCTATGGTCACATTCACTTAACTATTCCACCATGTAGCCCTCACACTCCCTATCACTGTGATGCAACAACAACAACTTACAACACACAGGGAGGGCCCTTTGTCTCCTTCTAAGCATCAATGCTATGCATTCTCTACACTCACTCCTTCATTCTCACTCAAACTCCATTTGTGTCCCTCATTGCAGGAAAAGAGAGCCCACAATAAGAGGGAAAGAGCCATGACAGGAGGAGGGCCACCCTCAGTAGCCCAACTCACTGCCTGGGAGGAGGCAGCCCTGGAAATCGCTGGGATCGAGGAGGATTCACAAATAGGGGATAGACAGACAGGCGCATCACAGCAAGCTAGTGACAGAATAGTTTGGCATCTCCCTCATTGACATTGCACGAGTCACTGATAATGAATTTTATGCTCTAACAGATTGACTTATGATCATCTACACTATTTAATGTTCATGTAACCTTGACCTCACATCTCTGACTCTTTCCTTTAGTCCCCCACAGGACCATCAAAAGCCCCCGTCCCCACTGTCCAGGAGGAAGAGCCTGAGCTTCCGGACTCCTCAGAGGAATCTGCAACCTCTGAGGGCGCAGCGTCAGCAGAATTCAGTGCACCCAGCACCAGCGCAGACACTAACACCTCGGTGAGACCTTCGCAAGATAGAGTAGTGTTGGCACCTGGTGTATCACAGCTCACAAATGAGCATCAGCAGATGGTGGAGACAGGGACAGCAGTGGAGAGTCCTCATTGGAGGGCGCAGGACTCTGCCAGCTCGGCTCAGCTGCATGTCGACCCTGTGCCTCCGGGTCCATCTAGAAGGAGAGCAGTACTGGAACTCCAGGAACAGGTGCAGGAGTCTCTGTCAGGTTTTGTCTCCTGGGTCACTGCAAGTGTGGAGCGAATAGAGGAGTCCATTGCAAACATGAGCAGAGCCTTTGTGGAGGCATTGGTGCATGAACGCATCACCGCGGAAAGGATGGCAACCTCCGTGGAAAGGATGGCTACAGTAGAGGAGAGGATGGCTATGGCCAAGGAGGAGCTAAGTTGCCAGAGTGTTGAAAACATGGTCATTGTTCAGAATAGACTAGCATCTCTTGAGGAGCGATGGTCAGATATTCAACATAGAAACCAAACCTTCATGGAAGTCCTCTGGAGTAGGACTGCCAGTGCAGAAACGGGTCCTCATGGCCCCCCTTAAGTGCAGCAAGGTGCTGTCAAGCCACTTGCTAGCTCTGAAGTGGGGCTGACCCATGAGAGGGATGTTCGTGGCAGACAACAAGGAAGTGGGGGCTCCTCCCTAAGCGCTCACACTACCATGCCACTATAAATCCCTCGGTCAGAGCCCCACCAGAGTCCTCACCCAATTGAGATGGGCGTCTCATCCCCTGCACAGCCGCAGGAGCAGCAGACTGTTGCCGAGCCCTCAGAGGTTCGCAACCCCAGAGGACGGCTGCCAAAGGTGTTGAGACAGGAGCAGCAAGAAAGTGAGCAAGGGGGCTCCACATCTGCTGAAGCCACAGGGGAAGCACCACGTAGGAGCACGTGTAAGAGGAAGATAATGCACAAGTAGTCACAAGGGTAGTCACTTGGGTGTTATGTTGTGTTTATTTTTGAAATGCCATCAGTTGCTTGTTGTGATAAAAATTTCTGATGGCAAACTGTTGAAGTTGTGGCCTGTGTCATTTCGCAAATGGGACTTCCACATTGAGGGCTTAGAGCGACTTGCAATTGTCAGTATGGTGGTCAGAGTGATAGGAATCCACAGGTTATTGTTCATTGTCAATGCTCTGGTAAGAAGGTGCGAGGCAAAAGTGTTTGATTGTGCAGGCTAAGCAAATCTGGCCAACATGAGTGCATCCCTTGCAACCCAGGCAGCAATGTGGTCCCACGCTGGCGCCTTCTGGCCTGTGCAGTTTCAGGTGGGTGAGCAGCAGCTTGGCGCTCCTGTTTTTGCTCCTGCTGTTGGTGCTGCTGTTGTTCAGGGTTCTGCTGCTGCCGCGGCTGGCCTTCGTCTGAATCTGATGTCCAGGAGGAAAGGAAATAAATGGTTCCCATGCTTCTGCTATATACCTCAGTTGAGGAAGCGCGCAGTCAAGGTGGGGAGAGGGGTTTCCCAGGAGCTCACACTGGAGATGGGTCTCGGGTTCCAAACTCCCACAACAATGAGTAGGCCTGCTAAATGTTCCCCCAGACCTGAGACAACAAAGTTCTGCCACCTGCAAATGATGATTGCTGAAAACTCCTTTTTAATGGTGGAGCTGCAGCTGTTACTAAGCAATTCATTTGTGAGGCCATTAGGATTACCTGGCGTGTTCCAGAGGAGGCGTGTAGGATGGGGGAAATGTATAAAAGTCAGAAAGGCCTCTCAAAATTGGATTTTGAGGCAATTAAGTGGTTGTTAAGGGCCTTAAGGGCCTATCCCACCTCTTGGAAGCGGGAAGGAAACGGGGTCTGAAACCCCGATTCTGAGAAAATTGCTCAGAGGTGGGATGGAGGCAGGATCAGGCCCGCACGCCATTTTTTGTGATTTTAACACCTCCCACGCCTGCAATTCCACCTCCTCGGCCCTGGCAAAATCAAGCCCTATGACTCAATGGG
The DNA here is from genome assembly GCF_052327205.1 of Somniosus microcephalus. Taxonomy (NCBI): domain Eukaryota; kingdom Metazoa; phylum Chordata; class Chondrichthyes; order Squaliformes; family Somniosidae; genus Somniosus; species Somniosus microcephalus. Next base: position 137,420,958 of record NC_140987.1, on the reverse strand, counting down.
AATCGGGGGGGAAAACTCGCCACTGGCTAGAGTCATACCTAGCACAAAGGAAGATGGTTGTGGTGGTTGGAGGTCAATCATCATAGCCCCAGGACATCACTGCAGGAGTTCCTCAGGGCAGTGTCCTAGTCCCAACCATCTTCAGCTGCTTCATCAATGACCTTCCCTCCATCATAAGGTCAGAAATGGGGATGTTCGCTGATGACCGCACAGTGTTCAGTGCCATTCGCAACCCTTCAGATAAGGCCTGGCAACATTCTGGCTTGGGCTGATAAGTGGCAGGTAACATTCGCGCCACACGAGAGAGCGTCTAACCACCACCCTTTGACATTCAACGGCATTACCATCGCCGAATCCCCCACCATCAATATCCTGGTGGTTACCATTAACCAGGAACTTAACTGGACCAGCCACATAAATAGTGTGGCAACAACAGCAGGTCAGAGGCTGGGTAATCTCTGACGAGTGTCTCACCTCCTGACTCCCCAATGCCTTTCCACCATCTACAAGGCTCAAGTCAGAAGTGTGATGGAATACTCTCCACTTGCCTGAATGAGTGCAACTCCAACAACACTCAAGAAGCTCGACACCATCCAAGACAAAGCAGCCTGCTTGATTGGCACACCATCTAGCACCTTAAATATTCACTCCCTCCACCACCGGCATACCGTGGCTGTAGTGTGTACCATCTACAAGATGCACTGTAGCAACTCGCCAAGGCTTCTTTGGCAGCACCTCCCAAACCCGCAACCTCTACCACCTAGAAGGACAAGGGCAACAGGCACATGGGAACACCACCACCTCCAAGTTCCCCTCCAAGTCACACATCATCCTGACTTGAAAGTATATTGCCAATCCTTCATCGTCGCTGGGTCTAAATCCTGGAACTCCCTCCCTAACAGCACTGTGGGAGTACCTTCACTACACGGACTGCAGCAGTTCAAGAAGGCGGCTCACCACCACCTTCAGAAGGGCACCTAGGGATGGGCAATACATGCTGGCCTTGCCAGCGACATCCACATCCAATGAATGAATTAAAAAAATATATCCAAGTTGGCTTGATTTGAGAGGGTTACCCAATGCCCCATGTAGCCAGGTAAATCACGTTCTGTCATTCGTAATGAATGCAACTCTACTTTTATCTATATGCATTATCCTTGTGAAATAAATGGCTTATTTGAGTTTCTTAGCTAACCCAGATCCAGTTATGGTGACTTTGTTTTTTTTTCACAGACTCCCCAGGTCACAGGGATTGAAACTGTAAGAGTCACGCTGCCAATAAGCATGTGCTCTTCAAATCAAATCAAATCAAATCAAATCAACTTTTATTGTCATTGTTAGTGCACAAGTGCAGTACAACGAAATGTAGGCTTGCGGCTCCCGAGAGTGTACATTTGGATTAAGAAATTTAAACATTCAACATACATTTGGCTTGTAGTAACATAAACATAACCATAATAAAGTGCATTGGCAGATGTGCAGGCTTTAGAGTTTATTTGTGGAGTTCAGTAGGATGACAGCCCTGGGAAAGAAGCTGTTCCTAAATCTGGTCGTATGGGTGCGAATGCATCTGTAGCATCTCCCAGATGGCAGGAGGGCGAACAGACTGTGGCTGGGGTGGGTAGGGTCTTTGATGATGGACCGTGACCTCCGTAGACAGCGTTTCTGGTATATGTGCTCTATGGTCGGTAGCCGGGTGCCGGTAATGCGTTGGGCAGTTTTGACTACCCGCTGCAGGGCTTTCCGGTCATAGTAGTTACAGCTGCCATATCATACTGTGATACAGTTTGTCAGGATGCTCTCTATTGTGCAGCAGTAAAAGTTTGAGAGGATCAGGGGTGACAGGTTACATCCCTTCAGCCTCCTTAGGAAATATAGGCGCTGCTGGGCCTTCTTCACCAGAGAGGAGGTATTGAGGGACCAGGAGAGGTCTTCCGTGATGTGGACTCTGAGGAACTTAAAGCTGTCCACCCTTTCCACCACAGCCCCATTGATGTGGATGGGGGTGTGACTTCCGCCTTTGGACTTCCTGAAGTCCACAATGATTTCTTTGGTTTTCTTGATGTTAAGGGCCAGGTTGTTATCGGCGCACCACTTCACGAGATGCTGGACCTCCTCCCTGTAGGCTGACTCATTGTTGTTGGTGATCTGGCCTACTACCGTGGTGTCATCCGCAAACTTGATGATGGTGTTGGAACCATTAACAGCCACACAGTCGTGGGTGAAGAGGGAGTAGAGGAGGGGGCTCAGCACACATCCTTGTGGGGCCCCTGTGTTCAGGGTCAGGGGGGTGGAGGTGTGGTTACCTAATTTGACAGACTGGGGTCTGTTTGTTAGGAAGTCCAGGGTCCAGTTGCAGAGGGAAGTGTTCAGGCCAGAAGTGTTCACCAGAGTGCTTGTCTCTCTTGCCAATGTTTGTTTAAACCCAATGCCCTACCTTCCCTGTTCTTGGAGATCTAAAGCATTCTTCTCTATCATTGAAGCCCATCAAGCCCTGTGTCATGGCTTCTATGTGTTGCAGAGATTTAAGGTCTTCTGCCTCATAGAAATCTAATAAGTGAAATGGTAGCAAACAGTGATATAGGCATTACTTGGGTCGATGCAGTTTATCTATTCCAATTGGTCATCCAGATAAACCATATTTGTTATCAGTGAACTATACTGTAGATCATTGTAGCATATTTAAATCTAAATTCCATGATATTGGAGATTATTCATGAAATTGATCATTTACATTATAATACCATTGCCTTTCCTAAACTAATTGGCAGCAACCTAAACATTTTCTGAGAGAATATGTTCAAACTTTTTTTCTACAATCTTCCTGGTTCAATGAGTAAATCTACTACACAGTAATGGACTGAGCTACACTGACCAGGAAGGCCCCAAGTTTGATCCCAGGCCTTTGCTGGGTTAAGTGATCTCAGCTGGAGTAGAGGTGGGTGTGCTACAACTGGTCTCAGTGTCCCTTAGCTAGGGAGGCGGGAAATAAGGCAAGGTTCCTACATCTGATCATGATCCAATGGTCCCTTTTGGAAAATGTGAGTATGTCACCAATGAGGACAGCTTTGGGTTTTGCTGTGGTTGTCAAAAAAACACATCAATACAGTACTCACTGGCTAGGTTACACATGAAGTGTGACCATTGAAACTAGAGTTATCTGATTCCTGTACAACCATCGACAAGTGTGGATCAATGCCTTCAGCATCTGAGAGGAGAAAAATGAAGCAATTGGGGTAGGCCAATATTCTCAGTATAATTTTCAATAAGAATTCCCACTGAATCTAAATACTTTCCTTTGCTCTAAATAGATATTGTAGTGTTGGAACTGGTGGCACTTCCATTTACTCAGAAGCAATTGTACATAGAAAAAAATGCATAAACATCGCTTTGAACTATGCCGGATATGATATGGTGCATATTTAATCCCATTCCTAACCAGCTACTTAGCCTTCCAATGTTGTGAATGTTTCTTATAACCGAAGTTACTATTCTCCAATCATGTACTTTGTGTTCTGTCACTGGGCCTGTTCCACAGTGGTCCTTATACCAACCCGGCTAATGTTTGGTGAGAAAGGTAAGCTTGCTGACTAACAACATACCTTGCAACACCTGTGTGCAATGCAAAGACAAAAAGTAAACTCGCTGTGTTGAGCATTAAGTAACAGTCCTATAGAAAGACCTTTAGGATGTATATATAAAATAGATACTGCAGAAAGATTGGAATACATGCATGTTGGGAGTTAATAGCAAATCTTTAAGCTCACTGTGAAGCTGGGTATATTAGGACCAGCAGAGGTTTAAAAATCCATATTGGATATATGTGTGGACAGCTTTTCTGACCCTTGTGAAAGTTATAATTATCTTAGTATGTTTTGCCTGACATTAAATATTCATGACAACAAATTCCAATGTCAACCAAAATTACTTAGAACATGATTTTCAAAACATTTTGAAACATGCATTTCTAATACTGAATTTTTTATGTGTTCAATTTTCAATCCTAAAAAAAATTGCATTTTATAAACTGTAACATAAACAAACAAGTCTTATAAGCAATTAGGTTAACTGTGAACTGTAACCTAACACCTCAGTTGCGCTTAAGAACTCTTCAATCAACTTGTGCAGTACAACCACTGTGGTTTTATGATGAGCAGAACTGGATGATATCAGAATCTGCCCACTTTTCCTAAGTAACTCACAAGTGCAGCAGGCATGAGGAAGCTTTGTCAGCTGTGACAAGTGGATTATTTTCTGTTTATCACCAACTTCTGATACTTATCCTACTTAAGTCGTACATAACTAGTACTTGCTCAAAGTACTTTAAAATGACATTTTGGATGCATGTACTGTCTGACCTTGGAATGAGACTGCATGTGGCCAGATGATACAGCCCAGTACATTATTTCAGGTTTGGGCTTGAGGATGAGATTGTTAGCAGACCACAACAAAAGGAAAACTGAGATTTGCTAGGCTGCACATTTGTGTATACCAGTGTTGCAAATCTATTTTGTGTTGTTACACTGGCAACTCAGCTGCTATCCATTTGGCAAAGATAAAAGCATAAATTCCTGGAAGTGCAGAAGAGGTTGGTCAGTATCTCTGCATTTGTAACATTTTTGATTTTTAGCATATATTTTCAGTATTTGCAGAATTTCTTTTTATCTACAAATTCCATGTTTTCACTTTTGATGCAATTGATGGCTATTGATGGTTTCATACAATGCTGATGCAGGATAGTTTGCTGTTTCAATAGTAACTGATGGAACCATGAATTTTCTTGTGTAAGTCACTAGCCCAGAGGCCAAGAGTATAAGAACATAAGAATATAAGAAATAGGAGCAGGAATAGGCCACTTGGCCCCTCGAGCCTGCTCCGCCATTCAATAAGATCATGGATGATCTTGGGCTCAAAGCCACTTCCCTGCCTGCTCCCCATAACCCTTCACTCCCTTATCTTGCAAAATCTGTCTATCTCCGCCTTAAATGTATTTAATGATCCAGCCTCCATGGCTCTTTGGGGCAGAGAATTCCACAGATTTACGACCCTCTGAGAGAAGAAATTCCTCCTCATCTCAGTTCTAAAAGGGCGACCCTTTATTCTGAAACTATGCCCACGAGTTCTAGATTTCCCCACGAGGGGAAACATCCTCTCTGCATCTACCTTGTCGAGCCCCCTTAGTATCTTATATGTTTCAATAAGACCACCTCTCATTCTTCTAAATTCCAATGAGTATTACATAGGATATACAGCACAGAAACAGGCCATTCGGCCCAACCAGTCCACGTCAGTGTTTATGCTCCACTCGAGCTTCCTCCCGTCTTTCCTCATCTAAATCTATCAGCATAACCCTCTATTCCCTTCTTCTTCATATGTTTGTCCAGCCTCCCCTTAAATGCATATTCGCTTCAACCACTCCCTGTGGTAGCGAGTTCCACATTCTCACCACTCTTTGGGTAAAGAAGTTTCTTCTGAATTCCCTATTGGATTTCTTGGTGACTATTTTAAATTGATGGCCTCTAGTTATGCTCTTCCCCACAAGTGGAAACATTCTCTCTGTATCCACTCTATCAAAACCTTTCATAATTTTATAGACCTCTATTAGGTCACCCCTCAGTCTTGTTTTTTTCAAGAGAAAAGAGACCCAGCCTGTTCATCCTTTCCTGATATGTATACCCTCGCATTTCTGGTATCATCCTTGTAAATCTTCTCTGCACCCTCTCCAATGCCTCTATATCCTTTTTATAATATGGCGACCAGAACTGCAGCCAGTACTCTAAGTGTTGTGTAACCAAGGTTCGATACAGGTTTAGCATAACTTCCCTACTTTTCAATTCTATCCCTCTAGAAATAAACCCTAATGCAATTTTTAATTGCATTGCTAACCTGTGTCGCAACTTTTAGTGATTTGTGTATTTGTACTCCGAGATCCCTTTGTTCCTCTACCCACCCAGACTCCCACCATCCAAGTGATAAGTGACCTCCTTATTCTTCCTACCAAAATGTAATCTTCTTCTTTGGCAGTCCCTCGGAACTGAGGATGACTTGCTTCCACATTAAAAATGAGTTCTCAGGTGACTGATGAGTCCAATGCGGAACCTACAGTCTCTGTCACAGGTGGGGCAGATGGTGGTTGAAGGGGCGGGTGGGTGGGGTGCTTGGGTTGACATGCGTTACTTGCACTTGACTTCCGCTTGTTCCCGGCGAAGAGACTCGAGCTGTTCGGCGCCTTCCCGGATGCTTCTCCTCCACTTTGTGCGGTCTTGGGCCAGAGTTTCCCAGGTGTCATTGGGGATGTTGTACTTTTTCAAGGAGGCTTTGAGGGTGTCTTTGAAGCATTTCCTCTGCCTACCTGGGGCTCTCTTGCCGTGCCGGAGCTCCGAGGAGAGCGCTTGTTTTGGGAGTCTTGTATCGGGCATGCAGCGATGTGACCTGTCCATCGGAGCTGATCGAGCGTGGTCAAAGCTTCGATGCTGGGGATGTTGACCTGAGCGAGAACACTGATGTTGCTGCACCTATCCTGCCAATGAATTTGCAGGATCTTGCAGAGGCAGCGTTGGTGATACCTCTCCAGTGCTTTGAGGTGCCTGCTGTACATGGTCCATGTCTCTGAGGCATACAGGAGGGCAGGTATCACTGCTGCTCTGTAGACCATGAGCTTAGTGCCGGGTTTGAGGTCCTGGTCTTCAAACACTCTCTTCCTCAGGCAATCAAAGGCTGCACTGGCACACTGAAGGCGGTGTTGGACTTTGTCATCGATGTCTGCCCTTGTTGGCGGTAGGATCCCGAGGTATGGAAAGTGCTCCATGTTGTCCAAGGCCTTGTCATGGATTTTGATAATCGGAGGGCAACACTGTGTGGTGGGGGCAGGTTGGTAGAGGACCTTTGTCTTACGGATGTTTAGTGTAAGACCCATGCTCTCGTACGCTTCGGTGAAGGTGTTACCAAAATGTAACTTCAACACTGACAACCATGTGTGCGGGAAGTGGATCCAGCTGCAGCTACTGACAGACCGCATTGCGGTGCTGGAGCTGCGAATGGATATATACTGGAGCATTTGCGATGCTGAGGACATCGTGGATAGCACGTTTAGGGAGTGGGTCACACCGCAGGTAAAGGCTGCACAGGCAGGAAGGGAATGGGTGACCACCAGGCAGAGTAGTAGGTGCAGGCAGGTAGTGCAGGGGTCCCCTGTGGACATCCCCCTCTCAAACAGATATACCACTTTGGATATTGTTGAGGGAGATGGCTTATCAGGGGAAGGCAGCAGCAGCCAACTTCCTGGCACCATGGGTGGTTCTGCTGCACAGGACGGGAGGAAAAAGACTGGGAGAGCTATAGTGATAGGGGATTCTATTGTAAGGGGAATAGATAGGCGTTTCTGCGGCCGCAAATGAGACTCCAGGATGGTATGTTGCCTCCCTGGTGCAAGGGTCAAGGATGTCTCGGGGCGGCTGCAGGGCATTCTGGAGGGGGAGGGGGAGCAACCAGTTGTCGTGGAGCATATAGATACCAACGATATAGTTAATAAAAAGGGATGAGGACCTAAAAGCTGAATATAGGGAGTTAGGAGGTAAATTAAAAAATAGGACCTCAAAGGTAGTAATCTCAGGATTGCTACCAGTGCCACATGCTAGTCAGAGTAGAAATAGAAGGATATTTCAGATGAATACGTGGCTAGAGGAATGGTGCAAGGGGGAGGGATTCAAATTCCTGGGAAATTGGAACTGGTTCTGGGGGAGGGGGGACCAGTATAAACTGGACGGTTTACACCTGGGCGGGACCGGGACCGATGTCCTAGGGGGAGTGTTTGCTAGTGCTGTCGGGGAGGGTTTAAACTAAAATGGCAGGGGGTTGGGAACCTGTGCAGGGAGACAGAGGAAAGGGAAGCAAGGATAGAAACAAAAGACAGGAAGGAGAAAAGCAAAAGTGGAAGGCAGAGAAATCAAAGGTGTAAATCAAAAAAGGCTACAGTAAATAATAATTCTAAAAGGACGAAGAGTGTTAAAAAAACAAGCCTGAAGGCTGTGTGTCTTAATGCGAGGAGCATTCGTAATAAGGTGGATGAATTAGCTGTGCAAGTAGATGTAAACGAATATGATATAATTGGAATTACGGAGACATGGCTCCAGGGTGACCAAGGCTGGGTATTCAACATCCAGGGGTATTCAATATTCAGGAAGGACAAGCAAAAAGGAAAAGGAGGTGGGGTAGCATTGCTGGTTAAAGAGGAGATTAACACAATAGTAAAGAAGGATATTAGCTTTAATGATGTGCAATCTGTATGGGTAGAGCTGAGAAATACCAAGGGGCAGAAAACGTTAGTGGGAGTTGTAAAATAGTAATGCTGATGTTGGGGATGGTATTACACGGGAAATTAGAGATACGTGCAATAAGGGCACAGCAGTTATCATGGGTGACTTTAATCTACATATAGATTGGGCTAACCAAATTAGTAACAATACTGTGAGGGAGGAATTCCTAGAGTGTATACGGGATGGTTTCCTGGACCAATATGTCAAGGAACCAACTAGAGATCAGGCCATCTTAGACTGGGTATTATGTAATGAGAAAGGATTAATTAGCAATGTTGTTGTGCGAAGGCCCCTTGGGGAGGAGCGATCATAATATGATAGAATTCTTCATTAAGATGGAGAGTGAAGTATTTGACTCAGAGACTAGGGTCCTGAACTTAAATAAAGGAAACTACTATGGTATGAGGTGCGAGTTGGCTAGGATGGATTGGGGATCGTTACTTAAAGGGTTGACGGTGGTTAGGCAATGTCAAACATTTAAAGATCGCATGGATGAACTACAGAATTTGTTCATCCCTGTTTGGCATAAAAATAAAACAAAAAAGGTGACTCAACCATGGCTAACAAGGGAAATTAGGGATAGCATAAGATCCAAGGAGAGGACATATAAATTGGCCAGAAAAAGCAGCAAAACTGAGGATTGGGAGCAGTTTAGGATTCAGCAAAGGAGGACAAAGGGATTAATTAAGAGGGGGGAAATAGAATATGAGAGTAAGCTTGCAGGGAACATAAAAACTGACTGTAAAAGCTTCTATAGATATGTGAAGAGAAAAAGATTGGGGAAGTCAAGCGTAGGTCCCTTGCAGTCAGAATCAGGGGAATTTATAATGGGGAACAAAGAAATGGCTGACCAATTAAATACATACTTTGGTTCTGTCTTCACAAAGCCGGGGACAAATAACCTTCCAGAGATTTTGGGGAACATAGGTTCTAATGAGAGGGAGGAATTGAATTAAATCAGTATTTGTAGGGAAATGGTGTTAGGGAAATTGACGGGATTGAAGGCCGATAAATCCCCAGGGCCTGATAATCTACATCCTAGGGTACTTAGGGAAGTGGCCCTAGAAATAGTAGATGCACTGCTGGTCATCTTCTAAAATTCTACAGATTCTGGAATAGTTCCCATGGATTGGAGGGTAGCTAATGTAACCCCACTATTTAAAAAAGATGGTAGAGAGAAAACGGGGAATTATTGACCGGTAAGCCTGACATCGGTAGTGGGGAAAATGCTAGAGTCCATTATAAAAGATGTAATAGCAGAGCACTTGGAAAACTGACAGGATCGGACAAAGTCAACATGGATTTACAAAAGGTAAATCATGCTTGACTAATCTACTGGAATTTTTTGAGGATGTAACTGATAGAATAGTGTAGGGGGTGGCGTGTGCCCAGTCAGCTTCACCTCTGACTGTCTCTGAGCAGTTTGAATCGCTCCCACACCCCTGGGTTCTAGACACCAGACTTAGGTACAGGCGGCGATACAGAAAATCGAGTAGACAAGTGGTTTGGTGCAAGAAAACCAAAATGTTATTGAAGGCAGAATAAAACACAATCTTACTGAGAATCACTGATATAGTTACAGGCATAAACAATTACACTTATATGGGAATGGGGAACACACGGCACATCGAGGGAAACAAATACATTAAAAATCACCTTATCCTTGTCCCACCCCCTAATACCTAACTAGATTAAGCTACGAGGGGCCAGGAATTCATGCTCACCAATTCGAAACCTGTTGCTTTAACTCGTTGGGTTGTGAGGTTCACTCTTTCTGTTCTTTGGGGTTCGTCGTCGTCACGTGGTCACAGGGCGCGGCGATGGCGTTGTTTGTGCGAAGCACCCTCCTTTTCCTCCATCATCATCCTCGTTGGGTACTTCGTTGCGATGGGTCTTCTTCTTTGGGCGGTCGCCAACGGTATTGCTGCGGTTGGGGTTTGGTTGGCGGTCTTTACCGTTACGATTTTCCTACCCAAGCTTCGAATACCAGCTTATTCTTAGCTGGGCTATTATTGTCCATGCATCAAACGCCAGCTTGTAACTAGGACGTTTGTCCCCCAACGCGTCTTCCCGCTGCCCTTCTCTGCTTTCACCGGTTTTACCACTCTCCTCGTCTCATCTCATCTGTTTGTGGCCCTGTGTGTCCTATGCGTTTTCGAATTGGGTTCTCGTTCTCCTCCTGTGTTTGGCCCCGGTGTAATGGGCGCCCTTGGTGTTGAGCGGTGCGCGGAGGGAGAAGAGGGCCCGCCATGAGGCATGAGAGCGAGAGGCAGGAGCCCGGAGCAGGAGGCAAGCGGTAAGAGCGGAGAGATAAGAGCAAGAGACCGATCACTACTGATGGGCCTACAATTATACCCGGTTCTTCACCCCTTATCTGCACGCCAAATCAGGTCAGTCCTTTGTCTAACTTTTGGCGGGCTCGTTTAAAATGATTACGGCCATTTACTTTAACGACTTCTGGGGCGGTTGTCTCCTAGAATAATGGCTTCGATATCCTGGCTGTTTGTCATTTATGAAACTTAATCGGGTTTCCTGGCTTGGCAGCTACCTGTGAGCTGTTACCGATTATTTATGTGAAGAGTTGATGGCTTTCAGATAAGAGCCATCCTGGCTTGATCTGTTCCAAGGTGAAGAATGCATATTCTGTGTTTACTTACCTGTCTGGCTTTACAAAGTCTTTTCACAGATTCCTGCATGTTAGGTTTCGTTTCAGGGCCTGCCTTTTTGCAGGGCCTTGCTTTTAAAATCCTGTTGGTTTTGGTCACGAGGTTACAGAAGCCATTTTGGGTACCCTTTTTAATAACTTGTCCATACCGGGTCCCTTTATCCATAACTTTGGGGAATGTGGGAATTTTGAGAACCCTACAATAAATAAGGGAGAACCAGTGGATGTGGTGTATTTGGACTTTCAGAAGGCTTTAGATAAGGTCCCGCATAAGAGATTGGCATGCAAAGTTAAAGCACATGGGATTGGGGGTAAGTTACTGACTTGGATAGAGAACTGGTTGGCAGACAGGAAGCAAAGAGTTGGAGTAAACGGCTCTTTTTCCAAGGGATCGGTCCTAGGACCCCAGCTATTCACAATATATATTAATGATCTGGACGAGGGAACTAGATGTAATATCTCCAAGTTTGCAGACGACCCAAAGCTGGGTGGGCGTGTGTGCTGTGAGGAGGATGCAGAGAAACTCCAGTATGATTTGGGCAGGTTGGGTGATTGGGCAGATGCATGGCAGATGCAATATAATGTGGATAAGTGTGAGGTTATCCACTTTGGTGGCAAAAACAGGAAGATAGATTATTATCTGAACGGCAATAGATTGGGAAAAGGGGAAGTGCAACGAGACCTGGGTGTCCTTGTGCACCAGTTGCTAAAGGTAAGCATGCAGGTGCAGCAGGCGGTTAAGAAGGCAAATGGTATGTTGGCCTTCATAGCGAGAGGATTCGAGTACAGGAGCAAGGATGTCTTGCTGAAGTTGTACAGGGTCTTGGAGAGACCACACCTTGAGTATTGTGTGCAGTTTTGGTCGCCTTATCTGAGGAAGGATGTTCTTGCCATGGAGGGAGCGCAGCGAAGATTCACCAGACTGATACCTGGGATGGCAGGAATGCTTATTCGTTAGAGTTTAGAAGAATGAGAGGGGATCTCATTGAAACTTATGAAATTCTAACAGGACTAGACAGACTAGATGCAGGAAGGATGTTCCCGATGGTGGGGGAGTCCAGAACCAGGGGTCACAGTCTAAGGCTAAGGTTAAGCCATTTAGGACAGAGATGAGGAGGAATTTCTTCACCCAGAGAGCGGTGAACCTGTGGAATTCTTTACCACAGAAGGCAGTTGAGGCTAACTTATTAAATATATTCAAGGAGTTAGATATATTTCTTAAGACTAAAGGCATCAAGGGTTATGGGGAGAAAGCAGGGACAGGGTACTGAATTTGGATGATCAGCCATGATCTCATTAAATGGCAGAGCAAGCTTGAGGTGCTGAATGGCCTACTCCTGCTCCTATCTTCTATGTTTTTATGTTTAATTTGCCAATTATTTGCCCATTCTGCAAGTTTATTAATGTCCTCCTCTAATTTGTTGCAGTCCTCCTCAGTATTGATTATCCCCCCCCAATTTGGTATCATCCGCAAATTTAGAAATTGTGTTTTTGATTCCAAAGTCTAAATCGTTAATGTAAATTGTGAACAGCAGTGGTCCCAGCACTGATCCTTGTGGAACCCACTACCCACCTTCTGCCACTGTGAATAGCTGCCCTTTATTCCCACTCTCTGCTTACTTGAAGCCAGCTAGCAATCCATTCTGCTACTTGTCCCCTGACTCCGCATTCTCTGACCTTGTTCATTAGTCTATTATGGGGTACCTTATCGAAGGCCTTTTGAAAATCTAGATAAATTACATCGACTGCATTACCATTGTCTACTCTCTCTGTTACCTCTTCAAAAAATTCAACAATGTTGGTCAAGCAAGATTTTCCCTTTTGAAATCCATGCTAACTATTCATTATTATACTTTTCATTTCTAGATGTACCTCTATTCTCCCCCTTAGTAGGGATTCCATAACTTTTCTTACCACCGATGTTAAGCGGACTGGTCTGTAATTCCCTGGACATGTTCTATCCCCTTTCTTAAATATAAGTGTTACGTTAGCTATCCGCCAGTCCTCTAGTTCTACACCTTTTTCTAACGAATTATTAAATATGTGAAGTAATGCCTCTGCTATCTCTTCCCTCGCTGTTGGCCCGTGCCGCACCTTCTCTGGGCCTTGACCTCACTGCTGGGCCCATCCTCGCTCCTGGGTCCTGGCTTCAGACATGAATGATGCTGTCTCTCACAGGATCAAATTAGCACTGATATTCTCGCGACCTGTGCGTGAATTCTTTTAACGTGGGGTGGCCGTTGCACACCAACTACCACATGGGCTTGACAAGGTCTTGGTCCAATGGCAAGGGGATCCAAGATGATTGGAGACCAGGCTCTGCTACAACGGCCTAGTACACACACACAAACATACTCCTACTGTCCTCCTCCCTCCTTCCCGCAGGTCCTCTCTGCCTGAGTTTCGTAGGATGAATTGTAGTCCTCCTGACCTCACTTTGTGATCTCACAAAGCCCTTCGACACTAACAACTGTAAGGGATTATGGAGTGTCCTCCTGAAATTCGGCTGCCCTCAAAAGTTTGTCACCATCCTCCACCTGCTTCACGACGACATGCAAGCCATGATCCTGACCAACAGTTCCACCACAGACCCAGTTCACATACGAACCGGGGTCAAGCAAGGTTGTGTCATCGCACCAATGCTCTTCTCGATCTTCCTTGCTGCAATGCTCCATCTCACCCTCAGTAAGCTCCCCGCTGGAGTGGAACTAATTTACAGAACAAATGGGAAACTGTTCAACCTCCGTTGCCTCCAGTCCAGATCCAAGGTCACTCCATCCTCTGTCATCAAATTACAGTATGCAGACGATGCTTGCATCTGCGCTCACTCGGAGGTCGAACTCCAAACCATCGTCAACACCTTCACTGAAACATACGAGAGCATGGGCCTTACACTAAACATCCGTAAGACAAAGGTCCTCTACAAACCTGCCCTCGCCACACAGTACTGCCCCCCGATTATCAAAATCCACGACAAGGCCTTGGACAACGTGCACCACTTTCCATACCTCGGGAGCCTACTGTCAACAAGGGCAGACGTCGACGACGAAGTCCAACACCGCCTTCAGTGTGCCAGTGCAGCCTTCGGTCACCTGAGGAAGAGAGTGTTTGAAGACCAGGACCTCAAACCCGGCACTAAGCCAATGGTCTACAGAGCAGTAGTGATATCCGCCCTGCTGTATGCCTTAGAGACATGGACCATGTACAGCAGGCACCTCAAAGCACTGGAGAGGTACCACCAACGCTGCCTCCACAAGATCCTGCAAATCTATTGGCAGGATAGGTGCACCAACGTCAGTGTTCTTGCTCAGGCCAACAACCCCAGCATCAAAGCTTTGACCACGCTCGATCAGCTCCGATGGATGGGTCACATTGTCCGCATGCCCGTTACGAGACTCCCAAAACAAGCGCTCTACTCGGAACTCCGACACGGCAAGAGAGCCACAGGTGGGCAGAGGAAACGCTTCAAGGACACCTTCAAAGCCTCCTTGAAAAGTGTAACATCCCCACCGACACCTGGGAATCCCTGGCCCAAGACCACACAAAGTGGAGGAGAAGCATCCGAGAAGGCGCCAAACACCTCGAGTCTCTTCGCCGGCAGCAAGCAGAAGCCAAGTGCAGGCAGCACAAGGTGTGCACGTCAACCCAAGCACCCCACCCACCCGCCCCTTCAACCACCGTCTGCCCCACCTGTGACAGAGACTGTAGGTCCTGCATTGGACTCATCAGTCACCTGCGAACTCATTTTTAATGTGGATGCAAGTCATCCTCGGTTCCGAGGGACTGCCTAAGAAGAAGAATCTCTTCCCTAGATTCTTTTAAAACGCGTGGATGCAATCCATCCGGACCAGGGGTTTTATCCTCTTTGAGTTTGATTAGTTTATTTAATATAATCCCTTTTTTTATTTTAAATGCACTTATCTCACTACTCATCTCATCATCCAATGTCATGTCCACCTGTTCTATCTCCCTGGTAAATACCGAAGCGATGTTGTATGATTTTTTTCATAATATGGATTTTCTTCATTCATAGGCACTGTTACGATTCGGGCTTTTCGAATACCATCTTCACGTTCAAACTGCCTGATGACAGTTCCTCTCTCAATCTGTAATTTTCATCTTTCACTTTTATTTTGCAGAGATAATGTAACCCAGGTCAAGCAATTAATGCTGATTGTGTTAAATTATATACTTCAATTTAGTAGGACTCCCACTACTTTTTCCATCTATCATTTAGTAAAAAAAATTACAGTACACAGTAAACCATTAATAAAATGTATTTACATTTAAATTATAAATAGGAGAGATATTAGGCAATTACAATACAGTACAAGTGGCATTTTGGAATACATACAACCAAATGTCCACTTAAAGAGCTAGTTGCTCAGTCAACTCCTTCTTACAGTCTAGGAATGATGCATTCTCTTGCCATGTCCCTCATTAGAGAGTTTTATGTGAATTATATAAACCAAGCACTCATGAAGACTTTGCCTTGAACATGTTTTAGAAATCCACTAAAAGCTCTCCACCCAGAGGTTAGATTTATACCCCAATTTCCTTTCAAGTCAGATTCAAATGAATTTTAATGGAAATGACCACAAAAGACACAACGAATGCATTCAAGACACACTTGCCTAATTGTTTAATCAGATGAAGCTCGCATAAAATGAATAGTGAATTTACGAAAGATATAATATTATGACAGACTGAATTACATGAACATTTCAAGCATTTAAAGATACATCCTTAACAATGGTTTTGTGATTTGGAACCTGACTGTTTTTGTGCACTCTGGCCAGCTGTTATTGTCATGAAATGAACAAAAGCATATTTATATCTGAAACTACACATTACATATTGATGAAATTTATATAACAATCCCTGATTCTGAATTAGATGGCAGGAACTGGTTTATAGAATCTCAGCCTGTTAACACATGCATAACACAGGAACTGGGTAGTTACACTTCGTACTTTAACTTAACAGTGTCAGCTGTGGCTCAGTTGGTAGCACACTTGCCTCTGAGTCAGAAGGTTGTAGGTTCAAGTTCCCACTCCAGAGGCTTGAGCCCATAAAGCTAGGCTGACACTGCAGTGCTGAGGGAGTGCTGCACTATCGGAGATGCCGTCTTTCGGTATGAGATGTTAAACCGAGGCCCTGTCTGCTTTCTCATGTTGACGTAAAAGATCCTGTGGTACTATTTTGAAGAAGAGTAGGGGAGTTATCCCCGGTTTCCTGGCCAATATTTCTCCCTCAACCAACATAACAAAAACAGATTACCTGGTCATTTTCACATTACTGTTTGTGGGAGCTTGCTGTGTGCAAATTGGTTGCCACGTTTCCCACATTACAACAGTGACTCCACTTCAAAAGTACTTCATTGGCTGTAAAGCGCTTTGAGATGTCTGGTGGTCGTGAAAGGCACTATATAAATGCAAGTCTTTCTTTTTTCTTTAACAAATTTAATTCACATAGACAAAGACAACTAAACTTCATTTGAAGTGGAGAGAAGCAGTGAACTTTTTAAGCCTTGCTTGGCAAAATTTCTGCTGGCGATTTAAAGAAAAATCAAATTGAATTGATTTTAGAGTTCTCACACTTTAACATAATGTTAGACAATGGTTTATAGACAAGCTAGTTGCCAATGAAACTGGTGTGTTTTATGTGTGAATAAAATAACCCCAGTCCACCCATTACTCTGGAACAATATTACCTTATAGTGAATTGAGATTTTATAAATTCCCTCATTAGCTCAATAGGTAAAGGTATAGGTTGGTGTGATATAAGGGATACAGACCAGGTGGCTGATTTTGATCCCTGGTCTATGAAAAGTTACTTGACTTCAGATAAACTGGCAGTAGGGGAATACAGTTGGCATGAGTTGCCAACCCTCCAGGATTACCCTGGAGTCTCCAAGAATTAAAGATTAATCTCCTACGAGCAATTCAGGAGAAAGACCACAGGGACAATAAAATATTGTGATTTTTAAAAAAATATTTGAAAACTTGTGCTTATTAGTTATAAAAATATCAGACATGGGGGAAAAAGGCTGTTTGACTGACAGTTGTGAATTATGCAGTTGGGTAATGAAGAATTTATTCACTTTCCAATTGGCATGGGAAGGCAGTGCGCAACGAGGATGGTCATGTTGGGTGACCAATGACAGAAATGTGGGGGTGGGGCAGTTGAAGGCAGGAAGTTATGTGATGACACCGCCAAGAATATGTCCAACCAGAAATGGCATCCCTAAGTTGGACTCAGGACCCCTAAGCTAGGGAGAAAAAAAAGTCAGCCAGGATTCCAATTCTGCTGGAAAATGTGCATGTGTGGACGCTTGGTGAAGACAGAAATTGCCTTAGTTACAATTCCCTAATGGTTGAATAATTACCAACATTTATTGGCTCTGAACCTCATGGCGTTCTCCCGATCTCCTGTGTAACTTTGCCGGAAACCCTGGAGAAATGGCCTCAACGTCTGTTTTTTAGCCGTTTACACCGTTTCTGTGGGGGTTCCGGTAATCTCCCCCTAGAGAACCCCCATGGAAATTCCAGGCATCACTAAGCTCACTCAGGATGAATAGTCACTCAGGTGAGATACCAGGTGGTAGGAATCTGCTGTGGAACAGTAACCCAGTTTGAATCAGAATTTGGTGTCGGGGGGGTGGGGGGAGGCATGGCGGGGAGGAGGAGAGAAGAAAAATTCTTAAAGAAAAAAACTTATATGACATTAACAACCAGCTTCTTTTTTGCTGTTTGGTGGTTATAGTAATACCACTCTGATTAGTGTCAATTTGACTACAGCTTTACTTGCAATTCAGCCACAACGACTTTAAAAATCATTTTTCAGTGGTGATTAATCTACGTTATCTGCTTCAAGCTTGGTTTCCACACTTTCTTATGCATTGTTCTGATTTTTGTAAAATCATTAACCTTGCCTGAAACTACAATACCACCAATGTGAAAAATATGGTTTTTTTCTCAGTTGTCACATCTCAGGATGAAGATCAGACCCAAGTTTTTTTTGCTGGCATTTGTTTTCCTGAAGTCAAGTGATTGTAAGGTGTCCTTGTACATGAGTCACTGAAAGTGAATGTGCAGGTGCAGCAAGCCATTAGGAAGGCAAATGGTATGCTGGCCTTTATTACAAGAGGATTTGAGTACAGGAGTAAAGAAGTCTTACTCCAATTATATAGGGCCTTGGTGAGACCACACCTGGAGTACTGTGTACAATTTTGGTCTCCTTACCTAAGGAAGGATATACTTGCCATAGAGGGAGTGCAACGAAGGTTCATGCGATTGATTCCTAGGATGGCGGGACTGTCGTATGAGAAGAGATTGAGTAAACTAGGCCTGTATTCTCTTGAATTCAGAAGAATGAGAGGGGATCTCATTGAAGCATACAAAATTATTACAGGGCTTGATAGGGTAGATGCTGGGAGAATGTTTCCCTTGGTTGGGGAGTCTAGAACCAGGGGCCACAGCCTCAGGATAAAGGGTGGGCCATTCAGGACTGTGATGAGAAGAAATTTCTTCACACAGAGGGTGGTGAATCTTTGGAATTCTCTACCCCAGAGGGCTGTGGAGGCTCAGTCATTGGGTATATTCAAAACAGAAGTTGATAGATTTCTGACTAGTAAGGGCATCAAGGGATATGGTGATAGGGCCGGTGAATGGAATTGAGGCTGACATCGGTAGTGGGGAAAATGCTGGAGTCTATTATAAAAGATGTAATAGCAGAGCACTTGGAAAGCAGTGACAGGATCGGACAAAGTCAACATGGATTTACAAAAGGTAAATCATGCTTGACTAATCTACTGGAATTTTTTGAGGATGTAACTGGTAAAATAGATAAGGGAGAACCAGTGGATGTGGTGTATTTGGACTTTCAGAAGGCTTTCGATAAGGTCCCACATAAGAGATTACCATGCAAAATTAAGGCACATGGGATTGGGGGCAAGGTATTGACTTGGATAGAGAACTGGTTGGCGGACAGAAAGCAAAGAGTTGGAATAAACGGGTCTTTTTCCGAATGGCAGGCAGTGACTAGTGGGGTACCACAAGGATCGGTCCTAGGACCCCAGCTGTTCACAATATATATTAATGATCTGGACGAGGGAATTGGATGTAATATCTCCAAATTTGCAGACGACACAAAGCTGGGTGGGAGGGTAAGCTGTGAGGAGGATGTCGTGAAACTCCAGTACGATTTGGACAGGTTGGGTGATTGGGCAGAAACATGGCAAATGCACTATAATGTGGATAAATGTGAGGTTATCCACTTTGGTGGCAAAAACAGGAAGGCAGATTATTATTTGAATGGCAATAGATTGGGAGAAGGGGAAGTGCAAAGAGACCTGGGTGTTCTTGTGCACCAGTCGCTGAAGGTAAGCATGCAGGTGCAGCAGGCGGTTAAGAAGGCAAATGGTATGTTGGCCTTCGTAGCAAGAGGGTTCGAGTACAGGAACAAGGATGTCTTGCTACAGTTGTACAGGGCCTCGGTGAGACCGTACCTTGAGTATTGTGTGCAGTTTTGGTCGCCTTACCTGAGGAAGGACGTTCTTGCCATGGAAGGAGTGCAGCGAAGATTCACCAGGCTGATACCTGGGATAGCAGGAATGACGTATGAGGAGAGATTGTGTCGATTGGGCTTATACTCACTGGAGTTTCGAAGATTGAGAGGGGATCTCATCGAAACCTATAAAATTCTGTCAGGCCTGGACAGACTAGATGCAGGAAGGATGTTTCTGATGGCCGGGGAGTCCAGAACCAGGGGTCATAGTCTAAGAATAAGGGGTAAGCCATTTAGGACTGAAATGAGGAGGAATTTCTTCACCCAGAGAGTGGTGAACCTGTGGAATTCTCTGCCACAGAGGGCGGTGGAGGCCAGTTCATTAAATATATTCAAGAAAGAGTTGGATATATTTCTTAAGGCTAAAGGGATCAAGGGATATGGGGAGAAGGCAGGGACAGGGTACTGAATTTGGATGATCAGCCATGATCTCATTGAATGGCGGAACGGGCTCGAAGGGCCGAATGGCCTACTCCTGCTCCTATCTTCTATGTTTCTATGTTTCTATGTGATTTAATTGAATGGCGGAGCAGGCTCGAAGGGCAGAATGGCCTACTCCTGCTCCTATTTCTTATGTTCTTAATGTGAACTAGCTGAAGTCGTGCATGCTACAACATCTCATATTACATTATAGAAAATATTATTGAAGGGATTTAATTTGGTTCATAGCTTCACATCACATACCATTTCTCTGTGATATTCTTGATGATAGTTCCAATCACACTGTAATTGTTTTCTTATTGGTTTAAGTGTGGTGGGGGAGAGTGTTGTTCCCTCTGGATCTCTTTACATAAATATTTGTAAAATTAACATAATAATGTGTCTAATACAAAAGCAAAATATTGCAGATGCTGGAAATCTGAAATAAAAACAGAAAATGCTGGAAATACTCAACAGGTCAGGCAGCATCTGAAAGGTCATCGACCTGAAACGTTAACTCTATTTCTCTCTCCACAGATGCTGCCTGACCTGCTGAGTATTTCCAGCATTTTCTGTTTTTATTTATAATAATGTGTCTTATAGCTGTGCGGAGATGGGAGAGAGTAACAGATCCATCTACCTCTTCTTGTGCAAAAAAGTCTGCAACTACTTTGCAGGAACTGTGGTGCTCTCGAGCCAAGGAAGGGGGAATCTCAATGTGCTTGGTTTGATAGAAATTTACAGTATGTGTAAAAACAAGAATCTTGTTGGAAGCGGAGCGCGCTAGGACCAGGGGGAAGTCCTTTTTAGTGGATTTCTCTGGCGGGAGGTTAATTGAGTTACCGGTAGAGTTGGAGGAGGCGCTGTAGCCATCTTAAGGCAGAGATTATCTGAGAGAGGAACAGAGCAGCAACCGACCTGCGAACAGCACACACACATATTATATGGATATATATATATAATACACAGGCGCGCTCTGAGATAGAACTACAGACAGCGTAGCTGCACCAGTGGGGACCACAGCAGTTGACGAATCTGCTCAGGTCTGCGGAGCACATCCAAACCACAGGCACTGACTGGCGCTCAACCCTTTCTCTCTGTCCACCTGGTTTATCATCAAAAAGCCTGACTAAATGCGAAAGAAAGGTTTATGAGGAGCGGATATCGTGCTTGTGGTGGAGTGGACGAGTTTGTTTAAAGGGGATAGACTTGAGAGGAGACACGCTTTATCTGGCCGGCTCTGAATTTAACACGGGAAGTGAGTGTGAGGATCTGGACTAGGATATTTGTTTTTTTTTTAAAGATGGGTCGAACGGCGAAGTGGTGCCGGGATCTTGTTTTTCCTCTGGTGTTATTTCTAGGGGTTATATTCCCCTTTTCCAGAACTCTGATGTACACGAACCACTGGGCTGTGAGGATAAACGGAGGAACCGAAGAAGCCAATACAATAGCAAGTAAATACGGATACAGAAACTTGGGACAGGTAAGGTGCATTTTCAGCAAATTTATTCTAAACTAACAATTCGCACCTCCGACTTCTTATCTCTGGTAGGAACAGCTCCTGTCGATCTGTGATTTTTCATCGCGCTCTCAAATTTATATTTTATTTCCCCTCAAATAGGCAAAGGCGACCTGCTCTCGCATTCGCTGTGTTGCTTTAACTTGTGACTCTCCCGGTAGAATCAAGCAGATAATTGCATTGCAATCAGGAGTAACAATGAACTTAGTTTGCAATGAGTGGTTTAGTTGACGATTATTTTAAATGGGCTGCACTTTATATTTAAAAAAAAAAAAAAAATCTCAAACCGTAACTTTGTATAATTGAAGGTGTTTCAGGACCCTTTCTCAAAGTGTTTTATTGCACTTGGACGTTTCACGTTTCCAGATGACACCTGGCCTTCAGGGATCTCTATTTGAACTAACTCCTTTTCAGGTGGATTGGCAAGTGCCGGCACAGGTGTGTCATCCGCTGGGAGCAGACGGCCAGCGGTTCACCCGAGCCGGAGAGGGTCAGCCGGAGGCGCGCAACCGGGACTGGCTCGGTCCGATTCAGACACCGTCCTGGACTGGGTCGTGATTTATTTCCCTTTTTTTTCCTGTTCTGGTGTTGGCGACTAATCTTTAGTGCTTTTATTTTAAATGAAGGGGTGGGGAGGAAGTCTGGTTATGGAAAGCTGACTTAGTTTAAAAAAAAACAACGTTTGATGACCTGTGGTCTATCAGGTAGGGTACAGACCGAGTTCATCAATCTACAGCTGGGAAGCTTCCCGCTGTTTCGCAATGAGTGAATGGACTTTGAGATTGTTGCCGGCAGCCTGGCCAGAGATGGCACTTCATTAGCGCCAATTAAAGCGTCCGGCTTGAGCAGGGCTCCGCTTCAGCCTCACCTTTAAAGGTTGATCCTTTTAATTGATTTTTTTTAAAGCTCAAGGTTTAAATATTCTGAAGCACTACTCAGTTTACATGGGCTGTGGGATGGTCTAATGCAAATCCAATCTGCACATCAACTGATTAACCGAGCTCATTGAAGAATTTGGTTTCCCATTGCTCCCTTTATCTGGCAACGCTTTTCCTTTTCACACCTGCGTTGTTTAAAACTGCAATAGTTCTACCGTCTCCTTTCCACCAAAAAAAGCTTGTTCTGTACACAAATGTACTTTAACATCCGAGTAGTATGTTTTTGCATCTATATTTCCTGACAAAATGCATTTATATAGAATATTTAACATAGTAAAATGTCCCAAAGTGGTTGAGGTTAAAGCAGAGATGTTGCATTTGAGTTGAGGAGAAAATTAAATGCATGCTTGAAGAGTTGGGTTTTGAGGAAGCTTTTGCGGGTGGGGAGTGAGGTAGCAAGGTGGAAGAGGGTTTGAGTGTGGGATCAAGATGGCTGTAGGTTCTACCACTGAAGGTGAGCCTTGGTCAGAAGAGTGGGGAGGCCTTGTGCTAAGGCGATTGTAGAATAGGCAGGGGTGAGGCCATGGATGGATTTTGTGGGCAAGGGTTTCAAATTCGGGTGGGAATGGGGAGCCAGTGATAGTTGGTAAGGACAGGGGTAATAGGGCAGTTTTTGTGTATTAAGTGGGGAAAAATTAATAAACTTTTTTAATCATTGTAATGAATGTAAATATTATTAGTAATAAAGCACAACCATCTATGATTATGGGTATAACTCTACGAGTGTATGGCTCTGAGAACTAACCAAACAACACGGTAACTCAGCTACGTCTCCTTTTTGGCGGTGAACTCCATGCTTGGTAATTCAGGAAGCTGTCTGTATCTGTCCTATTAATCCTAGAAATACCCAGTCCTCCCCAACACCCGAGTACCCGGCCCTCCCATGGCCTGTGTGTATTCGCTGGACGAGACCCCGTGGACGAGCCATGTAAAGACTTGAAATAGACACACTCATGGGACGGGTCCCATTAAGAGAGTATCAAAATAGGTAACTCCTTGCTTTGTTTTACTAGAAAATGCACATCACCACAGTACTTTCTTGTCTGTCTTGAAATAATTCAGTAGAATGTTATTGGTTCTCCTCGTCCGCTTTCCAAATTGTGAGAAGACTTGGTTCAGCATGAAAGTAGCTCAGCGCTCGCTTTGTAAAGATTTTTATTTATTCTCTTGCCTGTCCCCTTTTTCATTTTCCTCTTGTGAAGAAAGAAATTCTTTAAAGTATAGTTTCACACGTGGTAATGGCAGGTCCTCAGCAATTGGCCAAGAGATCATTCTTCATGTGTGTGCCTGGATAGTGAGTTTTGGTCAACTTTGGTGTCATCACATACAGACTAAGCTCTGGCCACACAGTGCAGTTCCAGAAGAGGCTGCTAGAGAATGATTGGGCCCCTCTTGCAGAGTATGTGTACATTTATTTCTATTTCTTACCTATGACTAATTGAGGCATAAGTTTTACCAATCTTGCTTAAATTCACTAACTTAGTCCAAACAGGAATTGAAGTGAGGAATTTTCTCTCCCCTAACTGACTGGGGAAAATGCACTGCCTAATGTGGCACCGCGACACACACATCAGGAAGGCCTGAGGTTTGTATATGGTTCTGAGTTGAGTTAGCATATCTAAGCTTTTGTGTTGGGGCATTACAATTGGCTTCAGTGTTCCTGGGTTTATTGATGGGGAAAATCAATAATCACTGGTGGGATCTGTGGCTATCCAGTGATTCAAGGAAAGTGAGAATGGGCATTGGGTGGGGACAGGATCTGTTTTGCCATGAATTGGTTGAATCGTGTGCACTTGGCTCACATGACTGTTTGTGAGAGGCACTCGAGCTTTGCTGTCACCCATTGTACTGTGCCCCATGATGAGTCATCCTCCTCATTGCTTTAGATAAGGAGGAGATAACTGGAAATAGTCAAACCTTCTGAGACAGTAGAGCACAATGCTACACAGATGTGCTTATTCATTGACCTGTTGGGTTGAGGGATGGCGTAAGAATTATTTTTGTCTACAAAATACACCATAAAAGCTGTCCTCAGTTATCTCAGGCAGCCTACCGTAAGCTTTTATAAAATCTTGGTTACAGTACTTTGGAAACTGGGATTGCTCTGAAATGCAGTCTCTGTTGCTTAATATAACCAGTTTTAAAAAAATAAAAAAAAATAAAAAAGTTTTTTCCCTCCATCTTAATGTGCTGACTCATGCTGGTCTATGGTTCCACTGGTGGCAATCGTCCAGTACCTCACTTACGTGCCCATTTTTCATATGTGAGCCTATTGCTGATAGGATATTTGAATATGTGGAGTGTCCAAGCTGTGCCTGATCCTCAATGTCCACAAGTGCACTTTTCAGTAGGGGTTGCAGATATTCCTGGTTATGACTTAACATGACAATTAGTGATGCTTTTACCCACTAAATATTTGGAGCTACAATTGGTATAGCTTTATTGCAAATGAACTAGGTCAGAATGAATGGACCATGATGCAAAAGCATTTGGTTACAATATAATTGTAAACTGGATTTGGTACTGGATTATTTGATGTGTTTTTATGTTTTAAGTTTTCCATATATACATAGTACCATTATTTTTTGATCAGCATAACTGCCCTGAACAGAAGACATTCACCATTGGTAGAATCAGTTTTTCCAGATTCTGTTTTGCAGAAGCCAATATAACTGAAGCATCTCCAGTTTATTTTAGTGAGCGAAGAACAGAGAACTGATCCCTTGTTAGGTTGACGTTGAGTGCATTCTATAATCTATATTTTTAAGATTAAATGTGTATTGAACTGTTAATGAAACATGTTATATAATGGGATAGGGTGCTTGTAGTAAAATATTTGTTCCCTGTTGAGATGTCCTTCATTGTGTAAAGATTATTTGTCTTCTATGAACACTGTGGGTTGAATATAAGTTTTGGAATGGATAGATGGTTCAAATAAGGAAGTAAATTATTCCTAGATACATAATTTTTGGTATCTGTGGTTTTAATTTTTAATGTGCTGTAAACATCTATCCACTGATATTAATCATTCATAGATACAAGATACACCTTATCTGGTGAATTATAGGAAAAATGTTAGTAATTTTTTTTATAGTTGTGACTACTTGGGATTACTGATCAATGTTGGAGAAGCTCTTGATTCCCCTGGTTCTGTTATAACAGCTTTTCTGTGATCTGATCCTAAAACTACTATATTAAGGGAAACTATATTTCATTCGTATAAATTTAAAAAAACTAAGCTGAAAATTTGTATATTTATAACATGATTCATACATCACAGAAATAAGCCTTTATTCCTGTTGAAAGTATGATTGTCGCTACATTCAGTGCACTATTACAATAAACAATTTTAAAAGTGCAGTTTTTTTTTTTGACTTTTTGGAATAACTTGTGTTTTATTACACTTTGTCCCTTCTACTCATTTTGTTGTTATCATTTGGTTGTTTCCCTTGCCTGGAGGTGCGGAGTCCAATTACAGTGTTCTTACTGCTGCCGTGCTCTCGACCAGGAAACTTCTCGTACCACACCACATGGTGAATTTACCCACTAAGCTAAAGGGGTGTTTTGATTAGTTTCACTATCCAGAGAATCTATTTAGAGCAGGATACAGGGTTTGAGCTTTCAGTTGTTACCCTAGTAACTCTGGATCAAATTCCACCCCAGTTTCATTGTGAACCTCGCACCTAATTTTGTAGTTTTACCGGAAGTATTGGTTATGCTGGAATCAGTACTTGTATTGCTTTTCACATCAGGAAAGGAGGGTCTGCATATAGTTTCATACTGGCTCCAGTATGATTTCAGTTGACACAAAATAAATGTTGCATGGTCAACCTAGATACCAGTTCCTGAGCTGGTGTTTGCCTGTTAATGGAACTTTGGTCACCATTTCTGAGCACAAATTCAATGTGTGACATGCTGGTTACAAGTCAAGTGGAGATATTTAAATACAAAAGCAAAATACTGTGGATGCTGGAAATCTGAAATAAAAACAGAAAATGCTTGAAATACTCAGCAGGTCAGGCAGCATCTGTGGAGAGAGAAACAGAGTTAATGTTTCAAGTCAATGACCTTATGGAGATATTTAAATGTTGCTCCCTTCACCTGGAGTTAGCTGCCTATTGTGGTTGAATAGCATATGTAATGATTTATAAGATGATGGATTAAGTTAGAGTAGAAATCTGAAAGTCACTCCACCTGTGGTTCCAATATAATTCAGCAGTCCCAGTGAAAATCTGTTTTGGTTAGGAGACTGACAGTGATTTGGGGCACTATCCTACCTCCTTTGATTTAAATTGAGCTCAATTGTTGAGAGAGAATGTCTTTGTGCTTTCAATTATCCATAATTCATCACTAATTTTCAGTTTTATTTGGAGTCCCCCCAAGAGTGATTGGTGTGTGAAATAGGAATGTCACACTAGTGCAGTAAGGTCTAATGACTGTGTTTGATGGGTAATACAGTTCCAGTACTGCTACCAAATGTTGACCTTGGTGAGCACAAAATATTTTGCCAAAATATTTCAAAGAGAAAGCAGAATGAAAAGATATCAACCATTGGGAATATTTGCACTTTAAAATGCAAGACAAGAAGAAAAGAAAATTTGGGTCGTTCTGTTAGGTCTTGATTCAGAATGTAGAACATTTCTTTCAGACCCTTTTGTCTGTCAAATACTGTTAAATCAGGAATGTGTCTTAATGTGCACCCCTGATGGAACTGAATGTTGAATGTAATTTATGACAAATGTGAAACCTGTACTCCTGTTCCCTTTATGCTTCACTTTAGTGTCTGTTCTCTTTTAAGTTATGTGGCAATATAATGCTGTTGGCAAGACAGTGAGAACATTTTAAGAAACAATTCAAACTGTAGATTGTATAATTGCAATGCAATAGGAATCTGAGGTGATTTAAGATGTGCTAACTGTACATGCACAACCTCCCATCTGCCATTTATTTCATCGTGCTTCCAGTATGACATCGATGGATGGATTTGGCTTAAACCAGAATTGCATTTTTCACTTCTGCTCTCGTAAGATAGTTCAGGTTGATTATTATTATGTGACTCACTGCCCAGATGTACTCTGATCTTGATTGATATTGGAACACATTTTCCCATTGGATAGTTCCTTCCAATATGTTCGTCACAAAAAACTACATGGCCAAAAATATTGTGGTCCTTCAATATTAAACAAATCCTAAATGTTACAGGTGCTAGACTTGTCCATATTTGCCATCTTTAGGTTCTGTTTACACACACTTGTTGTTTTATTAAAATCTGCTGGTTGCTACTAGCGCACTTAATTAATAGACTATTTATTAAAAAGGCAGAATTAGTACTGCACCAACCTGGGCTCGACATTGACTCCTTCAGTCAATTATTGGACTTGTGAAAATTGGACCGAGGCAGTTGAGTGGACTCCTAGTATTGAATGCTTGCTATTCTGTAAGCCGTGAAGCTAGTTCAGTGACCTTGTGTGTTTACTCTTGTGTGGATCACATTGATATTCGGTCTTGCTGCTCTCCTCCTGATGCCACAGGGTTTCCTTGGTAATTCATTTGGAGGAAACCTGATCAAATTGTGAAGTCTGTGGCTACTCAGCAACACATGTAGATTGACTGAATAGAGAAGGTTGATTCTTCGATCCTTCCCTTTTACCTCTTCTCACCCCCTCCCATTTTTAGATTATCTTGAGGCGTGGGTGATGCTGGCAAGATTGGATATATTGCTCATCCCTAGTTGTCCTGAGAAGGTGGGACTGAGCCTTCTTCATTCATAGAATCACAAGTTTATGGCACAAAAGGAGGCCATTCGGCCATTGTGTCTGTGCTGGCTGAGAAAGAGCTATCCAGCCTAATCCACTTTCCAGCTCTTGGTCCATAGCCCTGTAGGTTACGGCATTTCAACTGCATATCCAAGTATTTTTTAAATGTGATAAGGGTCTCTGCCTCTACCACCCTTTCAGGCAGTGAGTTCCAGACCACCACCACCCTCTGGGTGAAAAAAGTTCTCCTCCACTCCCCTCTAATCCTTCTACCAATTACTTTAAATCTATGCCCCCCTAATTCTTGACCTCTCTGCTAAGGGGAATAGCTTCTTTGTATCCACTCTGTCTAGGCCCCTCATAATTTTATACACCTCAATTAGGCCTCCCCTCAGCCTCCTCTGTTCCAAAGAAAACAACCCCAGCCTATCTAATCTTTCCTCATAGCTAAACTTCTCCAGTCCTGGCAACATTCTCGTAAATCTCCCCTCTACCCTCTCTAGTGCAATCACATCCTTCCTGTAATGTGGTGACCAGAACTGTACGCAGTACTCTAGCTGTGGCCTAACTAGTGTTTTATACAGTTCTAGCATAACCTCCCTGCTCTTGTATTCTATGCCTCGGCTAATAAAGGAAAGTATCTCGTATGCCTTCTTAACCACCTTATCTACCTGTCCTGCTACCTTCAGGGATCTGTGAACATGTACTCCAATGTCCCTCTGATCCTCTACACTTCTCAGTATTCTACCATTTATTGTGTATTCCCTTGCCTTGTTAGCCCTCCCCAAGTGCATTACCTCACACTTCTCTGGATTGAATTCCATTTGCCACTGTTCTGCCCACCTGCCCAGTCCATTGATATCTTCCTGCAGTCTACTGCTTTCTTCTCTATCGACCACCTGGCCAATTTTTGTATCATCTGTAAACTTCTTAATCATGGCCCCGACATTCAAGTCCAAATCATTGATATATACCACAAAAAGCAAGGGACCTTGTACTGAGCCCTGCGGAACCCCACTGGAAACAGCCTTCCAGTCACAATAACACCCGTCGACCACTACCCTTTGCTTCCTGCCACTAAGCCAATTTAGGATCCAACTTGCCACATTCCCTTGGATTCCATGGGCTTTTACTATTCTGACCGGCCTGCCATGTGGGACCTTATCAAAAGCCTTGCTAAAATCCATGTAGATTACATCAATCGCGCTAACCTCATTGATGATCCTCTCACAATTCAGTCAAGTTAGTCAGACGCGACCTTTCCTTAACAAATCCATGCTGACTGTCCTTGATTGATTCGTGCCTTTCTAAATGACTAATACTGTCCCTCAATTTTTTTCCAATAATTTGGCCACCACAGAGGTTAGGCTGACTGGCTTGTATTTACTCGGTCTATCCCTTTCTCCTTTTTTAAACAACGGTACAGCATTGGCAGTCCTCTGGCTACAGTTGTGGTGCCAGAGAGGATTGGATAATGATGGTCAGAGCCTCTGCTATTTCCTCCAACTTATCTACTTTCAAAGATGCTAAATCCCCCTCTCACTATGTTTATCTCATCTAATATTTCACACTCCTCCTCCTTAACTACAATATCTGCATCGTCCCTCTCTTGTGAAGACGGTCACAAATTATTCATTAAGAGCCATACCCACATCTTCCACCTCCACACACAGGTTAACTTTTTGGTCTCTAATAGGCCCTATGCTTTCCTTGGTCATCCTCTTGCTCTTTATGTATTTATAAAACACCTTTTGGGTTTTCCTTGATGTTACTTGCTAATATTTTTTCATGGCCTCTGTCTGCTTTCCTAATTTGTTTTTTAATTTCACCCCAGCACTTTCTATACTCCTCTAGGCTTTCTGCAGTATTGGGCTCTTGGTATCTGACAAAACCTTCCCTTTTTTTTCTCCTCCTTATCCTACCCTCTCTGCTCCTTGACATCCAGGGGGCCCTAGATTTGGGATTCCCACCCTTTTTCTGTGTGGGCACATAGTGAGGGTTCAGAGTCAATATCTCCTCCTTGAAGGCCTGCCTCCCAATGCTCGGACACTGATTTTACTTTCAGGTAGATGTTTCCAGTTCACTTTTGCTAAATCACATCTCCGCTTAGTAAAATTGGCCTTTTCCCCAATTGAGAACTTTTACTCTTGGTCTATTTTTGCCCTTTTCCATAACTACACTAAATCTAACTGAATTATGGTCACTAGTGCCAAAATTAATTAGTTCAGTTTAAATTGTTGGGAGGGAGAAGTCTTTGGGAGTTGGTTTTGATGGTCTTTTTAAATAGTTTTGCAGCATGGAAAATTAATGCTTCAAGCCACATTAGAAGCTTCTAACTCTCTTTGGTGAATTGACCAAATTGTAGAATGGTTTTCACTAACAAGAACATGTCAGCCGTCTCCTGTTTCTGTGCCTGTTGCTCTTCTGACTAACGTGTGTCTTTTTGCTTGATTCTAAAATAGTTGAGCCAACATGTGGCTGTGGTGGATGGCTATATTAATATAATACAAATTCAGCTTCAAGTCTATTCATATATGTTTATATACTTTTTCAAAGAAATATGGAGTTTGGCTCCATGGAGCCTACCAGTGACTGCAAATGTCAGCTGTCAATCACAGGAGCCTGACCCTGTGTAGTCCATACATGTACAGCAGGGAATGGCTGGAAGTTGAAACTACTGTATTTCCCCAGTTCCCACCACCATATGATTTAATCCTGAACCATCAGGAGATCTATTCAAGGTAGAAATTCACAATTTCCTTAATCAATTGTCAAATTTTATACATTCTGGACCAATTCTCCCTTTTTGTGCTTGGGCATAAATGGTCTGAGCTGTGCACAGGGAAAGTTTAGTTAGGGAAGATTGCACGTCCGTTACTGAGCCCACCTGTTAATTTTAAGCGAATGGAATATTGAGCAGGCTTTCTTTATGGCTATGCGATTTCTCCATGCTTGATTTTTTTTTTTCTTTATGCCCATGCACTAAAAAGGAATATCTGCCCCTCTGAGTGTAAGTTCTTAGGTAATTTATAAAACTAACCAGTAGAATGTTTGTTTGGCTTGGTCTTTTAATCATCTTGCAACCATAAGCTTATCAATTTTGGCACTGTTCATCTTGCATTACCTTGTTTTGACACACATTGTATATTCACACATTTTCTCGTTGCCATCCTTTCCCCCAAAAGATGAACAGTTCTAATGGCATTGGCAGCCCTCCCGTACCAAATCATCATTTTTCATGTACAAGTCTAGACAGTGAGTGTTGGTAAGCCATTCAACTGAGGGTGGCATCACTGTCGGGCACAACCCTGCCCTCAGTCAATGTTCCCGCAAACTGTTACCCAGTGACTCTAATCACCAGGAGCCTTGGCCAACATTTGAAGTGAGTTACTTTTCAGCAGCAAATTTATATAAACCAAGTATATTCAGGATTTTAAGTCTTGTCTTTGTTATATTTTAGCTGGCTCTATAATTGTTTCAATGTTGTGATGTTTTAATACAACCCTGGAAAACGATAGTCACTAAAAGACCATGGGTGAATGACCTTCCATCTTTAATAAACTGACGTACACCCTTCCCCTCTCCTGCTCCAACAACATTTTACTAGACATTTTTTTTATTCATACTTTTTCTTTTATCAAGAATCTGCATTTGATCCTCCCATTGTCCTTTTTAATGATTAGATTCCCTTGATTCATGTTCCAGTAACCTTTTTTGTGAAGTGAGGTTACTTTTCAGCAGCAAATTTATATAAGCAAGTAGATATTATTCTTTCCCAGAAATCAAATGTTTTGGTACGAGTTAATCTGAAGGTTTCTGTTTATCTTGTCCTTATCTTTCTGATGGGGCCTCTTTGTAAACTAGACCTTGTGACTTAATGGGACCCACCACGTCATGTTTAAAACTGCTCTGTCCTGTAACTCAATCTGAAATGATTTGAAGCACTTGCATGTCCCTTTTTAGGGTTTGCGGATGCCTCAAATAGCCCAAGGAGGTGTGTGCTAGGATGGCTGGCTCTCGCTGTGATACTGAGGACATTAGCCAATGGACACCAATTATATACAGTGAAAAGGTACCTGGTAATTGTTACCCAGTGAATCTAGTTTGTGTGAACTTTGAGGGCAAGATTGCAGCTGACTGTGATGCTACCTCCACAGTTGAATGGCTTACCAACACTCAATGTCTAGACTTGTACATGAAAAATGATGATTTGGGTACTGGAGGGCTGCCAATGCCATTAGAACTGTTCACCATCTTTTGGAGGAAAGGATGGTAATGAGAGAATCTGTGAATAACTTGACACATGTTTATGCAAACAAGGTCGTTGGTGCTAAGCTCCTTCTACCCTGCTATGTTGCATTATTCCACAAACTAATGCATATACCTGGGTGTGAGCTGCACCTTGGTAAACTGTAAAATCTCCCAACTGCTTTCTTTTGTGCATTGCTTCAGATGCCTGACATCAGTATTCAAAAAAGTCTCATGATAGAGCAGAACAAATATTAAGTAATGCAGAGGTTTTAGTGGATTATTGGAACTTAAAATCAATATTATCATAAACTTTATTGTCATTGTTAGTGCACAAGTGCAGTACAACGAAATGTAGGCTTGCGGCTCCCGAGAGTGTACATTTAGATTAAGACATTTAAACATTCAACATACATTTGGCTTGAAATACATTAACATAAACATAACCATAATAAAGTGCATTGGCAGATGTGCAGGCTTTAGAGTTTATTTGTGGAGATCAGTAGGATGACAGCCCTGGGAAAGAAGCTGTTCCTAAATCTGGTCGTATGGGTGCGAATGCATCTGTAGCGTCTCCCAGATGGCAGGAGGGCGAACTGGCTGGGGTGGGTAGGGTCTTTGATGATGGTCCGTGACCTCCGTAAACAGCGTTTCTGGTATATGTGCTCTATGGTCGGTAGCCGGGTGCCGGTAATGCGTTGGGCAGTTTTGACTACCCGCTGCAGGGCTTTCCGGTCATAGTAGCTACAGCTGCCATACCATACTGTGATACAGTTCATCAGGATGCTCTCTATTGTGCTGCGGTAAAAGTTACAGGGGTGACAGGTTACATCTCTTCAGCCTCCTTAGGAAATATAGGCGCTGCTGGGCCTTCTTCACCAGAGAGGAGGTATTGAGGGACCAGGAGAGGTCTTCCATGATGTGGACTCCGAGGAACTTAAAGCTGTCCACCCTTTCCACCACAGCCCCATGGATGTGGATGGGGGTGTGACTTCCGCCTTTCGACTTCCTGAAGTCCACAATGATTTATTTGGTTTTCTTGATGTTAAGGGCCAGGTTGTTATCGGCGCACCACTTCACGAGATGCTGGACCTCCTCCCTGTAGGCGGACTCATCGTTGTTGGTGATCTGGCCTACCACCGTGGTATCATCCGCAAACTTGATGATGGTGTTGGAACCATGAACAGCCACACAGTCGTGGGTGAAGAGGGAGTAGAGGAGCGGGCTCAGCACACATCCTTGTGGGGCCCCCGTGTTCAGGGTCGGGGGGGGTGGAGGTGTGGTTACCTAATTTGACAGACTGGGGTCTGTTTGTTAGGAAGTCCAGGGTCCAGTTGCAGAGGGAAGTGTTCAGGCCAAGAGTGTGGAGTTTGGTGGCCAGCTTGTTGGGGACGATAGTGTTGAATGCTGAGCTGTAGTCTATGAACAGCATTCTGATGTAGGCCTCCTTACCATCTAGGTGATTCAGTGCCGAGTGTAGAGCAGTTGTGATTGCATCCTCCGTTGATCTGTTTGCACGATAGGCAAACTGGTGTTGGTCAAGAGAGGCGGGAACACTGGCTTTGATGTGAGCCAGGACCAGTCTCTCTCAACACTTCATTATGATGGGTGTGAGTGCGACAGGTCGATAGTCGTTCAGGCACGTCACAGCCGTTTGTTTTGGCACAGGAATAATGGTAGCGGTCTTGAAGCATGTAGGGACTACTGCCTGGGCCAATGACAGATTGAAGATGGCGGTGAAGACATCAGCCAGCTGATCACATTCCTTGAGTACCCGTCCAGGGATGCTATCCGGTCCAGCAGCCTTTCGTGTGTTCACTCCGTGTAGAACACCCCTTACGTCGGAGGTCGACAGAGTGAGCACCTGGTCTTCCGGGGGTGGCAAGGCTTTGGTAGCCGGCTCCCTGTTGTCCCTGTCGAAGCGAGCGTAGAAGTTGTTAAGCTCCTCCGGAAGGGAGGCATCGCTAACCGGGGGGCTGGTGTTTTTACTCTTGTAGTCAGTGATGGACTGGATGCCTTGCCACATGTGCCGGGGGTCCGAGTTGTTGTGGAAATGATCCTCTATCCGCAGTGTCTGTTTCCTTTTGGCAGTCCAGATACCCTTTTTTAGGTTGGTCCTAGCTGCACTGTAAGCCGCTGCGTCGCGTGCTTTCAACAGCGAGCGGACCTCCCTGTTCATCCAGGGTTTCTGGTTGGGGTATGTCCTGATATTTTTATGGGTCGTGATGACCTCGACGCAACTGTTAATGTAGAATAGCACTGTGGATGCGTATAAAACTAAGATGAAACCTTTCCCCCTGCTTCAAGCATCAGCTGAAGTTGGCTGCCTTAGATCTGAAGTGCATAACCTCAAACTTTCCCACATTGAACTGTTTTGCCCATTTGTGAATTTGTCTATGTTCCTTTGTAACCACCTTCTCCCATCTACACCATTTGCTATGCCTCCCAACTTAGTGTTCTCTTCAAACATGGATAGATAACTCTCTTCCCCCAGTACAAATTCCGGGGAGCACCTCTTGTTGCATCCCACCATTCTGAGAACAAACCTGTTATCCCTACTCTACCTCCTACCTCCCAACCAATTACCAACCCATGTCACAAGGTTACCTCCAATTCCATGAGCCCTCATTTTTGCTGCTAATCTCATGTGCGGAACCCTATCAGAAGCCTTCTGGAAGTCCATATAGACAACATCCATAGATACTCCCCTATATGCCGTGCTAGTGACCTCTTCAAAATATTCAACTATATCCATCAGACATGACCTACCTTTTACAAATCTATGCTGACACTCTTTTTGATTAGTTGATACTTGTCCATGTGCTCAGTCACTGTCTCTGATTGATTCCAATAATTTATCAATTGTGGGGAAGTTAACAGGCCTGTATTACCTGGTTTCTCCCTCCCTTTAAATAATGAAGTGCCCTCCACAACACACACCTTCTGAGAATGTGGATTAGATTCAAATGAAATGCCTATTGAGAATGGTGCTTCTCATGTATGCTATCAGCTTGATACAATGAACATTTAAGACTTTCCAGCAAATAGTCACTCCCAATATGTTGGAATGGCTTCATTATGTGAGCTCAATGGCAGCTTGACTGGGCAATCCCCAGGCATGGAGAGCTGGATGAGTTGAAGGTCAAACCTTTGGCTTCCTGTCCAGTATAAACCGCACCCCACCCCTTCTCCCCCGCCACCCACCCCCCAGAGAATTTACAGAAATCCAGAGTAGAAGTCACTGAGTGAGAGCTCCTTGCTTAGGTTTAGTGCAACTAGCTTCAGGGAAATTGCTGGTCAGAAAAGTGCATTTAAGGGATTGTGTGGCCTGCTTTATTTTCTACATTACGAGGACCATTATAAAATATTTGAATTCATTGTAAATGCTAGTCTGTTCATATTGTATATCAAATAAATTATAATGGCCTCTTCTAATTAGCATGTTCATCGGTACAGCTTCTGGATGGTAGGACAAACGTGGGGATGAGAGATTGCAGTATCCAGTTCATATAATGAATTGCATTATGACTCAATATTGGTCAGTAAGCATGAACATCTGATCGTAGGACATGGGGTCCACTACCACGGCGACTGGTCACGCTGAACTCTATAGAATATCTAGCGCAGAGCTGAAATTTGTAATAGAAGATATGGGGATTTTAAGACTTATTTTGTACTTTGGTCCTTTCAATCAGATTGATAAGTCTACTAACTGAATCTTGTAAGTTTACACAGCTGAGCAATCTTAATTTGTCGTCCATAAATGTAATGCTTCACAGAAAAGACTTTAAAATTCTAACAGGTCATCAAGTCCTTATTTGTGTGGAATTTCTTGCTTGTGAGCAAATGATTCTTGTTGACAAACCTCAGTTTGAAGTTCTTCTACACCCACTGCTAATAGTGTGAGCGATGGCAATTGACAGTCCCTTATATCGCAGTAAGCTGCACTTTTTTTGGTGCTTCTATTGTGATTATTTAAACTGTGTAGAGGCAGCAAGGAGCTCCTGTCATGACAGTTTTGTCAATAGTGTGCAAGCAAATTCCGTCTACACTAGGGCTTGAAAACTGCTTAGGCTTGAAAACCAAATGAGCCCATGAAAAGAGATGCGTTTTGTATCATGTTGCTTTTTTCTGTGAAAGATGATCCCGAGGGTCGGAATAACATTTGAGATCACCTAGATTAAATTAAACTGAATAATTTATCAAAGACACACAAAAGGTAGAGAGTTGAGTATTTTGATGAAAATGTAAGCATTAAATTATTTTCTTTACTTTCCAGATCGGGTCCTTGAAAGACTACTACCACTTTTATCACAGTAGGACAATGAAACGGTCAACAATTTCCAGTAGAGGAACGCATAGCTTCATCTCAATGGAACCAAAGGTGCGCAGATTCTGGAAACCTTTTTGTTTTTATTTCAATAGAGTGGCAAACCTTTAGTCACAGAGATGGGTTGTTTCATTATTAATTAGAAATGTCATACTAGGAAATGATCTGTGATTAAGTGTTTAACTTGGGAGAGTTGACGCATGCTATCTGATAACTGTGGAAGGGAACAATGTTGAAAGGACTGGGTTAGACTTGGAGTGTTCAGTAGATAGTGTAGAATAGTGAGATCACGAAGGGGCATGGAATATTCATTGACTCTAATTAATCAAGGAGATATTTGAATATTGCACCGATCAGTCACAAAACTTCAAAAGGGTTCACTTCATAAAATATCTGATTTAAGTAATGTGGTGGTGGCTACAGTTTGAGTGGATGGTGTTTCAGCTAATGAAGGTCAAAAATAAGCGCAGTGCAAAACTTGACCAAGCCAACACTGCAGTATAATGTGGATCAATGCAAAGTTATCCACTTTGGTGGCAAAAACAAGAAGACAGATTATTATCTGAATGGCAATAGATTGTAAAGGGGGAAGTGCAATGAGACCTGGGTGTCCTTGTGCACCAGTCGCTGAAGGTAAGCATGCAGGTGCAGCAGGTGGTTAAGAAGGCAAATGGTATGTTGGCCTTCATAGCGAGAGGATTTGAGTACAGGAGCAAGGATGTCTTGCTGCAGTTGTACAGGGCCTTGGTGAGACCACACCTTGAGTATTGTGTGCAGTTTTGGTCGCCTTATCTGAGGAAGGATGTTCTTGCCATGGAGGGAGTGCAGCGAAGATTCACCAGACTGATACCTAGGATGGCAGGAATGACGTATGAAGAGAGATTGGGTCGATTGGGCTTATATTCGCTGGAGTTTAGAAGAATGAGAGGGGATCTCATTGAAACTTATAAAATTCTAACAGGACTAGACAGACTAGATGCTGGAAGGACGTTCCCGATGGCAGGGGAGTCCAGAACCAGGGGTCACAGTCTAAGGATAAGGAGTAAGCCATTTAGGACAGAGATGAGGAGGAATTTCTTCACCCAGAGAGTGGTGAACCTGTGGAATTCTGTACCACAGAAGGCGGTTGAGGCCAATTCATTAAATATATTCAAGGAGTTAGATATATTTCTTAAGGCTAAAGGGATCAAGGGATATGGGGAGAAAGCAGGGACAGGGTACTGAATTTGGATGATCAGCCATGATCTCATTAAATGGCGAAATAGGCTCGAGGGGCCGAATGGCCTACTCCTGCTCCTATCTTCTATGTAATTCTAAAATCATAAGCATAATTCTGGAAATCGCTACCAATTGTCAGGATTTACATGTCCGTATAGCTTTTACTCTTTCTATGGTGTGAATTATTGTTCCTTTGGGCAGTGACATTAGCATTTAATCCCACAAAATAACTAGAGTCTACCATATAATTTATGACTCCGTCACATCTGATTTCATTGAAGTAGGGTTTAAAGAACATGTCCTTCAGTTGGTCTCGGTAGCCTAAATCAAATTTAAAATAAACTGAGAAATAGGACCTTTCCACTGCAAGTTAACTTTGAGCTGCAAAAGTTGAACTTGAGCCTTGTGATTATGTTATTACTTAAGGACCTTGCTATGTTCCGGTCTATGGAGCCATGATGGGACCTTGACTTGTGCTAATCAGTGAACTATTTGTACAGCCTGTGAGGAGGTTGAGCTGTGCAGTGTGGTTGTCCTAGAATTTCATACCCATTATAGATAATGGTGCATAAACTAAAATTATTTGGGTTATGTGGAAAATAGTTTTTATTTAATCTTTTAAATCATTTTTTATGTTGTAAAATTGGTGCCACTAATTTTGCAGCATGTAAAAATGATTTCAAATGAAATGAGGGTATAGAACAGCAGACAATATAGGTAATCCTAGGGAATTTGAGATTCATCTAACAATTTCCTACTCATTCTATCATAAGACTACAATGCTATGGTGCTTTTTCTTCCCCCTAGATGATGCCAAGTTTGGGCTTCTAAAACAGAGACTGGACATTGCTAATCACTAGTTCCTGATTATTTTGTCTCCTCCTATTCTTTTCAACCTGATGGTGTACCTGCATCATACATTAAAGGTGGTATATAAATGCAAATTGCTGTTAGCTTGTCAACTTCTGAGCTACTGTTGGAGGGAACATGGTAACGCTGCTGCACATTAGAAAAATGTACTCCTTGAATTTACTTGTGTATGCTTTTAAATTTCTCTTGGGCACAATAAAATGAGAGTGGCTGTGCAAATTTTCTTTGAATAGCAATTATTGGACTCTATAGTGGTGCCTGAATGTAATGAACAATTCAAGCTAAATGGCTCCAACCTTTGTTTGTTTGAACAAAGCTAATTGATAACGGTAACTCTACCACTTAAGAACTGAGACTGCACACGTACAAACCCATTGTTCATTTTCAACTATTATTAGTGATGGTGCAGTTTCAAATTTCCTATATGGGCACTTTAATATGTGGAAAGCAGTACATATCAAAATTCTAGAATGTTTTAATCCAAGTATTAGCTTGATGTTTTTTTGTAGTTTGGTTTCTGTTTAATTGCATCTCTTGCTTTGTTCTTTTGTTGTGCCGTTTAACTTTGCAGCCATTGGCAGTCCTGAAGTAAGCAAGATACTGCAAGTGGCTTTAGTGTATATAATTCCCTGAGATCCAGTTTTGGTCTTTGCCTCTTGCAATGTTGTCTTTGCTGTAGGTGGAAGGAACATTTTGTTTGGTCATGTGCTAAGTGACTATCAAATCTGGAATAACTCCGTGCCACAACAGGTAGTGGATTTACTCACCGAGCAGCCGGGACCTGAAGAACTTGGCTCAGTCTTGGTTGAACGCAGGAAAGAATATCTATATAATGTAGTTATTCTTTATAGAGGGAGGGAAAGTTTTTTGTTTGAGGATAGCCGTTCACTGTATAAGTTCTAGTTAGTCATCTGCACTTTTAAGTCTCAAAGTAGAATTGTGACAGTTTCCATCTGGCTTTTTTGCTCCACAAAATGTGGCCTTGCTAAACAAAGCCTCTAATTGAAAGAAAAAAGTTTTAGGTGCTTATTATTCTAATGAGTACTCCTGAAATTGTGGCTCCTTTAACTTTTAAGTACATGCTCCATGGCTCATTTAAGCAACATAAACAGCTTTATAGTAGAAGCCTTGTCTTTTAATCTAAACTTGGTTATTGAGAGTTCACTGAACATTTTTCTTTTCCCTCCCTCTTTCAAAGCACTTGTTTATAGATCATGGTTGTCCATAAGTCATTAAATGTAACTTTTAATGTGTGGTTGAGGGGCACAATGATGATGATGATGATGATGTCTGTGGTTAAGAAGTGATGGAGCAGGATGGCGGCACACAGTCTGTAGCCAAGAGGGTGTGCACTTTTTTCCCCAAAGGAACTGAACAGTGAAATATTTTAGTCTTTGCATAGACCACTATAATTTATGCTGTACAATGAAGCAAAGAACTACTCTCTAACGATGGGAAACCCTTCACACCCAATACCAAAACCTACTGTGAATTCACCATTGAAAATAGTGCTTTATATTTGGGAATTTGCTTAAATTACCTTTTATAGCTCTGGCATGCCACTGTTTAGACTGCAATAAAATGTAGTTTCTTTCTGATAGTCACCTAATATTCTTTAGAATTATAAAGTAGATGATGATGATAAAAATGCTCTTACAGGTCACTAATGTCTACTTATAGCTCCTCTTACTCTGTTAACTAACAGCAACACCACCTCTCATTTATATAATGCTTTTCAATGTAGAAAAATGTCCCAAAGTGCTTCAGAGAGGTGAGCAAAATTTGGGTGCTGAACCAAAGAAGGATGGGTGACAAAAACTTGGTCAAAGAGAAGTTTTTACAGGGGGTCTTAAAGGATGGCAGAACATTGGAGAAGCAGAGGGAATTCCATGAGCATTCAAATGGGATGCAAACGTCTGGTTCAGAAGGGGATGGAGTTGGTAGCAAAGAATTTTGAGCAAAGACGGTGGCTTTGATCTTAATGTTTACCTGGAGGAAGTTATGACTGCCCCAAGATTGGATGTCTGCCAAGCAGTCTGATTAGGTGATGGAGAGGTAGAACGTATGAACATAAAAAAATAATGGGTTGTAAAAGACCAGCTGGTCCATCAAGCCTGCTGCACACCTCATGATGGCTGGAGCATCATGACTAGATGGCAAAGAACAGATACTTGCCTTCTATATGATGCAGTCAAGGAGCTGGGAGAAATTACTGTTCAAGTGGAAGCTGATCTCATGGCTTTGGATGATGATACCAAGAGGCAGTATTTAAATGAGTAGGGTGAAAGTGCAAGGATGAATCTTGGGGACTCCGGAGGTGGCGAAGGAAGGCAAAGCTATTACTAGAGATGCTGCAGCTATGATTTGGATAAGTAAGAGTGAAACCAAACAAAGGCAGTACCAAGAAGCTGCACAACAGAAGGGAGACATAGGATGATGGTGCACCGAGGTCAACATAGGAACTGGAGTAGGCCATTTAGCTCCTCGAGCCTGTTCTGCCATTCGTTTAGATCAGGGGTGGGCAATTATTTGGGCTGGAGAGCCGCTTAACAAGTTTTGATGAGCTGTTGAGGGCCGCACACCAATGTTCACCCTAAAGTGCCCGGGCGAGGTCCCACGCAGGCCGCTCATCAGCTCTTGTCGTTGGAAGAGATACAGCGCAGCAAATTTAAAGTGACCACGCACGTTGGTGAGAGCAAAGTGTTAAATTTGAAACCGGCCAACTCAATTTACCTGGAGTCCTTGTGCTCCGGGATCCACTCGCGTATCTAAGACAGCGATGAGAACCCCACTGCCGTTGAGCTTTGCGTACCGGGAGAGGAAATGCGCAGCGCCAGTCTCTTTCTTCAGTAACAGTCATCGAAATGAGCAGCCGTGATTCGACTCCGACTAATGTGCAACTTGAGCTCCGGCTTGCGTTCTTTTTCTGTCCTGTCCAGTGGACCCGAGGGCTGTATTTAGCCCACCACTGGGCTAGACGCTCCCCCGCTCTTTACTGAGGAAACTCCCAGAAACGGCAGGGACCCGACGTAACTGGGTCTGCACCAGAGTTACGCCGGGAGACTGGCAGTACCCCCGCAGAATTCAGACAACACCTTTCACCCAATTGCACCAATAAACAAAAGTAGCATTTTATAACGCACTGGAATGAAATTAAGCCCAGGATTAATTTTGAATTAGTCGCTAAAATTCCTTCAGGGAAGTTGAGACTAAAAACTCACCAAGTTTTTTTTAAAAAAAAAAAGGTTCCAAGTAAACAATTTTCCAATCTATTCGATTCTTTCAATTCCGAGTCATGCTGCCAATAATAATAATTCAACTTTATTGTCATTGTACAATGCACAACGAAATGTGATCTTGCAAGCTCCCATGAGTCCAGTACAAATAACATTAACATTAAACGTAAATAGCACCATCCTGGGAGAAGCAAAGCCACTGCGTCTGTGCACGCCGCCATTCCATTTCCACCATTCCTCCTGTCCGACAATCTTCAGCCCAATGCCCGGGCCTGCTCACCAGCCGCCCCTCCCGGGGCTCCGTCCGTGACCTTCTCACCAACCGCCCCTCCTCGGGGCTCCTTCCGTGACCACCTGCACCTGGTCTTCCCTGATGGTCACCCCTCCAGGTACTAACCAGGCCTGGCTCTGCTTAGCTTCCAAGCCTTGCCAGTGACCCTGTCCCTAGTCCCAGGAACAGGGCTATTTTATATATTTAAAGTATTCATGTTATCTCGCATATATCTGGAAATTTTGCACAGATTTAAGGAAACTGAACCCACAGTGAGTAATTCACCTTTCATGTTGCAGTGACTGAGCAGAAACGGAGGTTTCGGGTGTGATAACAACACATCGATGCAGCGAACGGCAGATTCAATTTGCCCGCCTTTGTTTTTGGCTATGACTCCCCTGTTGCTTCGGAGACACTGACCCGCCTCCTGAGGTTACGAGGTCAGGTACGGTGGACGTTCGACCTTGAAGCCAGGCCTTGCCGGGCCAGATTGAATCCATTGGCAGGCTGGATACAGCTCACGGGCTGTATTTTGCCTGCCCCTAATTTAGATCATGGCTGACCTGTAACTCCACTCCATTTACCTGCCTTTTGATCCATAAATCTTGATACCTTTACATAATAAAAAAAATCTGTCCCTCAACGGCAACAACTTGCATTTATATAGCAGCTTTTAACTTCGTAAAACATCGCAAGGCACTTTACAGGAGTGTCAGCAAATGAAATTTGACAAGCCACATGAGATATTCACACCAGTGGCCCAAACCTTGGTCAAAGCGATTTTAAGGAGGGTCTTCAAGGCGAAGAGAGAGGTAGTCTTAAATTTCAATTGACCCAGCACCCATAGCCTTTTGGGGGAGAGAATTCCAGATTGCCACTATACTTTGTGGAAAAAGTGCTTTCTGATAATGGCCTAGCTCTAATTTTAATATTATGTGCCCTTTTTCGGGATTCCCCACCAGAGGAAATAGTTTCTTTCATGCCATCATTTTCACCCATTCACTACCCTCTGGTCACTTGATCTTGCTGTTTTTAAGTCCAAATGCACCAAAAGGGTCGTCTTGTCCTCTTAAGAGTTGCTGCCTACAGTATACAGAGGCAGCAATTCCTGCTATTGGCATAGGAAATGACGTTTATCTGGCGATAAGCTATGGAATTTTTAAAAAACAAAATTCATACTGGTTAGTTTGTGTTTGGGAATCTGGCCAGCATTAAATAAAATGGGACTAAGCCTGAGTTTATTGCAATCCTTGATGAATACCGATCCCAGCTGAGAAGAGCCTTCCCCCATCTCGATAGTTACACTGTTAAAATGAGAATCTGCTGTCGGCCCGATCGATTTTGCTCTGAATGCGTTGGTATAGCTTTTGATATTAGAGGCCCCTTTAACCGGGTTTGTTTGCACTGTTGTTGGATGTGTGTGCTCCCTAGCTCTTGCATAATCACATATTTGTTTGCCTGTCAATAAAAGCTCTAACAGAGCGGCATGCTCTGTCAATGGCTGATACCTCATGTTCTTGTAAAGCCCCAAAGAAGAGGAGAAACTGACCACAAATAAGCATTTTATTGTGGCACTTGACGTTAGTGGTTTTGTGTCCAGTTGAAGAGCTTGCAGCTGTTCATGCTGTTTTTGAGGTTGCAGTGGAATAGCACATTTCCCAGAAAAGTTGACTGGGAGGCGGGAAGGTGGGGGGGGTGGCGCTGAGGGGAGAGAAGCATTACACTTTCATTAAAGTAAATTCTGCTCTTAAAACTGAAATAAGTGTTGACTTTGTGCGACTTGATAATGTGCAGAATGTGAAAATGGAAGTTGATGCATGACCCCACAGTACAAATGCAGATAAAAACAATGACAGTGACGTGACTAACCAAAAAGACCACAGGACAGGTCATCGTTCCACCCATGTACTGTACTTTAGATTTCCTCCTTCTACCAGGAGACCACAAAGGCGCTAGATTTTTTTTTTTTACAAATTATGTAAATGTTTGTGTTTTAAACTGATTGTAAGTCTTTGGCTTTTCATATTTGTACTTCATAAATCAGTTAAATGATGTATCACAATTAACAGACTTATAGGCAAAATCATTCTAAATTATAATGGGCACTGAAAACCAGCTAAGTGCAGTCAGAAAATTACAGTAGAGGAGTTTGGATGTGGTGGTTCAATAGAATACTGGGGTGTGAAATGTCTATTGCTAAAACTGGGCCACTCTTGGCTCTAGTTGTAGTATAACATGTGTATATCGCCTGCCAAGAATCTGGCAGGAAGACTACTGGCCCGGTCTTCAAAACAGTACAAGCCAACAAATTCATTAATCAAAGCTCTCTGGTGCTTTTATGTGGTCTAGGCTATAGTGGTTGCTGTGGATGCTCGCTTCTCTGGACTATGGCACACATTTTCTTCAGTAAGTGAATCGTACTTATGCAAATATTTGGAAGGCTTTCAGTATTCTAAGGAGTACTTGTTTAGATATACTGGCTACTTTGTTCGTGGAAAAAGTTGTTTTGTAACCAAATCCTTATTGTTTCTGTTCATAGAAAG
The DNA here is from genome assembly GCF_052327205.1 of Somniosus microcephalus. NCBI lineage: Eukaryota > Metazoa > Chordata > Chondrichthyes > Squaliformes > Somniosidae > Somniosus > Somniosus microcephalus. The sequence goes on along the minus strand of NC_140987.1, from coordinate 137,376,061 downwards.
TGGATTTTCCCCCTCCTCGTGCTCTCGCTCGCTCACTCACTCACTCACTCACTCTCTTTTTCCCCCCCCCCCCCTCACCTTGAATATTCAGAGGCTCAATTGAATTTTTCTAAATTAACATTTCTGTTGTATTGAAATATTTCATTTATTTTTAATGTAGGATCATGTATTTATAAAATAAAAATTGATGTTTCATTGGGGAAAGGCAGTACCAGTGTTGATGCGTATATACCAGGAAGGTCTCTAGTTTGAATATTGATATCTGGTGAGTTGTCTGATCTCAATAGAGAAGGTAGGAAGTGCCACAGTTGGTTAGCGTGGTGTCACGAGAGGGAAGGGGTCAGGAGGAGAGGAGGGAGAGAATTAAATAGCGGTAGTTAGGATTTCTGATTGCTATTGCGATTCTGCTGGAAAGTGAGAATATGTGGATGTTCTAGGAAACAAAGGAACAGGAGTGGGCAATTCAGCTACTTAAGCCTGTCTTGCCATTCAATTAGATCATGGCCGATCTGTACCTCAACTCCATTTATACCTGCCTCTGGTCCATATTCCTTGATGCCCTTACCTAACAAAAAATCTATTGTTCTCAGTCTTCAATATCAATTGACAGAGCTCCAGATTTCCACTACCCTCTGTGTGGGGAAATATTGCTTCCTGATTTCAGTCCTAAATGGCCTAGCTGTAATTTTAAGGTTTTGTCCCCTTGTTCTGAATTTCCCCACCAGAGGAAGCAGTCTGTCTCTCTCTATCTACCCTATTTAATTCCTTTATCATTTTAAACAACTCAATTGGATTACCTCAACCGTCTAAACGCAAGAGAATACAAGCCAAGTTTATGGAACCTGCCTTCATAATGCAACCCTTTTAAGCCCCAGTAATATTCTAGTGAATATCTTTCCTGAACACAGTACTTCATATGGGCTCTGATGTAAGCTCTGCACAACTGAAGCATCACATCCTCAGTTTTGTATTCCAGCCTCCTTGAGTGTAAAAGCCAACATTCTATTGGCCTTTTTGATTACTTTTGTACATGTGCACTAGTATTAATTGTGTACCTGGACATGCCACCTTCCATACCAGTGCTTCCGACATGTCTTCCTTTTTCCTCAACTGAGGATTCCCCTCTACAGTGGTTGACACGGCCCTTGACCGTGTCCGTTCTATTTCCTGCACTTCTGCTCTCGCCCCTTCCCCTCCCTCCCAGAACCACGATAGGGTTCCCCTCGTCCTCACCTTTCACCCCACCAGCCTCCACATTCAACGGATCATCCTCTGCCATTTCCGCCACCTCCAACGTGATCCCACCACCAAACACATCTTCCCCCTCACCTCCCCTTTCAGCATTCCGAAGGGACTGCTCCCTCCGCGACACCCTGGTCCACTCCTCAATCACCCACAACAGCCCTTCTCCTTCACCTGGCACCTTCCTGTGCAAGCGCAGGAGATGCAACACATGCCTTTTTACCTCCCCCCCCCCCCCCCCCCCCCCCCCCCTCCCCACCACTGTCCAGGGCCCCAAACACCCCTTCCAGCTGAAACAGCGATTTACTTGTACTTCTTGCAATTTAATATACTGTATTCGCTGCTCACGATGCGGTCTCCTCTACATTGGGGAGACCAAACGTAGATTGGGTGACTGCTTTGTGGAACACCTCCGTTCAGTCTGTAAGGGTGACCCTGAGCTTCTGGTCGCCTGTCACTTTAATTCTCCACTTCACTCCCACTCTGATCTCTGTCCTCAGCCTATTACATTGTTCCAATGAAGCTCAACGTAAGCTCGAGGAACAGTACCTCATCTTTCGATTAGGCACTTTACAGCCTGCCGGACTCAACATAAAGTTCAACAATTTCAGTTAATAATCCCTGCCCCTATTTTTCATGCAGTATGCTTTTGCCATTCCCATTTGCAACATTTTCACAGCATGTTCTTTCAATTCCTTCCTCCCCTCCTAACCCCCCCCCCCCCCCCCCCAACCTGTCTCTGCACCTGCTTAATATCTGTTACATTTCCAGCTTTTTCCAGTTCTGATGCAGGGTCCCAAACCTGAAACATTAACTCTGTTTCTCTCCACGGATGCTGCCTGGCCTGCTGAGTATTTCCAGCATTTTCTGTTATTTAATGCAAATCCTATTCCTTCTCCATAGTTCCTAGTCTCTTGCCAGGAAGAAAATATTCCGATTGCCTTTCTCGAACCAAGAAGTGGATGACCTCACACTTGCCCATACTGAACTCCATCTGCCACAGTTTTGTCCATTCACTTAATCTGTCTGTTTGCCTTTTTAATTTCCTGCTCCCTTCTGCCCTAGTACAGATCTCTGGGGACACCACTTGTCACACCCTGCCAATCAGAGCACATTGCCTTCATCCTTACTCTGTCTCTTACCACCAACCCATGTCACAAGATTACCTCCAATTCAGTGGGTTCCAATCCAAATGCACAATTCCTGAATCTAGAGAGGGAGAACTGTGGAAAAGTATAGTTTTAAAATATGTGCAATTTCCTCACCTATTTCTTTAATACCCTGGGAATATTGCTATCAAGTTCCATTATTTTCTCCATTACATAAGAACATAAGAATTAGGAGCAGGAGTAGGCAATACGGCCCCTCGAGCCTGCTCCGCCATTCAATCTGATCATGGCTGATTTTTGACCTCCACTCTGCTTTCCCGCCTGATTTCCATATCCTTTGATTCCCCTAGAGTTCAAAAATCTATCTATTTCGGCCTTTAATATATTCAACGACTGAGCATCCACAGTCCTTTGGGGTAGAGAATACCAAAGATTCACAACCCTCTGAGTGAAGAAATGCCTCCTCATCTCAGTTTTAAATGGCCCATCCCTTATCCTGAGACTGTACCCCCTAGTACTAGACTCTCCAGCCAGGGGAAGCAACCTCTCGGCATCTATCCTATCAATTCCCCACAGAATCTTACATGTTTCAATGAGATCATCTCATTATTCTAAAATCCAGAGAGTATAGGCTCAATCTCTCCTCCATAGGACAACCCTCTCATCCCAGGAATCAATCTAGTTAACCTTCATTACACAGCCTCGAAGGCAAGTATATCCTTCCTCCGATAAGGAGACCAAAACTGCACCAGGTGCGGTCTCACCAAAGCCCTGTACAATTGCAGCAAGATTTCCTTACTCTTGTACTCCAACCCCCTTGCAATAAAAGAAAGACTTGCATTTATATAGTGCCTTTCATGACCACCGGACACCTGAAAGCACTTTACAGCCAATGAAGTATTTTTTTTGGCGTGTAGTCACTGTTGTAATGTGGACAAGGCTAACATGCCATTTGCTTTCCTAATTGTTTGCTGTACCTGCATGCTAACTCTGTTTCCTGCAGTCCTTGTGGTGAAGGTACTCCCACAGTGCCGATAGGGGAGGGAGTTCCAGAATTTTGACCCAGTGACGATGAAGGAATGGCGATATATTTCCAAGTTAGGATGGTGTGTGACTTGGAGGGGACCTTGCAGGTGGTGGTGTTCCCATGTGCCTGCTGCCCTTGTCCTTCTAGGTGGTAGAGGTTGCGGGTTTGGGAGGTGCTTCCGAAGAAGCCTTGGCGAGTTGCTGCAGTGCACCTTGTAGATGGTACACACTGCAGCCAAGGTACGCCGGTGGTGGAGGGACTGAATGTTTAAAGTGGTGGATGGGGTGCCAATCAAGTGGGCTGCTTTGTCCTGGATGGTGTCAAGCTTCTTGTGTTGTTGGACCTACACTCATCCAGGCAAGTGGAGAGTATGCCATCACACCCTGGACATGTCTTGTAGATGGTGGAAAGGCTTTGGGAAGTCAGGAGGTGAGACAATCTCCACAGAATACCCAGGCTCTGACTTGCTCTTGTAGCCATAGTATTTATGTGGCAGGTCCAGTTAATTTTCTGGTCAATGGTGACCCCGTGGATGTTGATGGTGGGGGATTTGGCGATGGGTATGCCATTGAATGTCAAGGGGTGTGATTTAGACTCGCTTGTTGGAGATAGTCATTGCCTGGCACTTGTGTGGCATGAATGTTATTTGCCATTTAGCAGCCCAAGCCTGAATGTCGTCCAGGTCCTGCTGCATACCAGCATGGACTGCTTCATTATCTGAGGTGTTGCGAATGGAACTGAACACTGTGCAATCATCACCGAACAGCCCCATTTCTAACCTTATGATGGAGGGAAGGTCATTGATGAAGCAGCTCAAGATGGTTGGGCCTAGGACACTGCCCTGACAAACTCCTGCAGCGATGTCCTGGGGCTGAGATGATTGAACTCCAACCACCACAACCATCTTCCTTTGTGCTAGGTATGACTCCAGCCACTGGAGCGTTTTCCCCCTGATTCTCGTTGACTTCAATTTTACTAGGGCTCCTTGATGCCACACTTGGTCAAATGCTGCCTTGATGTCCAGGGCAGTCAGTTGTGCCTCACCTCTGGAATTCAGCTCTTTTGTCCATGTTTGGACCAAGGCTGTAATGAGGTCTGGAGCCGAGTGGTCCTGGTGGAATCCAAACTAAGCATCGGTGAGCAGGTTATTGGTGAGTAAGTGCCGCTTGATAGCACTGTCGACAACACCTTCCATCACTTTGCTGATGATTTGAGAGTAGACTGATTGGGGGGTAATTGGCCAGATTGGATTTGTCCTGCTTTTTGTGGACTGGACATACCTGAGCAGTTCTCCACATTGTTTGGTAGATGCCAGTGTTGTAGCTGTACTAGAACAGCTTGGCTAGAGGCGCGGCTAGTTCTGGAGCACCAGGCTTCAGCGCAACAGCTGGGAAGTTGTCGGGGCCCATAGCCTTTGCTGTATCCAGTGCGCTCAGCCGTTTCTTGATATGTGGAGTGAATTGAATTTGCTGAAGACTGGCTTGTGTGATGGTGGGGACCTTGGAAGGAGGCCAATATTGATCATCCACTTGGCACTTCTGGTTGAAGCGCTTCAGCCTTGTCTTTTGCACTCGCGTGCTGAGCTCTGTCATCATTGAGGATGGGGATATTCCTGGAGCAGCCTCCTCCTGTTAGTTATTTAATTATCCACCACCATTCACGACTGGATGTGGCAGGACTGCAGAGCTTTGATCTGATCCGTTGATTGTGGGGTCGCTTAGCTCTGTCTACAGCATGCTGTTTAGCATGCATGTTGCAGCTTCCCCAGTTTGGTAGCTCATTTTTAGTGAGGTTGGTGGAATGAAGCTAATTACAAATTAAATTCCAAGCCTGTAAATTGTAATTAAATCTGATTTCGGGATTCCATTAAATCTCATTATGGGATTCCTGTCGTAAATGATTATAATGGAATTCTGTTTTGTGATTGGAGGACCAGGCCCACGAGATCCCAGGTACGCTTCCGGAGTGCCTGCGTCCCTGGGATCAGTGGGCCATTACGCTGTCCTCCCCATTGCAGCCTCAGACCATAAGTTTTCACAGCCTCGTCGGCAGCAGGTAGGTAGATATTCCTTTCGCAGATCCGAGGTGCACTCCGGAGGTGTGCCTCCAACCACAATTTATGGCCCATTAAGTTCCTCTCCTTGACTTATTTTTAGGTTCCCTTGTACTGATGGTATTTTTTCCTCTTCCTCTATTGTGAAAACGGATACAGACTACTTGTTTAACAAGTCTGCCTGTTGTGAGCCGCTTATGTTCCGCACTACTCAGCCCTCCCCCAAAGTTGAGTATCCCGCAGTTGCTCACTGTTTAGATTCACACGTAGAATGGCACTTCAGTGAGTTGTTGGAGGATGTGCCAAGATGAGGTCAAGTGAGGCCTGATTCTTCTCCCTAAGGGAGGGAAATTAATCTAAAAATTGTGAACTGTAGATGCTTTAAGTGGATTGCAAACTATATAATTTTTCCAAGAGGAATAGAAATGCTCATGTTTTTTTAAATGCAGAGAAAGAGCAAATACTAAATTAAATATATGTGGCTAAAATAAAAAGTGAATGCTATTTTGCTAATGGCATGCATTTATAAAGCACTTTTTAATGTAGAATAAACATCCCAAGATGCTTCATAGAGGTGTCATGAGACAAATGAAACCTGGGTAATTCTGTAAGAAAATTACAATTGTAAATCGTGCATAAACCTGAAGCAAATAACTAGCTAAATCCTGACTTTAATCCATTAGATTCTCCAGATCACAGCCAGTACCTGACCCTTGGTGATTATGTTCTGTCTTCAGTTTTGATGCTCTTCAACTGATGAACAGACAATAGAGGGCAGGTACGTCTAAAATAGTTTTTAAGGAGCTGAAATCAAGAAGATTGCAATGTTAATCCATCACCTTCAATTATGCTTTGTTTACTAAATTCAGAGCAGCTTGCTGGATAAAGTAGTTCAGAAAGCAGTGGCTGATTGAAAGCTGTTCTATTGTTTTTCAGCTGCTGGGCCTTGCACACTTGACAGCACAAAGATAAACTTGACACTTTTTAGGCTGGTGACCTGGAAACCATCATTGTCTTTCTGACTCTCGCCTGTTTTGGTAGCAGTCGTGGGTTAGCTGGTAGTGATGTCATGACTAATATCAGTGAACTATAGAATTATGCAGCACAGAAGGAGGCCATTTGGCCCATCGTGTCTGTGTTTGCTCTTTGAAACAGCTGTTCATTAGTCCCATTCCCTTGCTCTTTCCACATAGTCCTTCATATTTTTCCAATTTGACTTTGTGTGCTTGTGAGCTTGTGAAAAATAATCGGGTACACAGTGCAGCTGGATAATAGGAAATCTCTTTTATAAAAAAAAAAATTCAGGCAACAGAAACAAAGCAGCTTCTTAAAAAAAAAAAAAAAAAAACCTTTCAGGTTAGCAAGGCCATAAAAAAAGCAAACCAAGCACTAGGGTTTATTTCTAGAGATATAGAATTGAAAAGTAGGGCTGTTATGCTAAACCTGTATAGAACCTTGGTTAGACCACACTTCAGAGTACTGCATGCAGTTCTGGTTGCCATATTATAAAAAGGATATAGAGGCACGGAGAGGGTGCAGAGAAGATTTACGAGGATGATACCAGAGATGCGAGGGTATACATATCGGAAAGGACGGACAGGCTTGGTCTCTTTCCTCTTGGAAAAAGAAGGCTGAGGGGTGACCTAGTAGAGGTCTTTCAAATTATGAACGGTTTTGATAGAGTTGATAGAGAGAGAATGTTTCCACTTGGGAAGAGCATAAATCAAATCAACTTTTATTGTCATTGTTAGTGCACAAGTGCAGTACAACGAAATGTAGGCTTGCGGCTCCCGAGAGTGTACATTTAGATTAAGACATTTAAACACTCAACATACATTTGGCTTGAAATACATTAACATAAACATAACCATAATAAAGTGCATTGGCAGATGTGCAGGCTTTAGAGTTTATTTGTGGAGTTCAGTAGGATGACAGCCCTGGGAAAGAAGCTGTTCTTAAATCTGGTCGTACGGGTGCGAATGCATCTGTAGCGTCTCCCAGATGGCAGGAGGGCGAACAGACTGTGGCTGGGGTGGGGTAGGGTCTTTGATGATGGTCCGTGACCTCCGTAAACAGCGTTTCTGGTATATGTGCTCTATGGTCGGTAGCCGGGTGCCGGTAATGCGTTGGGCAGTATTGACTACCCGCTGCAGGGCTTTCCGGTCATAGTAGCTACAGTTGCCATACCATACTGTGATACAGTTCGTCAGGATGCTCTCTATTGTGCAGCGGTAAAAGTTAGAGAGGATCGGGGTGACAGGTTACATCCCTTCAGCCTCCTTAGGAAATATAGGCGCTGCTGGGCCTTCTTCACCAGAGAGGAGGTATTCACAGAATCACAGAAACCCCACAGTGCAGATAGAGGCCATTTCGGCCCATCGAGCCTGCACCGACACATATCCCACCCGATCCCCATAACCCCTACACCAACACATATCCCACCCTATCCCCGTAACCCCACGTATTTAATCCCCCTAACACTCAGGGTCAATTTATCATAGCCAATCAACCTAACCCGCACATCTTTGGACTGTGGGAGGAAACCGGAGCACCCGGAGGAAACCCACGCAAACACGGGGAGAATGTGCAAACTCCACACGGACAGTCGCCCGAGGCCAGATTCGAACCCGGGTCCCTGGTGCTGTGAGGCAACAGTGCTAACCACTATGCCACCGTGCTGCCCTATTGAGGGACCAGGAGAGGTCTTCCGTGATGTGGACTCCGAGGAACTTAAAGCTTTCCACCACAGCCCCATTGATGTGGATGGGGGTGTGACTTCCGCCTTTCGACTTCCTGAAGTCCACAATGATTTCTTTGGTTTTCTTGATGTTAAGGGCCAGGTTGTTATCGGCGCACCACTTCACAAGATGCTGGACCTCCTCCCTGTAGGCTGACTCATCGTTGTTGGTGATCTGGCCTACTACCATGGTATCATCCGCAAACTTGATGATGGTGTTGGAACCATGAACAGCCACTCAGTTGTGGGTGAGGAGGGGGCTCAGCACACATCCTTGTGGGGCCCCTGTGTTCAGGGTCAAGGGGGGGGGGTGGAGGTGTGGTTACCTAATTTGACAGACTGGGGTCTGTTTGTTAGGAAGTCCAGGGTCCAGTTGCAGAGGGCAGTGCTCAGGCCAAGAGTTTGGAGTTTGGTGGCCAGCTTGTTGGGGACGATCGTGTTGAATGCTGAGCTGTAGTCTATGAACAGCATTCTGATGTAGGTCTCTTTACCGTCTAAGTGATTCAGTGCAGAGTGTAGAGCAGTTGTGATTGCATCCTCCGTTGATCTGTTTGCACGATAGGCAAACTGGTGTTGGTCAAGAGAGGCGGGAACGCTGGCTTTGATGTGAGCCAGGACCAGTCTCTCTCAACACTTCATTTATGATGGGTGTGAGTGCGACAGGTCGATAGTCATTCAGGCACGTCACAGCCGTTTGTTTTGGCACAGGAATAATGGTAGCGGTCTTGAAGCATGTAGGGACTACTGCCTGGGCCAATGACAGATTGAAGATGGCGGTGAAGACATCAGCCAGCTGATCAGCACATTCCTTGAGTACCCGTCCAGGGATGCTATCCGGTCCAGCAGCCTTTCGTGTGTTCACTCCGCGTAGAACACCCTTTACGTCAGAGGTCGACAGAGTGAGCACCTGGTCTTCCGGGGGTGGCAAGGCTTTGGTAGCCGGGTCCCTGTCGAAGCGAGCGTAGAAGTTGTTAAGCTCCTCCGGAAGGGAGGCATCGCTAACCGGGGGGCTGGTGTTTTTACTCTTGTAGTCAGTGATGGACTGGATGCCTTGCCACATGCGCTGGGGGTCCGAGTTGTTGTGGAAATGATCCTCTCTCCGCAGTGTCTGTTTCCTTTTGGCAGTCCTGATCCCCTTTTTTAGGTTGGTCCTAGCTGCACTGTAAGCCGCCGCGTCGCCAGATTTAAATGCTGCGTCGCGTGCTTTCAACAGCGAGCGGACCTCTCCGTTCATCCAGGGTTTCTGGTTGGGGTATGTCCTGATATTTTTATGGGTCGTGACGACCTCGACGCAACTGTTAATGTAGAATAGCACTGTGGATGCGTATTCCTCGATGTCATTGTGGGCAAACATGCCCCAACCAGTGCGTTCGAAGCAATCCTGAAGCTCCGAGACTGCCCCCTCTGACCATACTTTCACTGATCTCACTGATGTTCTCATTCTTTTGATGAGCGGTTTGTATGCCCAGGCTAGAAACAGGGAGAGGTGGTCAGACTTCCCAAGGTGGGGGCAGGGAATGGCCTTATAAGCATCTACAATGCTCGTGTAGACTTGATCCAGTGTGTTCTCCCCTCTTGTGGGGCAGGAAACATTCTGGTGGAATTTCGGTAGTACAGTTTTTAGGTTTATGTAATTGAAGTTCCCCGCGACGATAAAAGCTCTGTCTGGGTGCGCAGTTTGTTGTTCGCTGATGGCCCTGTAGAGGTCCTTCAGTGCTAGTTTGGCATTAGCGTGTGGTGGGATGCAGACCGCAGTGATGATACCAGCCGTGAATTCCCGAGGCAGGTAGAAGGGTCTGCACCTTACCATGAGGAATTCCAAATCAGCTGAACAGGATCTATCGATTATGTCCGTGTTAGTGCACCAGGCATTGTTAGTGTAAATGCACAAACCGCCTCCCTTGCTCTTACCGGAGTCTGCAGTTCTGTCGGCGCGGAAGACCGTGCGTCCTTCTAGTTGGATGGTGGTGTCAGGGATGCCGTTGTTCAACCAGGTCTCTGTGAAGATCATGGCGCAGCATTCCTTTGTCCTTTTCTGTGAGGAGAGATCAAGTTTGATCTCATCCATTTTGTTTTCTAGTGACCTGACGTTGGCCAGGAAAATACTTGGGAGGGAGGGTTTGTGTGGGGCCCTCTTTGTTGTGTATGTCCCTTTAAGAGAATAACTGGTCTCAGACTGCAGTACCGGCAGTCACCACCCCTGTATAAAAGGCGCTAGAGAGCCTCTGTTTTAGTTTCACTATTGACTTCCACCAGCAAAGACTTGTTTGTTTTCACTCCTGCTGGTCCGTGTCTCAATCATTCACGGACTTAACACTGGCGACGAGTAAGAAACGAACTTACCTGCAACTCGGCAGCACCTCAGACGACGTTGTTGAAGGTCAGAGCCAGAAGAAAAAAGAAGAAAAAAAAGTCCAAATAAACTCGGGAAACGGGCGTCGACCGTCAATCATCGGTTTGAAAACTTGCAGGAGAGACTGTTCAGAGCCAGGCTGGGTTCCTCGGTCTGTGGCTTCCTAGCTAATCGGGCTGGTGGCAGGTAGTGCTCTGATCCTTCCTGGGCTGCGGCGGGCTGAAGCTCGATCGGGTGGCTTTTCAACGGGGCCGGGCAGCGAGTCGGGAAGCAAAGAGAGAGAGTGGAGCACACAGGGCGCGGCCGGTGCTTCGAAGCCGGGCAGCGTTCGGACCTAAGAAGAGGGAGGGAAGTGTCCCAGAGGGTCCGCTCCATGACGGGAAAATAATAAAAGAAAAAGAATCAATATTTAACGCGCAAGAAACCGTGGGAAGCAGCGCTAACAACAGCGGGGAAGAAGGCAAAGCGCGGGAGGCGCCATTTTAGATTTGCAAGATGCCGAAGACTGGCTGTATCACTGCTTTTGATAATACAATAGAGGACTGGACCACGTATGTGGAAAGAGTCGAGGTATATTTCGAGGCAAACGAAATAGCGGAGGGGAAAAAGGCATCGATATTGCTAAACTTAATGGGCGCTAGAATGTACGGCCTATTGCGGGACCTGATTACTCCAGCCAAACCGAAGGCAAAGAGTTTTAATGAAATTGTTGCTGTTCTACAGGAACACTTAAACCCTGCACCGCTGTTGATAGCAGAAAGATTTAAATTCCACAGGAGAACTCAGCACAAAGATGAGAGCAATGCTGAGTATCTTACGGAACTACGCAAGCTACCAAAGCACTGCCAGTTCGGAGCAGGACTGGCAGATACCCTACGGGACAAATTTGTCTGTGGACTCCTGAGTGAAGGAACACCGATGAAGTTACTCTCAGAAAAAGAGCTGACGCTAGATAAGGCTTTCAGCGTGGCAGTATCGTATGAAGCAGCAGCCAGGGGAGCTGCAGAAATTCAACAAAAACCACAGGAATACGGCACCCACGAAATGACACGGGGATTTGCAAAATGTTATCGCTGCGGCAGAACTAACCATGACCAGAAGGACTGCTGGTCCAAAGACAAAATATGCAGACAATGCGGGAAGATTGGACACATTGCACGAGTTTACAGGTCTGGGAAGAAGACCAGCGACAACAAAAAGGCTACGAAGGAACTGTACAAAGTACAAAAGATGACGGACAGTAGTTCCGAAGACCAGATGAGCGATAGTGAATCCGGAAACGGGAGACTAAACTGTCTCAAACTTCACAACGTAATCGCAAAAGAGGATCACCGAACCATTTGGGTCACCCTCACGATAGCAGGGTCCCAAGTTAAAATGGAATTGGATACAGGATCAGCTCTAACCGTCATGAATTGACGAGACTACGAGCGGCTATTTTCACACATACCCTTGAGAGAGATATCCATTGTCTTGACGATGTATACGGGGCAAAAAGTATACCCCAGAGGAAAAATAAGGGTGCCTGTCGAATACAATGGCAAGAAAATACGGAGATTGTATCTCTACATACTGCCAAATGGTGGACCACTGTTATTGGGACGGGAATGAATCAGGAAGATAAACTTAGATTGGCATTCCATTCATGCAATGACGGTGGACGGTAAAAAAGATGACGACGTCACTCCTGGACGATTGTCAACAATCTTAGCTAACGCCAAAGAGGTATTTCAACAAGAACTGGGCACGCTTAAAGGTGTAACCGCCTCGATAAAAATAGAAGAGAATGCAGTTCCCAAGTTTTTCAAAGCAAGACCGGTACCATATGCAATTCGCCCAGCCGTCGAGGCAGAGCTGGAGAATCTGGAGAAGGCGGGCGTGTTATCTAAGGTCGACTGGAGCGAGTGGGCGACACCCATCATTCCTGTCATGAAGAAAACGTTAAGCAATAAGTCCGGGGAGCCAAGGAAGATTCGCATCTGTGGGGATTTCAAGGTGACTGTGAACCCAGTCCTTCACACAGTACAATATCCTCTTCCAAGGATAGAAGACATCTTCGCCTCACTGTCTGGAGGGAAGCGTTTTACAAAAATTGACCTAGCACAAGCATATTTGCAGATGGAGGTTGAAGAATCCTCTAGGAAGTATCTCACAATCAACACTCACAAAGGTCTTTACCAGTATCATCGATTTGGTATTCGGAGTAGCATCAGCTCCGGCGATATGGCAAAGAGCGATGGAACAAGTCCTGCAAGGGATTCTGGGGACTCAGTGTTACTTGGGACAACATCCTAGTGACAGGTGAAGATGACAGTGAACACCTTAACAACCTAGAACAGGTGCTCACTAGACTACGGGAACATGGGCTGCGAGCCAACCGCCCCAAGTGCGAATTGTTTAAGAAACAGATATCGTATTGTGGCCACGTGATTGATGAAGAGGGGTTACATAACAACCGCTTCAATTTTGTCAGGGGACTTATGTCCCCAGCGCCTGAAAATGTGTCGCAACTGAGGTCATTCCTCGGATTGGTGAATTACTATCATAAGTTTTTGCCGAATTTGTCGACAATTCTGCACCCACTGAATGCCCTGCTACGAACGGGGGTAGCATGGAAATGGAACGATGATTGTAAGTGTGCTTTTCAGAAGAGTAAGGACTTAGTCACTTCAAGGGAAGTATTGGCTCACTACAACCCAGCACTGCCAATCAGGCTGGCGTGTGATGCGTCTCCCTACGGCATTGGGGCGGTACTGTCACATAAATTCCTTGATGGTTTGGAGAGGCCGATAGCTTTTGCGTCACACTCGTTAACTTCTGCCGAGCGTAACTACGCCCAGATTGAGAGAGAGAGGCCCTCAGCCTAGTGTGGGGGGTGAAGAAGTTCAATCACTATCTGCACGGTCAAAAATTTACTCTACTAACCGATCATCAACCTCTTGTCTCCATTTTCAACCCTCAGAAGGGCGTACCGATAATGACAGCACAACGGCTGCAGAGATGGTCCCTTTTCCTAGGGGCACACCAATATGACATCGAGTACAAAGGAACTACAGCATGGAAATGCTGATGGATTGTCACGCCTACCGTTGCCGACGGTGGAAGAAGACGACCTTGCAGTGGATCCAATGGAGTTATTCCACTCGACCATAGTCGAATGTCTCCCTGTGACGAATGCAAACATAGAAAAGGAAACACGGAATGACCTGACACTATCACTGGTCTATGATTTAACGGTGAAGGGATGGCCAGCACATGGCGAGAATGCTGGCAGCAGTGGTTCACCGAGAAGAGAACCGCTGTCAGTGTGCAGAGGAACCTTGATGTGTGGATCCAGAGTAGTAATTCCACCCAAATTGAAGGATAGAGTGCTCAATGAGCTTCATGAGGGTCATCTGGGAGGGGTAAAAATGAAGAACTTAGCCAGAGCGTTTGTGTGGTGGCCGCGAATCGATAGAGAAATCGAAGAGATGACCAAGAGCTGTGCAGGATGCCAGAAGGTCCAAAACGCCCCACCACAAGCTCCTCTGCATCCATGGGAGTGGCCCTCATCTCCATGGCAAAGGGTGCACATTGATTTTGCCGGTCCCTTCATGGACTCGATGTTTTTAATTGTGGTGGATGCACATTCCAAGTGGTCAGAGGTAATAAAAATGTCCTCAACCACCACGGAAAAAACTATCGCAGTTTTACGAACCATATTCGCCAGGAATGGGCTGCCTGAAGAGATTTGCTCTGACCATGGACCACAGTTTGTGTCTGAAGAATTCCGGAGGTTCTTAAAGAACAATGGTGTTAAGCATTACACATCTGCCCCATATCATCCAGCCACTAATGGATTGGCCGAGAGGTTTGTCCAAACATTCAAGAAGGCTATCAAGGCAATGTGTAATGAAGATATACCCCTACAACACAAGGTGGACAACTTCTTGTTTGCCTACTGGAATGCGACACATGCGGTTACCAACCAAACTGCAGCCATGATCTTCAATCGAAGACTACGATGCCGCTTGGATTTGGTTAAGCCAAACGTCCGAAGAGATGTGGAGAACAGGCAGTTTCAGAATATGAATGAAAGGCCGACCAGGAGTTTTAAGATAGGTCAACCAGTTTTGGCCCGGGACTACCGCACTGAGAAATGGCAGCCAGGAACGATTTGTACACGACAAGGACCTCATGTATACCGTGGACGTTGGGGAGAGCATTGTAAGACGACATGCTGACCAGATTCTAGAGTCACTGGAAAACGTCAACTCCACACCACGATCTGATACACCTGGCAATGAAATCGACGTACCAATTGCAGCTACCGCAGAATCGGTGATATTGGAAGCAGATGAACCAAACAAAGACATTGATCCCGACTCAGCCTTGCCAGAAGAACCTGATACCCCAAAGAGGTGTTAACCAGACAGAATCAGGAAGCCTCCTCAAAGACTGAACTTATAATTGCTTAAACTTAACCAATGTATCTAGCAACTATAATTGTGATTGTAATTAGTTATCATTTAGTTGTTAAATGAATGTTATGTACTGTTTATCTAAAAGGGGAGGAATTGTTGTGTATGTCCCTTTAAGAGAATAACTGGTCTCAGACTGCAGTACCGGCAGTGACCACCCCATGTATAAAAGGCGCTAGAGAGCCTCTGTTAGTTTCGCTATTGACTTCCACCAGTAAAGACTTGTTTGTTTTCACTCCTGGTCCGTGTCTGAATCATTCACGGACTTAACACTCTTCAGCCTATTTTGGATTCCGGCCCTCTTACCCCGCTTCTGCTTGCGTTGTCTGCGCCGACTTCCGGCTGGGGAAGGACGCCACACTGGTCCCGGGGGTCGGGTGATGTCTGGAGGCAGATCGATGGCGCCGAGTGAGCCGCACGCAGTCGGCCCCGATGTTGGGGCGTCTGCCGGCTGTACAGTAGGTCTGCCCTCCATTCCCGTATCAGCAGAGTCCAGAAGAGACTCAAGGACGGTGAAAACGCTCAGTCTTGGGAGAGACAAAGCCGTTGCGTCCGTGCGCGCCGCTTTTTTTAACGAGGCCATCAATATAAGATAGTCACCAAGAAATCCAATAGGGTATTCGGAAGAAACTTCTTTACCAAAAGAGTGGTGAGAATGTGGAACTCACTACCACAGGGAGTGGTTGAAGCGACTAATATAGGTGCATTTAAGGGACTGGTTGGGGCGAATGGCCTGTTTCTGTGCCATATATCCTATGTGGTTCTCCTGCTCGTTCTCCCTATTAACATAACATTAGTCTCACTAGTGGAACCTTCAAGTACATTTCTCCCACACGTGCAATTGAGTGAAATTCTTTGCTAACTTACCCACATGTTGCTGTAACAGTGATTGTTTCCAAGTAATGTCCATAACATTTGGAGTAGTATGAAATTCTATGCAGGCTACCAGCTGATTACTTCTACCGGTTTAATAGAAATTAAATCTTAGTCATCTTTAAAACAAAAAAATCTTTCCTGTCCTGAAGTAGTGGCATATGCTGAAGTAAGGTTCTGTTGATGTGCCTTGTTACCTTTTGTGTGTGCATTTGGATAATGAATGTCTGAAGGCTCTGTTGACTCTGGCAGAGGGCATTACTGCAGAGCCCAATCCTGTCCTCCTAACATGCAGATGAACTTTTCAGAAGAGGCAATGTTTAGCGACTTACAGCTTGCTGTGTCATTTTTTTCCCCCCTTCCAGCTGGGGGATTTTGAGTCCAATTCAAATGGCCCCATCATCTCTCTGCTTAACACTACCCAACTAATTATTGGTTCATAATGCCATCATGCTTACCAGCACCAAGCCTGACTCCTCCGATTGACTCTTAAGCTGCTGTGGTAGGTAGTAAGTGTTACCTGAAGTAATACTGAGTTAACCTAGGGAATGCACTTATTATGAACACAAAATTGCAACAAACTGAAAATTAATTCCAGCAATCCATATTTAAGCCTGTTTGATGTCTGCTTGAAATGTAGGTACAATTCTACTGAGTCAGTTTAATTCACACTGCGCAGTTCCTTGACTTTCGTCCAACATTTGATTCTTGCTGTTTTGTGAAGTGTCTGATATAATTTCTTTGGCTTTGACTTGTGTCAGCACCCACTTGGTCCCTGTCACCTGTACCCATTCAGGTTAAACTATAGCTTTACAGCTGATTGCTTCGCTGGGTGAAAAGCCAAGGTACCAGGGATTTCCCGTTTTTTTTCCACTACCGACACTGACCACCAGCCAATGAATAAACAAGTGTCTGGCAAGTAGTGTGCTAGTTTGCTGCTGAGAATTTATATATTTTTTTAAAGTTGTAGTATCCCTTTCATAGAACTTTTTAAGCTACAGTAAAACACTTGTTTACATGAACAGTGGCCATGTATATTCATTTCCAGTGATTAACCAATGCAAACTGAAACAGCACTGCTGTTGCATTAGAAAGAAAAGTTAGATTTACTAAATTTAATATAAATCTATTTTCCTGCTAGCAATTTCCATTTACAGTATATGGCAATTTTAACATAGTAAAAGTCCAAAAGTGGTTGGGCAGCACAGTTAGTTGTACATTACTCGTTACAATGATTTGGCCAATTAGCTTTTTAAAATCACAACTTGGATGTTACATAGACAGTGCATCTCCAGCAATGGCATATCTCCCTGCCCTAACATCGTTGTGTCTGGAGTCCCTTAAGGATCTTTCCTTGGCCCCCTCTTTCTCACCAACATGCTGTTCCTTGGCCACATTCGACGACACGAGGTTAGGTTCCACAAGCATGCTGATCTCACTCAGCTTTACCTCTTTTCCCCCACCCCTCTCAATCCATCCACTGCTCTCTTGTCAGACTGCTTTTCAGACATCCAGTCCTGGATTAGCCAAATTTCTCCAGTTAAGCATTGAGATGACTAAAGCTATTGTCTTTGGCCTCCGCAACACACTGTCTACTCTTGCCATTGATTCCACCCCCCTCCTCAGCCACTCAAGTTGAACCAGATATTTTTTTATTTGTTCCCGGAATGTGGGTGTCGCTGGCAAGGCATTTATTGCCCTTGAAGGTGGTGGTGAGCAGCTTTCTTGAACCGCTGCAGTCCGTGAGGTGAAGGTGCTGTTAGGGAGGGAGTTCCAGGATTTTGACAACGACTATGAAGGAACAGCAATCTATTTCCAAGTCAGGATGGTGTGTAACTTGGAGGCAAATTTGCAGGTGATGGTGTTCCCATGTCCTTCTAGGTGGTAGAGGTCGCGGGTTTAGGAGGTGCTGCCGACGAAGCCTTGGCGAGTTGCTGCAGTGCATCTTGTAGATGGTACACACTGCAGCCACGGTGTGCCTGTGGTGGGGGAGTGAATGTTTAAGGTGGTGATGGGGTGCCAATCAAGCGGGCTGCTTTGTCCTGGATGGTGTCGAGCTTATTGTGTTGTTGGAACTGCACTCATCCAGGCAAGTGGAGAGTATTCCATCACACTCCTGACTTGTGCCTTGTAGATGGTGGAAAAGCTTTAGGGAGTCAGAAGTTGAGGCACTCGCTACAGAATACCCAGCCTCTGACCTGCTCTTGTAGCCATGGTATTTGTGGCTCGTCCAGTTAATATTCTGGTCAATGGTGACCCCCAGTATGTTGATGGTGGGGGATTTGTGGATAGTAATGCCGTTTAATGTCAAGGGGCGGTGTTTAAACGCTCGCTTGTTGGACATAGTTATTGCATGCCACTTGTGTGGCGCAGATGTTACTTGCCACTTATCAGGCCATACCTGAATGTTCTCCAGGTCTTGCGGCATGTGGGCATGGAATGCTTCATTATCTGAGGAGTTGCAAATGGAACTGAACACTAATCAGTGAACATCCCCACATCTGCCCTTATGATGGAGAGAAGGCCATTGATGAACCA
Source organism: Somniosus microcephalus (assembly GCF_052327205.1). Taxonomy (NCBI): domain Eukaryota; kingdom Metazoa; phylum Chordata; class Chondrichthyes; order Squaliformes; family Somniosidae; genus Somniosus; species Somniosus microcephalus. The sequence continues at coordinate 137,357,669 of NC_140987.1, read as the reverse complement.
ACTGAAGATAGTTGGGCCAAGGACACTGCGTTGATTAACTTCTGCTGCAATGTCCTGGGGCTGTGATGATTGACATCCAACAACCATCTTCCTTTGTGCTATGACTGCAGCCAGTGGAAAGTTTTCCCCCCCCCGATTCCCATTAACTTCAATTTTACTAGGGCTCCTTGATGCCACGCTTGGTCAAATGCTGCCTTGATGTCAAGGGCAGTCAGCCTCGCCTCACCTCTGGAATTCAGCTCTTTTGTCCATGTTTGGACCAAGGCTGTAATGAGGTCTGGAGCCGAGTGGACCTGGCGGAACCCAGACCGCGCATCGGTGAGCAAGTTATTGGTGAGTAAGTGCAGCTTAATAGCACTGTTGACGACACCTTCCATCACTTTGCTGATGATTGAGAGTAGACTGATGGGGTAGTAATTGGCTGGATTGGATTGGCCCTGCTTTTTGTGGACGGGACATACCTGGGTAATTTTCCACATTGTCTGGTGGATGCCAGTGTTATAGCTGTACTAGAACAGCTTGTGGCTAGTTCTGGAGCACAAGTCTTCAGCACGATAGCCGGGATGTTGTCGGGGACCGTAGCTTTTCCTGTATTCGGTGTGTTCAGCCGTTTCTTTATCACATGGAGTGAATCGAATTGGCTGAAGACTGACTTCTGTGATGGTGGGGACCTTGGGAGGAAGCCAATATGGATCAGCCACTTGGCACTTCTGGCTGACGATGGTTGCAAATGTTTTTTGCACTCATGTGCTGGGCTCTGCCATCATTGTGGATGGGGATATTCCTGGAGCTGCCTCCTCCTGCTGTTTAATTGTCCACCACCATTCAGGACTGCAGAGCTTTGATCTGATCCATTCATTGTGGGATCGCTTAGCTCTGTCTATAGCATGCTGCTTCTGCTGTTTAGCATGCATGTAGTCCTGTGTTGCAGCTTCCCCAGGTTGGCACCTCATTTTTAAGAATGCCTGGTGCTGCTCCTGGGATGCTGTTCTGCACTTCTCATTGAAACAGGATTTAAAAAAAAAAAATTCATTTATGGAATGTGGACGATGCTGGCAACACCAGCATTTATTGCCCATCCCTAATTGCCCTTGAGAAAGTGGTGGTGAGCTGCCGCCTTGAATCGCTGCAGTCTGTGTGGTGAAGGTAATCCCACAGTGATGTTAGGTGGGGAGTTCCAGGATTTTGACCCAACGACGATGAAGGATTGGCGATATACTAAGTCAGTATGGTATGTAACTTGGAGATGGTGGTGTTCCCATGTGCCTGCTGCCCTTGTCCTTCTAGGCGGAAGAGTTTGCGGGTTTGGGAGGTGCTGCCGAAGAAGCCTTGGCGAGTTGCTGCAGTGCATCCTGTGGATGGTACACACTGCATCCACAGTATGCCGGTGGTGGATGGGGTGCCAATCAAGCAGGCTGCTTTGTCCTGGATGGTGTCGAGCTTCTTGAGTGTTGTTGCAGCTGCCCTCATCCAGGCAAGCGGAGAGTATTCCATCACACTCCTTACTTGTGCCATGTAGATGGTGGAAAGGCTTTGGGGAGTCAAGAGGTGAGACGCTCACATAGCAGAATACCTAGCCTCTGACCTGCTCTTGTTACCACAGTATTTGTGGCTGGTCCAGTTATGTTTCTGGTCAATGGTGACTCCCAGGATGTGGATGTTGGTGGGGGATTTGTGGATGGTAATGCAATTGAATGTCAAGGTGAAGTGGTTAGACTCTCACTTGTTGGAAATAGTCATTGCCTGGCAATTCCCTGGCACAAATGTTACCTGCCACTTAGCCCAAGCCTGAATGTCATCCAGGTCTTGTTGCATGCGGGCTTCATTATCTGAGGAGTTGTGAATGGCGTTGAACACTCTGCAGTCATCAGTGAACATCCCCATTTCTGACCTTGTGCTGGAGGGAAGTTCATTGATGAAGCAGTTGAAGATGGTTGGGCCTAGGACACTGCCCTGAGGAACTCCTGCAGCGATGCCTTGGGGCTGTGATGATTGACCTTCAACCGCCACAACCATCTTCCTTTGTGCTAGGTATGACTCCAGACAGTGGAGAGTTTTCCCCCTGATTCCCATTGACTTCAATTTTACGAGGGCTCCTTGATGTCCCACATGGTCAAATGCTGCCTTGATGTCGAGGGCAGTCACTCTCCCCTCACTTCTGGAATTTGGCTCCTTTGTCCATGTTTGGACCAAGGCTGTAATGAGGTCGGGAGAAGAGTATTCTTGGTGGAACCCAAACTGGGCATCATTGAGCAGGTTATTGGTGAGTAAGTGCCGCTTGATAGTGCTGTTGATGACACCTTGCATCACTTTGCTGATGATTGAGAGTAGACTGATGGAGTGGTAATTGGCCAGATTGGATTTGTCCTGCCTTTTGTGGACAGGACATACCTGGGCAGTTTTCCTCATTTTCGGATAGATGCCAGTGTTGTAGCTGTACTGGAGCAGCTTGGCTAGAGGTGCGGCTAGTTCTGGAGCACAAGTTGGATCCCTGGCTTGATGGTAATGGTAGAGTGAGGGATATGCAGGGCCATGAGGTTACCGATTGTGGTGGAATACAATTCTGCTGCTGCAGTGCCCACAGTGCCTCATGGATACCCAGTGTTGAGCTGCTAGGTCTGTTCTGAATCTTTCCCATTTAGCACTGTGGTAGTGCCACACAACAAGATGGAGGACTTCATCTTCATGGGCTGTTTGGTGGTCACTGCTACCAATACGGTCATGGACAGATGCATCTGCGACAGGTAGATTGGTGAGGATGAGGTCAAGTAGGTTTTTCCATCACCTGCCGCAGGCCCAGTCTGGCAGCTGTGTCCTTCAGAACTCTGCCAGCTTGGTCAGTAGTGGTGTTACCGAGCCACTCTTGGTGATGGACATTGGTCCCCCACCCTGAGTATGTTCTGTGCCTTTGCTACCCTCAGTGCTTCTTCCAAGTGGTGTTCAATGTGGAGGAATGCTGATTGATCAGCTGAGGGAGGGTGGTTGGTGGTAATCAGCAGGAGATTTCCTTGCCTGTGCTTGACCTGAAGCCATGAGACTTCATGGGGTCCATAGTCAACGTTGAGGACTCCCAGGGCCGCTCCCTCCTGACTGTATGCCACCACCTCCGGTGGTCTGTTCTGCCGGTGGGTGATGGAGGAATCTGGGACATTGGCTGAAAGTCATACTCAGAATCCTACCTATGTCGGGCTGTTGTTTGATTAGTCTGTGGGACAGCTCTCCCAATTTTGGCACAAGTCCCCGGTCTTTGCAGAGTCGACTGGGCTGTGTGTGCTGTTGATGCCGGGTGGTCCAATCGGTTTTATTATTGCGTTTCGTAGCAGTTTGTTACAACTGAGTGGCTTGCTCGGCCATTTCAGAGGGCAGTTAAGAGTCAACCACATTGCTGTGGGTCTGAAGACACATATAGGCCAGACCAGGTAAAGATGGCAGATTTCCTTCCCTAAAGGGCATTAATGAACCAGATGAGTTTTTACGACAATCCAATAGTTTCATGGTCACCATTACTGATACGAGCTTTTTATTTCAGATTTATTTAATTAACTGAATTTAACTGCTGTGGTGGGATTTGAACTCTCCTCTCTGGATCATTAGCCCAGGCCTCTGGATTACTAGTATGCTACCGTTCCTCCTTCAGTGTCCTATTTGACCCTGAGCTGAACTTCTGATTTTTTTTAAAAATAGGCTGCCATTCTTGTGAAGGCTGAGTTTTTCTCGGGAGGTTTCCTGATTTTTGCCAGGAATTTCCACACATGGGAATTAATTTGTGACATGCAACTTCCTGGCTGAAGTGCAGTCAGACCCATTGCAGCAGTATTTTTTTCAGGTATTTATCTATCCTTTTCCCACCTCTCTGGCTGGTGAAAGGTTTCCCATTTCAGTGGGCTGCAAAGACGCTTCTTTCAGACGGTGCTGGGCTGACTCCATCCAGGGCAAAACTGTCTACTTGGCAACCAGAGAGTGAGAGAAATAAACATTAAGGGGTGACGGGTAGAGGGAAAGGGGAGAGCAATAAAGCAAGAGACTTCAATTGATCCCGTTACAAATCCAAATTAAAGTTCAGTCCCATCTGGGCCTCTGTATGAATGAAGCAGTTGGACCTTGTTTGTATTGATGTCGGATACCATTTTTGGTAAAATTAAGATGAGGCCATTTTCCAATTGCACCCAGCCAGCAAGGAGCCTCGCCGGTTGGGAATGTTTATTGGAAATTCGGGCAGGTGCTGTGCATGAGTTTCCAACCATTAATTTAAATGGTCAGAAAAATCATGTATGTTGTGTGCCCCAGATATTCACTCCCATCAGCAAGGCTTCAGCAGCAGAATGTCAGTAAATTACTCCTTCAATCAGAACAGTACAGCACAGGAGGGCAGCATTCAGCCTGTCGAGTCTGTGCCGGCTCTTTCGAAGAGCAATCCAGTTAGTCCCACTCCCCCCACCTTTCCCTATATCCCTGCGATTTTTTTTTTTCTCTCAAGTATTTATCCAATTCCTTTTGAAGGCTACCAAAGAATCTATATCTACCACCCTATCGGGCAGTGCATTCCAAATCCTAACCACTTGATGTGTAAAAACTTTTATCCTTGTGTCGCCTCTGGTTCTTTTGCCAATCGGCTTAAATCTGTGCCCTCTCATTATCGACCCTTCAGCCATAAAGGTTCTCTCTATTTACTCCATCTAATCTGTTCATGATGATTTTAAACACTGCTATCAAATCTTCTCTTTGCCTTCTCTGTTCCTGCACCCCTTATAAATTGGCTCAGAAATTCGGGTCGGGGGCTGCCCGCGGGTGTAAGCCCCCGACCTGCACTTACCTAGCGCGCCGGCCGTTGAGCTGTGGGCCCGCGTGGGATTCCGATCCTGGGCCTGCTCCAACTGCCGGCGCGCAGTGCTTGCGTATCCCAGGGGCGCAGTTAGTTCGATGCGTCCCCTGGGATCATGTGGGCCATGGAGAGCCAATGGTAGCAGGGAATGCTTCATTCATAAGTTTGACAGGAAGAGCTGTCAAACCTATAAATACTATAAGCCCCAAAACATCACTAAAACTTCAAATACATTTTTAAAATAAACTAAATTACATGAAATAACTAAACAATTTAAATTTTTGAAAAAATGAATTACATTTTCTAACAGGGCTAAAAATAAACTTGCCTTTAAAGTATTTAAAAATAATAAACTTGTGGAAAAATGTTTTAATAATTAATTCACCACTTACCTTGTTAAAAGCAGGCCTTGCGCCTGCTTTTTAAAAGTGTAACTGCTGGAGACTTGCCCTCCCGGAGAAACCTGCAAAAAAAAAAAAAAGTAGTAAGTTCAATGCGCACACGCTGCCTCTCCGGCGCACCCGTTCCACCTGTCAACCCCTTTTAGGGGAATGGAAGTGCCAGTTTCCCGCGCATGCACGAAACCGGCACTTTCGTTGGGCCTACGCGTGAGTACCCCGTGCGTACTCACGCGTTGGGACCCGAATTTCCGGTGCCTTTGTATCGTTTAGCATGTATTGTCTCTCCTCATTCTTACCAAAATGTATCGCCTCACTTTTCTGTGATGAATTTCAGCTGCCATGTGTCTGCCCATTCCACCAGGCTATCTATGTCCTCTTGATGTCTGTTGCATATCTTCCTCACTGTTTACTACACTCCCAAGTTTCATGTCATCTGCAAATTTTGAAATTCTACCGTTTCTCCCCCGCCCCCCCTCACCCAAAGTCCAGGCCATTAATGTATATCAAAAATAGCAGTGGTCCAAGTATTGAACCTTGAGGAACGCCGCTGTATACCTCCCTCTAGTCCAAAAATAGCCATTCACCCCAACTCTGTTTTGTATCCCATGCTGCTACTGCCCCTTTTATTGCACTGGCTTCAATTTTGCTAACAAGCCTAATACATGGTACTTTATCAAATGCCTTTTGAAAGTCCATATACACATCAACATCAACTACACTGCCCTCATCCACCCTCTCTGTCACCTCATCAAAAAACTCAATCAAGTTAGTCAAACACAATTTGCCCTTAACAAATCCGTGCCAGCTCTCCTTTATTATTCCATGCTGTTAATTTTCTCCCGGATTATTGTTTCTAAAAGCTTCCCTGTAATTGCCAGGTTTATCCTTCTATTTTTTTTTTGAACAAGGGTGTAACATTTGCAATCCTCCAGTCCTTTGGCACCAACCCTGTATCTAAGGAGGATTGGAAGATTGTGGCCAGCACCCCTGTAATTTCTACCCTTACTTCCCTCAGCAACCTAGGATGCATCCCATCTGGACTTACTCACTCACTTTTGAGTACCACAGGCTTTCCTAGTACCTCCTCTATCTATTTTTATCCCATCCAGTATCCCAGCAACCACCTCATTTACCATAGCTTTGACAAAGCCCTCTTGGTAAACACCGATGCAAAGTACTCATTTAGTACTTCAGCCATGCCTTCTGCCTCCACCAATAGTTCTCCATTTTGGCCTCTAATCAGCCCTACTGCTCCTCTGACAAACCTTTTACTGTTAATGTTCCTATAGAAGACCTTTTTGATTCCCTTTTAGGTTAGCTGCCAATTTATTCTCGTACTGTCTCTTTGCCCCTCTTACTTTTTTTACTTCTCTGTACTTTTCGTATTCAGCCTGATTTTTTTCCCTTGTACTATCAAGCTGACATTTGTCATACACCCTCATTTTCTGCTTCGTCTTTCGTCATCCAGGGAGCTCTGGCTTTGGTTGCCTTCCCTTTCCCCCTTGTGGGAATGTACCTAGACTGTACCCGAACCATCTCTTTAAAGGCTGCTCATTGCTCCATTGCATTTCTGCCTTCCAGTCTTTGACTCCAATTTACCCGGGCCAGATCCCTCCTCAATTCTTTAGGGGAAGGATAAGAGCCAGAAGTCGTAGTCCATGTCGGAACCAATGACATAGGAAGGAAGAGAGTTGAGGTCCTGCAGTCAGAGTTTAAGGAGCTAGGAAATTAAAAACCAGGCAATTAAAAGGTAGTAATCACTGGATTACTCCCAGTGCCACACCAGTGAGAGTAGAAATAGGAGGATATGGCAGGTTTAATGCGTGGCTAGAGACATGGTGCAGGAGGGAGGTCTTCAGATTATTGGGAGCAGTTCTGTGGCAGGAGGGACATGTTCAAGATGGACGGGTTGCACCTAAACAAAGCTGGGACCAATACCCTCACGGCAGGTTAAGTAGTGTTGTGAGGGAGGGTTTAAACTAATTCGGCAGGGGGTTGGGCACCAGGATGTAGTATTAAGTAGAAGCAAGGTGCATAGGGGACTGGGAGAGATGGTTGGAGTTAAAAATAATACAGAATTAGGTGTGATCATAGAAAATACAAAGAGGTCTAGGTTAGGTTTGGAGTGCACGTGTGTAAATGCACAAAGTGTGGTTAATAAGGCTGGTGAGCTATAGATGTAAATAGTCACGTGGAAATATGATGTAGTGGCAATAACTAGCTCAAAAAAGAGAGGATTGGATGCTTAATATTCCTGAGTACAAGGTAGTCAGGAAAGAGTGGGAAGGAAAAAAAGAGGAAGGGTAGCAGTTTTGATTAAGGAACATAGTGCTAGAATGTCATTGAGGGGTCAAAGACAGAATCTATTTGGTTGGAGGTAAGAAACGATAAAGGAACCTGGGTCATTGAGGCCAATTATAGTGTTCTATCACCACCCTAGCTGAGAGCAGTTGAAGCCATTACTTTGAGTCTGGGTTTCATCTACTCATTTAAGGGGAAGCTAGATAAATACAACAGGGAGACAGGAAAAGGAGGATATGTTGATGGGGTGAGATGATAGTTGGGAGGAGGCTCATGTGGAGCATAAACACTGGCACAGACCAGTTGAGCCAAATGGCCTGTTACTGTGCTGTAAATTTTATACTCGAGTCATTGGGGAGCCCTTCCCTGTGAACTCTGATCTTGCATTACATACTGCATTAACCAGCTTGAAAGTGCCAAAGTGCAATCAGATTTTCTTCTCCAAGATGAAATCATTGTTGCCTGCTGAGAAAAGTGAGATAATCTGAGGTAAAAGTCCATAAGAGCATGCTTGACTTTGGATAGAGGGAGGTATATCTTTGCAGAAACTACAACTTGCTCACATTGAAATCTGGGTAAAACGGCTTGGCCCGGCAAGGAACTTCTTGCCAAACTAGATATAATCTCCTTTCTCCATCCCTTTCTGCCTTCCCCTTTAACAAATATAGCACTCTATACAACAGCTGTACTCAGGTAGTGAGAGAAGGGATATTTTCAATTCTGCTGTTTGGTTATTGCAGTCTTTTGGTTATTCCAGTCTTTTGTTTATTCAGCAACGAATCCAAACATTGGGATGATGGTATGTCCGCCAAGCGAAGTGATTATGGTTAATCTACTTTAATAAATTGGTGGTAGGAGAAACGTGTTAAGATTTCAGGTGTTCTGTTCAGTTGTACTATCCTGCTTTAATGTCATTTGGAAACGGAGATGTCCCTGAAAATACATCACTTTGAAGATGAGCGAGAATCTGTAACAGCTTTTCACAACTAGCAGCAGTTAAATGAGCTGTCAGGCTAGGCTGCCTTTTCATGCTATTAGGCTGCACTTCTACCCCCTCTTCCGTCCTCCCCCACCCCCCCCCCCCCCCCCCGCAAAAAAAAAACAACCCACATTTTCCCAGCCAAGACCGCAGAAAATAAACGACTCTGGACTCTGCTCTAGGACTACACAAGCGTCTGAAGTTGACTTGCATACTCTGTGTTGCTGTCCTGTGGAGCTGTTATTACTTGGCTGAGATGAGCATCTTCCCCAGCGATGGGGGATGGCCATTAACTAAGGGCCTACTATACTGAGATCCAGTGGTGCGTATATATCTCTTATTACATTAGGGCCTGGAGTTTGCTCCATCTTCCAGGACTTCTACCCGCCCATATGGCTGTGATGTAATTCTGTCCCATTTTCCTGGGGTGAGGTAAATTTATTATGTAGGGTAGGTTTGAAGCAGTATCGGTGCTCCTGGCTGGCATGTATGTAGTTGGCATCACACAAGCTGTACATTTAGACAGCGTTGACCCTCACTGTTTATGTAATTGAGGCGGTGGTCAAACAAAGCCTTTAATGCTTCAGAGGTCCCATCAATGGCAGCCTGGACCTAGAAGAATCCGGTCATTTAGTCAAAGTTGAATGCTCATGCTTTCTTTGTAAAAATCATAGAATCTTATAGCACAGGAGGCCATTCGTCCCATCCTGCCTGTGCCAACTCTGTAAAAGAGCTATCTATTTAGTCCCACTCCCCTACTCTTTCCCCATAGCTATGCAATATTTTTCCTTTTCAAGTATATAATTTGCTTCCACAACCCTTTCAGCCAGTGCATTCCAGTTCAGAATAACTCGCTGCGTGAAATAAAGAATAGATTTGCCTTTCTAATCTAGGCTTTATTAACTTTAAAAATCCAGTAGCACATCTTTCAACACCAGTCTCCAGCCATGACTGGAGAGAACTGAATTTAAGATGGCCACCACAAATCACCTGACATCCACTACCAATGAGTTTACAGCATATATCTCATGGTAGAAACAAACAACCAATTACAATACTTCTTACTAACACAGACAACAACCACCCCATTCACCAATCACAATACTTCTTATTAAACATAGGAAATAATCACCACACTGCGTAAAAAAAAAAAAAATTCTCCACTCCCCTCTGGTTCTTTTGCCAATGATCTTAAATCCGTGTCCTCTGGTTAGCGAACCAACTGCCAGTGGAAAAAGTTTTTCCTTATTTACTCTATCAAAACCCCTCACAATTTTGAACCCTTCTATTAAATCTTCCCCTTAACCTTCTCTGTTCTAAGGAGAATAACCCTAGTTTCGCCACATAACTGAAGTCCCTCATCACTGGTACCATTCTAGTAAATCTCCTCTGCACCCTCTGTAAGGCCTTGACATCTGACATCCTTCCTAAAGTATGATGACCAGAATTGAACAGAATACTCCAGCTGAGGCCTAACAAGTGATTTACAAAATGTTAGCATAACTTCCTTGCTTTTATGCTCTCTGCCTTTATTTATAAAGCCATGGATCCCACATACTTTAACAGCCTTATCAACTTGTCCTGCCACCTTCAAAGATTTGTGTATGTAAACCCTCAGGTTTCTGTTCCTGCACCCCCTTTAAAATTGTATAATTTAGTTTATATTGCCTCTCTTCATTCTTTTTTCCAACATGCATCAATGCTTTTGCTTTCAGTGAAATGGATGCAATCAATCACCTCTATTCAAGCTGGCAGTGCAGTAATAGTAGAGGATACATGGAATACATACTTTGTGGGGAACCACCTCAAAATATCAATAACTGGAGCAGAAATCTCCCCTCTCTAACCTCGAGCACCGAGGCCAACTTCAGTACCCTTGCTGGTTGAGATCAGCTAACTAAAGACTCACTGAGGATTGAACCTGGACCTTTTTGGTCTGCTTGAATTAGGTACTCACTGGATAAATTCTCTGAGCCTACAGATCACCAGAAGTCTCCGGTTTTGACCTTGTGTTAAGTTAGCTAATCTCATTCTACCAATTTTGATCTGAAGCATTTCCATCAATAGCAGTTAAGATTAAGAAAGAACTTGCATTTGTATTGCACCTTTCATGATTTTAGGACATCCTAAAGCGCTTCACAGCCACTGAAGTACTTTTCAAGTGAAATTGAACATATGAATTAGGAGCAGGAGTAGGCCCTTCGAGCCTGTAATGTAGTGGCTAGTATGCTATAATTAACAAGTGTACGTAGGTTTACATCTGCAATTCTCAACAGTGGCTTCCCGATCTCAGAAGAAGATGCTACGTACATCTGATGTGGCGAAGAAAATTAATTAAGAGGGCTAGACTGGTACTAGTGTATTAATTAATATGTTTATGGGAGGAAGGAGAAGCAGAGAACAGAACAGCTAGTTAAGGCCAAAGTTTCTATTGAGAGTGCAGGCCAAAAAAAAACCTTGCATTGAATATTGATGGACCAAAAAGTGAAGAGGGGTGATGGTGGGTGCTAGCTGGACAACAGAAGGGCCTCCATTAGGAACAGTGGTTTGGTGTATTTTAGTTTCTGTATACTGATTGAGAACTGCACTTCATAAGCTGTTACTTGTCAAGAACATAAAACTCAGCCAATATGCATGGTCCAAAATGAAAGTCCAACATAAACTAAAGAGCTCCTGCTACAAATCCAGCATGTGGCAGGAAGTCACTTACATAATCAATTAATGCTTAAAGCCTTTACCTCAAAGGCAAAAGTTTAAAATTTGTGGACACATTCATACATGATGGAAAAATAAGTGTTTCAAAAATATTAATAAGGCAACATGTTCCTACAGAAATATGGACAGTTTAGATTGAAGGAAGTACAACTGTAAGCAAGCATATACATACTTTCACTCGTGTAGTCTCGGCTCAGTCCAACTCCAAGGACTCTATTACCAAAACTCTGATCTACAGCTAATATTTTCAACTTTTTAAAAACACTATTCAGCCATGGGGATTTCAGTACAATCACTGGACACTTCTGAAGACGATCTCCCATTGCAAGTGCACCAGTACACTGGAGCAGCAACATAAAATGGTCGTTCATGTGGTCCTTCCCTTCTGTATTTCCCCTCCCAATGCAAACTACTAAGCTCCTGTATCTCAGCTGCTTATTTATGGGAAAGCACTGACGAGAAACCAAGCATCGGCCACAGGGTGAAATTGCCAAGAGCTCTCGCTGCCCCGATTGTGCACTTCCTCGAGGCTTGTTCAGAGCATCATTGGCAGAGATCTCATAGAGAAATGGAGCATCTCTGCCTGAGATGCACTTTGGAGAGAGGCCGGGGCAGGGGTGATATTTGAGGACTGTATTGGCTTTGGCTGTGATGCTCTGTCCTCCCTCTATGGTTGAATAGTCTGGCAACAGTCGCTGCCAAGGTTCATACATGAATAATGGCTACTTGGGTGAAGTGCTAGAAGGCACTGAATTTAAGAGCAGATTTTTTTGTCATTGTTTTTGGAAAATCCCACCTGCTGAAAAGGGGAAAACGACAGGATTAAGTTTGCTGCCAAGGTCTCAAACTGTTGCATACTAACTGATCTGTTTTGTAACTCAAAACGAGAGCAAATATTTAGCATGGACATGGTAGCCACTCTGTTTGCTTCTATCCCACAGGAGCATGTCTGTATACAAGCAAAACCAGCACTGTCCACCCTCACTACTGTGCAGTTTTAGTTGGCACCTACAACTGCTCTTGTCCAATTTTCTTCCAGTATGATTGGGTACGAGCTAGAGCTTGACCTACTGATGCTGCTGTTCCCAGCCAGGTGGCAGCAGCAACAACTTGCATTTATATAGTGCCTTGTAACATAGAAAAATGTCCCAAGGTGTTTCAGGAGGTGTAATTAGACAAAAATGGATGCCAAGCCAAAGGAGGTGATTATGCTCTTTAAAAATAACGGTGAGGCTAACGGTGCTCTGTTATTTATGTGCAAATCAAACTGCAACATCCGACGACCGCACGTGCACAGTTAAACACGGAAATCCAGAAGTTGATGTCTGAGATGCCCTGCTCCTCAAAGCTTCCTGAACATAGCAGCTCGCCATCTGACTCGCAGCTCAAATACATTGAACGGTGCAAAGTTGTTGTACTTACCTCAGATAGGACCGAAACTCAATCAAAAAAGTTAGCTTGTCCATTCACATATAAATACCCTTTTAACAGCATAGTAAGTCTTAATTACTGCTATATAACCACTCTGGCACTAAAAATTAACTTTTTTTACAAGTGTGGAGTCCCATTCAAATTGTTGGAGATTTAAAAAAAAATGTAATACTTTTTAAATGTTTTAAATTTTTCTCCCCTCAATCCAATCTTTCTTTCCCTTTATTTTGCTTTCTGCATCTGATTTGATGTTGAATTCAATATTCCAGTTTACACTTCCTGGTTCAGACTCTGCGCTGTTCATTAATGATTCTTCAATCTGATTGTTTAAGGAGATGCACAGTTGCTTGCTTTGTTCACACAGATCTCTGATGCCCAGTAGAGAGCGCTGTACTTTTTTGCTGGTTGACTGACTGGAAATTGCTGTGCAAAAGCCCATAGAAAGTCTATGGGCAAGTATAAGTTAATTTGCTGCTCAAAGCAAAATCTGGCCAATTAGGAGGGCAGAAGTGACTAGGCAGAGTAATTTAGAGAAGGAATTCCAGAGTGTCAGGCCTAACAGCTGAAGTCATGGCTGTCAATATTGGGGAGATGGGGATGCACAAGAGGCCAGAGTTTGAGGAACTGAGATGTCTGAGAGGGGGTGTAGTTGTAGGGCTGCAGGAGGTTATAGAGCGGGGATGAACCAAGGCCATGAAGGGATTTAAACATGAAGAAAATTACTTTAAATTGGAGGCATTGGGTGACCGGGCGCCAATATAGGTCAGCAAAGAACAGGAGTGATGGATGAGCAGGACTTTGTGCAGGATATGCTGCGGCAGCAGAGTTTACATAAGTTTACAGAGCATGGAAGGTGGGTGGCTGTCCAGGACAGCATTAGTATAGTCAAGTCTGGATGTGAGAAAGGCATGGTGTTTCATCAGATGGGCTGACGCAGGGATGGCGATGTTATGGAGGTAGAAGTTGAAGGTCTTTGTGATTGGAGAGGATATGGGGTCAGAAGTTGCGAACAGTTTGGTTCATTTGTGGCACTTTATTCAGCATAATTTAGAAGAGGAGGAGACGTAGAATATTTGTACCAACAGCATCTGCTGTAATGTTTACTGTAGAGTAGCCACTAGACATTCAGATTTACTAATTCATAAAAGAAATACATTTGTTTTCACTTAGTGCTACAGCTGTGGCTCAACAGGTGGCACTCTTGCCTCTGAGTCAGGTCATAGGTTCAAGTCCCACACCACAGACTTTGAGCACATAGTCTAGGCTGACTTTTTAGTACAATACTGAGGGAGTGCTGCGCTGTCGGAGATGCTGTCTTTCAAATGAGATGCAAAACCGAGGCCACGTCTGCCCCTCAGGTGGATATAAAAGATCCCATGGCACTATTTCGAAGAGCAGGGGAGTTCTCTCCAGTATCCTGATCAACATTTATCCCTCAACCAATAACACTATCTCATTGCTGTTTGTGGGATGTTGCTGTGTGCAAATTGGCTGCTGCATTTCCTACATTATGTGGCTTGTGTGCCCTTGAATATAGAAGATTAAGGGGTGATAGTGAGGGTTTGAAGGAGTTATGCACATGTGGTACATCAATGTTGTAGAAATGTTTATTTTTATCGGATCTTCTGAAAGGCGACCAAAGTGGTGGTAAATTGTCAAGTTCATTCTGTGGTCATATGGCACAACATATGGTGTTGGTGAGACTGAGGTTGAAGCTTGTTATTGATTTGAGGTTAACATCTACCTAAGAAAAACATTTTGATGGGTGTTTAAAGAGCCTCCTTTGGTGAAGTGGCCTGTATTTTATTAAATATACCTTTTATGGGAATTGTGCAGGACTGAGAACATGGTCCTGTTTCCAGAATCTATTCTTTGAAATATGGAAGCTGTTAAGGAATATTAAAGATTTCTCTGTGTTCCCCTCTTACCACAAATAAGATGGACAATATTGCTCGTTTTTACCTCTACTTGTGTCTTTTTAAAGAGCCACAGTAGAAAGATGTGATTGAATTCTCTTATTTCTCCCTCAGCTCATCCACTTGCAAAAAAATGAGTGCAGCTATTTCTAATAATGGAAGCTGGATGTTATCCTATTATAGTGATGCCATTAAGTTGTAGTTTGTGGCTTCCTGCATACAAACGGGAATTGCACTTCAAACAAATTATAGTTGATTTTCTCTTATCAAAAGGGTGTTGAGATACCGCGGCAAACGTGGGAGCCGAGACCAGAGTTGATGGAACACAACTGCTTTAATTTACATCATAGCAAAAACAAGTGCTTAAAAAGCCCGCGCAACCACTTAAATACTCCCCAGACAGGAAGTGCTCCTGGCAGCCTGTCCCTACGGGAAACAAGCTGCCGGAGGAAAGGGCCCACGGCTGGGGGTGGCTGCTGCCGGCAGTGCGCCTGCGTAAACTGTCCGTGCCGCCGTGAGCGGATTATGTCCAATGGTGGCATGTCGCCACAAGGGCAACTTTCCAGACATTAGTACTATAGTAGATTTCAGTTGCAAGTTACTGATCAAATCCTCAATAAACGCTGAATTTGTATAAATGTAGTGAGTAGGCATAGTCCTCCATTTAAGGGCATGGAAACAATATGATCGGGCAAGGTGCTGCAGATCTTGTTTCTTTAAATAAAACAAATGTGACCAGACATCAGCAAGCACCAGAGGGACTTGAAACAACGGAACAATCTTTACTGAAGGATTTAATTCTTTTCATTGTGCTCTGCTGCTGGTCAATAAAGAAAGACAGACTTGCATCTATATAGCACCTTTTAATGACCTCAGGAAATCTCCAAGTGCTTCACAATCAACTTTTGAGGTGTAGTCACTGTTATGTAGGCAAAATCGTTAGCTGATTGTTTGTGGGATCTTGTGTGCCAATGAGGTTAAATAATCAGTTAAACTGTTTAGATGCTGTCGGTTCACCAGGAGAATTCTTCTGCTCTTTCTCATGGTGTCTTAGGATCTCATTGCATCTCCACAGGCAGGCAGGACCTCTGTTTAACATATCATCTGAAAGAAAGCACTTTCGACAATGCAGCAGTTCCTCAGTGTTGCACTGAAATATTAACCTAGATTATGTGCTCCAGTCCAGGAGGTCTTGAACCCTTGAGCATCTGACTCAAAAAGAGGAGACTGCTACCGTTGACTGAAGCTGATCTGCTTGCACGATTAATCTTGCCTGATAGCAAAATTTACTGTGTGTTTCTACCCCAGCAATTGCTAATCTCTGCTTTCTATTATTTTGTTTTGATGGCAGGTGGAATGGATACAGCAGCAGGTGGTAAAAAGACGGATAAAGAGAGATTTTAAAGCTGGAGCTTCTCAATATCCTTACTTCAATGATCCCAAATGGCCAAGCATGTGGTACATAGTAAGTTTTTGATAAATTGCGTTAATCTATTTGTATCTGGTTTTATTTAATTCCCTCCCCCCCCCCCCCCCCCCCCTCCCCTCCCCTCCCCTCCATTCTTGCTCTTTTTACACTGCTCTGTGGTGACTTTCAACAAGCCAGTTTTACTGGCCTTGTTATACAGAGGCATTTGCATCCTTTGTGTGGAGCCCAAAGCTGCACACACCATTCCAACTGTGGTCTTACTAAGGTTTTTATATAGATTCACCATTACATCTCAACTTACATTCTGTTGTTTCGTGCCATAAAACCAATGTTTTAGTAATTTTATGGTCCTATCCACTTGAGGTGCTGCTTTTAATACCTTGTGTATCTGACACCACCCCCGCCTCCTACCCACCCAATCCCTTTGCTCTTCCACATCACCCAACCATCCCCCATTCTAAGTATTTTTATCAAAATGAACCACCTCACATTTACTGACATTGAATTTTCATCTGTCACTTTTTTGCCATTTCCATCATCATCCTTTTGTCCTTCAAATTATTTGCTACACCTCCTATTTTAGTGTTGACTTTGTTCTGGCATCTGCACGAATAATTGGACATTCTTGTAAAGTGGAAAAGTACAGCTAATATTCTTGCCGAAGGGAGAAGGGCAAGATGTTGTATAATGGAATAGCTGCATATATAGGCAGGTTTCAATTCAATTCACAACTCTGGACTCTTAACTAAATGATGGAATTAATATTAAATAAAAGTGACCTCTTAATATTTTTAATTCATCACATCAGCTGCGCATTAGTCCTAGCTTGTGCAGAGTGGTCTCGTCGCTGGTTGCTGTTGAGAAGGTTCATGGTTTTTTCCTTCTCTTTGAGAGGGCACTTTTGTTGACTGCAAAGTTTGGTTATTATATTTGACAGTAACTTAAACCTTTTTGTTTCTCCACCCATTAGCACTGCAATGATGACACTCACCACTGCCAGTCAGATATGAACATAGTAGGAGCCTGGCGGAGAGGCTACACTGGCCGAAATGTAGTGGTAACCATTCTTGATGATGGAATTGAGAGAAACCACCCAGACCTGCAGCAGAATTATGTAAGTGATTTTTTTTTTCATCTGATCCTTCAAACAAAAATCTCACATTTGACAAGTGTGCTATCAAGATTTATTTGGGTCAAGGTGTGAATTGGAGTTACTGCACTGAAGGAAAACAAAATAATCAAGCTTATGGGGAAAGGGGTGGGGGAGTGGGACTAGCTAAAGTTCTCTTGCAGAGAGTCAGCACGGGCTGAATGACTGACTGCCTTCCATGCTGTAACCATTCTATGATGAGGTTCCAGAATTTGTTGCTCCTTCTTTGTGAACCCATAATCATTCCTACAAGTGAAATTTGAGCTCACGCACCCATTATATTGCGGCACATGCTTCTGATGATTATAAAACAAGGTTCTACTTTAGTTGGACAATAAGGGATAATCATGGTGTCCTGATTGGTTTGTTCACCTTACCCCAAGGGCCCATTGCAAATTAAAACATGCAATCTCATTAGGTTTTTAATGACTTTCCATTTTTTGAATATATTTAATAATCTGTAAGCAGTATGATGTTGAACGTCGACCAGTCTAATGATCACTGATGTAGCATTAAATGCATAAACAAAATATTGCATATTTCTCCCACGGGCGCTGTAGGGAAAGGTATTACTTTTTCCCACATTCCCATCTCGCCCATGAGCTGGACAGGATACATTTCCAGTCACACACATTCCACTTTGGCCATTTCAATTTGAGATTCAAATGTGGAATCTCCACTAATAGTGGAACAAATTTACTCCTTGTTTCCTTTATTGGGGAAATACATTTACTGCTTCAAGCTCTCTTTCTCCTACCCCTTTCCTTGCATACCTAATAATAATGGTATTGTTCCCCATCAATAAAGGTGGGAAATTGCATGTTTATTTATTCATATGTGAACTTGTTACAATATGGTTTCTTGGGGGGGTTTATCCCTGTCATTCTTATAGTAGGCCAATGAAAGTGGTGGATATAAGTTGTGCATAGCCAATAAAAGAATCTCCATTTATATAACACTGTATCACATCCTAAATGCTTTAGGATTGTTTTTGAAGTGCAGTCACTGGTGTAGGCAAGCACGGTAGTCAAATTGCACACAGCTATTTTCCACAAACAGCAAATGAGATGAATGATCAATCTGTTGTTTGGTCGTTGTTGAGGAAGGACTATGGGTCAGGACACTTGGGGACCTATGCAGATAGTGCCATGGGACCTTTCACATCTGCCTGAGCAGGCAGGGACGAGGCCTTGGTTTAATGTCTCATCTGACGATGCAGCACTCTGTATTGAACTGAAGTGTGAAGTCAACTAGAACTAATTAAGAAAAGCAGCTGAACTGTCTCATTGGCCTTGAGTACCAGTCCTGCTTGTAGAAAGTTAGAACAGTGAAATTGTGCTGATGGGGGTGGAGTTTGTCATCTGACAGGAGAGTTTGGAGCTAGGGGCACTTTGAATTCTCCCTCTTCCATGTTCCTAGTCAATTTCCTTTCCTTTGTAGGCCAGTAGCTAATTAAACCATTAGATGCAATTAGAACACTGTTAAATAAAGAATTAAACCTTTACCCGATTAACTTGAGATTCCTTCAAGTGGCTGAGGCCAATTTTCTTTGTTGAAACAACTCATTTAAGGTTCCAAAATCCATCTTTATCAAACCATTTCCAAAGGGTGCTGGTTCTTGCTTTTTCTATAGTTGGACTCCTGTAATATAGAGGTCCCCACCATCAAAGAAGCTAGTCTTCAGCCAATTCGATTCACTCCACGTGCTATCAAATGGTTGAGCGCACTGGATACAGCAAAGGTTATGGGCCCTGACAACATCCCGGCTATCATGCTGAAAACTAGTGCTCCAGAACTAGCTGCGCCTCTAGCCAAACTGTTCCAGTACAGCTACAACACTGGCATCTATCCGACAATGTGGAAAACTGTCCAGGTATGTCCTGTCCACAAAAAGCAGGACAAATCCAACCTGGCCAATTACCACTCCATCAGTCTATACTCAGTCATCAACAAAGTGATGGAAGGTGTCATCGACAGTGCTATCATGCGGCACTTACTCACCAATAACTTGTTCACTGCCCAGTTTGGGTTCCGCCAAGACCACTCTGCTCCCGATCTCATTATAGCCTTGGTCCAAACATGGACAAAGGAGCTGAATTCCAGAGGTGAGGTAAGCGTGACTGCCCTTGACATCAAGTCAGCATTTGACCGTGTGGGACATCAAGGAGCCCTAGTAAAATTGAAGTCCATGGGAATCTGGGGGAAAACTCTCCACTGGCTGGAGTCATACCTAGCACAAAGGAAGATGGTTGTGGTGGTTGAAGGTCAATCATCACAGCCCCAAGATATTGCTGCAGGAGTTCCTCAGGACAGTGTCCTAGGCCCAACCATCTTCAGCTGCTTCATCAATGACCTTCCCTCCAACATAAGGTCAGCAATGGGGATGTTCGCTGATGACAATGTTCAACGCCATTCACAACTCCTCAGATGTTGCATGCAGGCATGGACTGCTTCATTAAGACCTGGATGACGTTTAGGCTTGGGCTGATAAGTGGCAGGTAACATTCGCACCACAGAAGTGCCAGGC
Organism: Somniosus microcephalus; assembly: GCF_052327205.1. NCBI lineage: Eukaryota > Metazoa > Chordata > Chondrichthyes > Squaliformes > Somniosidae > Somniosus > Somniosus microcephalus. Next base: position 137,337,998 of record NC_140987.1, on the reverse strand, counting down.
AATGACTATCTCCAACAAGTGAGAGTCAAACCATGGCATTACCATCGCTAAATTTCCCCCCCCCCCCCCCCCCCCCCACCAACATCCTGGGGGTCACCATTGACCAGAAACTTAACTATACCAGCCAAATAAATACTGTGGCAACAAGAGCAGGTCGAGGCTAGGTATTCTGCTGTGAGACTCCCCAAAGCCTTTCCACTATCTACAAGGCACAAGTAAGGAGTGTGATAGAATACACTCGACTTGCCTGGATGCGTGCAGCTCCAACAACACTCAAGAAGCTTGACACCGTACAGGACAAAGCAGCCCGCTTAATTGGCACCCCATCCACCACCTTAAACATTCACTCCCTCCACCACCAGCGTGCCGTGGCTGCAGTGTGTACCATCTACAAGATGCACTGCAGCACCTCTCAAACCCGCGACCTCTTCCACCTAGAAGGACGAGGGCAGCAGGCGCTTGGCAACAACACCACCTCCAAGTCTCTCTCCATCCTGACTTAGAAGTATATTGCCGATCCTTCATCATCACTGGGTCAAAATCCTGGAACTCCCTACCTAACAGCACTGTGGGAGTACCTTCACCACACTGGCTGCAGCGGTTCAAGAAGGCGGCTCACCACCACCTTCTCGAGGGCAATTGGGATGGACAATAAATGCTGGCCTTGCCAGCGACGCCCACATCCCATAAACGAATTTTTAAAAAGTGTCTACTCAAATACAGGCCATTTGGTGCAACCAATCTGTCGCTGTTTACCCTCCATGCAAGCAAATAGTTCTAATCACGTCTACCACTCTGTTCCTATACCCCTTCAACCTCTTTTGCCTTCATCCAACAATCCAATCTAATCTTGAATGTTGACATAGTTTCAGCCTCAAACGCTAACCCTAGAAGTGAATTCCACAGCCCCTCAACTCTGCACGAAGAAGTTTCTCCTACTCTGTTCTAAATCGCTAACATTTAATCTTGTTTCTATGGCCCTCGTTCTTGACCCCACAACTACTAGAAACAGTCTGCTATCTACCCTGTCCCATTCTTTTATTGCACTTCTATTATTATATGACCTCATAATCTGTTCTAGTGGAAAAACGTGCATTTTTAAGTCTGTCTTATTTGTATTTCCTCTTACCAGGCAGCATCCTAGTGAAACTGTGTTGTACTTTCTAAAGCCTCAAAATCCTTCCTATAGTGTGGATACTGCATGCAGTACGATCTTAAGGTTTTATATAGGCTCATCATTACATCTTGGCTTTCATGTTCATTCCTTGAAATAAAACCTAGAATTCTATTAGTTTTTTCACAACCTTATCAACCTGAGCTGCTGCCTTGAATGTTCTGTGATCTTGTTCCCCCAAACCCCTCTGCTCTTCCATAGCACCAAGCCTACTTCCATTGAGTATAATTACTGCTGTTATTTCACTTACTAAAATCCTATTATCTCACACTTACTGACACTGAATTCCATCTGTCACTTTTTAGCCTATTCCCCATTTTATTAATATACCGTTGTAATTTTCTTTGGTCTTCTAAAGAATGAACTACACCTATTTTCTCCCTTCTGACATTTTTTGGGGGTAGTTTGCTGTCATCTCCCTAATTCCATACCCCTTAATTTTCTCCAGTAATCTCCCCATTGGTACCTTGTCAAAGGCTTTCATAAACTCCATGTACACTACATCCACTGCATTTTCCCTCCTCCGCCATGTCTATTACCACCTCAAAGATTTCTATAAAAGTTTGTCGAGATCGATTGTGCCGGTTGAAATCTATGCTGGCTGCTTCTAACTATTTTCTTTTCATCTATAAATGTGATAATTTCATCTTTAATTAAAGATTCTTATTAAAATTGTCCCTGTTACAGATGTTAAGCTAACAGGCTTGTAATTAAGCAACTTTTCTATGGTTCCCTTTTTAAAAATGTGTACTGCATTGGCTATTCTCCAGTCCTTTGGCACACATCCACACTCAACAGAGCCCTGAAACATATAATTTCTAGGGCCAGTTCAATTTGGTCCCTCAGCACCTTCAGGATCCTAGGATGTATCCTGTCAGGCTGACGGAAAGTAACTCTGCACTTCTGCAACAATGAAATAAACAAAATGCTGGAAATATGCAGCAGGCCAGTCAGTATCTGTAAAGGGAAAAGACAAGTTAGCATATTTTGGGCATGTAACCTTCAGGACTGTTCTGATGAAGGTTACATACCTTATAACCCATCTTTTCTATGTACAGCTGTTGCCTAGTGTCAAGTTTTCTGTTTCTATTTCACGTTTCCAACATTTGCTGTTTTTCATCTCTTATCTATAATGATGCTGGCTGCCAAAAATTGTTGGCTGAAACTGTTGGACTAGCTTTAGTATTTTCAGTAATCTTGGAATAATTCTGTGCATGAAATGGAGTGCATAGTCCAAAGCCTGGTTTATTATCTGCTCATAGAAGGGGGGTGGGGGAGGGTGCTATTGACGCATGGTTCCCATCAGTTCTTGTGTGGCTAAGTTGAATCATTTATGCATGGAAAACCTTTTAAGAATGCATGAATTGGACAGTGGCTTTATTTATTAATGCGGTTGTGTGTTTTTTTTTCTCCCCTTGCTGTAGGATCAAATGGCTAGCTTTGATGTCAATGGAAATGACTGGGATCCCATGCCTCGATATGATGCCAGCAATGAGAACAAGTAAGGGAAATGTCTGTTTCTGTTTGGGCACCAATCTTTCACAAACATTGAGATATTGGCTTGATGCTGAACAACTTGTATTTAGCATTGCTTTTCTTTTTTAACACACACAAAATGTGGAATTTAGAGTTCAGTTGCTCAACATCCCATAATCTACACCAGTCATACTTTCAACATGAGTGTCTCTTACCAAATAAGTTCAAACTATTCACAGGGTTGCACAAATACGAGCAGATAAAAATGTAATGGGTAATTTTCCAACTTCATTCTCCCAGATTCGAGCCGTGCCTGCCAGAAGCATCTATCTGATGTTCAGAAATAATTTCAATAGACGAAAAATCGTACGCTCCCTGCCTCATATGTAGTTGGAACATTACCCTTATGCAAGTAAACATACACACTCGTGCTTCACTGGTAGGGTAATGCCACACCTTACATGAATAATTTTGTTCACTTCATGCAGTTTCTTCATGCAGCTTCAAGAACTGTGAAGTGTCGAATTCTCCACTGTTGAACTTGAGTGTTCATTAACAACTAAAATTTGATCGATAACTACCGCAATGATCTGCTGTAAACAGTTGCAGATCCTCAATAGCTTCTCTTAAGAGGACTCTTATTTTTGCTGTTTGGAATTCGGGAAGCCTGATGTCTGGAAAATGGCTCCCGGCGTTTATCCAGCTAAATTTGTAGTCTGGCAGCAGACTTGTAGATCCAGGTAACACTGGGCTTAAGTCTGTCACCAGTCTGTGGAAACTAGATTTAGGAACATGCATGTCAGGAGTTGGCGAGTTGATACTGGGTTCCTGAAATCTGAATTTAAGGAAGACCGATTTAATAAAAGCAGTTTTAGTTTTTATTGATTTTCCAAAGTCGAATTATGCACCTGGAGTGCGTGCCTAAATTTTAAATGATGTTATCCTTGTAATATGTTCTTTTGAGGAGGAATAGATGAATCTCATAAACCCAGTTTTGATTTTTGGAGATGGGGCATACAATTTTGACATCTTTATGCAGTAATATTTAATTTTAATCTTTCAAATTTGAAACACACGGCAACCTGGTATCCTTCAAAAGTCCAACAAAACCAGTATAAAAATCCATGTCAACATTCACATATAGCATACGATATAATGGTAATGAATGCAGAGGAATTCGAGAGAGCAGACTGAAATGGCTTTAATCTGGTGAATTGAAGAAAATGTTGGCGGTTTTTCCTTGTAGAAATTATCCTTTATTTAAATATTGCCTGTTGATCTGTATTAAATTTGGGACTTCTTCTGTGATCACTGGAATAAAAGTTGAATCTGTAATTACGAAGACTTTAGACACTGGGTTAATAAGAAATGTTTTTTCTTTTTGATTGTCCCTTTGTTACCTTTCTAACGTGAACAATAGCTTGAAAGGCAAATGCAACTGTTTGTGTTTTAATTTTTTTGAGTACTTCAGTTTTTTTTTTCATGACCCTGTAACTTTGTTTACAGTTGTTTCTTGGACAGTGGCCAGTAATTGGGTAGTGTAATGTTACAAACTGCTATGTACAGTTGTGGAAAATGTAGGGACCTCGGTGCTGATGTGTGAGTCCTGAAAAATTCTTGCCCTCTTGCACAAAGCTCAGTGTGTTCAGCCTACTAGAGTAGCAGTAGAATTGCTGGGTATTTTAGCAACTGCATAGCTATTGAGGCTGTGAGCTGGCAGTTTTGTGATGGACATTCTCTAAGCCCTCCAATTGCTGACCTGGTTCTTAAGTTATTTACAAGTCCTTAACTGAACAGTTTAAATTAAAAAGATGTGCTCTGGTGGATGCCTTGTATACTTGGAAAAGTGCAGCCAGTGTAATTTACTTGAATTAAATTCTGAAAAACTTTTTTTGTTAACAAACTTTTTGCTACTATAGATTTATTACTTGTACCCACTCCCAACACCTAACAAATAGAAGGGAAAGAGGTGAAGGAGTTTGGTACAACAGTACTTTATTGTAAATCAAGTAGTTACCAATAGCAACAGATGCATCCAGCTCTTGGCCATTTCAGTCGCATACACAAATGGATGCAGAAGGTCCTTTGCCCATTTGATATCCTTCCAGAATACCAACTCTTATGTCTTCCCATTACAGCATTTAGTCAAAACCCTTTAAAATCCAATTCAGGGATTTTTTTTTTTTTTTTACTGTATTCTTAATACTGCCCCCACCACCCCCCCCCCCCAAATTTTTTTTAAAAAAAAAGGTTTTTGTGGATGCAAATTGTGGCAGAAGAAAAGGGACATAAAAGCAGAAAATGAGAAATCCTGGTGGTATTTATTGTATAAATGTCATTTGATTTAAACAGGCAAAAGTGCCAGAGATAATCTGTACAGATTTGAACTTTGGAAAGGGGGAGGAGAAAATGGCAAATTGAAAACATCCATAAAGGCCTCTGATTGGACTCTGTTCAGAAAAAAAATCCAAATCTGACTCGTAACTGAAATGAAAAACATACTTGTCGGAATCTGCAGCAGCATTTTTTGTTTGACCACACTAAGCTCCATTCAACCCAATCAAACTCTGGGGTACAGAGTGTATGCACACTCAAGTAATGACAGTAAGATGTGGATTGTTGGCCTGCCTGTAGTGTTGGAAATACCTGCTGTCATTCTAGTCATACTTGGTGTATAGTGCTGACTGGCACAACTGTTGTGACTAGCAGTGGTCTTCCAGAAATGATCTGGTTTTACACATTATAGTCTCAAAGTCTAAGCAGAATGATATTCCTAATGCAAGCTGGAGCTATGATATGTCATAGATAAAGAAGCTTTCAGGTGTGGATGTGATTTGATCAAGGAAAAGAAATATGCTGCATTTGAACATCATGCCAAAATAGTCATAATTACTTTGGTACAGAGGAGGATTTGAAATCAAGTAGTCCTTTACTATAATGTACAAATAGTTTTTTTTAATGAAGGAGCACCCATTTTACACTTGGTACACTTAAATACAAAGTTCTCTGCTTGACTTAGGATATTTGGAAGTAATATTGAATTGACAGCTCATTAGAAATGAAGCTAATTAATATTTGGTGGGTAGGGGGAGGAAAAGTGATTTTGGGAAGTGGAATTAGACTTTTTAAAAAGATGATTGGTTTTTTTTAGAAGGGAGGTGCAGGGCAGTTACTTTTTTAAAACTTTGATGCATCTGTTCCTTTGCCTCACTGGGTAAACACACTGTATGGTGTGATACTGAGCTGCATTGATTAAAAAAGGCCCCATATTCAATTTGCTATTTATCTGTGCTGATTTTAGCTAATCTCAACTGGGTTCATGCAATTGGCCACCGTTTTGGGTTTGGCAGGGATGTTCCTCTACGATGAAGAGACTTCAACTTGTCGTAGCATCTAGCCCTAGGAGACCAGCTAATCGGAGTTCTTTCCAAAATCAAGTGAAGTAATATTGAATAGACAACACATCAGCAATTAAATTAATTAGTATTCAAAATAGTGATCTTGTAGAATGGAATTGCAATTTTTAAATTAAAAGTATATCGGCATTCTTATTTTTGTGAGGGGGGGGGTGCCAGGGTTTGGGGGCAGAGAAAGACCTATAAATGCCAAAGGTTTAGCCTTTGAGGATCCAGATTACATATATGTTCACCAACCTTTGATTAATGTGATTAATATAAACAGAAAATGCTGGCAATACTAAGCAGGGCAGGCAGCATATGTGGAGCGAGAAACGGTTAATGTTTCAGGTCAATGACCTTTTGTCAGAATACGTGGTATTTTGTTCTGCCAGCTATTTTGTCTTGAATAGTCGGCATTTTCTAGTAGAGGTTCGCATCCATTACTGATGCACTGACTTAACTGTTGGGTGATGGGTAACTTTTTTTCCTCTTTGGTAAGCAATAAGGGGCTTTGAACACCAAGGACGTGTAAAGTTTTTAAAAAAAATTTTATTTTTTAATTTTTTATTTTTTTTAAGACCTTTAGTTTGCAGAACATGGTTTTTTGGGCTGCCTTCAGGACAGAGTTGATGGGCTGCGATCATATTGGATCTGAAAGCAATTGGGACAAGCTGATAAAAGAGCAGCCAGGATCTGGATTAGCAAGGGAAATGTCCTGAATATTAAACTTCCTTCTTGATATGAGTTTGTTATATACCTTGTTTCTGTTCTTTCACAAACTGCTCTACACCCCACCTAGCATATGTGGGCACCTCCTTCAGTATTGTTCTTAATGACATTTGCTGCATCTTCTGTCCTATCTTGATCTAAAGGGGAGTCAAACCAAAACAGTCTTATTAGATCAAATAATTGCTTAAGGGTTCACCTGAACAGCAAAAACTAAAGAAATGACATGGACAGTGAGACTGCTGGTCAGGAAATTGTATCCATTGCTAATATATATGAATATTCATACTGATATCCATTTTACACATTACACAACCCAATTTATTTTACTCATTTAATTGGGAGACTACCTCTTCCCCTTCCTCCATGCAAAATCATTACTGGATGAAATTATGGAAATAATATGGCAGTTGGTTGCCCCACAGGTGTCCATCATGGAAGGATCATGGTATTCTGCTGTTCTTGGACACTGCTGTTCTTTATGTAAATTGAGCCATATTCAAGATTTCAGTTGGCACAGATCCCTATTACCTACCACTTTTTTTTTAGTTACACCATGCTTTGTGCTCCATAAAGATTCTGTTGCTTATGTATTTTAGTATAAAATTTTAAATGTGAATGCTGAAGGGAATCTTCATGGGAAGTAATAGAAAGGTAAGGTTGTTAAAGGAAAACACTGAATTGTCTGGAGGCTATTTGATTGATGTAGGAATTCTGGAACAGTGCACTATCAATGGAGCCTGAAATGTAGGTTAATTAGTTTAGGCTTCTTGTGCTCACCTGGAGGGAGAGTTGACCGACACATTTAAAGGTTAATTGGTTCTCTCGTGGATGTTATTTTTCTTCCATCACACTGTTCTTGACTGAATGTCATCTTTAACATTGTGGGCTGTCAGTTTTCAGATGGTGTTTAGGTTTGGGTTAGTGCTCATTCATTTACTTTGCAGGGCTGGCAACTCTAAGTAAATAAGGAATAAATCTGCAAGAATACTGTTTATTGATTTGCCTATTGTAATGGTTCAGATGTTGGTTCACAACATATAAGAAAGCCCTCCTAACAGTTGGCTGACCTACATAGTGCTAATAACATAGTATAATTTTTGAGATATTTGCTTAATGTACAGAAGTTGTGGTGAATTGTAACCCTTATTTTGGAATTATCTTGTGAATGTTTTAATAAATTCATACAAATACATTCTGTTGGTGCCACTTTCAATGTTACGATTAAGCAACTGGTCAAATCCACACTAGAGAGGTAGTCAGTTTGTAAGCAGAAGTTGAGCTGCTGTATATGAAGTTGTTTTCAACCACAATAAATCAATCAGATGAACACAAGACCAAAGCCATTATTTTTGGCCCTCGCCATAAAGTATGCTGCCTATCTTCCTGACCATTCACGAAGGCTGAACAAAACCATTTTTTTTCGTTCATGGGATGTAGGCATTGCTGGCGAGGCCAGCATTTATTGCCCATCCCTAATTGCCCTTGAGAAGGTGGTGGTGAGCTGCCTTGAAACGCTGCAGTCTTTGTAGTGAAGGTACTCCCACAGTGCTGTTAGGGAGGGAGTTCCAGGATTTCGACCCAGCGACGATGAAGGAATGGCGATATATTTCCAAGTCAGGATGGTGTGTGACTTGGAGCGGAACCTGGAGGTGATGGTGTTCTCATGCGCCTGCTGCCCTTGTCCTTCTAGGTGGTAGAGGTCACGGGTGTGGAAGGTGCTGCCGAAGATGCCTTGGCAAGTTGCTGCAGTGCATCTTGTAGCTGGTACACACTGCAGCCACAGTACGCCAATGGTGGAGGGAGTGAATGTTGAAGGTGGTGGATGGGGTGCCAATCAAGCGGGCTGCTTTGTCCTGGATGGTGTTGAGCTTCTTGAGTATTGTTGGAGCTGCACTCATCCAGGCAAGTGGAGAATATTCCATCAAACTCCTTACTTGTGCCTTGTAGATGGTGGAAAGGCTTTGGGGAGTCAGGAGGTGAGACACTCGCAGCTGAATACCCAGCCTCTGACCTGCTCTTGTAGCCACAGTAACTGTGGCTGGTCCAGTTAAGTTTCTGGTCAGTGGTGACCCCCAGAATGTTGATGGGAATTTGGCGATGGTAATCCTGTTGAATGTCATGAGGTGGTTAGACTCTCTCTTGTGGGAGATAGATATTGTCTGGCACTTGTGTGCTGTAAATGTTACTTGCTACTTATCAGCCCAAGCCTGAATGTTGTCCAGGTCTTGCTGCATGTGGGCATGGACTGCTTCATTATCTGAGGAGTTGCAAATGCAACTGAACACTGCAATCATCAGTCACGCTCGCCTCACCTCTGAAATTCAGCTCTTTCGTCCATCTTTAAACCAAGGCTGTATGAGGTCTAGTGGAACCCAAACTGAGCGTCGGTGAGCAGGTTATTGCTGAGTAAGTGCCGCTAGATAGCACTGTTGACGACACCTTCCATCACTTTGTTGATTTTGAGAGTTGAGTGATGGGGTGGTAATTGGACGGGTTGGATTTGTCGTGCTTTTTGTGGACTTGGCATACCTGGGCAGTTTTCCACATTGTTTGGTAGATGTCAGTGTTGTAGTTATTACTGGAACAGCTTTGGTAGAGGAACGGCTAGTTCTGGAGCACAAGTCTTCAGCACGATAGCCGGGATGTTTTGGGTCCCATAGCCTTTGCTGTATCCAGTGCGCTCAGCCATTTCTTGCTATCACGTGGAGTGAATAGAATTGGCTGAAGACTGACTTCTGTGATGGTGAGGACCTCTGGATTAGGCAGAGATGAATCATCCACTCGGCACTTCTGGCTGAAGATTTTTGTGAAAAGCTTCAGCCTTGTCTTTTGCACTCGTGTTCTGTCTTAATTGAGGATGGGGTGTTCATGGAACCACCTCCTCCCATTTGTTGTTTAATTGTCCACCACCATTCATGACTGGATGTGGCAGGACTGCAGAGTTTTGCCAAAAGAACTGGAGGTGAAATGAGAGATTTCTTCAGAGGGTTGTTAAGATCTGGAACACACTACCTGAAAGAGTGGTGGAATCATATTCCATAGGAACTTTCTAAAGGCAATTGGACATCTATTTGAATTGACCTAATTTGCATGGTTATGCATAAAAAGCTGGGGTGTGGGAATAATTTGGACAGCTCTTTCAGAGATTGGCTGAATGGCCCCCTTCTGTGCTGTAAGATTCTATGACCTTCTGTAAACTTGTTTAATAGCTAATTTGAAGAAATATCCTCTCTCGCCATTCTACAGTGATGTTGGGGGTGGAATATAATGCTATTTCCCAGATGCCGTCCTAGATTATACAGTGTTTGAAAGTAAATGTACAGCTACTTATGTCCTATGGTTAATTATGAAATATAGGAAATTGTAAATAAACTTCCTGCTTTCGCATCCAAGAAATGTTTACCAGTACAGTTGCAGTAATTTTGTGGGATGCATATTGAACATCTGAGATAACAAACTAAACAGTTTTAAGAGCAAAGTGTCTGCTGTACCCATTTACTCCTCTTCTAGACCCATCTTTTGTTTCTTTACTTGTCCCATTACAATCTCATTTTGCTCTATACAATCATAGCTTTTGTCATTTAATTACTCCTGCCTTCCACCCTATTGCAGACCTTCCCTTTTGTTCTTTCCTCCCCTCCCCACTTTCCCTGCCTCTGTACTTAGTCATAGAGTTATACAGCACAGAGAGGCCCATCGTGTCCATGCCGACCATCAAGCCCTGTCTATTCTAATCCCATTTTCCAGCACTTGGTCTGTAGCCTTGTATGCTGTGGCGTTTCAAATGCTCATCTAAATGCTTCTTGAATGTTGTGAGGGCTCCTTCCTCTACCACCCTTTCAGGCAGGGAGTTCCTGATTCCAACCACCCTCTGGGTGAAAGAGTTTTTCCTCTAAACCTCCTGCCCTTTACCTTGAAACTATGCCCCCCTGGTTATTGACCCCTCTACTAAGGGGAAAAGTTCCTTTCTATCTACCCTATCTATGCTCCTCATAATTTTGTACACAATCAATCGGGTCCCCCTCAGCCTTCTCTGCTCTAAGGAAAACAACCCCAGCCTGTCCAGTCTCTCTTCATAGCTGAAGCGCTCCAGCCCAGGTAACATCCTGGTGCACCCTCTCCAATGCAATCACATCCTTTCTATAGTGTGGCAACCAGAACTGCACACAGTATTCCAGCTGTGGCCTAAGTAGTGTTTTGTACAACTCCATCATAACCTCCCTGCTCTTATATTCTATGCCTCGGCTAATGAAGGCAAGTATCCCATATGCCTTTTTAACCACTGTATCTACCTGCCCTGCTGCCTTCAGGGATCTATGTACATGCACACCAAGGTCCCTCTGATCCTCTGTCCTTCCTAGGGTCCTACCATTCATTGTGTATTCCCTTGCCTGGTTAGTCCTCCCAAAATGCATTACCTCACACTTTTTTCAGGGTTAAATTCCATTTGCCACTGTTCTGCCCATCTATATCGTCCTGTAGCCTGAGGCTTCCCTCCTTGCTATTTACCACTCCACCAATTTTCATGTCATCTGCGAACTTACTGAACATACCTCCTACATTCATATCTAAATCATTAATGTACACTACAAACCGCAAAGGACCCAGCACCGATCCCTGCGGTACACCACTGGACACAGGCTTCCAGTCACAAAAACAACCTTCGACCATCACCCTCTGCCTCCTGCCACTAAGCCAATTTTGGATCCAATGTGCCAAATTGCCCTGGATCCCATGGGCTCTTACCACCTTGACCAGTCTCCCATGTGTGATTTTTGTCAAAAGCCTTATTGAAGTCCATGTAGACTACATCAACTGCACTACCCTCATCCACACACCTAGTCACCCCCTCTCAAAATTCAATCAAATTAGTTAGACATAATCTCCCCCTGACAAAGCCATGCTGACTATCCTTGCCTCTCCAAGTGGAGACTAATTCTGTCCCTCAGAATTTTTACCAATAATTTCCCTACCACTGATGTTAGGCTCACTGGCCTGTAGTTCCCTGGTTTATCCCTTCTACCCTTCTTGAATAACGGTACTACGTTAGCTGTGGCCAGAGAGATTCTGAAAATTTGTGTCGAGCCCCTGCAATCTCCTCCCTTGCCTCACACAGCAGCCTGGGATACATATTGACTGGGCCTGGGGATTTATCCACTTTTAAGCCTGCTAATATCATTGGTACCTCCTCCCTCAATACTAATTTGTTCAAGTATGTCCTTGTAGGTGTCTTCACACTACTACGAAAATACTGCGGTTGAAACTGACAGTTAAACAAACGTGGTTTAATGTACTGAAACAGTTATAAACAAAAGAACGCAGGAGAAACTCCAAACGGGTCTATACACGAGCTGGATCCATGAGGACTGAACAGAAACGCCCTACCCCCTTGACATCATCATGTTTCCCGCCGTTGGGAACGTCACATGACCCGTGTGATGACGTAATTGCGTCAGATCGCGATTTTATCGATCCTGCGCTGTTTAAACAGCGCACACACTTAAAGGTAACAACTATGATTAAAGGCAATTATAAACATTACTGCAAGAGTCTCTTGATGGCTTTGCCACATACGCCCCCCCAGAATTGTCTTTAACGAGGAACGTCAATCGCAGAGGAGGTCGGACAAGCCTGTTTGATGACTCCTAAATTCCCGGGATCGCCATCGTGGCCGCGGGGCACGCCCCGGTTCCAGTGTTCTTGACTCGCGGCGGTCTCTTTGACGGTTTGGGCGCAAAACTGCAAGGCAGGCGGCAGCAGCGGGCTTTCGGGCCAAAACAAGCGTGGTAATAACAGTAACCGGTCGTCGGAGGTGTCGAGGCGGGGCCCTTCGGGGCTGGGCGTTGCGCAATGGTGCAGTATTGCTGTCGGACCGCATATATTTTATCCGCCTCTTCGGCGAGCGCGATGCAATCCCCGACGTCCGACCTGGCGAGGGCTGCTTGGACCTGTTCGGGAAGCTGACTAAAACAGCTCGCGAAACAGGAAACATTGGGGTTCAGACCCCAGGAGCATTAGCATGTGGCTCATTAGTTCCGAGGGTTTGGAGTCGCCTAACCCGGGTCGTGTAAGTAGACGGCGAGCACGCTCCTGCCTTTGTAAGGCCAAATACCTGCAGCAGCTGTGTCTTGATGGCGACATACTTGTCAGCGGTCGGGGGGTTCTCCAGAAGGCTGATGATCCTCGACGCTGTCGAGGGCGGAGACCGCGTACAAATATCGGAGCTGGTCATGCACGATGTTGCGGAGCTCAAATTGTGCCTCAGCCTGCACAAACCAGGAGGCCGCCTGTTGTTCCCAGAATTGAGGGAGCTTCAAAGCCACTGCGTTGGCTTCCATCATTGGCCTGTGTACCGTGTCCACCGCGAAAAATGTTTGCGAGGTTTCGGGGTTGTTAAGTCTGTGTGTTATATTGAGAATTACTACACAGACCACAAGAGTAACTTTAACAGGTTTTTACTAGTCGACGGTCAGGGCGGAACTGCCCAATAAATCATTACACAGCACTTATATACCGGTGTGGTCACCACCGGTATTACAGTATACAGCAGCCAAGATAAAGTAGTGCAACTCTTAAAATAGTTCTCTTAAAGGTGGAACGGTTACATACACCACAGGGGTCACCAATGTAGGTGTCTTCACACTACTACGAAAATACTGCGGTTGAAACTGACAGTTAAACAAACGTGGTTTAATGTACTGAAACAGTTATAAACAAAAGAACGCAGGAGAAACTCCAAACGGGTCTATACACAAGCTGGATCCACGAGGACTGAACAGAAACGCCCTACCCCCTTGACGTCATGACGTTTCCTGCTGTTGGGAACGTCATGTGACCCGCGTGATGACATCATTGCGTCAGATCGCGATTTTATCGATCCTGCGCTGTTTAAACAGCGCACACACTTAAAGGTAACAAACTATGATTAAAGACAATTATAAACGTTACTGCAAGAGTCTCTTGATGGCTTTGCCACATCCTAATCCCCCTGCCTGATTTCTATGCCTACATTGTCCTTCTGCATAGTGAACACGGATGCAAATATTCATTTAAAACCTCACCTACATCTTCCGGCTCTACACACAGATTGCCACTTTGGTCCCTAATGGGCCCTACTCTTTCCCTGGTTATCCTCTTGCCCTTAATATACTTAGAAAACACCCTGGGATTTTCCTTTATTTTGCCTGCCAGTGTTTTTTCATGCCCCTTCTTTGCTCTCCTAATTTCTTTAAGTACCCCCCTGCACTTTCTATACTCCTCTAGGGCTTCCACTGTTTTTAGTCCTTTGTATCTGCCAAAAGCCTCCCCTTTTTTTCCCTAATCTATTCTTGTATATCCCTTGACATCCACGGTTCCCTGGGCTTGTTGGTCCCACCCTTGACCTTTACGGGAACATGTTGCCGTTGTACTCTCTCTCTATTTCCTTTCTGAAAGTCTTCCACTGCTCTGATGTAGGAAAATCCACAAGTATCTGATCCCAGTCCACTTTGGCCAGATCCTGCCTTATATTAAAATCAGCCTTCCCCCAATTTAGAACCTTTATTTCCGGTCCATGTTTGTCCTTTTCCATGACTACCTTAAACCTCACCCAATTATGGTCACTGTCACCAAAATGCTCTCCTACTGACATTTCTACCACTTGCCCGGCTACATTCCCTAGAATTAGGTCCAGTACTGCCCCCTCTCTTGTAGGACTTTCTACATGTTGGCTCAAAAAGCTCTCCTGGATGCACTTTAAGAATTCCGCACCCTCTAAGCCTTTCACACTCTGACTATCCCAGTTAATATTGGGGAAGTTGAAATCCCCTACTATTACCCGATTTGCTTACATATCTGTTCCTCTATCTCCCCCTGACTCTTTGTTTGGAGGCCTATAGTACACTCCCAGCAAAGTGCTTGCCCCCTTTCTGTTTTTAAGTTCTACCCATATCATCCCTCCTTACAGCAGTAATTGACTCCTTGATTAATATTGCGACACCCCCCTCCTCATACATCCCCCTCTGTCTCGCCTGAAGATTCTATACCCCGGAATATTGAGCTGCCAGTCCTGCCCCTCCCTCAACCATGTTTCTGTGATAGCAGCAATATCATACTCCCATGTGTTCATCAACACCTTCAATTCATCTGCCTTACTCGCAAGACTTCTTGCATTAAAATAAATGCCATCCAGCCTTGCCATACTCCCTTGTGCCATTACATATTTGCTCTGCCTTCCAGGCTGACTTGTTTTTTCCTCTATATTTGGCTGTGCATCACCCCGTACTATAGCTCCACTCCGTATCTCCCCCCCCCCCCCCCCCCCCCCCCCCCCCACCCCAGTACTAGCAAACCTTCCCGCAAGGATGTTGGTCCCGTCTGACTTGTACAAGCCCCACCTTCCCCCAGAAGCAGACCCAGTGATCCAGGAAACTAAAGCCCTCCCTACTGCACCAACTCTTAGCCACGCATTCATCTGCTCTATTCTCCTATTCCTATACTCACTAGAACGTGGCACCGGGAGTAATCCAGAGATTACAACCTTTTAAGGCCCTGCTTTTTAATCTGCTACCTAGTTCCCTAAATTCTTGTTGCAGGACCTCATCCCTCTTTCTACCTATGTCGTTGGTACCAATGTGAACTACGACCTCTGACTTTTCGCCCTTCCCCCTTCAGAATGCCCTGCAGCCGTCAGTGACATCCTTGACCCTGGCACGAGGGAGGCAACATACCATCCTGGAGTCATGTCTGTGGCCACAAAAACGTCTATCTGTTCCCCTTACGATAGAATCCCCTATCATTATTGCTCTCCCACTCTCTTTTTCCTCTCCTCCTGTGCAGCTGAGCCACTCGTAGTGCCACGGACTTGGCTCTTGCTGTATTCCCCTGAGAAACCATCTTCCCCCAGCAGTATCCAAAACAGAAAACCTATCTGAGAGGGAGATGGACCCAGGGGACTCCTGCACTGCCTTCCTAGTTCTTTTACTCTGGCGGTCACCCATTTCCTGTCTGCCTGTGCACTCTACCTGCAGTGTGACCACCTTGTTGAACGTGCTATCCACGAAGATCTCCGCTTTGCGGATGCTCCACAGTGACTCCAGCCGCAGCTCCAGCTCCGAAACACCCATTTTTGAGTAGCTGCAGCTGGAGACACTTCCTGCACATGTGTTCGCCCTGGACACCGAAAGTGTCCCTGACTTCCCACATAGCACAGGAGGTGCACTCCATGGTGCCGAGCTGCCCTGCCATGTCCTACCCTTGATTTACTCCCTTTTCTTCCTTTTAAATTAAAGAATATTAAATACACTAGGGACCTTACTTCCCTTTTAAACACTACTTACCCTAAACTAGCGACCTTGCCTTTACTTCAATGACTGGACTGTAGAAATACTCACCAGGTCCTACTTACCAACCAGCTCCTTCCCTGGTTGTGACGTCACTTTAGCGGTTTTGCAGTTGTTGTTGTATGACTGCTCCCGGTCTCGGACTCTTTCCTTGGTGTAAAGTAAGAACCAATTCCTACAGGGTGAAAAGTTAGGAAAAACAAAGGCGAAGTAAGGGAGCTCCTCCTTTCTCTCCTCACCTAACTCACTGACTCACCCAACTCGCAGCACTCTGTTTAAACCACACTCAGTGCAAAATCGCACTTCAAAGCTTGTTTTTATAGGCCGTGAAACAAAGGAGACTTGCTGAGCCCAGCTACAGGAGAACCAGTTTAATCTAGTTTCTCTAATTAACTGCCTTCAGCTGCTCTGAATTGTAGGCCTTGTATATCCCTTTTATAACCCTGCTTTAAAGTTGGGAAATTTAGATTTTAAACAGGAACAGCAAATGTGAAACAAACAAAAGTTTGATTTTAGCAAACAGTTAAGACTCCCTGACTCACCCAACTCGCAGCACACTGTTTAAACCGCACTTGCTTAAAATCTGTTGCATCTCTAACTTTTTCCAGTTCTGATGAAAGGTCATTGACCAGAAACATTAACTCCTGTTTCTCTCTTCACAGATGCTGTCTGACCTGCTGAGTATTTCCAGCGTTTTCTGTGTTTATTTCAGACTTCCAGCATCCGCAGTATTTTGCTGTTGTTGAGGTGGAAGGGTTTAGGGAGGGAATTCCAGAGCTTGGGGCCTTGGCAGTTGAAGGCACAGCAACTAACGGTTGAGCGATTAAAATTAGGGATGTTCAAGAGGCCAGAATTGGAGCAATGTAGATATCTCTTTTGGGGGGGGGAGGGGAGGGCATTGTGGAGCTGGAGGAGATTAGAGATGGGGAAGGGCGAGGCCATGGAGGAATTTGAAAACCAGGATGAGAATTTTAAAATAGCGGCGTTTTTTAACCAGGGCCAATGTAAGTCGACGAGCACAGGGGTGATGGGTAAACAGGACTTGGTGCAAGTTAGGACACGGAGAGCAGACCATTGGACGACCAAGTTTACATAGGGTAGAATGTGGGAGGCCAGCTAGGAGTGCGATGGAATAGTCAAGTGTAGAAGTAACAAAGGCATGGATGAGGGTTTCAACAGTGGATGAGCTGAGGCAAGAGCCGAGTCGGGCGATTGTCATAAGACTGCTATGCCAGAGACTATTGTGTGTTCTTCTACCATTCTCTTCCTTCCTCAGTTACGTTCCGATAGAAGTTTCACAACTTCCCCTCAAAAAAAAAAAGCTTTCAGTATGGTGTCCGAGTTCAGAAGCTTCTAATTGCTGTTGAGTGCTTTCATGCCATGTCAGCTGTGTTTATTTTAAACAAGGTTTTGTTACAGATTTAAAGATCAGGGATGTCTGTTCGGAGAGAGATTTGGTTATATAGTAAATCATGAACCATTTCAGATTTTTGAGTAATTTAATACCCGATTTTCTGCTCTAATGATTTTGCACTGCAACTGAGGATCTATTGCATTATTCCATGGCTACTCACTAGCAGTATTCTAAACCTGCCCCTAACCATAGCTATAAAAGGGTTATAATGTAATGATTAAATATTACTACCTATATTAACGAGTAAACATTTGCCACATTATAAATGCTTACTCACGTCTCTTAGATGTGAAATTTTAACCATTAGCATTTTTCAGTTGCTGTATCTCCACTGATTGTTTAGGATTACAGGTGCTGAAAATGCCTAATCAGTAAGTGATTAATTATGTTGCCCTTTCCTGTTATCCAAACTTAAGGCAGAAGATTTTCTTCAGTGAACTAAATGTGGGTGTAGAAATTAGTTATACATTTAAGAACTTAAGAAATAGGAGCAGGAGTAGGCCATTCGGCCTTTTGAGCCTGCTCCGCTTAAAATATATGGGGTTAGAGGTAGGTTAGCAAATTGGATTAAAAAACAGTTAGAAGGGAGGAAATAAGAGTTAAAGGCAGCTTTTCCAAGTAATTGGAGGTAGATGGTGTCCCACACGGTTCTTTCTGGGATCGCTTCTGGTCACTGTACATCAGTGATTTGCATAGCGATGGGGGGGTGTGGGGGTATCCATATTTTCAGATGATACTAAAATAGGAGGCATAGTAAATAATTCTGAGATTGAAAAGATGGTGGAATTGGCACAAGTGGCAGATGGCATTCAATGTCTAAATCTGAGAGGTGGTACTTTTTATATAAAAATTTTTTTTAAAAATAGTAATATACTTTTGAATAGGGGAGGGCTGGGTGATGTGGAAGAGCAGAGGGATTTGGGATTCTGTTTTGCAAGACATTCAAAGCAGCACCTCGAGTGGATAAGGCCATTTAAAGAAAAAGCTAATAGAATTTAGTTTCATAGCAGAAGGTATTGAATATATAAGTCCATGCAATGGTGAATATATAAGTCCATGCAATGGTGAATATATAAGTCCATGCAATGGTGAATCTATCTAAAACCTTACTAAGACCACAATTTGAGTACTGTGTGCAGTTTTGAGTTCCACACTTTCGGAAGGACATTGAGGCAATAGAGGGTGTACAGCCCAGTTTCATTAGGATACTGCCTCATATAAGGAAATACAAAAATGAAGACAGACTTGGAAAAATTGGAAGTATTTTTATTTGAGTAAAGGAGATGAAGGGGTGATTTGATAAATGTTTAAAATTGAAGGGATGGGACAGAATAGAAAGAAACTGGCTGTTTCTGGTGAAATAAGGTGATGTCGATACAATATTAAATCGAAGAGATTTAGGATGGCGAGCAGGGGAAACTGAGGGGTCTTCAGTTGTGGATTGAAGCAGAAGGCCCTGTTAACTTTTAATAATAGGTTAGATATGTGATTGTAGAAAAGGGGAATTAAGTGATATGGACCAGGGCAAGCAGAAGGAATTTGGGCTACTGCTTACGAGGAAAAACATCAACACAGATTGGTTGGTTGGGCTGGACAGTCTTTTCCATGTTGTAATTTCTATGTAATTCAATGGAATGTAGCCTGCTGAGAAATCCCCTATATTTTGTTTCTTACTGTGCCTACATGGTTTCTGATTCCTCATTTGGTAAAACAAGATTGATTTCCTCACTAAGATTGTCTTGCACTGTAGGAATGAAGCCAAGCTTGATAGTTTCCACCGAACCAATATGCTTAGTACAGATGTAAAAATGTTGTCTTGATATACTGTAAGCCACACCTGTAACATCATCTCCTACTACCTCAAAATAAACCTCAGAACTTGTCTTTTTTTTTTGCTGAGTTGAACAAGTTGTGTAATTGGCACTGATCAAAATTTCTTAATGAACAGCAACAAATTGATACAAAGCTCATCCAAAACTCCATTCCTATCCTAGCCTGTGCCAAATCCCACTCTCCCTTACATTGGTTCCTGGTCACCCAAAGCCTCAAATGTAAAATTCTCATCATCTTGTTCCAATCCCTCATGACCTTGCCCCTTCCTATATCTGTAACCTTCTGCGTTCCTCCAATTCTGGCCTCTTGTACACCCTGAAATCAATTTGCACTATCTTTGGCGGCCGTGCCATCAGCTGTCAAGGTCCTAAACTCTGGCATTCCTTCCAAAAACCTCTCCACCTCCCTCTTTTTAAGAGCCTCCTTAAAACCCACCTCTTTGCCCACTTCTATCCATTCCTCCTAATATTTCCTCCTTTGCTTTGTTGATTCTGTGATGTTTGTCTACATTAAAGGTGCTATATAAATTAGCTGTTGTAGTATTAAATTAATTTACTTACACCAGACTGGAATATGTGTACAGGTAGTCAGTCGATGGTTGATCTTTTTACAGTGGAATCCTAAAGTTTCTTTTGTATGCTCTGTCTCAATTATCATATGAATGTGTTGTTGCTGGTTGACTACTCAAGAGTTTGCAGGAGAAATGGCTGGTGGTGGAAATATCATCACTGAGCACTGACTGAGATTGATGGTAATTAATTTGAACCCATATATTACTGATGATGCTAACTGCAGCATGTGTACTTTTCTGTAACTGCATTTTTAATGCTGTGGGCTCAGAATAACGAGGTGCTGCTGAAAGTGAGTATCGGATTCAAATGGTAAAAAGCAGTTTGACCTGGTCAGCAGATCAATACGAGTATACCTTGTGTATAGCCTGCTTGCAGCTGAAATGCAATGTAAAACTTTGGTGGCAGTTACTTTATTATAAATGGCAGCAAAATCTCTGCCACCCAGACAAGGAGGGAAGGTGAGGGAAGGAATTCTGCAGTGGTTTCAAAGTAATTACAGGTCTGACTCAGAGTCCACAGCTCTGTCTCTCGGTGACACACAAAATCAAATTGTTGAGGAAGCTGGTAAGGTCACATTTTGCTTGGAATACTTGATTTGTAGATCACAGAGTAGCTATGAATCTAGAGAGAAATGGTGAAGTGTTGCTCTGATAATGAGAGAGGCTCAAGATTTCTTGTCTGACCCATTGCACTGTACATTCAGAGTTGTCTGTCTAACTGTAAACATTAATTATCCAAGATTATAGTGTTTAAATTTGGTTTTTATATTTGATTTTAGTCAACTACAAAACATTGCAGTATGTTCTCTTTTTGGCAACGGGTGGGTACAGAATCCTTTTCAGGACGGACTAGAATAACGCAGGAAAAGAAAACACTTTTTGTAAAGCAAATGAAAGCAAGATGAATACTCTGATGCTTGGAGCTGCATTCGGAATCTCTCCTGCCCTCTTGGTGAAATTATTCTGGTTATAACTCCACGGTGGCCTTGTGCACAGGGAGGAAAAATTAGGCCCCTGCCCGGGTCCCTCCTGCTTTCTTTTCTACCCTTAATTATTTTCAAGTGTCATAGGTTTCCCTCTGAACTTTTAAATATATATTTTGATGAGGCAAGTCCCATGAAAAGAATTAGAAGGGCACTGGCAACAGCAGTAGATAGGCTGATGATGACCGTATTAATCCGCAGCTGCAATTTCTTGCGTTAACATGTGCACCTGCATTAGCATTTGTAGGACCACCGTATTGTAAGGCGGCAGTTAGAAGCGACCCTCTGTCATGGGAAGCCATGACCGTATAGTGTGGGAGTTTTTTTTATTCGTTCAGGAATGTGGGCATCGCTGGCAAGGCCAGCATTTATTGCCCATCCCTAATTGTCCTTTGAAGGTGGTGGTGAGCTGCCTTCTTTAACCGCTGCAGTCTTTGTAGTGAAGGCACTCCCACAGTGCTGTTAGGGAGGGAGTTCCAGGATTTTGACCCAGCGACGATGAAGGAACCGCAATATATTTCCAAGTCAGGATGGTGTGTAACTTGGAGGTGGTGTTCCCATGTGCCTGCTGCCCTTGTCCTTCTAGGTGGAAGAGGTTGCGGGTTTGGGAGGTGCGGCCGAAGAAGCCTCAGCGAGTTGCTGCTGTGCATCTTGTAGATGGTGCACACTGCAGCCACAGTGCACTGGTGGTGAAGGGCGTGAATGTTGAAGGTGGTGGATGGGGTGCCAATCAAGCAGGCTGCTTTGTCCTTAATGGTGTCGCGCTTCTTGAGTATTGTTGGAGCTGTACTTATCCAGGCAAGTGGAGAGTATTCCATCACACTCCTGACTTGTGCCTTGTAGCTGGTGGAAATGCTTTGGGTAGTCAGGAAGTTGGTCACTTGCCACAGAATACCCAGCCTCTGACCTGCTCTTGTTGACATAGTATTTATCTGGCTGGTCCAGTTAAGTTTCTGATTAATGGTAACTCCCAGGATGTTGATGGTGGGGGATTCGGTGATGGTAATGCCGGTGAATGTCAAGGGAAGGTGGTTAGATTCTCGCTTGCTGGAGATGGTCATTGCCTAGTGTAATGTCCGTGTGTAATTGAGACACGGACTGCAGAAGTTGGTTATAACGGGTGTTTACTGAACGGAGACAAAACTGGAACTACTATACAAAGTTACTACACAGGCTTATATACAGGGGTGGTCACTACTGGTACTGCAGTATACAGGGGCTGCAGAATATAGTTCCTTCAAGGTACATACACTACAATTCTTCCCCTTCTAGCTAAACAGTACATAACATTCGATTAATAATTAAATAACATATTTACAATTACAGTTGCTATATACATTAGCTGAAGTTAATCAATTATAAATTCAGTCTTTGAGGAGGCTTCCTGATTCTGTCTGGATAACGCCTCTTTGGGGTATCAGGTTCTTCTGGCAAAGTTGATTCGGGATCAACGTCGTTGTTTGGTTCGTCTGCTTCCAATATCACCGATTCTGAGGTAGATGCAATTGGTACTTCGGTTTCATCACCAGGTGTATAGGATCGTGGTGTAGATTTGACGTTTTCCAGTGACTCTAGAATCTGGTCAGCATGGTGTCTTACAATGCTCTCTACAACGTCCACGGTATACATTAGAGGCCCTTGCTGTGTGCAGATCGTTCCTGGCTGCCATTTCTCTGTGCGGTAGTCCCAGGCCAAAACTGGTTGACCTATCTTGAAACTCCTGGTCAGCCTTTCATTCATATTCTGAAACTGCCTGTTCTCCACATCTCTTCTGATGTTTGGCTCAACCAAATCCAAGTGGCATCTTAGTCTTCGATTGAAGAACATCATGGCTGGAGTTTGGTTGGTAACCGCATGTGTCGCATTCCGGTAGGCAAACAAGAAGTTATCCACCTTGTGTTGTAGGGGTATGTCTTCATTACACATTGCCTTGATAGCCTTCTTGAATGTTTGAACGAACCTCTCAGCCAATCCATTGGTGGCTGGATGATATGGGGCGGATGTGTAATGCTCAACACCATTGTTCTTTAAGAACCTCCGGAACTCTTCAGACACAAACTGTGGTCCATTGTCGGAGCAAATCTGTTCAGGCAGCCCATTTCTGGCGAATATGGTTCGTAAGACTGTGATAGTTTTTTCTGTGGTGGTTGAGGACATTTTTATTACCTCTGGCCACTTTGTGCATCCACCGCAATTAAAAACATCGAGTCCATAAATGGACCAGCAAAATCAATGTGTACCCTTTGCCATGGAGATGAGGGCCACTCCCATGGATGTAGAGGGGCTTGTGGTGGGGTGTTTTGGACCTTCTGGCATCCTGTACAGCTCTTGCTCATCTCTTCGATTTCGCTATCGATTCCTGGCTACCACACAAACGCTCTGGCTAAGTTCTTCATTTTTACCCCTCCCAGATGACCCTCCTGAAGCTCATTGAGCACTCTATCCTTCAATTTGGGTGGAATTACTACTCTGGATCCACACGTCAAGGTTCCTTGGCACACTGACAGCTGTTCTCTTCTCGGCGAGAATGCTGGCAACAGTGGTTCGCCATGTGCTGGCCATCCCTTCACCGTTAAATCATAGACCCAGGAGAGTGTCGGGTCATTTCGTGTTTCCTTTTCTATGTTTGCATTCGTCACAGGTAGACATTCGACTATGGTCGAGTGGAATATCTCCACAGGATCCAATGCAGGTGCTTCTTCCACCGTCTGCAACGGTAGGCGCGACAATCCATCAGCATTCCCATGCTGTTTAGTTCCTTTGTACTCGGTCATATTGGTGTGCCCCTAGGAAAAGGGACCACCTCTAGCTGTTGTGCTGTCATTATCGGGACGCCCTTCTTAGGGTTGAAAATGGAGACAAGAGGTTGATGATCAGTTAGTAGAGTAAATTTCTGACCGTGCAGGTAGTGATTGAACTTCTTCACCCCCCACACCAGGCTGAGGGCCTCTCTGTCAATCTGGGCGTAGTTACGCTCGGCTGCAGTTAACGAGCGTGACGCAAAAGCTATCGGCCTCTCAACCATCAAGGGATTTATGTGACAGTACCGCTCCAACGCCGTAGGGAGACGCATCACATGCCAGTCTTATTGGTAGTGATGGGTTGTAGTGAGCCAATACTTCACTTGAAGTGATCAGGCCTTTACACTTCTGAAAGGCCCGCTTACATTCATTGCTCCATTTCCATGCTACTCCAGTTTGTAGCAGGGTGTTCAGTGGGTGCAGAATTGTGGACAAATTCGGCAAAAACTTATGGTAGTAATTCACCAATCCGAGGAATGACCTCAGTTGCGACACATTTTCAGGCGCTGGAGCCTTAACTACCGCTTCAATTTTGTCAGGGGACTTATGTAACCCCTCTTCATCAATCACGTGGCTACAATACGATATTTGTTTCTTAAACTCACACTTGGGGCGATTGGCTCGTAGCCCATGTTCTCTTAGTCTAGTGAGCACCTGCTCTAGGTTGGCAAGGTGTTCACTGTCATTTTCACCTGTCACTAGGATGTCGTCCAAGTAACACTGAGTCCCCGGAATCCCTTGCAGGACTTGTTCCGTCGCTCTTTGCCATATAGCCGGAGCTGATGCTACTCCGAATACCAGTCGATTATACTGGTAAAGACCTTTGTGAGTGTTTATCGTGAGGTATTTCCTAGAGGATTCTTCAACCTCCATCTGCAAATATGCTTGCGCTAGGTCAATTTTTGTAAAACGTTTCCCTCCAGATAGTGAAGCGAAAATATCTTCTATCCTCGGAAGAGGATATTGTACTGTGTGAAGGACTGGGCTCACCGTCACCTTGAAGTCCCCACAGATGCGAACCTTCCTTGGCTCCTCAGACTTATTGTTTAATGTTTTCTTCATGACAGGAACGATGGGTGTCGCCCACTCGCTCCAGTCTACCTTAGATAACACGCCTGCATTCTCCAGCTCCGCCTCGACGGCTGGGCGAATTGCATATGGTACCGGTCTTGCTTTGAAAAACTTGGGAATTGCATTCTCTTTATCGAGGCGGTTACGTTCCCAGTTCTTGTTGAAATACCTCTTTAGCGTTAGCTAAGATTGTTGACAATCGACCAGGTGTGGCGTCGTCATCATCCTTTTTTACCAGCCACAGTCAGTGCCTGAATGGAGTGCCAGTCTAAACTTATCCTTCTGATCCATTCACGTCCCAATAACGGTGGTCCACCATCTTGCAGTATGTACAGATACAATTTCTGTATTTCCTTGCCGTTGTATTCGACAGGCACCCTTATTTTTCCTCTGGGGTATACTTTTTGCCCCGTATACGTCTTCAAGACAATGGATGTGTCTTTCAAGGGTATGTGTGAGAATAGCCGCTTGCAGTCTTGTCGATTCATGACGGTCAGGGCTGATCCTGTATCCAATTCCATTTTGACTTGGGACCCTGCTATCGTGAGGGTGACCCAAATGGTTCGGTGATCCTCTTTTGCGATTACATTGTGTAGTTTGAGACAGCTTAGTCTCTTGTTCCCGGATTCACTATCGCTCTTCTGGTCTTCGGAACTACTGTCCGTCATCTTTTGTACTTTCCTGTACTGTTCCTTAGTCTTTTTGTTGTTGTTAGTCTTCTTCCCAGACCTGCAAACTCGTGCAATGTGTCCCATCTTTCCGCATTGCCTGCATGTTTTGTCCTTGGAGCAGCAGTCCTTCTGGTCATGGGTTGTGCTGCCGCAGTGATAACATTTTTCTAATCCCCGTGTCATTTCATGGGTGCCGTATTCCTGTAGCTTTTGCTGTATTTCCGCAGCTCCCCTTGCTGCTGCTTCGTACGATACTGCCACGCTGAAAGCCTTATCTAGCGTCAGCTCTTTCTCTGAGAGTAACCTCTTCTGGGTTCCTTCACTCAGGAGTCCACAGACAAATTTGTCCCGTAGGGTATCTGCCAGTCCTGCTCCGAACTGGCAGTGCTTTGATAGCTTGCGTAGTTCCGTAAGGTAATCAGCATTGCTCTCATCTTTATGCTGATTTCTCTTGTGGAATTTAAATCTTTCTGCTATCAGCAGTGGTGTAGGATTTAGGTGTTCCTGTAGGATATCAACAATTTCATTAAAACTCTTCGCCATCGGTTTTGCTGGAGTGATCAGGTTCCGCAATAGGCCGTACGTTCTTGCGCCCATTAAGTTTAGTAGTACCGATGCCTTTTTCTCCGGCTACTTCGTTTGCCTTGCAATATACTTCGACTCTTTCCACATACGTGGTCCAGTCTTCTATTGCATTATCGAAGGCAGTGATATTGCCAGTCTTCGGCATCTTGGAGATCTAAGATGGCGCCTCCCGCACTTTGCCGCCTTCCCCGCTGGATTAATATGGCGCTTCCCGCGCTTTCTGCCTTTTCTGCTGCTGTCAGCGCTGTTGTTGGCGTTTTTATGCCTTGATGGCGACGCCCTATGGTCTTTGCGCGCTTCCCCCCCCCCCCCCCCCCCCCCCGCGCTGCTGCCAACGCCGCTCTCCGCGGTCCCCGTGGCAAACTGCAGCTCCTCCGCGGCTTTCTGCGCTTCTAATTTTTTCCTTTATTTTAATTACTGTTTCTGTCGTCAGAGCAGACCCTATGGGACACTTTCCTCCCTCTTCTCGGGTCTGTACGCTGCCCGGCTTCGTAGCACCAGCCGCGCCCTGTGTGCTCCACCCTCTCTCCTCTTTCCCGACAAAGCTGCTCGGCCCCGTTGAAAAGCCACCCGATCGAGCTCTAGCCCGCCGCAGCCCAGGAAGGATCATTGTACTACCTGCCACCAGCCCGATTAGCTGGAACACCATAGACTGGAGAAACAAGCCCAGCTCTCGACAGCCTCTCCTGCAAATCTTCGAATTCGATGAATCAGAGGGC
Source organism: Somniosus microcephalus (assembly GCF_052327205.1). Taxonomy (NCBI): domain Eukaryota; kingdom Metazoa; phylum Chordata; class Chondrichthyes; order Squaliformes; family Somniosidae; genus Somniosus; species Somniosus microcephalus. Next base: position 137,311,253 of record NC_140987.1, on the reverse strand, counting down.
GGTTGCCTACGGTCGACGCCCGTTTCCTGTGTCGTTTTTTTTCCTTTTTGGATTTCTTCCTTCTGGCTTCGACCTCCAATAACTTCGCTTCAGGGATGGATCCCCGTGAGGTGGTGCAGAACTGTAGGTAAGTTCGGATCTGTTCGTCGCCAATGTAATGTCCGTGTGTAATTGAGACACGGACTGCAGAAGTTGGTTATAACAGGTTTTTACTGAACGGAGACAAAGCTGGAACTACTATACAAAGTTACTACACAGGCTTATATACAGGGGTGGTCACTACTGGTACTGCAGTATACAGGGGCTGCAGAATATAGTTCCTTCTTCAAGGTACATACACTACACCTAGTACTTGTGTGGTGTGAATGTTACTTATCATACCAAGCCTGAATGTCGTCCAGTTTGTGCTGCATGCGGGCATGGACTGCTTCATTTTCTGTGGCGTTGCGAATGGAACTGAACACTCTGCAAACATCAGCGAACATCCCCACTTCTGACCTTATGATGAAGGGAAGGTCATTGATGAAGTAGCTGAAGATGGCTGGGCCTAGGACACTGCCCTGAGGAACTCTTGCATTGATGTCCTGGGGCTGAGATGATTGACCTCCAACAACACAACCATCTTCCTTTGTGCTAGGTATGATTCCAGCCAGTGGAGTGTTTTCCCCATGATCCCCATTGACTTCAATTTTACTAGGGCTCCTTGATGCCACACTTGGTCAAATACTGCCTTGATGTCAAGGGCAGTCAGTCTCTCCTCTCTTCTGGATTTCAGCTATTTTGACCATGTTTGGACCAAAGCTGTAATGAGGTCTGGAGCCGAGTGGTCCTGGCAGAACCCAAACTGAGCATCACTGAACAGGTTATTGGTGAGTAAGTGCCGCTTGATAGCACTGTCGACGACACCTTCCATCACTTTGCTGATTGAGAGTAGACTGGGGCGGTAATTGGCCAGATTGGATTTGTCCAGCTTTTTGTGGACAAGACATACCTGGTCAATTTTCCACATTGTCGGATAGATGCCAGTGTTGTATCCGTACTTGAACACCTTGACTTAAGAGGCGCGGCTAGTTCTGGAGCACAAGTCTTCAGCGCGGGATGTTGTCTGGGCCCATAGCCTTTGCTGTATTCCGTGCACTCAGCCGTTTCTTGATATCACGTGGAGTGGAGTGAATTGAATTGGCTGAAGATTGGCTTCTGTGATGGTGAGGACCTCGGGAGGAGGCAGAGATGGATCATCCACTCGGCACTTCTGGCTGAAGATGGTTGAAAATGCTTTTGCCTTGTCTTGTGCTCCCATATGCTGGGCTCCGCCATCATTGAGGATGGGGATATTCATGGAGCTGCTGCTTCCCGTTAATTGTTTTAATGGTCCACCACCATTCACGACTGGATGTGGCAGCACTGCAGAGCTTTGAGCTGATCTGGTGTTTGTGGGATCGCTTAGCTCTGTTTTATAGCATGCTGCTTCTGCTATTTAACGTGCATGTAGTCCTGTGTTTCAGCTTCCCCAGGTTGGCACCTCATTTTTAGGTATGCCTGGTGCTGCTCCTGCTCTTCTGCAGTCCTCATTTAACCAGGGTTGGTCCCCTGGCTTGATAATGGTGGAGTGAGGGATTGCCAGGCCATGAGGTTACAGATTGTGATGGAATACAATTCTGCTGCTGCTGATGACCCACAGCGCCTCATGGATGCCAAGTTTTGAGCTGCTAGATTTGTTCTGAATCTATCCCATTTAGCATGGTGGTAGTGCCACACAACACAATGGAGGTTGTCCTCAGTGTGAAGACAGGACTTCATCTCCACAAGGACTGTGCGGTGGTCACTACTACCAATATGCTGTCATGGACAGATGCATCTGCAGCAAGTAGGTTGGTGAAGACGAGGTCAAGTAGGTTTTTCCTTGTGTTGGTGTTCTCACCATGTGTCACAGGCCCAGCCTGGCAGTGATGTCCTTCAGGGCTCGGTCAGTAGTGATGCTACCGAGCCACATTGAAGTCCCCCACCTGTGCCACATTCTGTAACCTTGCTATTCTAAGTGCTTCTTCCAAGTAGTGTTCAAAATGGAGGAGTACTGATTCATCATCTGAGGGAGGGCAGTAGGTGGTAATCAGCAGGAGGTTTCCTTGCCCATGCTTGACCTGAAGCCGTGAGACTGAGGTCCGCAGTGAATTTTGAGGACTCCCAGGGCCACACCTTCCCGACTGTATACTACTGTGCCGCCACCTCCTGTGGGTCTGTCCTGCCGGTGGACAGGACATACCCAGGGATTGTGATGGAGGAGTCTGGGACTTTGGCTGAAAGTCTTGAGGAATGTGACATTGAAGTATTACAGCACTTGTCTCGACTCTCCATTCTACAGCGGAAAAAATATTGTGTTACCATAGGGCCCTGGTATTGGCATTGCTGCCCTCAAGTCTGTCAGCTTGTAGCTGGGGGTACCAATAACTCTTGTTTTTCTGCTCTCTAGCCCTACTCCACGTTAAATACAGGACTTTTGCACAAAAGGGAAGTTCTAATGATGGCATTTCTCCCCATGCAGCTGCTGGCATCACATTTTGGAACTTTGTTTCTTCAGATCAAATTGCTGGCAACAAATTGCTGGCAGAGCAAAACTATGAGGCCAAAACACAATTGTGAGTTTAATAATTCACTATTTGAGGATTTTCAAAATGTTAGCTGGTCACATCTGGTGAGGTGTGAAGGTTAGCCCACTTGGCACAGTACACTCTGTGCTTATAGTCGCTCTGAAGAAAATGTATTAAAACTTGATTAATTGTAAGGGCACGTGAGTGCTTTGCATAGCAGTGAAATGTGTGCTGCTCGTGAGCTATTTAGTCTACTTCATGGTAGCATCTCATTTCATTGCCTTCATTCACCTTGCCCAGACCAAATGGGGAAAAAAATTACTTCTGTGAGTGAATACTCAAATCTGCGCTCAACAGATAAGTTTAATGGGCCAGATATTCTGATCCCTACGGGTGGGTACACGCTGTGTACCCACCCGTAGGGACATCGGAAACGCCGGTTTTAGGCATGCACTGTGCATGTGCTGGAAACCGGCATTTCCGATCTGCAAAAAAGCTCTTCACATTCTCTGGCTGCCCTGGAGCAGGGCCTCTGTGGGTGGAGAGTTCTGCTTTGTGGAGACCCTCCGCCCGCAGCAAACATTTACAATTCTTGCACCTGGTAAAAGCAGGTGTAAGGCCTGCTTTTACCAGGATAAGAGTTGAAAAACGTTTTTTAAAAAATAAAAATTTTTAATTAAAAATTTCCACTGATTTATCATTTAAAAATACTTTAAAAAAAAAAAGATAAGTTTATGTTTAGCCCCGTAAAAGAACTTTAATTTTTTTCAAAAATTTAAAGTTTGTTTAAAATAGTTAACTTATCAAGTCATTTTAAAAATGTGTTTTAAAAAAAAAAAAAAAAAAAAAATATTTGAAGTTTTACTATGTTTTGGGGTGATCTCCATTGTACAAAAAAGGTGGCCCAACTGTGGCTAACAAGGGAAATTAGGGATAGCATAAGATCCAAGGAGAGGACCTATAATTTGGCCAGAAAAAGCAGCAAACCTGAGGATTGGGAGCAGTTTAGGATTCAGCAAAGGAGGAAAAAGGGATTAATTAAGAAGGGAAAAATAGATTGAGCATAAGCTTGCAGGGAACATAAAAACTGACTGTAAAAGCTTCTATAGCTATGTGAAGCGAAAAAGATTGGTGAAGTCAAGCGTAGGTTGGTCCCTTGCAGTCAGAATCAGGGGAATTTTATAATGGGGAACAAAGAAATTACAGACCAATTAAATACATACTTTGGTTCTGCCTTCAAAAAGGAGGACACAAATAACCTCTGTCGGGGAACATAGGGTCTAATGAGAGGGAGGAATTGAATGAAATCAGTATTTGTAGGGAAATGGTATTCGGGAAATTGACGGGATTGAAGGTCGATAAATCCGCAGGGCCTGATGATCTACATCCTAGGGTACTTAAGGAAGTGGCCCTAGAAATAGTAGATGCATTGCAGGTCATCTTCCAAAATTCTATAGACTTTGGAACAGTTCCCATGGATTGGAGAATAGCTAATGTAACCCCACTGTTTAAAAAAAGGTGGTAGAGAGAAAACCGGGAATTATAGACCAGTAAGCCTGACAGTGGGGAAAATGCTGGAGTCCATTATAAAAGATGTAATAGCAGAGCACTTGGAAAACAGTGACAGGATCGGACAAAGTCCACCTGGATTTACAAAAGGTAAATCATGCTTGACTAATCTACTGTAATTTTTTGAGGATGTAACTGGTAGAATAGATAAGGGAGAACCAGTGGATGTGGTGTATTTGGACTTCCAGAAGGCTTTCGATAAGGTCCTGCATAAGAGATTAGCGTGCAAAGTTAAAGCACATGGGATTGGGGGTAAGGTACTATCTTGGATAGAAAACTGGTTGGCAGTTGGAATAAACGGGTCTTTTTCCGAGTGGCAGGCAGTGACTAGTGGGGTACCGCAGGGATCGGTGCTAGGACCCCAGCTATTCACCATATATATTAATGATCTGGACGAGGGAACTGGATGTAATATCTCCAAGTTTGCAGACGACACAAAGCTGGGTGGGCGTGTGTGCTGTGAGGAGGATGCAGAAATCTCCAGTATGATTTGGACAGGTTGGGTGACATGGCAGATGCAGTATAATGTGGATAAATGCAAAGTTATCCACTTTGGTAGCAAAAACCAGAAGACAGATTATTATCTGAATGGCAATAGATTGTAAAAGGGGAAGTGCAACGAGACCTGGGTGTTCTTGTGCACCAGTCGCTGAAGGTAAGCATGCAGGTGCAGCAGGTGGTTAAGAAGGCAAATGGTATGTTGGCCTTCATAGCGAGAGGATTTGAGTACAGGAGCAAGGATGTCTTGCTGCAGTTGTACAGGGCCTTGGTGAGACCACACCTGGAGTATTGTGTGCAGTTTTGGTCGCCTTATCTGCGGAAGGATGTTCTTGCCATGGAGGGAGTGCAGCGAAGATTTACCAGACTGATACCTGGGATGGCAGGAATGACTTATGAAGAGAGATTGGGTCGATTAGGCTTATATTCGCTAGAGTTTAGAAGAATGAGAGGGGATCTCTTTGAAACTTATAAAATTCTAAGGACTAGACAGACTAGATGCAGGAAGGATGTTCCTGATGGCGGGGGAGTCCAGAACCAGGGGTCACAGTCTAAGGATAAGGGGTAAGCCATTTAGGACTGATGTGGAGGAATTTTTTCACCGAGTGGGGTGAACCTGTGGAATTCTCTACCACAAAAGGCAGTTGAGGCCAATTCATTAAATATATTAAAGAAGGAGTTAGATATATTTCTTAAGGCTAAAGGGATCAAGGGATATGGGGAGAAAGCAGAGACAGTGTACTGAATTTGGATGATCAGCCATGATCTCATTAAATGGTGGAACAGGCTCGAGGGGCCGAATGGCCTACTCCTGCTCCTATCTTCTATGTTTCTAATAGTTAGGCAACTAAATTATGATTCAAGACCGTCATGCCAGGGCGTAATCCAGCATCAACCACTGCCAGTTTTGCATTTAGAGAGTGCTTTGACCAGAGGTATGTGGTGCTACTGCCCTGGATGGTGGTCTTCAATATATGGACTGATGCCATCCAAGACATTTTTGTAGATCTCATCAACAGGCTTTGGATTCAACACTCCTCATTACCTGCTACATGTGCGGAGCCAGTACCATGTTTGTGCTGCTGGACCATACAAGTACTCTTGTGAATTGTTGTGAATCTTTGGAATTCTCTACACCAGAGGGCTATGAATGTTCAGACATTGAGTATATTCAAGACCGAGATTTTTGGATACTAAGGGAACCAAGGGATATGGGGACAGTGCGGGAAGATGAAGTAGATCAGCCATGATCTTATTGAATAGCTGAGCAGGCTCAAAGGGCTGAATGGCATACTCTTGCTCCTGATTTTTATGTTCTACTCTGGACTTGTTTCAGATCCATTGAACTGTTTGAAGAATTATTATTTGATGTTAAGGAAAAATAAAATCTCAATTGTTAATGAATATCATTGTCACTGTATCATGATCCCTGATTTGTGCATGAACAGGGGAGAGCAGCATACTGAGGTTGTGGGTCTCGTGAGCACTGCTCTCCTGGAACCCAAATGCTAAGATAAAAATTAATTGGCCTGGAATTTCTGCTAAGGGCGCAATCGGCTAGTTTTGCTGAACTGAAATTGTGCCCAAGTTTCCGTGCATACTCGTTGCATTAGCCCAAACACACAATCCCCTGTGAATTAGTGCAATCAAGCCGTGTGAGGAGGAGTAGTAGTAGAGTAAAATGAGGGGAGTGGGATTGTCGGGAAATGAGCCATTTTTCATCATTTTAAGCTAATTGGTTCTGCAGCAAGGCAAACCTGTAGCTTCAACTGACTGCTGTTCACTGCAGGTGAGGTGATTAACACTGGATTCATGTGACCATGGTTGCATGTGCGCCTGTGAATCTAGGCACAATGTGATGAACCCTCCAAATTGAGCAGAATCAGTGGAAACTTGCCTTTCTGACCTGGGGCCATGGCTAGTTGTATGGCCAGGGACTAGCTTAGGTGAAGACTTTGTTGAACTCACTTAAGATTGCGGATACTTGGGTGTAATGTAGTTATGGGCACAACTTGCACTTAAAATTCTGCGTTTTTTTTTGTGCAATTTGATTTGATTCGATTCCGCCCAGGTTAAGGGGTTATCTGGGAATCGTGGAAACGCTAGACTATTATTTTCCACAGATTGGCTCTGGCGCATCGTTATCTCCATAATCAAGCCTACCCTTGATGCTATAAGAACTGTTTAAAAAAAATAAATAAATAAATAAATAAATAAATAAAAGGAGGTCCAATAGTGAGACTTTAAATTGTATTTATTCTATTAGTAATGCTCTAGTGAAATTACATCATATTGCACCAGATCCTTAAACAGTTTCCAGGAGTTGTATTTTGTTCTGGTTATTGCTTTGAAAAATGGATGCAGTCAAACCTCTAGCAGTATTGCCCCGTCATTGTTCACTGAAGTTTCAAGCCATCTCAGCTGGCAAAAGTAGAAACTATTTAAATGTATTTTGTGTAATATTTTAATATAGCACACCCCCAGTGATATTGCTACTGGGATGTTGGATGCTATGCTGCCTTATAAAGAAAGGAGCATTATATCATGCAGTGCAAAATCTATTTGACTGCCAAGGGTCAGCTGTTTTGAATCAGGTCTGTCTTATTAAGGCCATAAAGCCTAATTGCTATCAATAGGTACAAACATGTCAGTTTGAGATGAATTGGGTTTTTCTCTTTATTTTGTCACTTTGTTTTGCCTGGTTTCCTATCTGTTCAGGTGTAATGTGTTGCTACTTCATAAACAAAAGAAAAACTGCACAGCCAATGTCATAGCTGAGCTGAGATGCCTGAAATGTGTTGGCGGCTTCCCAAGTTTTGCAAGATATTTTCTGTTGCTTAGGTTATGGTCTGTTCATGGCAAATAATCGATTTTCGGTAGTGAGATGGAGAAATTTGGTGTTTTGTCTGTCGCACCTGTCTATCTGCCGAGAGAGAATTATATTGGCAACCAAGTGTAGGATTGCAGTGCAAAAGTCAGTATTTTGAGATGACCATGTACTGCGGGTGAAGTATTCAGCTCTTCAGTGTGATGCTGAATATCAAATGGCCAATACACCAGTAATTTTAAAATATATACAAAGTAATCTGATTGATTGAAAATGGGGAACTAGGTGCAGTCTTGGTGCCAGTTGCTACTTTGTAAACTACAGTATGACTAATGCAGGCATGTGGGTTTTGTCCCTCAAAGCATGATATTACCGATGCATAGTACCATCATTGACTAATGTGTCCATACCACATCAGTAGCCCCTAGCTCCTGCGCACTACATAACTGAGCGTGACTTTTGGTCTTTGATAATTGTGAATGAATGGAGCATCTTTTGAAGTGTAAAGTTAAGAATGCTGATCCTGAGAAAGGAACAAGTATAGTCAACAAAAAAACTGGAAATGCAGTCCTTCCTACTTAGACTTAGGATCACTTTTATTGGTTCTGATGAAAATCTTCAACTGAGGTATGTTTCTTGGAAAGCAGGGGAGCACGCATGGTACATGAATCTCCAAAGTGGGGTGGAGGCGATGGAGCAAAAGAAGTTTGGGTACTTCTGAATTGGCAAATCCAAAAAGCTCCTCATTACCACCGTCTCAGGGCAACTAGTGATGGGCACTAAATGCTGGCCTTGACACCAATGCACACATCCCACAAGATTTTTTTTTGTAAAATCATGTCATCTGTGGTAAAATAGCCAGCTGACATTCACATATGAAGATTGAAGTACTCTGACAACATCTGTGGAAATGTATCATACCATAAGTTACTGTTTTCAGAAGAGAAATGCTTGGAATATGAGGGAAGACTGGTCCTGTACTTTCTAATTGTTAACTTGCGTGTATGTATAGGTAACTGTGCCAGTGCCACACTAGTAAGTTTATTTGAAAGATTGTAGGTGTCAAAATTCCCTTTTATGTTTAGGGGTAAATGTGTTTAACTGCACTGGCTGTCCGCTTGATTATATTTGAAGAAAGATTCTTTAAATGACTACTTTACTCCAGGAAAGATGCAGCTAGCCAGGCTCATCCCTTGATACTGGAACGGCAGTAGACTGACATTCTGCAAGTATGTGGTCTGATTCTAGTTAGCCTCATTTATTTGTTTACATATTTGCAGTACTTTTATTCAAGAATACCTGATTTTTAAAGTATTCCCAGAAGCTGTTTTTTCTTCCTCCTGATGTGTTCTGGTTAAGGAGTTACTCAAGATTTATAGCCAAATCTGTGCTTTTAAATTTGAGCCATCAAAGAACTTGGTGCAGTGGACTGATCTCCAACATGCTGTGGCACTCCAATTTACCACTAATAAACATCACCTTTCTGAAAAACAATTTCATGTAAAGCATTAATGCAAAATAGATGATTTGAAATTCAGGAATTCACTGATTTTTTTTTCTTCATATACTGTTAATATTTAAACAGAACACCAATGCCCTTCCAAATTTAGTTCACTGAAGCAGATGTTCACTTAAGAAAAGCCCACACATCAGAAGGATTTAATTAAACTCTTGACATACCCTTGGCTCTTGAGACTTCGGTGTTTCAGGTTATTGTACATTTCTGGTTGTCAGAATCTCTTTTTTGTTTTTAAGTCTTTTGGAATATCCCTAAGGATCCCACTTTTAAAAAAAAAAAAGGCCCATCTATATGTCAATTTGATGCACAAAGGGAGGCTATCTGGCATCTGTGGTTCACAAGCTTCACATTCATCATAGCAAAGGTTTAGAAAAATGAACCTCATTTAATGGGGCAAAAATGAGTTAGGACTGTTTCCAATGTGGGACATTACATCAGCATTTTCTTCTGACAAATTCTCCCTCCTGGTAAATTCTAGTTACCATCTTTTTATGCTGTGAGTTGGTTTCCTTTTTATATATGTAAGTATGTGGCTTGCAAGCCAGAAATCACCAACTTCTGGTCTCCTGAATCCTCAGAAGGATCGCTGTAGCTGGAAATGAGGTTTTTCTGAAACAAAAGGACAAGATTGGGGTGGTAATTAAAAGATGGTTGAATTTGGATTGAGTTTGATCATGTTGAGTGGTATAGAAGATTCTTATTGGTGATTTAGTCCAGAATTTCATTTTTTTCCTCTCCATTTTCAAATTACTTAAATTAGACCAATCCCACATTTTAATTTGGGGAAACCACATTTAAACATAGCGAGGTCAGCAGAATTGTATCCATCATTACTGCCAACTTTGTACATGCCTAATAATGAGTAACAAAATAACTTAGAAAATTGAGTTATTAAATGCAGCTGGCATTGGCCTTTGCATGTGTATTATGGCCAACATGTCACATCTCAATGGAACTGAAAATACTTGAAATGGAGTTTTATATGATACATAACATAAGAAATAGGAGCAGGAGCAGGCCAATCGGCCCCTCGAGCCTGCTCCGCCATTCAATAAGATCATGGCTGATCTGATCCTAACCGCCAATCCACTATCATAGAACCATCTCCTGAATCTAACAGAATTAGACACACGAAATAGGAGCAGGATCAGGCTACACGGCCCCTGGGCCTGCTCCGCTACCCACCGGGCCATGACCGATCCGAACCTCGTCTCATGTCCAAATTCCTGCCCGCTCCCCGTAACCCTTAATTCCCTTTTACTTCTAGGAAACTGTCTATTCCTGTTTTAAATTTATGTAATGATGTAGCTTCTACAGCTTTTTGGGGCAGCATATTCTATGGACCTACCACCCTCTGAGTGAAGTAGTTCCTCCTCATCTCAGTTTTGAAAGAGCAGCCCCTTATTCTAAGACTATGCCCCCTAGTTCTAGTTTCACCCATCATCGGGAGCATCCTCCCCGCATCCACCCGATCCAACCCCTTCACAATCTTATGTTTCAATAAGATCGCCTCTCATCCTTCTGAACTCCAATGAGTAGAGTCTCAATCTACTCAACCTCTCCTCATATGTCCATCCCCTCATCCCTGGGATTAACTGAGTGAACCACCTTTGTACTGACTCGAGAACAAGTATGTCCTTTAAGTATGGACACCAAAACTGTACGCAGTATTCCAGGTGCGGTCTCACCAATACCTTGTACAACTGAAGCAATACCTCCCTATTTTTATATTCTATCCCCCTAGCAATGAAAGCCAACATTCCATTGGCCTTCTTAATCACTTGCTGCACCTGCATACTAACCTTTTGAGTTTTGTGCACCAGGACCCCCAGATCCCTTTGTACTTCAGTACTTCCCAGTTTCTTGCCATTAAGATAATAACTTGCTCTATGATTTTTTTCCTGCCAAAGTGCATAACCTCACACTTTCCAGTATTGTATTCCATCTGCCAAATCTCTGCCCACTTACTTAGCCTGTCTATGTCCTCCTCACTCACTACTTTCCCTCCCATCTTAGTATCATCTGCAAACTTTGATATGTTACACTTGGTCCCCTCCTCCAAATCGTTAATATAGATTGTAAAGAGTTGGGGACCCAGCACTGACCCCTGCGGAACACCACTTGTTACTGATTGCCAGTCTGAGAATGAACCATTTATCCCAACTCTCTGCCTTCTGTTAGATAGCCAATCCTCTATCCATGCCAGAATATTACCCCTAATCCCGTGATTTTTTATCTTAAGCAATAATCTTTTGTGTGGCACCTTGTCAAATGCCTTTTGGAAGTCTAAATACACTACGCCCACTGGTTCCCCTTTATCCACCCTATATGTTACTTCCTCAAAGAACTCCAGCAAATTTGTCAAACATGACTTCCCCTTCATAAAACCATGCTGACTTTGTCCTATTAAATTATGATTATCCAAATGTCCTGTTACTGTCTCCTTCATAATGGACTCCAAAATTTTACCTACCACAGATGTTAGGCTAACCGGTCTATAGTTTCCAGCCTTCTGTCTACTGCCCTTTTTAAATAGGGTGATGGCTATAAATCAATAAATGGTTCATCACCTACACACTTTTTGATATTTCAGAGAATTGTACTAACATCACTCCTTGCTAAAGGATTTACTGAATGATGACCCTTCCTGAGAGCTCAAAATTGTGGGTCTATTGAAGGAGCGCACTCCATAAGAGAAGACACTTTTTTTTCTTTGAGGGAGGAGAGTCAGACGATTTGTGCATTATTTTTGTCAGAACATCTTGCACAAGCAACACAATGTGTTTTGATGAGATCATCAAACACTGCAAATAAATAAGAAGTTTGCCAAATATTTATTCACAAAAGAATGTGCCTCTTTAAAGTGCCTCATTTAATTTCCATTAAAAGAAAAACATTTTTTAGTAAAACAGTATTTTTGTGTATAAACTATTTACTGTGTTCAGTTTTGCCGCTAAACAACACACTGGAGAAACCCAGCAAATAACTAGTAACTGCTTGTTGAATATTGAATTCATACCTTGCCATGTAACCTCCACTTACTTATTCTCCTGTATACCTAAGCAATAGGTCTGTCACCCAGCAATGGAGAAAGGGGCAGCGCTCCTTTCTGGAGGTTTTTGCTGTCAAGTCAAATGATCTTCCTCCATCACATGCTGCATAAAATTCCTGCCCACAGATCATTTTCTTAGTCGTCCCCCACCACACTTCAGTTGCCGTCAGCCCTATTGCAGCTCCTCTCCTCGGAGTAGGAAAAGATGTGTGACTGTGACTTTCCTCTCTGAAATTGAAATATTCCAACTTGTGAATGATTTTTGCTTTCATAGAAGCACTCATGGTATTTTGTTTGGCACCTTGATTGGGTTATTCTTGAACCGTAATTACAAATGTAACCTACAGCTGTGCCAATTTTACCTTCCTTAAGTTAACTGTGCTGAAATTCTCTCTAGTATAGTTTTCTTCAGATTGGTTGCTGATGTTGCTGCTCAGACATCTTTGTAGCTCTGGTGCACAATATTAATTAACTAAAAATTTGTGTAGATGGAGGCAGTTCTTTGTTTTCTTAGGTTAACTGAAGTATCATTACCAAATAACCAAGCAACTTGGTTCTAGCTGGCTACCTGGATTACACCTTTTTGATGTGAACTGGTGAGTCAGCAACCACTAGATCGAGGAAGCTCATTCAATGTTAGCTATAGTTTGTGAGGAATTGCCAGAGTCCACAGATTGCCATATACAGTATTAAGTAGTCCTTGTGCTTTGACTAAGCACAAATTTTAACACACATCAATGAACCCACTTGTGCTTTTTTGTTCTCGCACAAATTCGTTGGCATTTAAGATTTGATATTTGGTCTTATTCTGTCAATGCAGTTTTATTCTGTCAATGCAGTTTTTCTTTCACATTGGGATGGCTGACCAAAAGCTTGGCCAAAGAATTAGGTTTTAAGGAGCCTCTTAAAAGAGGAGAGAGAGATGGAGAGGATTCCAGAGCTTAGGGCCAAGGCAGCTGAAGGCATGGCCACCAATGGTGCAATAGTGGGGCAAAGGGAATGGGTGTTGCACAAAAAGCCAGAGCTGGAGGAATGCAGAGTTCACTGAGGGCTGTAAGCGGTTATAAAGATAATGAGGGGGCGAGGCAATGGAAGGATTTGAACACGAGAGAATTTTAAAATGAGGCATTGGTGAAATGTGAGTCAATGTAGGTCAGCGAGCACAGAAGTGATGGGTGAGTAGAACTTGGTGCAGATTAGGATACGGGCAGCAGACTTTTGGATGAGCTCAATTTTATGGAAGATGGGAGGCCAGTCAGGAGACCATTGGGATAGTTGAGTCTGGAGGTAACGGGTTGTTTTCAGTGACTCATTTTGGAATTCCAGTATGATTGCAGAATTGGCTATACTATTGAGTGAGTCTATCCATAAACCACAACTGCAATTTATAAAATGTGGGGTATAACATTAAACCCATCGCTGACCCTGATTTTGCTGTTGCCAGGCCCCAGAGCTGAATTTTAGTGAGACTGTGAAAAGGAGATCAGTTTATCAAAGTTCAGATGTTAGGTGCTCAAATTGCCATCTTGGAGTGCTTTCTGTAGTACATTTGAGTTTCATACCATATGTTTTTAAATAAATGTATGAGCAGCTGAGCCTTACAGGTTAGGTAGAACCCTTCCTTGATCCCCATCGTGTTGTGTAAGGCTATTCCAGTTAACATCAGTGCCCTGGATTGGGGAGAGGAACATTGACCCAGAGTTCATGCTCCTGGTGTCTATCCTGTGACCCCTGCTAGAAGTGCACATGTACAGATGTCAACTCAACACAATTTGGTTTAGTTGTAATACCCCAAGGCTTGAGTTCAATCTTTGCTCTACTGCTGGCTCCAGAACAGAATTTCACTCCACTGCTGTCTCCCATTTGAAAAGACAAAAATGTGGATAGTCAAGAGATATATTAAATTTGTAGATTATACAATGGGCTGAAAATGCAGTGAGGCTTGCCATGGCTGTTAACCCATGTCAGCCCTTTTAATAAAAGATAGTGTTCACTAATTGCAAAACTTTTGGATCAACAGTAAGGTAAAATTGAAGAGCTTTTTTTTTAAAGATTTAACCATTAGTACTTTGCTCCCCCTCAGGAATGGCCTGTACTATTGGAATTTCACTGTTTGGCTCCAGTGTGTAATGTGTTTTTTCTTCTGTGTGGCCCACAGGCATGGGACCCGGTGCGCAGGAGAGGTGGCAGCTGTTGCAAACAATTCGCACTGCACAATTGGAGTCGCTTACAATGCCAAGATTGGAGGTTTGTCAAATTTTCTCAAATTTTAAAATTAAACCGAAGACATTTGCAAAGAAATGGCCTGCGCTGGTTGGCTGGCATTTTAATTCTCCTTTGTGGCTCTGCTCACATGCTGATGGAAGGGTGTTTTGATTTTATTTTTTAAAGCACACACATTTGAAGGATGGTAGGGAAGGAAAAGGAGTGAATGGGTGGGGTATGGGCCGGGGCGCTATTTGTTCACCTTTTGGACCTGGATCAAAAGTTCATTCCAGACTGGGATGAAAGCTGTCTTTCTCTGCCAGTTGATGAGGCCATAAAGTAAATATGGATTTGAGCAGTCTCCATTTTCTCCAGTGAATTTGAATTTACAGCATCCAACTCCTTTATAATTCAGTACTAATCTTACACATGGGGTGACTGGGAAGCATTTTACTGGTTCAGTTGGAATGGGGTGGTGTCTATCCTAGTGCGTGGCTTAAATGGAAGGCTCTAGGTTTAAAACAACTTATCTCCACAGAGCACTCAAATGTTTACTGCATCATAACGTTGACTCTCTTGTATTATAACCCAGAGTTAAAGCTTGATTTCTTTTGTTCACTCGCATACTGTTTTCTGTTTGCTCTTGAAGAAACTGACTCCTGCTGGCAGCTGTCCTTTTGAACCTGACCCAAGTGGCCATTTTTCAAGTGTGAGCCAAGAGAGAGTTTTGGCAGGGTATTCAATCATGGGTGCAGGGTATTGCAGCTTTGAGCCTGATCCTGTTGCATAAGAACATATGGCCATTCATCCCCTTGAGCCTGTTCCGCCATTCAATTAGATCAATAACTTACATTTATATAGTGCCTTTAATGTAGTAAAATGTCCCAAGACACTTCACAGCAGTGTAATCGGACAATAAATTGACAGTCAAAAGGTGTCCAAAAGCTTGGTCAGAGATAGGTTTTTAAAGGGGAGGCGGGGAGGTTTAGGAAGGGAATGCCAGGGCATTATGGCTGAGCTGTACCTCAACTCCATTTACCCACTTTTGATCCATATCCCTTGATGCTCTTAGCTAATAAAAATCTGTTGATCTCGGTCTTGAAAATTTCAATTGACCCAGCATCCAAAGCTTTTTTTTGGGGGGTGGGGAGGAAAGAGTTCCACATTTCCACTGCCGTTTATGGAAAAAGTGCTTCCTGATTTCACTCCTGAATGGCCTAGCTCCAATTTTAAGGTTATTCCCTATTGTTTCTAGATTCCCCCACTAGAGGAAATAGCTTCTCTACCTACTCTATCAAATCTTATTATTTTAATCACTTCAATTGAAATGGATCACCCATCAACCTTCTAAACTCAAGGGAGTAAAACCCAAGTTTATTCAACCTGTCCACATAATCTATGCCATTAAACTCTGAATCATTTTGGTAAATCTGTGCTGTACTCCCTCCAAGACCAATCTATCCTTCCTGAGGTGCAGTGCCCAGACTGAATGCAATACTCCAGATTGTGTCTGACCAAGTTCTGTGCAACTGAAGCATCACTTCCTCCCCTTTAGATAAAGCGCAGAACTCCAGGTTACCTGGTAACCAGCTGGCAATAAAGTGTTCATGTTCTTCCAGTCTGCTAGTTGCTGCCAGTTATGCGGAAACATAGGCCCGTATTTTCCGATCTGAGGCTTCCTGCGTGCGGAGGCCTCCGATCTGGAAAAATCTAAGGACTTAGCTGAGGGCTCCCGAGGTCCGGACACTTCCGCTCCTGGGCCTCTCCAAACTCAAAATGTGCAGGGCCCACGTATCCTAGAGGCGCATGTGGTTCGCAAGCATCCCTGGGATCACGTGGACCATAGGGAGCCAATAGGAGAAGGGAATCTCCCTTCATATATTTGACTGATCTATCTAAGTGTATGAATGGAGATCACCACAAACACAAACATTAATAAAAACATTTTTGAATCACTTAAAATTAGTTGAAATTACAATAAATTAAATATTAAATTTAATTTTTTGAAAAAATTATTTTTTTACGGGGCTAAAAATAATGTTTCTAAAGCATTTTAAAATGATTGAAAATATTTTTTTAAACATTTTTCAACTCTTTTATGCTGGTAAAAGCAGGCCTTACACCAGAGAGCGGAACTATCCGCCCGCAGAGGCCCATCTCTAGGGCAGGCATCCGACCTGTGGAGCATTCTTGATGGATCGGAAATGCCGGTTTTCAGCACATGCACTTAGCATGCCTGAAACCGACATTTCCGATGTCCCTACGGGTGTGTACACAGCTCGTGTACACCCGTAGGCATTGGAAAATATGGCCCATTGTTTCAATAATGATGCACATCGCTTGATGAAAGTACTTGGATGTGAAAAAGCATGAGAGCTCAGACTTCGTTGTCTCAGCAACTGATCTGTAGTTCAAAACTGGCTTGCAGAATATTTTTTTTTTAACTGAAATAAAGATGCACCTGATACATTAGATGTGGCTTGCACCAGCATGCCAGGTTGGCAGGATTAGAAATGTTATCCACAGAAGTCAAGTGTACAGCGATATTGCCAGGACTTTCTTGGCACTTTGTCATTAAGGAAGTCTTCAGTGTTGCTGAGCTACAGGTGCACAGTCCGCTCCAGCTCCAGCTGTGCAGATGAGATAATGAACTGGTGTTGGAAGCCTCCAGAAGAAACATTGTGCATTCCATGCTGCTGAATTCAAACGACTGTTTGACAGTATTTAACTACTAATTATAGTGTGCTGTGTGTTTGTAATTCAAGGCTGGTATCTGGTCCCACTTTTTTTTGTTTTCTTAAAGCCAAGCTTGAGAGTGCACTCGTGGAACACCCTGAACATAAACCACACAATGGCATAACTGTCACATATTATGGGGTGCACAAACTAGAATCTGAATTGGCTTGTAATAAAGTTACTCTGCAGCCAGATAAATACAAAATCAGATAAGAACTGGTTCTAGCTTTGGTCAGTTTGGTGGAAAGGGTATTCTGCACAATAAGACCTGAAGTTTGTTCAATTCACAATCTTCCTATTCTTAAATGTGCAGTATAAACATAAACAGGCTATTTTTCTGGCTTTGTATCATCAACATGGAAACCACACAGGATAATAACTTTGCTAGTTGGAGCACAGGAATGCATAACTGACTGATTTAGATCACAGTATAACCCTGAATATTGCTGCGTGGCTCAGCAGTAAACTCGTTAGTGCAATCACATTAAAGACAGTTTTGAGGGAAATGGTTCACCACCTCTCTGGCTTAAAATTCACTGATCAAAAAAAAAGTTATTTTAGTTAGCAGAAACTTTTTTTGTGACTTAGTGGGCAAATGCAACTCTCTGATACTCCGCTATACTGACCAGGATGGTCTCCTGTTCAATCCTTTGTGCTGAGGTAGCTGACCTGCCCAGGGTGGTGATGGGGTGCTACAATTGGCCTCAGCACCTCCTAGATAAAGGAAGGGAATAAAAATCAGCCAGGGTAGGCCTTTGTTGGAAAAAGCACATTTGTTGACTGAATTGAACTCAGCTGTGGTGCCTTTCTTGCTGCCTCTTCCCCACCCAGTGGCTGTCTATATTGCCAACACTCACTGAAACCACTGAAGGGGTGCTGGCACCTATGGCACCAGCCTCCCAAGATTGAGGTTTCAAAAAAATTGGAAGGAGGGAAAAAATAATCTTGGAACGAGGAAATAAAAACCTGATGGTCAGTCAACAAAGTATAGATCTAATCAGAATGAACGTGAAGGTGTGCATGTACTACAAACACAATGGTGACCGTTCTGACGCAAGACCATGTCAAGTGTTAAACCCTGGGTTTTAAAATACTGTTTGTTTATTGACTAAGCAACTTTCTTTGGGTGAGGTGTTCAGATAAAGCTGGGGCAACTGGCTATAAAATTCATATCTGTAGGTGCTGTTTACATAATTAGGCGGAGCGGTAACAACAGCAACTTATATTTATATAGCGCTGTTAACGTAGTAAAACGTCCCAAGGCGCTTCATAGGAGCATTGTCAAACAAATTTTGACACTGAGGCACATGAGATATTAGAGCAGATGAAGGTAGATTTTAAGGAGTGTCTTAAAACAGGAGAGGTAGAGATTTAGGGAGGGAATTCTAGAGCTTAGGGACTTGGCAGCTAAAGGCACAGCCACCAATGGTTGAGTGATTAAAATCAGGGATGCTAAAGAGGCCAGAATTGGAGGCGCGCTGATATCTAGGAGGGCTGGAGAAGATTAGAGATAGGGAGGGGTGAGGCCATGGAGGGATTTGAAAACAAGGATGCAAATTTTTTAAATCGAGGCATTGCTTAACCGAGAGCCAGTGTAGGTCAGCGAGCACAGGAGTGATGAGTGAACGGGACTTGGTGAGAGTTAGGACACGGGCAGCAGAGTTTTTGCTGACCTCAAGTTTACGTAGGGTAGAATGTGGAAGGCCAGCCAGCAGTGAGTTGGAATAGTCAAGTCTAGAGGTGACAAAAGCAATAATGAGGTTTCAGCAGATGAGCGGAGTAGGGGTGAAGTCGGGCAATGTTAGAGGGGAAAATCGGTGGTCTTCGTTTTTGGCGTGGATATGTGGTCAGAAGCTCATTTCAGGGTCAAATATGACACCAAGGTTGCGAACAGTCTGGTTCAGCCTCAGACAGATGCTAGGTAGAGGGATGGAGTCAGTGGTGAGGGAACGGAGTTTGTGGCGGGGACTGAAGACAATGGCTTCGGTTTTCCTAATATTTAATTGGAGGAAATTTCTACTCATCCAGAACTGGATGTTGGACAAGCATTCTGACAATTTAGAGACAGTGGAGGTAAGATGTAAAAGCAAACCAAATAGGGGTTCGACTGGGTGGATGTGAGTAACTGTTTCCGCTTGGGTGAGTCTTGAATAATGGGGTACAAATATAAGATGGCCATTAATGGATCAAATAAAGAATTTAGGAGGAATTTCTTTACACCAGAGTGGTGAGAATGTGGAATAAAAACAGAAAATGCTAGAAACACTCAGGGTTACTGTAGTGTATGTACTTTGCAGAAGGAACTATATTCTGCAGTACCAGTAGTGACCACCCCTGTATATAAGCCTGTGTAGTAACATTTGCATAGTAGTTCCAGGTTACCTCCATTCAGTAAAGACCTGTTATAACCAACTCCTGCAGTCCGTGTCGCAATTATACACGGACATAATACTGGCGACGAGCAGATACGAACTTACCTGCAGTCTGCACCACCTCATGGGGATCCATCCCTGAAGCGGAGTTATCAGAGGTCGAGGCCAGAAGGAAGAAAGAAACAGAAGAAACGGGCGTCGACCGTGGGCATCCGCCTCTGAGTCAGCGGAGTTGAAGAATTGCAGGAGAGGCTGTCGCGAGCGGGGCTTGGTTATCCTGTCGATGGTGCTTCAGCTAATCGGGCTGGTGGCAGGTAGTACACTGATCCTTCCTGGGCTGCGGCGGTCTAGAGCTCGAGCGGGTGGCTTTGCAACGGGGCCGAGCAGCGTTGTCTGGAAGAGGGGAGAGAGGGTGGAGCACACAGAGCGCGGCCGGTGCTATGAAGCCGGGCAGCGCACAAACCCGAGGAGAGGGAGGCAAGAGTCCGCAGGGTTGTTCCGACGACAGGGAAATAATAAAAATTAAACGCGCAGAAAGCCGCAAGGAGCTGCAGTTTGCCACGGGAACCGCGGAGAGCGGCGTTAGCAACAGCGCGGGGGGGAAGTGCGCGAAGACCATAGGGCGTCGCCATCAAGGCATAAAATGCCAGCAACAGTGGAGAAGACAAAGCACGGGAGGCGCCATCTTAATCCAGCGGGGAAGAAGGCAAAGCGCGGGAGGCGCCATTTTGTTAAATCGGGGAAGAAGGCTGTGGTAAACCACTTTTGTTGTTCACTATCGTTACACTATAGTTATCACTGTTCTATCGTTACTCTATGGTTATCACTGTTCACACTGTTGTATCACTATACGAGGTCGCCTCTTGTCATGCTGTTATACCTGGGCTGACCACTGCTGACTCCGCCCATGGCTCCACCTACCTGCCCAGGTATAAAGGTGGTTGACTGGCTGGTATTCCTCCTTGTTGGATCCGATCACCCACGAGGGTGGGCTCTGTTATTTAGCCAATAAAAACCTATAGTTACTTTCTTAACTCGTCGCTTTTCATTGGATGAATTGATAAGTATATCAATTTTATTGGCTAAATTTTAAAATGTCAACACTTGACCAGTCAAACGACCAGTCAAACGACCAGCCAGACGCCCAGCTACAACAGCTACAGCAGCCAGCCTGGCTGCGAGCCCTCCGACCACCGTACCTGGATCTAAACCCACAGGCAGCAAACTCAGCCCTCGACTTCGAACACTGGCTGAGCTGTTTCGAATCCTACCTGGGAGAATCTGGCGTGCCTCAGAAATCCATGCTAAGAGTTCTGACCGCCCAAGTGAGCCCTAAAGTATTCGCACTCATCCGGGACCTTAAAACATACGAAGCTGCCATCAACCTGCTGAAACAACAGTACCGGAGCCCGGTAAACTCCATGTATGCCAGACACCTCCTAAGATCCCGCCCGCAACAGCCAGGAGAGTCGGTAGATGAATTTTTACGGGCGCTACAAGCACTCGGCAGGGACTGTGACTTTAAAGCGGTATCAGCGGCAGAAAATACTGAAGATAATGTCCGCGATGCCTTCGTGAAAGGCCTGCGGTCCGACTACGCACGGCAAAGACTTCTTGAAGCAAAGGACCTTGACCTGACCACAGCTGCAGCCCTCGCTCGCTCCCTAGAAGTGGCCCATCGGGACCTCGAGGCGTACTCGAGGTACAGTAATTTGCGACCCTGGGACTCTGGACCGACCCCGACCGCGATACCCCTTGCAGCGCCGCCCCTGGGACCTACCTCTGCGTCGGCGTCCCAGACCCGATCGGGACCGCCACCCCCGGTACCGGCTGCGACTTTGGACCCCTGCGATCGGGCCGCCGGCGGCTGCTTCTGCGGCCAGGCGAAACATCCTAGGGCACGCTGCCCAGCGAGAAACGCGACGTGCTCAAGCTGCCTGAAGAAAGGCCACTTTGCTAAGGCCTGCAGAGGCCAGCAGTGCCTCATGCGAGTTGTGGGGGCGGCCATCTTTCATCAAGGCCACAGATGCCAGCATCCCCACATGAGTCATGGGGGCGGCCATCTTTGATCCAGGCAACCGACACCAGCAGTGCCTCATGTGAGTTGTGGGGGCAGCCACCTTCTCCGCCATTTTGTCCAACCTCGTGGGCGCTGCCATTTTACCCTCCACGCTCGACCGCCACCTCTCCTCCGGACTCGACCACCGCCTCACCCGTAGACTACGGCAGCTCGCTGAGCCACACACTAGCCTCCGTCACACTGGAGCAAGCCCGCCCGCACCACCTGTCCAAGTCCATGATGGACATCAAAGTAAACGGCCGCGCCACGACCTGCCTGTTCGACAGCGGAAGCACGGAGAGTTTCATCCACCCAGACACGGTGAGCCACTACTCCCTCACTGTCCGGCCAACGCGCAACCGGATCTCGATGGCATCGAGGTCCCACGCCACAGACGTCAGCGGCTACTGTGTCGTGACCCTGTCGGTTAAGGGCACGGAGTATAAAAATTTTAAACTCCTCGTCCTCCCCCAGCTCTGCGCTGCCGTCCTACTAGGGCTGGACTTCCAATCCCACCTCCAAAGCGTCACTCTAGCATACGGCGGACCCCTCCCCCCACTCAGTCGACAACCAGCAGCCTTTAAACCGCCCACCGCGTAACACCTGCGGCCTATCCACCCTCAAGGTCCCACCACCTTCCCTGTTCGCTAACCTCACCCCCGACTGCAAACCCGTCGCTACCAAGAGCAGGCGGTACAGCGCCGGGGACAGAGCTTTCATTTGCTCTGAGGTGCAGCGTCTCCTGAAGGAGGGCATCATCGAGGGGAGCAGCAGCCCCTGGCGTGCCTAGGTCATGGTCGTTAAGACCGGCAATAAAAACCGCCTGGTCATCGACTACAGCCAGACCATAAACCGGTACACCCAGCTGGACGCATACCCCCTTCCCCGCATATCTGATATGGTCAATCAGATTGCACAATACCGAGTATTCTCTACCATCGACCTTAAGTCGGCCTACCACCAACTCCCTATCCGCCCTGAGGACCGCCAGTATACCGCCTTCGAGGCGAATGGCCGCCTCTACCACTTCCTTAGGGTTCCCTTCGGTGTCACCAACGGGGTTTCGGTCTTCCAAAGGGAGATGGACCGGATGGTTGACCAGAACGGGCTGCACGCCACGTTCCCCTATCTAGATAACGTCACCATCTGCGGCCGCGACCGGCAGGACCATGATGTTAATCTGGAGAGATTCCTCCGTACGGCCCAACGGCTGAACCTCACCTACAATAAGGAGAAATGTGTGTTTAACACCTCACGCCTTGCCATCCTCGGCTGCGTAGTAGAGGACAGAGTCATCGGCCCCGACCCCGAAAGAATGCGCCCCCTCATGGAGTTACCCCTCCCCCACTGCCCAAAGGCGCTGAAGAGAATCCTGGGGCTCTTCGCCTACTATGTCCAATGGGTGCCCAATTATGCGGACAAAGCCAGACCCCTCATGAAGTCCACATCCTTCCCCCTTACGGAGGAAGCATGCGCTGCCTTCTCCCTCATTAAGGGAGACATTGCTAAGGCCACAATGCACGCAGTGGATGAGTCCATCCCCTTCCAAGTGGAGAGCGATGCATCCGACTTCGCCCTAGCCGCTACCCTTAACCAGGAGGGGAGACCGGTGGCCGCCTTCTCAAGGACCCTACAGGGCCCTGAGATCCGACACTCGTCGGTCGAGAAGGAGGCCCAGGCGATTGTGGAGGCTGTACGACGCTGGAGGCACTACCTGGCAGGCAAACGATTTACCCTCCTCACCGACCAGCGTTCGGTCGCTTTTATGTTTAATAACAAGCTGAGGGGTAAAATCAAGAATGACAAGATCTTGAGGTGGAGAATCGAACTCTCCACCTATGATTATGATATCTTGTACCGACCAGGTAAGCTGAACGAACCCCCTGATGCTCTGTCACGAATTACATGCGCCAACGCGCAAATTGATAGACTTCAGACCCTCCACAACGACCTCTGCCACCCCGGAGTCACCAGACTTTACCACTTCATTAAGGCCCGCAACCTGCCCTACTCCATCGAGGAGGTCAGGACCATGACCAGGAACTGTCAGACCTGTGCCGAGTGCAAACCGCATTTCTTTAGGCCGGACAGAGCAAGCCTGATCAAGGCCACACCCGCCCCTTCGAGCGCTTGAGCATCGATTTTAAGGGGCCCCTCCCGTCCTCTGACCGTAATGTGTACTTCCTCAACATTGTTGATGAGTACTCCCGTTTCCCCTTCGCCTTCCCCTGCCCAGACATGACCAGTACCACGGTCATTAAATGCCTGAACGACCTCTTCGCCTTGTTCGGGTTCCCAAACTATATACATAGTGACCGGGGCTCCTCCTTCATGAGCGAGGAACTCCGCCAGTTCCTACTAGCAAGAGGTATTGCTGCAAGCAGGACCACCAGCTACAACCCTCGAGGGAACGGCCAGGTGGAAAGAGAGAACGCGACTGTATGGAAGGCCGTCCTCTTAGCCTTAAAGTCTAAGGGCCTCCCAACCTCCCGCTGGCAGGAAGTCCTCCCGGCAGCGCTGCATTCCATCCGGTCACTACTTTGCACTGCCATTAACGCCACCCCCCATGAACGAATGTTTGTTTTCCCCAGGAAGTCGACTACGGGAAGCACACTACCAACCTGGCTGACCTCTCCGGGGCCCGTCCTGCTGCGAAAGCACGTGAGGGCCCATAAAACGGACCCCCTGGTCAAGGGGGTGAACCTCCTGCACGCCAACCCTCAGTACGCCTATGTGGCATACCCAGACGGGCGGGAGGACACAGTCTCCTTGCGAGACCTCGCACCCTCGGGCATTCCGGAGACACCACCTTCACCACCCCCCCCCCCCCCCGACCCCCCCTGATTCCAGCTCAGGTAGACGGCATGCCGGAACCCCACGAGCCCTCGCCGACCACGCAGACACCAGCATCACCACCGGAGAATGCAACACCGCCGCTGCGACGATCGGAAAGGCTTACGAGGCCCCCGGACAGACTGACATACCAGAACTGGTAGTACACATCACCCCGCCGGACTCAAATCTAAACAAGGGGTGAATGTGGTAAACCACTTTTGTTGTTCACTATCGTTACACTATAGTTATCACTGTTCACACTGTTGTATCACTATACGAGGTCGCCTCTTGTCACACTGTTATACCTGGGCTGACCACTGCTGACTCCGCCCATGGCTCCACCTACCTGCCCAGGTATAAAGGTGGTCGACTGGCTGGTATTCCTCCTTGTTGGATCCGATCACCCACGAGGGTGGGCTCTGTTATTTAGCCAATAAAAACCTATAGTTACTTTCTTAACTCGTCGCTTTTCATTGGATGAATTGATAGGTATGTCAAAGGCAAAGCGCGTGAGGCGCCATCTTAGATTTCCAAGATGCCGAAGACTGGCAATATCACTGCCTTCGATAATGCAATAGAAGACTGGACCACGTATGTGGAAAGAGTCGAGGTATATTGCGAGGCAAACGAAGTAGCCGATGAGAAAAAGGCATCGGTACTACTAAACTTAATGGGCGCAAGAACGTACGGCCTATTGCGGGACCTGATTACTCCAGCCAAACCGAAGGCGAAGACTTTTAACGAAATTGTTGCTATCCTACAGGAACACCTAAATCCTACACCGCTGCTGATAGCAGAAAGATTTAAATTCCACAGGAGAAATCAGCATGAAGATGAGAGCAATGCTGATTACCTTACGGAACTACGCAAGCTATCAAAGCACTGCCAGTTCGGAGCAGGACTGGCAGATACCTTACGGGACAAATTTGTCTGTGGACTCCTGAGTGAAGGAACCCAGAAGAGGTTACACTCAGTGAAAGAGCTGACGCTAGATAAGGCTTTCAGCGTGGCAGTATCGTACGGAGCAGCAGCAAGGGGAGCTACGGAAATACAGCAAAAGCCACAGGAATACGGCACCCACGAAATGACACGGGAATTTGCAAAATGTTATCGCTGCGGCAGAACAACCCATGACCAGAAGGACTGCTGGTCCAAGGACAAAATATGCAGGCAATGCGGAAAGATGGGACACATTGCACAAGTTTGCAGGTCTGGGAAGAAGACCAACGACAACAAAAAGGCTACTAAGGACCCGTACAGGAAAGTACAAAAGATGACGGACAGTAGTTCCGAAGACCAGATGAGCGATAGTGAATCCGGGAACAAGAGACTAAGCTGTCTCAAACTTCACAACGTAATCGCAAAAGAGGATCACCGAACCATTTGGGTCACCCTCACGATAGCAGGGTCCCAAGTCAAAATGGAATTGGATACAGGATCAGCTCTAACCGTCATGAATCGACGAGACTACGAGCGGCTATTCTCACACATACCCTTGAAAGAGACATCCATTGTCTTGAAGACGTATACGGGGCAAAAAGTATACCCCAGAGGAAAAATAAGGGTGCCTGTCGAATACAACGGCAAGGAAAGACAGAAATTGTATCTGTACATACTGCAAGATGGTGGACCACAGTTATTGGGACGTGAATGGATCAGAAAGATAAGTTTAGACTGGCACTCCATTCAGGCACTGACGGTGGCTGGTAAAAAGGATGACGACGTCACTCCTGGACGATTGTCAACAATCTTAGCTAACGCCAAAGAGGTATTTCAACAAGAACTGGGAACTCTTAAAGGCATAACCGCCTTGATAAAAATAGAGGAGAATGCAATTCCCAAGTTTATCAAAGCAAGACCGGTACCATATGCAATTCGCC
Source organism: Somniosus microcephalus (assembly GCF_052327205.1). NCBI lineage: Eukaryota > Metazoa > Chordata > Chondrichthyes > Squaliformes > Somniosidae > Somniosus > Somniosus microcephalus. The sequence goes on along the minus strand of NC_140987.1, from coordinate 137,285,113 downwards.
CAGCCGTCGAGGCAGAGCTGGAGAAGCTGGAGAATGCCGGCGTGTTATCTAAGGTAGACTGGAGCGAGTGGGCGACACCCGTCGTTCCTGTCATGAAGAAAACATTAAACAATAAGTCTGAGGAGCCAAGGAAGGTTCGCATCTGTGGGGATTTCAAGGTGACGGTGAACCCAGTCCTTCACACATCTTCTATCCTTGGAAGAGGATATTGTACTATCTTCACCTCACTATCTGGAGGGAAGTGTTTTACAAAAATTGACCTAGCACAAGCATATTTGCAGATGGAGGTTGAAGAATCCTCTAGGAAGTATCTCACGATAAACACTCACAAAGGTCTTTACCAGTATAATCGACTGGTATTCGGAGTAGCATCAGCTCCGGCGATATGGCAAAGAGCGATGGAACAAGTCCTGCAAGGGATTCCGGGGACTCAGTGTTACTTGGACGACATCCTAGTGACAAGTGAAGATGACTGTGAACACCTTGCCAACCTAGAGCAGGTGCTCACTAGACTACGTGAACATGGGCTACGGGCCAGTCGCCCCAAGTGCGAGTTTTTTAAGAAACAGCTATCGTATTGTGGCCACGTGATTGATGAAGAGGGGTTACATAAGTCCCCTGACAAAATTGAAGCGGTAGTTAAGGCTCCAGCGCCTGAAAATGTGTTGCAACTGAGGTCATACCTCGGATTGGTGAATTACTACCATAAGTTTTTGCCGAATTTGTCCACAATTCTGCACCCACTGAACGCCCTACTACAAACGGGAGTAGCATGGAAATGGAGCGATGAATGTAAGCGGGCCTTTCAGAAGAGTAAGGACCTAATCACTTCAAGAGAAGTATTGGCTCACTACAACCCATCACTACCGATAAGACTGGCGTGTGATGCGTCTCCCTACGGCATTGGGGTGGTACTGTCACACAAATTCCTTGATGGTTCAGAGAGGCCGATAGCTTTTGCGTCACGCCCGTTAACTTCAGCCGAACGTAACTACGCCCAGATTGACAGACAGGCCCTCCGCCTGGTGTGGGGGGTGAAGAAGTTCAATCACTACCTGCACGGTCAGAAATTTACTCTACTTACTGATCATCAACCTCTTGCCTCCATTTTCAACCCTCAGAAGGGCGTACTGATAATGGCAGCACAATGGCTATAGAGGTGGTCCCTTTTCCTAGGGGCACACCAATATGACATCGAGTACAAAGGAACTAAACAGCATGGGAATGCTGATGGATTGTCGCGCCTACCGTTGCCGACGGTGGAAGAAGAACTTGCAGTGGATCCAGTGGAGATATTCCACTCGACCATAGTTGACTGTCTCCCTGTGACGAATGCAAACATAGAAAAGGAAACACGAAATGACCCGACACACTCCTGGGTCTATGATTTAACGGTGAAGGGATGGCCAGCACATAGCGAACCACTGCTGCCAGCATTCTCGCCGAGAAGAGAGCAGCTGTCAGTGTGCAGAGGAACCTTGATGTGTGGATCCAGAGTAGTAATTCCACCCAAATTGAAGGATAGAGTGCTCAATGAGCTTCGAGGGTCATCTGGGAGGCGTAAAAATGAAGAACTTAGCCAGAGCGTTTGTGTGGTGGCCGGGAATCGATAGAGAAATTGAAGAGATGACCAAGAGCTGTACAGGATGCCAGAAGGTCCAAAACGCCCCACCACAAGCCCCTCTACATCCATGGGAGTGGCCCTCATCTCCATGGCAAAGGGTGCACATTGATTTTGCTGGTCCATTTATGGACTCGATGGTTTTTAATTGCGGTGGATGCACATTCAAAGTGGCCAGAGGTAATAAAAATGTCCTCAACCACCACGGAAAAAACTATCACAGTCTTACGAACCATATTCGCCAGGAATGGGCTGCCTGAACAGATTTGCTCCGACAATGGACCACAGTTTGTGTCTGAAGAGTTCCGGAGGTTCTTAAAGAACAATGGTGTTAAGCATTACACATCCGCCCCAGATCATGCAGCCACTAATTGATTGGCCGAGAGGTTCGTTCAAACATTCAAGAAGGCTATCAAGGCAATGTGTAATGAAGATATACCCCTACAACACAAGGTCGATAACTTCTTGTTTGCCTACCGGAATGCGACACATGCGGTTACCAACCAAACTCCAGCCATGATGTTCTTCAATCGAAGACTACGATGCCGCTTGGATTTGGTTAAGCCAAACATCAGAAGAGATGTGGAGAACAGGCAGTTTCAGAATATGAATGAAAGGCTGACCAGTAGTTTCAAGATAGGTCAACCAGTTTTGGCCCAGGACTACCGCACAGAAAAATGGCAGCCAGGAACGATCTGTACACGGCAAGGACCTCTAATGTATACCGTGGACATTGGAGAGAGCATTGTAAGACGCCATGCTGACCAGATTCTAGAGTCACTGGGAAATGTCAACTGCACACCACGATCTGATACACCTGGCGATGAAACCGAAGTACCAATTGCATCTACCTCCGAATCGGTGACATTGGAAGCAGACGAACCAAGCAACGATGTTGATCCCGACTCAACTTTGCCAGAAGAACCTGATACCCCAAAGAGGCGTTATCTAGACAGAATCAGGAAGCCTCCTCAAAGACTGAACTTATAATTGCTTATCTTCAACTAATGTATCTAGCAACTGTAATTGTAAATATGTTATTTCATTGTTAATTGAATGTTATGTACTGTTTAGCTAAAAGGGGAGGAATTGTAGTGTATGTACTTTGCAGAAGGAACTATATTCTGCAGCCCCTGTATACTGCAGTACCAGTAGTGACCACCCCTGTATATAAGCCTGTGTAGTAACATTTGCATAGTAGTTCCAGGTTGCCTCCATTCAGTAAGGACCTGTTATAACCAACTCCTGCAGTCCGTGTCTCAATTATACACGGACATAATAGTTACGATGCATCTGTGTAAAGAGAAACATGGTTTTGAATCGCATTTAAGGGGAGGTTTGATGTATACATGAGGGAGAAGGTAATAAAAGAAAAGAAAGACTTGCATTTATATAGCGCCTTTCACGACCACCAGACATCTCGAAGCGCTTCACAGTCAATGAAGTACTTTTGAAGTGAAGTCACTGTTGTAATGTGGGAAACGCAGCAGCCAATTTGCGCACAGCAAGGTCCCACAAACAGCAATGTGATAATGACCAGATAATCTGTTTTTGTTATGTTGGTTGAGGGAGAAATATTGGCCAGGACACTGGGGATAACTCCCCTACTCCTCTCTGAAATAGTGCCATGGGATCTTTTATGTCCACCTGAGAGCAGACAGGGCCTCGGGTTAACGTCTCATCCGAAAGACAGCACCTCCAACAGTGCAGCACTCCCTCAGCACTGCACTGGAGTGTCAGCCTAGCATTGTGCTCAAGTCCTGAGAGAGACTTGAGCCTCACAACCTTCTGACTCCGAGGCGAGTATGCTACCAATTGAGCCACAGCGGATACTTGCAATAGAGAGATATGGCGGCGGGGCGGAAGAGGTAATTGGAGTTGGATGAGGTTTGTGTGGCGTTCAAACATTGGCATAGAGCAATTGGGCTGAGTGGCCTGTTTCTGTGCTGTAAATGTTTGCAGATCCAACAAATAGTTGAGTCTGTCACATGTGCAACATTAGCTACTTTCCATTTTTGAGTTACTGTAGACAGGATCAGTTTTAATTCAAAATTGAACAATTTTGATCCAAACACCGATCTAGCCACACTCTCTTTGCTACAAGATTTGTCAGTGCTCAGCTTATGTCTGCACCCTATCTTCCACCTGGCTGGGTTTCCTTGTTTTTTGACCCTGTGAGTGCCTGCTGCTTTTCTATAACATTGCTTACAGTAGATTAACTGCTGGCTTTTTTACAATTATCCAAGATAAGCGAAGGCCATCAGCTGCATGTGTTCTTGCCACTCTTCTGATTTCTTGCTCCTTCACCAACCATCATTCCCCTATCTCCTGAGAGGCAAAAAGCTAGAGATCTGTAGTCAATTCAGGAATCCCATTTAAAAAAAATTCTCCAACCTCAAGGCAAGTACCAGGAGATCCCACATCCATGCAGTGTTTTCCAGAATAACTAACACTTCCATATGCTGTGATCACCTTGTTTTCTAGAAATCCCTCTAATGCCTTCGTGAAGGATTGTAAGAAATCAGCCTCCATGACCACATATATTTAACTTTTTTTGTGGGCACAACTGAGGGGAGTGCTGCACTGTTAGAGGTGTCTTTTTTGAATGAGATGTTCAACCAATATCCCATCTGCCCCCCTCAGATGGATGTATAAGATCCCATGACACTACGTGAAGAGGAGCAGGGGAGATCTGACCAATATTTATCCCTCAACCAACATCACTTAAAGACAGATTTACCTGGAAATTTGGTGTTGAACACCCTGCTGAGCATAGAAACATAGAAAATAGGAGCAGGAGTAGGCCATTCGGCCCCTCGAGCCTGTTCCGCCATTTAATGAGATCATGGCTGATCATCCAAATTCAGTACCCTGCCCCTGCTTTCTCCCCATATCCCTTGATCCCTTTAGCCTTAAGAAATATTAATGAATTGGCATCAACCGCCTTCTGTGGTAGAGAATTCCACAGGTTCACCATTCTCTGGGTAAAGAAATTCCTCATCTCAGTCATAAATGGCTTACCCCTTATCCTTAGACTGTGACCCCTGGTTCTGGACTCCCCTGCCATCGGGAACATCCTTCCTGCATCTAGTCTGTCTAGTCCTGTTAGAATTTTATAAGTTTCAATGAGATCCCCTCTCATTCTTCTAAACTCTAGCAAACATAAGCCTAATCGACCCAATCTCTCCTCATACGTCATTCCTGCCATCCCAAGTATCAGTCTGGTGAATCTTCGCTGCACTCCCTCCATGGCAAGAACATCCTTCCTCAGATAAGGCGACCAAAACTGCACACAATACTCAAGGTGTGGTCTCACCAAGGCCCTGTACAACTGCAGCAAGACATCCTTGCTCCTGTACTCGAATCCTCTCGCTATGAAGGCCAACATACCATTTGCCGCCTTAACCGCCTGCTGCACCTGCATGCTTATCTTCAGCGACTGGTGCACGAGGACACCTAGGTCTCGTTGCACTTCCCCTTTTCCCAATCTATTGCCGTTCAGATAATCTGTCTTCCTGTTTTTGCCACCAAGTGGATAACCTCGCATTTATCCACATTATACTGCATCTGCCCAATCACCCAACCTGTCCAAATCATACTGGAGTTTCTCTGCATCCTCCTCACAGCACACACGCCCACCCAGCTTTATGTTGTCTGCAAACTTGGAGATATTACATCTAGTTCCCTCGTCTAGATTATTAATATATATTGTGAATAGCTGGGGTCCTAGCACCAATCCCTGCGGTACCCCATTAGTCACTGCCTGCCACTCGGGGGGCGGGGGGGGGGGGGGGGAAAAGACCCGTTTATTCCAAGCAGTCATTGGACCTTTTGCTTATGTAAATAAGGGGCCTATCCTCTGGCTGAGGCCCCCACTGCAAGATTGATATACCCTGAGCCAGCCATTGCTGGATTCAGTCAGGAATATTTCAAAATCTAAGTAGCTGAATGTGGAGCAGGGAGGAGTACTCATCAAGACTCTGGCACCTTTGAACGTGGGCCGCAGTGGCTCAAGTATCCATTCCACTTCGCCGATAAGTTGCCAGTTACTTTCTGAAGATTGCCGGCTCAATGTCGAGTGTGCTTCGGACCTCACTGTTCAGACACCTCCCCCAGTGGGCATGCCCAAATTTCTAGGCCATTATTTGGTCATTATCATATTGCTGTTTGTGGGACCTTGTGTACAAATCAGCTGCTGTGTTTCCTACCTTACAACTGTGGCTCAGTGGGTATCACCCTCGCCTCCTGAGTCAGAAGGTTGTGGGTTCAAGTCCCACTCCAGAGACTTGAGCTCAAAAATCTAGGCTGTCACTCCAGTGCAGTGCTGAGGGAGTGCTGCACTGTCGGAGGTGCCGTCTTTCGGAGGAGATGTTAAACCGACTGTTTTGCATCCACATGAGGGCAGACGTTTAAAGATCCCATGGCACTATTTCGAAGAAGAGCAGGGGAGTTATAGAATCATTAGAAGGTTGCAGCACGGAAGGAGGCCATTTCGGCCCATCGTGTCCGCGCCAGCCAACAAAGCTATCCAGCCGAATCCCACTTCCCAGCTCTTGGTCCGTAGCCCTGCAGGTTACAGCATCCCAAGTGCACATCCAAGTACTTTTTAAATGTGGTTAGGGTTTCTGCCTCTACCACCCTTTCAGGCAGTGAGTTTCAGACCCCCACAACCCTCTGGGCGAAGAAATTTCCCCTCCAATCCCCTCTAAACCTTCCACCAATTACTTTAAATCTGTGCCCCCTGGTTTCTGACCCCTCTGCTAAGGGAAATAGGTCCTTTCTATCCACTTTATCTAGGCCCCCCATAATTTTATACACCTCTAAGGTCTCCCCTCAGCCTCCTCTGTTCCAAGGAAAACATGGGGTGGACAAATGTAAGAAATCACACACCACCAAGTTATAGTCCAAAAGCTTTATTTGAAATCACAAGCTTTCGGAGCGCTGCTCGTTCGTCAGGTGAAGTGGAGAGATGCATAAAAACACAGCTTATATGTCAGATGTTTACAGGTAACCTTTCTAACTGCCATTTATCACACCTCGACAGAGAGATAATCACAGCAATCAAAGGTGTAAATGGTGTCCAAACAGGTCAGTCAGGATAAAGCTGTTGGACTATAACCTGGTGTTGTGTGATTTCTTACATTTGTCCAAGGAAAACAAACCCAGCCTATCCAGTCTTTCCTCCATAGCTAAGATTCTCTACTCTCGGCAACATCCTTGTAAATCTCCTCTGTACCCTCTCTAGTACAATCCCAACTTTCCTGTAATGTGGTGACTGGAACTGCACGCAGTACTCTAGCTGAGGCCTAACTAGTGTTTTATAGAGTTGAAGCATACCCCCCTGCTCTTGTATTCTCTGCCACAGCTAATAAAGGCAAGCATTCCGTATGCCGCCTTAACCACCTTATCTACCTGGCCTGCTACCTTCAGGGATCTGTGGACATGCACTCCAAGGTCCCTTTGTTCCTCTACACTACTCCATGTCTTATCATTTAATGTATATTTCCTTTCCTTGTTAGCCCTCTCCAAATGCATTACCTCACACTTCTCCGGATTGAATTCCATTTGCCACTGTTTTGCCTGCCTGACCAATTTCAATTCAATTCAATTTTATTTGTCATATATGCAGCAGACGTGTGTACTGCACAATGAAATGTTGATTTTTACGAGTCCTCCCAATTTATTGATATCTTCCTGCAGTCTACAGCTTCCTTCTTCAGTATCAACCACACAGCTGATTTTAGTATCATCTGCAAACTTCTTACTCATACCCCCTATATTCAAGTCTAGATCATTGATATATACCACAAAAAAGCAAGGGACCTAGTACTGAGCCCTGCAGAACCACACTGGAAACAGCCTTCCAGTCACAGACACCCATCAACCATTACCCTCTGCTTCCTGTCTCCGAGCCAGTTTTGAATCCAACTTGACACTTTGCCCTGGATCCCATGGGCTTTTAACTTCGTGACCAGTCTGCCATGTGGAACCTTATCAAAAGTTATCCCTAGTGTCCCGGCCAATCTTTATTCCTCAATCAACATAACATAAAAACAGTTATCTGGTCGTTATCACATTGCTGTTTGTGGGAGCTTGCTGTGTGCAAGTTAGCTGCCGCATTTCCTACATTACAACAGTGACTACACTTCAAAAGTACTTCTTCATTGGCTGTGAAGTGCTTTCGGATGTCCTGAGGTCATGAAAGGTGCTATATAAATGCAAGTCTTTTTCTTGAGCAGTGGCAAGACTTCAAAAGTACTTTGTTGGCTATAAAGCTCTTGGGACGTCCTGAGGTTGTGAAAGGAGTTTTCTAAATGCCAGATCTCTCTTTCCTGCCTTTCCGCCTCTCTCTGATAAGGCAGAATGATAGCATGTAGAGGGCATTTAAATGTGAAGGACAACCTGTGAATGTACAAATATACCTGCAGGGCATGGTTGATTCATGCATTGAATCTTTAGTGATTTTTTTTTATATAACTGAGTGGTGTGTGTTCTGATTGAGGATATTCTCCTGAATTGCTCAAGCAGGGTGTCGACCAGTATTCCCATCAAGTGTTTTAATAGCTTTGAGAGCTCTTGGTTGCAATTGGTTCAAGGTTTTAATGAGCTGCCAGGTACCTGAAGAGACAAGGCTGTGATGGAACAGTAATGGCCTCTTATCTTTGCTGCAAAATTGAGTGGCCAATTGAAGGACTTTGTAATTTTGTCCTGCTGGTGAACTATCCTAACATCTGTAGTGCGGCATTATTTAATAACTAGATTGATACTCTAAGAAAGCTTTGGGCTGTTTCATGTTGAGAGGGCAGAGAAGTTTAGTGTGGAACATTCATTTCAATGTTTTATTGATGTCATTAGTGTCCGATTCTAGTTTCACTTGTAGGAGAATTGGTTTCACAAGTATAAATCTGAAGAAAACTCGGCAAGCTAGCTTCCACTCTGCTTAATGCAAATAGTGTTCCAATGTAACAGCTGAACAGCCAACTGAAATGGTGACCCAGCTGAAGTAACTAAACCTAATCCAGACAGGATTTGGTTAAACATTTTGTGGGAGACTGAATTTGAATTTTCCAGTGGAAATTTAGACTCTGAAATGACACCATAGGAGAAGAATGCTTAATGGATTTGTTTGATATTGCATCTTCCACTACAAATTCCATTCCCTAACCACTGACTCCATCCCTCTCCCCAACATCTGAGGCTGAACCACACTGTTCGCAACCTTGGCGTCACATTTGACCCTGAAATGAGTTTCCGATCATATATCTGCGACATCACTAAGACTGCCTATTTCCACCTCTGTAACATCGCCCGACTCCGCCCTTATGTCAGCTCATCCGCTCCTGAAACCCTCATCCATGCCTTTGTTACCTCAAGTCTTAAATATTCCAACGCACTCCTGGCTGGCCTTCCACGTTCTACCCTACATAAACTTGAGGTCATCCAAAACTTGGCTGCCCGTATCCTAAATCACACCAAGTCCCGTTCACCCATCACCCCTGTGCTCGCTAACCTACATTGGCTCCCGGTTAAGCAACGCCTCGATTTCAAAAATTCTCATCCTTGTTTTTAAATCCCTCCATGGCCTCGCCCCTCCCTATCTCTGTAATCTCTTCCAACCCCACAAACCCCTGAGATATGTGTTCCTCTAATTCTGCCCTCTTAAGCATCCCTGATTATAATCGTTCAACCATTGGTGGCCGTGCCTTCTGTTGCCTAGGCCCTAAGCTCTGGAATTCCCTGCCTAAACCTCTCCACCTCTCTACTGCTCTTTCCTGCTTTTAAGATCCTCCTTAAAACTGACACCTTTGACCAAGTTTTTGATATCTGCCCTAATTTTTCCTTATATGGCTCGTGTCATTTTTTGTCTTGTAATACTCCTGTGAAGCGCCTTGGGACATTTTACAATGTTAAAGACGCTATATAAATAGTTGTTGTTTCAGCAGAGGTGTTAACCCATTTATTTTAAATGGCTCTGCTGAAATAGCGAAGGAAGAAATTTCACACAAACGCGTTAATGTTCATATACTGCTATCCCAGGGAATAATTTCAGGACCATAGTTTCTGGGAGATCTCAAAATCTAGATTTGCTTCTCCAACTTACAAAATATGGCTTCAGATTCTGCCCAACTTCAGCATTTAACTGAGCCCTTGTTCAGGCTACAGACACCTCTATGTGGGAGGAGTCTCGTGCTTCAGTTTGTGATCTACCTCAGGATTACGATCTCGTGCCTCCATTAAGTTGAAATTTTTGGCTTTTCCTATACTTTATTCTTCAGCCAGAAAAAGCAAGCAAGCAATGCAAAGTACCTGGCTTGAAATATTGAACCCCCTCTTTCTCTTTCCCCCCCCCCCCCCCCCCCCCAATATGGAGTGGGGCTGTTTCAGGGTGTGCTCCACCAGTCACATTACAGGATGGAGAGCAAGAGATGACCTCACCTGGCAGGTGTCACCTATGGAGGGGGAAAACAATTGATGTATTTTAAATAAATCAATAACTTTTTTTACACACAGTTTTGCAATATAACATTGCCAAGTAATCTGAATAGAAGTACTCCCTCCAGACTTTCCTCCCTTTTAAATATTCTTCCTTTAATGACTAATGCACCATTTGTGGAAGTACTGTAAATGCATGCAATTGTGCCATGGTCATCTTTAACCTGCTGAAATTTCATTAGGAGTTCGCATGCTGGATGGTGATGTCACAGATATGGTGGAAGCAAAGTCTCTCAGTCTGAACCCTCAGCACATTCACATCTACAGCGCCAGCTGGGGCCCAGATGACGATGGAAAGACTGTGGATGGCCCAGCATCCCTTGCAATACGGGCCTTTGAGAATGGCATCAGACGGGTAAGCCTGCAGTACTTGTGTGGAATTGTTTGGCTGCTTGACTGGCTTGCAGCATCAGTGTGCTTTTTTTTTATCCCTCTCTCTTCCTCCCGCTTCTCGGAGTTTTACGGCTATGCGGTGAAGCTTGGCGTGAGGCCAGAGCTTTGATGGACATTAATGATCAGATGTTGTATGGTTGAGCTGCTGGGGTGTGCTCAGCATGGTGCTCCTCACATTTTATCACCCACTTTCATCTTTTTTGCTTGACTGCTTTCACTGGCTTTCAAAGTAGATTCAGTTTGTCAGTGGCACAGACTTGTTCTCACAACCAGGAGACTGGAAAGGGGAGGTGCTGCTGGAATTTTCTTGTATTTTCATTCCAAAACAATTTACTTGTTCCTATAGCTTTTTTTTAAATGTGAGATGGTGTGGTTGGCCCATAAAGCTCTGTAAACTGTTCAAATACAGCTGACAATTTAATCCTTTTTCATGAGCGCTTCATTGTGTTAGTGCACTATGAACAGTAGGAGTTTTGAATGCAATTGAAGCTTAGGATGTGGGGTCACACCCAAGATTTCTCCCTGCAGTGAAAATCCATTCTCAGCTGGATCTTTGAGTTGGTGGGCGGGGGGCAAAGCGAAACTGTCCCGCGAACTTTCCCATGGGAAAGGAAAACCCCTGATTGATCAATCCATACTGCTGTTGTAAACCTCTCGGGAGTTTGAGTGATTGAGACAGTAAAATGATTGTGTATATTCTATTGGACGATCAATTGGACATAATAAATGTAACTAAAGGTAATCTTTGAAAAATTGCTTTGTATAATATTCCATCCTTCAAAGTACTGTACCGTGAATGCAGTGAAGAACATTATTTTTAAGCATGAGGTTTAGGTTACTGTTTGCAGTTCCCAATTTATTTTGCCTAAATTTTCAATCTGACAGTGGACCTTGTAACGAACCCCTTCAGACCTGGAACATTATTCCTGTATGTGATAAAAGTCCATTTTCAGTTTTGTTCAAAGAATATATTATGGGTGTTAAGGTCTCAGTCGTTACTCAGTTGTAGCATTCTCGTCTGAGTCAGAGGTGTTGTGTATGTCCCTTTAAGGGAATAACTGGTCTTAGACTGCAGTACCGGCAGTGACCACCCCTGTATAAAAGGCCCTAGCAGACTTCTGTAGTTTCAGTTTCAAGCTGCCTCTTCAGTAAAGTACCTGTTAAACTGTTCTCCCGTATTATTGAGGCGTGGACTTTACAAGAGGTTGTGGGCTCAAGCCCCACTCCAGGGACTTGAGCACATAATCTAGGCTGATACTCCATTGTAGTATTGAGGGAGTGTCAGAATGCCTTCTTTCGGATGAGAGGTTAAACTGAAGCTCCACCTGCCCCCACGGGTGGATGCAAAAGGTGCCATGGCATTATTTCAAAGATCTGGGGAGTTCTCCCCGGTGTCCTTGCCAATATTATCCCTCAACCAGCACCTAAAAACAGATGATCTGGTCATTAGCACATTGCTGTTTGTTGGACCTTGCTGAGTGCAAATTGGTTGCTGTTTCCTACATTACAACAGTAACTACACTTAAAGCACTTTACAGCCAATTAAATGCTTTAAGGCACCCTGAACGCAAAGTAATTATTCAACAAGCCTGCCATTTCCTTATTTTCATTTTCAATATTACCGGCATCTGTTTTTAAAGGGCTCACATTACCCTGGACTATTCTTTCTTCTAATGGCCTCTTCTCTATGGCAATTTCATAAGCACTGGTCAGCCACTTTATTATAGATGCAAGTTTGTTCAAGAAATTTTGCAATCTTATAAAGAAATCTCATGTTTCCATCTTTTTCTTGTTTTGTAGTTTAATTTTTGAAACATGAATTAAATGCAATATTTTGAAATTCTCAGGCAAATTGGCCTTGCCAGTGACGCCCACATCCCATAAACAAATTTAAAAAAAAATTAACCTGTGAGTTGCTAACCTAATGGAGTTCCTGTACATCTGGCTAAGGGGCCTGTTGTATGCAAATAACTACACTTTTTTTAAAAAAACACCCAAAGTAAACTGAAGCATATGTGAGATACCTACAGTTACACAGCTGTGTATAAATGTTGCCTTGTGTCTGACCTTCATGTTCTATACAGACGTGGATCACCGCCATCAGTACCAGCCAAAATTTGACATTTGGACTGGCTTGCCTGCCTTTTGTTGGGTGAGATTTACCACATCCAGCTATGCTGCTATATGGATTTAGGTTTACTGCAGAAAAACAAAACAAAATCATCTACATTTCTTTTGGCTTGGTGAGGGAGCAAAAGGAAAAGTAATAAAGTGGCTGACCAATGCTTATGAAATTGCACAGCTTGTGGGGCACTTTTGTAAAAGGCCATAGAGAAGAGGCAATTAGAAGAAAAAGGGTAGTCAAGGATAATGTTCCCGTTAATTTTTCTTGGGTGTGCGGCCCATTCAGAATACCGCACATGCGCGGTTGTTCCTATATAAAAGCCGGTGAGCCGGCTGCGTGGGAGCTGTAGTGTCGCATGTCGCGAAGCTTAAAGGGAATGTTGGTCAAGGGTAATGAGCGCCTTTTTTAAAAACATGCAGGTAATATTGCAATTGAAAATAAGGAAATGGCAGACTTGTTGAATAATTACTTTTGTGTCAGTCTTCACAGTAGAGGGAAAGGATAATACACCTGCGATTCCAGGGGTACTAATAATGAATCAAGGACTGGAACTTGCTAAACTTAACAGAAGCAAGAAAACAGTATTAGAAAAAAATAATGGCACTAAAGACTGACTAATCCCCAGGACCTGATGGTTTCCACCAATGTTCCCTTTAAGCTGCGCGCCCGCACCGCTCTTCAGGGGTCCTGCAAAGCCAGCTTTTAAATAGAAAAACCACGCATGCACAGTATTTTGAATTGGACACGTGGCCCCCCAAAATAATAGGGAACATTGGTTCCCACCCCAGGGTTTTAAAGGAAGGAAGTAAGTGAGGAAATTGCAGATGTTATAGCCGTAATCTTCGAAAGCGCTCTCAATTCAGGAATTGTCTCTTTTTAGATTGGAAAATTGCAAATATAACTCCATTATTTATGAAAGGTGAGAGAGTGGAACCAGGAAATTATAAACCTGCTAGTCTAGCATCTTTTGTGGGGAAGTTATTGGCATCTATAATTAAGGATAGTGTGACTGAGCACTTGGAGAAATTTGAGCTGATTAGAGAGAGCAAACGTGGATTTGTAAAGGGCAAGTCATGTCTAACGAAGCGAATTAATTTTTTTGAGGAAGGAACTAAAGTAGTAGACAGGGGAATGTCTATGGGTGTAGTTTTATATGAACTCCCAGAAGGCATTAGATAAGGTTCCACACAAGAGACTATTAGCTAAAATTAAAACTCATGGAATTGAAGGCAAATTATTGACCTGGTTAGGTGGTAGAAAACAGTGTAGGGATAATGGGTATGTACCCTAATTGGAAGGAAGTGACTAGTGGTGTCCAATGTTCCCTTTAAGCTGCACGGCCACGGACCGCTCTGCAGCTCCCACGTAGCCGGCTCACTGGCTTTTAAATAGTAAAAAAAAAAAGCACATTGGCGGTATTTTGAATGTGCCGCGCAGCCCCTTTAAAGGGGCCGTGCACCCTTTATATAAAAAAAAAATTAAAGGGAACATTAGTGGTATCCCACAAGACCTCAACAATTTGCTACTTATTAATGACTTAGACAAATAATAGAGCCTTATATTCAAGTTTGCCAATGACACAAAGATTGGCTGTATATTAAGTAGTGTCGACGGGAGCATAAAATAACAGTGATATTGATAGGTTAAGTGAGTGGGCAAAACTGCGGCAGATGGATTTCAACACAGGTAAGTGTGAGGTTGTCCATTTTGGACCAAATAAGGATAGATCCAAGTATTATTTAAATGGTGAAAAGCTAGGAACAGTGGAGGTCCAAGAGATTTAGGGGTCCATGTATACAAATCACTAAAATGTAGTAGTCTGGTACAAAAAATAATTAAAAAGGCTCATGGAATGTTAACCTTTCTAACTAGAGGGCTAGCATATAAAGGAGAGGAATTTTTGCTACAGCTATACAAAGCCTTGGTTAGACCACATCTGGAGTACTGTGTACAGTTCGGAGTACCACACCTTAGAAAGGATATATTGGCCTTGGAAGGAGTGCAGTGCTGATTCACCAAAATGTTACCAGGGCTCCAAAGGTTAGATTATGAGGAGAGATTACATGAGCTAGGCTTCTATTCCCTGGAATATAGAATGTTAAAGGGTGATTAGATTGAGGTTTTTAGGATTTTGAAAGGAATGGATAGGCTAAATAGAGAGAAACTTAAGGCCAGGGGATGTAGTTAGGATACAGATCAGCCATGATCTCATTGAATAGTCGAACAGGCTTGACCAGCTGGACAGTCTATTCCTGTTCCTATGTTCCAATCCCAGTTGAGAAGGGAAAGAGGAGAAAATAAAACAATCCATTCACTGCTGAATGGTGATTCATTTAATAAACTCCATGGAATGATTCCGATCTGGTTCTACCGGATCGATTGGGATTTTTGGTCTCACTATTTCCTGACCTCAAATGGAACTCCCGCAACATTGTTATGTAACTGCCTCTAAAGTTTACTTTCCTCTTGCACCACTTACTTTTTCCCTATTTTGCAAAAAAAAAATCTTAATTTGCAATATAAACAAGTCTTTTCAAGACCTAAGTGCTGCTCTCACTTATAGGCTGACTTTTAACACCTCACTCTCGCACCTGGACAGAATATACTCACTCTTTCACTTCTAGTCTAGCCATCTCCCCCTCAGATTCAGATTCAATTTTATTTGTCATATACGTGTGTACTGCACAATGAAATGTTGATTTTTACGAGTCACAGAATCACAAACCCCACAGTGCAGATAGAGGCCATTTCGGCCCATCGAGCCTGCACCGACACATATCCCACCCGATCCCCGTAACCCCTACACCAACACATATCCCACCCTATCCCCGTAACCCCACATATTTTAATCCCCCTAACACTAAGGGTCAATTTATCATAGCCAATCAACCTAACCTGCACATCTTTGGACTGTGGGAGGAAACCGGAGCACCCGGAGAAAACCCACGCAAACACGGGGAGAATGTGCAAACTCCACACAGTCACCCGAGGCCGGATTCGAACCCAGGTCCCTGGCGCTGTGAGGCAACAGTGCTAACCACTATGCCACCGTGCTGCCCTCCCAACATTGTTATAAATATGGCATAGCAATGATAAAATACTAATAGAAATACAGTAATAATAAATAAAACAACAGTAATAAATAATAAATTATACTTTCATGAGTCTTCTGGCCTGGCGGTAGAAGCTGTTTCAAAACCTGCTGGTACGAGACCGTATGCTTCGGTATCTCTTACCGGACGGGAGCAGGGCGAAGAGGTTGTGGCTGGGGTGGCTCGCGTCTTTAATGATTCTCAGGGCCTTCCCCCGGCACCTCTCGGGGTAGATATCCTGGACAGCAGGTAGTTTAATTCCTATAGTATGTTGTGCAGCTTTCACCACCATCTGTAGAGCCTTGCGGTCTGTGGCGGAGCAGTTGCCATACCAGGTAGTGATGCAGCCGGACAGGATACTGTCGATGGTGCACTGATGGAAGTTGGTGAGAATCTGTGGGGCCATTCCAAATTTCTTCAGTCTCCTGAGGAAGAACAGGCGTTGGCATGCCTCCTTCGTTACGACATCAATGTGATGTGACCACGTTAAGTCCTCCGTAATGAATACACCCAGGAATTTGAAGCTGCTGACCCTCTCCACCTCGGCCCCTTCGATGTAGATTGGGGTGTGTCCCTCCCCCTGCCGCTTCCTGTAGTCCACGATCATCTCCTTTGTTTTGCTGATGTTGAGGGAGAGGTTGTTGTACTTGCACCATTCTGCTAGAGCTCTTACCTCCTCCCTGTAGCCTGTCTTGTCGCCATCTCAAGCCTTTGCCTTTATTTTATCAGAACTCATGGTCTATACTCTTAACTTTGCTTCTTGTTCCTCCTAGTCTGCAAAAATTTGCTCTTTCACATCTCTA
The DNA here is from genome assembly GCF_052327205.1 of Somniosus microcephalus. Taxonomy (NCBI): domain Eukaryota; kingdom Metazoa; phylum Chordata; class Chondrichthyes; order Squaliformes; family Somniosidae; genus Somniosus; species Somniosus microcephalus. The sequence goes on along the minus strand of NC_140987.1, from coordinate 137,268,586 downwards.
CAGTCCCAGTAAATTGAAATCAATGCTCATCACGAGGCATCCTACTCTTAACTCATTCTTTCTCCTCCATGAGTCAGACGGTTGTGGGTTCAAGTCCTACTCCAGAGACTTGAGCACAAAATCCATACTGACATTGTTATACTGAAGGAGTGCTACACTGTTGGAGGTGCCATCTTTTGGATGCGACATTAAACTAAGGCCCCTGGCCAATATTTATCCTTCAACCAACATCACTAAAACAGATAAGGAAGAAAGACTTGTATTTATATAGTGCCTTTCATGACCTTATGTTGCACTTTGTGGGACTTTGCTATGCACAAATTGACGTGAATGGTGGTGGACCATTAAACAACTAACTGGAGGAGGAGGCTCCATGAATATTCGCGTCCTCAATGATGGCGGAGCCCAGCACACGAGTGCAAAAGACAAGGCTGAAGCAGTTGCAACCATCTTCAGCCAGAAGTGCCGAGTTGATGATCCACATTGCCGGCCTCCTGACGTCCCCACCATCATAGAAGCCAGTTTTCAGCCAATTCAATTCACTCCACATGATTTCAAGAAACGGCCTGGCGCACTGGATACAGCAAAGGCTATGGGCCCCGATAACATCTCTGTTGTCGTGCTGAAGACTTGCGCTCCAGAACTAACTGCACCTCTAGCCAAGCTGTCCCAGTACAGCTACAACACTGGCATCTACCCGACAATGTGGAAAACTGCCCAGGCATGTCCTGTCCAAAAAAAAAAAAAAAATCCAATCCGGCCAATTACCGCCCCATCAGTCCACTCTCAATCATCAGCAAAGTGATGGAAGGTGTTATCAACAGTGCTATCAAGCGACACTTACTCACCAATAGCCAGTTTGGGTTCTGCCAGGACCACTCTGCTCCAGACTTCATTACAGCCTTGGTCCAAACATGGACAAAAGAGCTGAATTCCAGAGGTGAGGTGTGAGTGACTGCCCTTGACATCAAGGCAGCATTTGACCGAGCGTGACATCAAGGAGCCCTAGTAAAATTGAAGTCAATGGGAATCAGGAGGGAAAACTCTCCACTGGCTGGAGTCATACCCAGCACAAAGGAAGATGGCTATGGTTGTTGAAGGGCAATCATCTCCGCCCCAGGACATCGCTGCATGAGTTCTCGGGGCATTGTCCTAGGCCCAACCATCTTGAGCTGCTTCATCAATGACCTTCCCTCCATCATAAGGTCAGAAGAGGGGATGTTCACTGCACAGTGTTCAGTTCCTTTAGCAACGCCCCAGATAATGAAGCAGTCCACGTCTGCATGCCGCAAGACCTGGACAACATTCAGGCTTGGGCTGATAAGTGGCAAATAACATTCCCGTCACACAAGTGCCAGGCAATGACCAGCTCCAACAAGAGAGTCTAACCACCACCCCATAACATTCAATGGCATTACCATCGCCGAATCCCCCACCAACAACATCCTAGGGGGTCACCATTGACCAGAAACTTAACTGGACCAGCCATATAAATACTGTGGCTACAAGAGCAGGGCAGAGGCTGGGTCTTCTGTGCCGAGTGTCTCACCTCCTGACTTCCCAAAGCCTTTCCACCATCTACAAGGCACAAGTAACGAGTGTGATGGAATACTCTCCACTTGCCTGGATGAGTGCAGTTCCAACAACACTCGAGTAGCTCGACACCATCCAGGACAAAGCAGCCTGCTTGATCGGCACCCCAGCTACCACCTTAAACATTCACTCCTTCCACCATCGGCGCATTGTGTATCCTGTACAAGATGCACTGCAGCAACTCGCCAAGGCTTCGGCAGCACCTCCCAAACCCGCGACCCCTACCACTTGGAAGGACAAGGGCAGCAGGCGCATGGGAGCAGCATCACCTGCAAGGTCCCCTCCAAGTTACGCACCACCCTGACTTGGAAATATATCGCCGTTCCTTCATCGTCGCTGGGTCAAAATCGTGGAACTCCCTCCCTAACAGCACTGTGAAAGTACCTTCACCACACGGACTGCAGCGGTTCAAGAAGGCGGCTCACCGTCACCTTTTCAAAAGCAATTAGGATGGGCAATAAATGGCCTTGCCAGCAACACCCAAATCCCAGGAACATATAAAAAAAATTAGCTGCAGTGTTTCCTGCATAAGAGACTACACTTCAAAATTACTCCATTGGAACCTCCTGTGGTCATGAACAGTGCTATATAAATGAAAGTTTTTTTCTTTTCAAAATTATGGAAGTCCTTACTCCCATTTCCTTAATCTAACCATCTTTAAGCTTTCAAAACTAAAGCTTGACCTCACCTCAGCACTGCTTTCTAATTTTCAACCCTGATGTCCTAAACTATGGGCCTTTGCCCTTCTCATTGGTTTCACAATTTAAAAAGAAAGTTCTTTGCATAAAAGATCGGCATGTTTTATTTTATGCATCATATAACGACAATGGTTCTTCTCCCTCCTTTCTCCTCCAGCCTGCAATGTTGATAAATAAAGAGCCAAGGTGGAACAATTAAAGATGGCCGGTGGTAGTTAGATTGAGACATGCAGGAAGAAACGGTCTTTTTGAAGAATTGAAAAGAGTGGGTTGGGAGTGGAGCCTGAGTTAGAGAAGTCACTCTGCACAAACCAGGAAATGAACTTGGGATCTTGGTTTGTGTAACACGGGTTATATATTTATACACCACCAAGTAGGGGAACTCTTTATTCACTCAATTTTGCAAAGAGAGGAGCTCAATGACTCTTAAATGTAGCAAATCTTTTCTCCCTTCTATTTAACAGTATTACAACAAAAGTTACTTGCATTACTATGTACTACACACCACAACGCATAACACTAAGCTGTTTAATTTTCCCCCTCAAATGACCAATGCTTTTTAATTTGTGCTTGTCCTCTGTCTCTGTTCAGTTCTTCTGTAATGACATTTCCCTGTAGTATTTGCACCATGTTGATTGAAGGGAAAAGCTGGCAGAATCCCACATAAGGCAAAAGTAACCTTTCACCAGAGGTACCTTTTGAGTACTGAGTGTCCTTTGCACCTTGGAGAGCACAAACATGTTTTTCAGTGCCTCAGATTGGCAAGATAGATTTTTTTTCATGTCACTGAACATTGTCAGATCATCAGAATTGCATATACCACCAAGAGAAACACTCAGCTAAATGGATTGACTTCTGGGATTAGCCACATTAATTGTTAAATGTAAAATTACACAAAAACGGGTGTAGGAAAGTGTCCTTAATGTGTAACAGCTCTTGTAATAACCCCTTAATAAACTGCAGCCTTCTAACTGCTGGATTCTGATGAATGATTTGGTTATAGCATGACTTACCACCTGTAATTGTGTATCGTGTCACTCTCTCTCTTCGCCTCCCTCCCTCTTTCCCTTCTCCTCCCCCCCCCCCCCGCCCCCCCCCCCCAAAACCACATGCCAGTGCTAGTTAGGGCAACGGTGTCAATCAATGTTCTCCCCTTGCAGATGCTCATTGGGGGGAAACTGGAGGAATCTTTGAACTCCTACCCAAGCTAAGTGCCTCATAGTGCAATTGCTTTCAGTTCTTTCATATGTACATGGGAGATCTAAAAGTGAGAAGTGCTATAAATTCATTCTGTTCCTTTCCTCCCACCCCCATTTCTCCTTTCTAATTCAGACTGCTCGACGGTACGAATGAGGGATGAGCAGTGATAGCTTGTAATGTGCGAACACCAAGGACTGCAAACCTTGACCAGTGCTGAGAAGAATTTGATTTCCCCATGGATTGTTAAAGTCCTATGAAAGTAGTTTTTTATAGTCTTACTCAAGGGAATTTACACAATCTATACTGCATTGGAATGTGTGGTTCTCAGTAAAATCATCTCTTCCTTTTACTGGTCCTATTGTGCTCCTGGCTTAGTGTTCAATTGTAAAATGTTGTTTCTTCCTGTCAAGACGATTTGCACATTACTGCCGTTATTGTTGCCAGGTTTTTAATGAAAAGGATGGACTCCAGAGAAACCAATTGGAAAAGCTTAGAAATCTAAATGTTGCAAGAGTATTTTTGGGGTATACATATTTCTGTCTGTATATTGGATCAAGTGTGTCTATGCATGCATATGTACCTTTGTATGTTTTTTGATGGTACGTTCAAGGCTGACGACATACTTGGGGTTCAGATACTTTTGTTGTTCATGGGCTATTGTCCAAACTTCTCAAGCATGTTGCAGCCTTGTATCTTCTGAAATTTTTCTCTTTCTGATGCACACATGATCCTCTCTAATCTTGTATACAGCTGGTTAGGAAATAGACTGGATACAATGTAAGTGTTTCCTTGTAGCTTCGGACATGTATGGCCAGTCGTGAGAAATGCGCATGTAGTGGTCTCCAAACCATTTTAAACTGCATATACATCTGACCATATTTTATTCAGTATCTAAATAATTAAGTTAGCAAAATACTTTAGCAAAGCTTTGAGAATAGGTACCAACGTTTTTTTTAAATGAACTCTTGGAAATTTTGCAGATTGCACTAAACTTGCAAAAGTGACTTATGACAGCAATAGATTTATAAAAAGGAAACTTTGGCAGGGTAATCTGAGAGATGGAAGCTGCAGTTTAATTTGTACGATAATGATCCTTCTACATAACTGAATTCTGCCGTGCTGCTGGGGAGGCACCGAGTAGGGCAAATGATTGGACGTCACTTGGTGCCAGTTCTTCCCTCTGCTTGACAAAGCAGAGATCACAGCATAAGCACTCGTCTGAAACGGTACAATACCAATTATCAGTGCACTGCTCTCTCCTCTAATAATTTTGCTAACCTTCCAGTTCACGTCATTGGAAGGAATATGTGGGTCTCCAACCAATACAAATGTGAGAAGTTCTTTAAGTTAAAGTGAAAGCTTGTGGGAGCCAACAGTACAAGATATCCTTCAAGATTTTTTTTTAATTTTAAAAGAAAATTACTGCAGATGCTAGAAATCCAAAATAAACACAATACTGGAAACCCTCAGCAGGTCAGGCAGCATCTGTGAAGAGAAGGGATGGCGGGCAGGAGTGATTAAATTACAAAAATTATGATGGTGCAAGGCAAAATGAGGTGATGAGACAGGTATAGAAACAAAAAAAATGGTCCAGAAATGATGTAAATGGTTACAGCAGAATAGCAGAGGAGGAGGGAATCATTTTTTAAACACTTTGGCCTAAAAATGGATTACTTGTACTCCTAGTTGAAACTCAAAAAGCAGTTTCTTCCACAGAGCTGAAAGCTTTAAATTGACTTAAGAACTCTTCTCTTAGGCAGAACCGAGGATGACTTGCTTCCACACTAAAAGAGTTCTCGGGTGACTGAGTCCAATGCGGAACCTACAGTCTCTGTCACAGGTGGGGCAGATGGTGGTTGAAGGGGCGGGTGGGTGGGGTGCTTGTGTTGACTTGCGCTGTTTGCGTTTGGCTTCCACTTGCTCCCAGCGAAGAAACTCCGTGTTCGTAGCCTTCCCGGATGCTTCTCCTCCACTTTGTATGGTCCTGGGCCAGGGATTCCCAGGTGTCAGTGGGGATGTTGCACTTTTTCAAGGAGGCTTTGAGGGTGCCCTTGAAGTGTTTCCTCTGCCCACCTGGGGCTCTCTTGCCGTGCCGGAGCTCCGAGTAGAGCGCTTGTTTTGGGAGTCTCGTATCAGACATGCGGACGATGTGACCCGTCCATCGAAGCTGATCGCGCGTGGTCAAAGCTTCGATGCTGGGGATGTTGGCCTGAGCGAGAACATTGACGTTGGTGTGCCTATCCTGCCAATGGATTTGCAGAATCTTGCAATTACCTTAAAAGATGTGGTTTAGTGAACCTCTAATGCAGTGGTGGGCACAATACTGCCCATTGGCCGTATCTGGCCCGCCAATGGATTCTGTCTGGCCCGCCAAGGCCTGGCTCCAAGCTGCACCTGACCCCGCCTCACATGGCATCAGGAGGCAAGTCATCGTCTCCAAGGCAGAAGCGGAATCAACATAGCAATGGGCCTTAGAGGTGATGATATAGAGACCGGCAACTGAGGTGGACAGAAGGCAGTTGGGATCATCAATCCCACTGCGCTCTAATTTTAGTCAAAACATGTAAGCTGTTTCTCAGTGGGGTGCCTTAATGCTTTACTTTTGCATTGCTCTAAATGAAAGAGTTGCTGCAAAAGTGGTGTTCCCTCTGATTGAAACTCTAATGTGGTGTCCAGCCGAGTTTAAAGATTGCTGAGGGATTCAGTTTATCTGGGCATATAATAAACGGAAGGAGGCGGCTTTTTTAAAAATGCTTAGAGTTTGGGAGCTCCTGCCCACTTGCAAAACATTTCAACTTTAATTTCTGGGAGCAGAGCCATGCACATACGCGTAACCATGCCTGCACACAGTGCTCATGGCAGCACCAATGTTGATTTGTAGTCATGCATAGTCCACAGTAGAACTACAATGGTCCCAGTGCAACTATCAATCCCAGACCATTAATGTAGTAAAACTGCAGTCCGTATCTCGCTCTATGAAAGTGAACAGAATTTCAGACAGATTAACTTTGCAAAAGACTTTCTGGGAGTTTGGGACTTTTTACTTCATTGGGAACACACATCAGCTACAGTTTCAATATCATTTGTTTCAGTGGCCAACCAACATGAGTGCCATTTTGACTGGTTGGTGTGATATTAATCACTGTCACTCAGTCTGTGTGCCATGCATTGGACAATTTTTGAGAGTGCACAAGTTTGTACCCGTATTGCAGAAAGACTTCAGGCTTCTGTGGGGTACATTGGGCCACGACCCCCCGGGGAGGGCCTTTTACTGATGGCAGCGCGGCCCCAGAGCAGCAGCGTGGAGGGCATAGGCCTGTCCCTCCCTGTGATGGGGTGACTGATGGATGATGCCTGTTAACCAGTTACTAACTACCACCTAACTAATTAATGCAAAATTGATTTGTTTACTAATTAACATTTTAATTATCTAATTTATTTAACATTATACTGATAATTAGTAAATTAGTTAAGATTTATTCACTAACTTAACGCCCTCTGCTTGTTAGGCAATTGGTGAGCATTTAATTGTGCTCATTACTGTACTAATTGCACAACTATTAGTTTAAAAGCCGCTGAGCGGCCTGTGCGGGACCTCCCAGACCCCTGCGCAGTTTAATGGGAACATTGGTGTGTGGCCCTCAACAGCTCACCAAAGCTTGTTAAGTGGCCCCCCAGCCCAAATAATTGACCACCCCTGCTCTAATGTAACCCCAAGTGCCAAATGGAATTTAGTTTGACTTGTGACGAGTATTGCTTTGGAAGCGAGCTGCATGTGGGTGAGTGTAGCTCTATGGAGTTTACAACAGAGCTCAAAGTTCCTCTGCGTGACTGGGGCCATTGAAGAAAGGTGAGGGCAATCTAGCAAGTGGGAAGGTTGGAAAAGGAAGTAAGGAAACCGAACACAATCAAATGATGGGGCGAAAATGAAAACCAGAAGATGCTTTAGCCAGCCTGCAGTCTAAATGGGATGGTGTTTGTATTTCTGCTGATGTTGCAGTTTGTAGGACGGCACATTCTCAAGGAACCAACAGCTTCCAATAAAAATTGAATTATGTCCATAAATGATTCTGAAAGTAGATGTCACTTGTGATCCATTTCCTCTTTGAGGAACTTGGTTAAAGTTTGTACTGAAATGCATTTCAAATTCAGTGGAGAAGCTTTCCTCTTATTGATCTGTTGCTAATTTCATTGGTCCAGTAGTTAGTGTTGCTAATTTCACAATGTAATATTTGCATACACAGTTACTGTCATATTGGAGATGTTGTTGATTCTGGCTGTAAGCCGGCAGGGCTAATAAATCCATATCTGCCAGCAACATTAAAATAACATTGGAAATAACAGAAAATGCTGGAAAAACTCAGCAGGCCAGGCAACATCCGTGGAGAGAAATTAGTCAACGTTTTGGGTCAAAACCCTTTATCAAGACTAAAATAACATTGTTGGACTGTACGGGCAGGCCAAGAACTCACCTCGCCATTGGCCAGAAGAAGCCCGAGAAGCAAATATTGGTAGTTCTTTAATTTTGCCCCCAGAGGCTAGGCATGAAGTGATCCTGAGGTGATGGTCCCAACCTCCAAATGCACATATGCCAGCTTGTTTGTGTTGCAGCATTGCATCCAGAGGCATGGCAGCAATAAAATGCATAAAGCTACAGAAGCTAAAAGCTGCTTCAAGGCATCCAAAATACCAGGATTCCAATTTAGAATGTATCCGAAATGTTGCCGCTGTTGCAGTTACATAAATGCATTTTTATTAGAACTTTTTAAAATTGAACTAGTCTTTTTCAGTGAAAATCTTGTTTGGAATAATTAGTAATTGAGTTTTTCAGTCTGCTATGTGACGGGCCTTAAAACATGGGATAGAGTCTCCGCTTTGGGTGCAATTGGCAATCTGGGCACAAATTGTGCTCGCAATTGCGCTGATTTTACAAAGTGAAGTTATAATTCCAGTTTTCACTCGAGCTAATGTGCATAATCACAAACGTAAAATCTTTACTGAACCAGCGCAATCGGGAAGCGTTTTACAATGTAATTTTTTTTCCCCCTCGCCTTAAAAAAATATTCCTTGATATATTTAAGAGTGGTAACCTGGTGCAGTTTTATTAATACAGCTGAAAATGGGTTTATCACAAAAAAAAGCCTTTATAACCAGTGTCGAGTCCACCATTTGTATTTAACCTGATTTTAAATAACTGACTTTTTAAAAAACTATACAGAACCATTTACTAGTTTAATTGGTGCACACTAGTCAGTTTCTTTAGTAAATTAAATATTTAAGCCTACTAATGCCTTTGCGCCTAAAAAAAAAGTAAGTTTATTTTAAAGAGCTTACACATGGGTGCAATTGGTGGAAACTCGCCATGGTGATTGATGTGATCTGGGGGTCATGGCCAGTTTTGTGGGCGGGGCTGGCTTCCAGCACAATGTTTTTTAAACCACCGTAAAAGATCACGGAAACTCGATTTTTGCACTGAACATAATTTGCGTTTGAAATTCCTCGATTCTTTTGCGCCGGTTTTGGCCAATTTCGGGCGAATAAGTGCAACCTAGAGGGGAAACTACACCATAATGTAAACAAATTCTCCTTCTGCTGAATTTGCCCCGTTTACAATGTAAGGTGCATTTGACAGTAAAGGATCATGCACATTTTTTCACGCAACATTACACTGCTATTTAAAATTGATTCCAAACATGTGTACTATCTCAACCTCGAGTGCTTCCATGCAATTGCACCTATACAGTCTTGTGCTGCATTTATTCTCCACCAAGGACAGCTGTGCAGGCATGGTCATGTGCACAGAGCTCCTCTCAGCAGCTAAAATGTAAGTATTTAGAAAGGCTGGGCAGCAGTGTTTGAGCCCTAAACATTTAAATTAATTTGAGGGAGGTCTAAAAAATGTATCTAAGGTTCACAGAACCATTTTCAGGCATAAACAGAAGTGCTTTGTGTTTGCTTGTAGTAACGGGCACAGCTAATTCAATTCAAAGTGCAGGAATCCTATTTTAACACACGTGCTGGAATAAAGAACAATGATATAAAGGCACCAAGACGTGAGCAGTGGACCGTGTCAACAATGCCTGGTGCAATCTTGTCTGTCTGAGCCAATCCAGGGCATGCTTTTGCTGTGTGTTCACTGAGACTTTTTTCATGACCTTTAGGTTAAAATGTTAAACTAGATGCAGCAGTAAATGTACAAGTGTAACTAGTCCTAAAACACCAGAGAATCTCAATCTTTGCACAATGCAGGTGAACCTTGAACTTCAGTCATGCAAATAGGGCTATTCCAGATTGGGAGAAGCCACGAATCTGGATCTTTACTAAAGATGTAATCTGCTCAAAAGCTAGAATACCTGTATCCAGTAGTTTTTTGGACCAAGTGCTTTTCTTCACCCAGAAAATGAAGTTTCTGTGGCAAAACCACTAAGAGACTCTTACACTGACTTACATAATTGTCTGTAACCAATGTTATTACCTTTCAAGTTGGCTCTGGTTAAACAGAGCTAGATCGACAACATCGCGATCTGACGCGATGATGTCATCACGTGGGTCACGTGACGTCCCCTTCGGCGGGAAACGTGATGACGTCATGACAGCACGGTGGCATAGTGGTTAGCACTGTTGCCTCACAGCGCCAGGGACCCGGGTTCAAATCCGGCCTCGGGTGACTGTCTGTGTGGAGTTTGCACATTCTCCCTGTGTTTGCGTGGGTTTCCTCCGGGTGCTCCGGTTTCCTCCCCAGTCCAAAAGATGTGCGGGTTAGGTTGATTGGCCATGATAAAAAAAATTGGCCCTTCGTGTTAGGGGGGATTAAATACGTGGGGTTACGGGGATAGGGCTTGTGTGGGATGGCTGTCTGTGCCGGGACCGGGTGCTCGGGTTTGGATGATCAGCCATGATCTCGTTGAATGGCGGAGCAGGGTCGAATGGCCTACTCCTGCTCCTATCTTCTATGTTTCTATGACGTCAGAGGTAGAGGGCGGGGCCAGCCAGTCCTCGTGTGGATTGAAAGAGAAAAGACCTGTTTTGAGCTTCTCCTGTAGTTTCTTGTTTTGTAAAGTTCTTAAACAATAAATTCAGTTTGTTAACTTCCAGTAACTTATAGATTCTTTGTTAGGAGTGCAGAGACTCCTACATTTCCATGTTTCTTTATCTGTTTGCTTCTAGAAGTGTAGCTCATTCACATTTGAGTGTCCACTCCTACCCCTGCTCCCCACCACTAATGTTCCTGAGTGTTATTGGTGAAGTGGATGAAGTAACATAGAAACATAGAAGATAGGAGCAGGAGTAGGCCTCGAGCCTGCTCTGCCATTCAATGAGATCATGGCTGATCATCCAAACTCAGTACCCTGTCCCTGCCTTCTCCCCATATCCCTTGATCCCTTTAGCCTTAAGAAATATACCTAACTCCTTCTTGAATATATTTAATGAATAGGCCTCAAATGCCTTCTGTGGTAGAGAATTCCACAGGTTCACCACTCTCTGGGTGAAGAAATTCCTCCTCATCTCTGTCCTAAATGGCTTACCCCTTATCCTTAGACTGTGACCCCTGGTTCTGGACTCCCTTGCCATCGGGAACATCCTTCCTGCATCTAGTCTGTCTAGTCCTGTTCGAATTTTAAAAGTTTCAATGAGATCCCCTCTCATTCTTCTAAACTCCAGCGAGTATAAGCCCAATCGACCCAATCTCTCCTCATACGTCATTCTTGCCATCCCAGGTATCCGTCTGGTGAATCTTTGCTGCACTCCCTCCATGGCAAGAACATCCTTCCTCAGATAAGGCGACCAAAACTGCACACAATACTCAAGGTGCGGTCTCACCAAGGCCCTGTACAACTGCAGCAAGACATCCTTGTTCCTGTACTCAAACCCTCTCGCTACGAAGGCCAATATACCATTTGCCTTCTTAACTGCCTGCTGCACCTGCATGCTTACCTTCAGCGACTGGTGCACAAGGACACCCAGGTCTCATTGCACTTCCCCTTCTCCCAATCTATTGCTGTTCAGATAATCTGCTTTCCCGTTTTTGCCACCAAAGTGGATAACCTCTCATTTATCCACATTATACTGCCCAATCACCCAACCTGTCCAAATCATACTGGAGTTTCTCGGCATCCTCCTCACAGCACACACGCCCACCCAGCTTTGTGTCATCTGCAAACTTGGAGATATTTCATCTAGTTCCCTCGTCTAGATCATTAATATATATTGTGACTAGCTGGGGTCCTAGGACCGATCCCTGCGGTACCCCACCAGTCACTGCCTGCCACTCGGAAAAAGACCCGTTTATTCCAACTCTTTGCTTCCTGTCTGCCAACCAGTTCTCTATCCAAGTCAGTACCTTGCCCCCAATCCCATGTGCTTTAACTTTACACGCTAATCTCTTATGTGGGCCCTTATCGATAGCCTTCTGAAAGTCCAAATACACCACATCCACTGGTTCTCTCTTATCTATTCTACCAGTTACATCCTCAAAAAATTCCAGTAGATTAGTCAAGCACGATTTACCTTTTGTAAATCCATGTTGACATTGTCCGATCCTGTCACTGTTTTCCAAGTGCTCTGCTATTCCATCTTTTATAATGGACTCTAGCATTTTCCCCACTACCGATGTCAGGCTTACCGGTCTTTAATTCCCTGTTTTCTCTCTACCACCTATTTTGAATAGTGGGGTAACATTAGCTACCCTCTAATCCATGGGAACTGTTCCAGAGTCTCTAGAATTTTGGAAGATGACCAGCAATGCATCTGCTATTTCTAGGGCCACTTCCTTAAGTACCCTAGGATGTAGCTTATCAGGCCCTGGGGATTTATCGGCCTTCAATCCCATCAATTTCCCTAACACCATTTCCCTACAAAAACTGATTTCATTCAGTTCCTCCCTTTCATTAGACCCCATGTTCCCTGACATCTCTGGGAGGTTATTTGTGTCCTCCTTTGTGAAGACAGAACCGAAGTATGTATTTAATTGGTCTGCCATTTCTTTGTTCCCCATTATAAATTCCCCTGATTCTGACTGCAAGGGTCCTACGCTTGACTTCACCAATCTTTTTCTCTTCACATATCTATAGAAGCTTTTACAGTCAGTTTTATGTTCCCTGCAAGCTTACTCTCGTACTCTATTTCCCCCCTCTTAATTAATCCCTTTGTCCTCCTTTGCTGAATCCTAAACTGCTCCCAATCCTCAGGTTTGCTGCTTTTTCTGGCCAATGCATATGTCCTCTCCTTGGATCTTATGCTATCCCTAATTTCCCTTGTTCGCCACGGTTGAGTCACCCTTTTTTTATTTTTATGCCAAACAGGGATGAACAAATTCTGTAGTTCATCCATGCCATCTTTAAATGTTTGCCATTGCCTATCCACCGTCAACCCTTTGAGTAACATTCCCCAATCAATCCTACCCAACTCGCACCTCATACCATTGTAGTTTCCTTTATTTAAATTCAGGACCCTAGTCTCCGAGTCAAATTCTTCATTCTCCATCTTAATGAAGAATTTGATCATATTATGATTGCTGCGCCCCAAGGGGCCTCGCACCACAAGTTGCTAATGATTCCTTTCTCATTGCATAATACCCAGTCTAAGATGGCCTGATCTCTAGTTGGTTCCTCGACATATTGGTCCAGGAAACCATCCCATATACACTCCAGGAATTCCTTCTCCACAGTATTGTTACTAATTTGGTTAGCCCAATCTATATGTAGATTAAAGTCACCCATGATAACTGCTGTGCCCTTATTGCACACATCTCTAATTTCCCATTTAATGCTATCCCCAACCTCCGCATTACTGTTTGGGGGTCTGTATACAACTCCCACTAATGTTTTCTGCCCCTTGGTATTTCTCAGCTCTACCCATACAGATTCAACATCAGAACTAATATCCTTCCTTACTATTGTTAATCTCTTTAACCAGCAATGCTACCCCACCTCCTGTTCCTTTTTGCCTGTCTTTCCTGAATATTGAACACCCCTGGATGTTGAGTTCCCAGCCTTGGTCACCCTGGAGCCATGTTTCCGTAATCCCAATCACGTCATATCCATTTACATCTATTTGCACAGCTAATTCATCCACCTTATTACGAATGTTCCTCGCATTAAGACACAAAGCCTTCAGGCTTGTTTTTTTAACACTCTTAGACCTTTTAGAATTATTATTTACTGTGGCCATGTTTGATTTAAACCCTTGATTTCTCTGACTGCCACTTGTTTTCCTCCTTCCTATCTTTTGCTACTATCCTTGTTCCCCTTTCCTCTGTCTTCCTGCACAGGTTCCCAACCCCCTGCCATTTTAGTTTAAACCCTCCCCCACAGCACTAGCAAACACTCCCCCTGGGACATCGGTCCCGGTCCTGCCCAGGTGCAAACTGTCCGTTTTGTACTGGTCCCACCGCCCCCAGAACCGGTTCCAATGTCCCAGGAATTTGAATCCCTCCCCCTTGCACCATTCCTCTAGCCACGTATTCATCTGAAATATCCTTCTATTACTACTCTGACTAGCACGTGGCACTGGTAGCAATCCTGAGATTACTACCTTTTGAGGTCCTATTTTTTAATTTACCTCCTAACTCCCTATATTCAGCTTTTAGGACCTCATCCTGGTTTTTACCTATATCGTTGGTACCTATATGCACCACAACAACGGGCTGTTCATCCTCCCCTTCCAAAATGCACTGTAGCCGCTCCGAGACATCCTTGACCCTTGCACCAGGGAGGCAACATACCATCCTGGAGTCTTGTTTCCGGCTGCAGAAACGCCTATCTATTCCCCTTACAATAGAATCCCCTATCACTATAGTTAGTAGTAGTGGTTTAGCACACTGCTTTTACCTCTGACACTTGGCTTTCAATGCAGTTAGACTGATGGGATGAAAGTCTTCTCTGCCTTTGTCTTTTCCTGACAACTTTTGGGATCTTAATTTAAATGAAATTGAACAGTGTCTGTTCACATTCTATTATAGCACAAAGTTTCTCATTTCTATAGAATTCTGAGCAGTCTTCATGAAGTGATTGATAGAGAAGTTATGCTAAGGTTGTATTGAACCTTGGTTAGACCACATTTGGAGTACTGTGTGCAGTTCTGGTTGCCATATTATAAAAAGGATATAGAGGCACTGGAGAGGGTGCAAAAAAGATTTACAAGGATGATACCAGAACTGCGAGGTTATACCCATCAGGAAAGGATGAACAGGCTGGGTCTTTTTTCTCTTTGAATAAAGAAGTCTGAGGGGTGACCTAATAGAGGTCTTTAAAATTATGAAAGGTTTTGATAGAGTAGACAGTGTTTCCACTTGTGGGGGAAGAACAAAACTAGAGGCCATCAATATAAGATAATCACCAAGAAAAAAAAGAAAAACTTGCGTTTTATATAGCGCCATTCATGACCACTGGAGGTCCCAAAATGCTTTACAGCAAATGACGACGTGTAGTCACTTTTTTGTAATGTAGGAAACGCAGCAGTCAATTTGCACACAGCAAGCTCCCAAAAATGACACGTGATAATGACCAGCTAATTTTTTTTGTGATGTTGTTTGAGGGAT
Organism: Somniosus microcephalus; assembly: GCF_052327205.1. Taxonomy (NCBI): domain Eukaryota; kingdom Metazoa; phylum Chordata; class Chondrichthyes; order Squaliformes; family Somniosidae; genus Somniosus; species Somniosus microcephalus. The sequence goes on along the minus strand of NC_140987.1, from coordinate 137,253,556 downwards.
AAATATTGGCCAGGACACTGGATAACTCCCCTGCTCCTCTTCGAAATAGTGCCATGGGATCTTTTATGTCCACCCAAGAGAGCAGCCGGGGCTTTGGTTTAAAGTCTCATCTGAAATACAGCACCTCAGAGTGCAGCACTCCCTCAGCACTGCACTGTCGTGTCGACCTAGATTTTTGTGCTCCAGTGTCTAGAGTGGAATTTGAACCCACAACCTTCTGACTTTGAGGAGACGGTGCTACCAACTGTGCCACAGCTGACAATGAAATCCAATGGGGAAATCAGAAGACATTTCTTTGCCTGCATGGTGGTGAGCAATGTTCCCTCTAAGCTACACAGTAAGGGAAAGGTCCCGCGCAGACCACTCACCAGATTCTCTATGTAAATACTGCGCATGTGGGGAAATTTAAAGGGACAGCACACTAAAAGAAACAGGCTCCGCAGAACACAGTGCAGCTAACAGGGAACATTGGTAGTGAGAATGTGGCACTCGCTACCAGAGAGAATGGTTGAAGCAAATAGTATAGATGCATTTAAGGGGAGGCTAGATAAACATGAGGGAGAAGGGAATAGAGAGTTATGCTGATAGATGAGGAAGGATGGGAGGAGGCTCGAGTGGAGCATAAATCCGTCATGGACTTGGATGGGCCGTACGTCCTGTTTCTATGCTATACTACATAGCTTGGTAGTGTAAATAGAAAATGTGCACTTATACACTAGGGCGTGCTCTTGTGAAAATGAAATAGAGTAATTCACCTGTACTTAATTTGTTGTCCCTGCCCAGCACTGACATTGCTTATTGCTCAACAGTATTTTACATTAAAAACTGCACTGCACAGTACAGTTTTTGTGGGTTGAAGGACTTTGAAACTTAATTGTACTCTTGTGTTTTATTATAAATATCAAAATCTAGGATTTGAGATAGTGGTGTAAATACAATTTAGGACCATGTGTTTAGAGAGACTGAAGTCTGAACATTTATGCAGCAAACTTAAAGGATGTTGTGTTCTTTCAGAGAACTTTAAAGCCTTTGAAAATCAGGGACTGTACATATTTTTGAACCCCCTGAAGTTAATAAAGTTGCTTTTACATACAACTATTTTGGAAAGTTAATTTTTGTTGTGTGGTCTATGAACATTCACTGCATCAAACTTCTGGTTGCTTTTGCGGCAGGTGTACTTGATTGGTGTTAACTTGGAAACAAAAGGGAATTTAATAGCATAAGTAATGAACATCAAATGTGATTAACGCAACCACGGTTATTTTAGCTTTCTGCTGCTTGCAGCAAAAGATGACCTTTAGATTTGTTTTTTAATCTCTATTGCCTTTGTTGTCAGTTAATGGTGTTGATGGGAAATGCTTCATGCATTCTGATGAATATCTATAGTGAGGGCTGTTACTCTTTGATCCCTTTTGATATCTGGAAGTTTCCACTCCATGCTAAGTTAAGTGAAATTGATCCATCTGGCCAACACTGAATCCTTAGAACCTCTTTTTTGAGGAAGTGACATCCCAAGTGGACAGTGGAAGTCCCACTGTGGTTTACCTCGACTTCCAAATATTTTTTAACAAAGTTACTTATGTAAGGCTATTAGTTGAGCTTAAAGTGGTGGTGGATTCAGGATAAATCTTGGGAATGGCATGACGGAGATATTCAGGCTATGGACACAGTTCAGAGAAGAGCCAAGAGACTGATCTCTAGCAATGGAAAACTAAGTTGTGAAGAGGATGTTGCGAGGACTGGAGAATTTTAGCTATGAGGAAAGATTAGAAAGACTGGGGTTGTTTTCTTTGGAACAGAGGAAGCTGAGGGGAGACTTAATTGAGGCGTATAAAATTATGAAGGGCCTAGATAGTGGATATGAAGGACCTATTTCCCTTAGCAGAGAGGTCAATAAGCAGGGGGCATAGATTTAAAGTAATTGGTGGGGGTCTGGAAATCACAGCCTGAAAGGGTGGTCGAGGCAGGAACCTTCCTCACATTTTAAAAGTACTTGGATATGCACTTGAAGTGCTGTAACCTACAGGGCTACGGACCAAGAGCTGGAAAGTGAGATCAGGCTGGATAGCTCTTTTTCAGCCGGCACAGACACGATTGGCCAAATGGCCGCCTCCTGTGCTGTAAATTTCTGATTCTATGACAGATTGGAGAAACATGGCTTTACAGCCTTGAAAGGATATGACTGAGAGGTAATCTTATAAAACTATATAAAATAGAAAGCAGTATGGAAACCAGAACTAAATAGAATAGGACAAGGACACGAGTTTAAACTAGAAGACTTTGGACTGATATCAAAGTTCTTCACACACATACTACGTGGAATGACCTTTTAGATCGGGCATTGGAGGTGAAAAGCTATCTCTGATTTTTGGGGAGGGGTTAAGCGGAGGTTATTTCTGGAAGAATGAGCTAAGATGGGATGAATTGCCTTCCTCTGCTGTAAAGATCTTGAGTTGATGATTTTTTTTAATTTTTTTTTTTAAAGTCCTTAAAAAACAGCTTGGGTATGAATGCTGGAGGGGAGGGGCATGTTTGACAGTATAAAAATTAATTGGGTGTAGTGCATTTAAGGAGCTCAAAAGCTGATCGAGCTTTATTATATAAAAAAGAACTGACACAGCCCCAGAAAAACTGATGGCCTCAATGTACAGCTGAAAATCAACGCTGCATAAAGGCCTGTGACTGGGGCCATTTCTTAAGAAAACTAAATAAGTTAAATTCCTTTTTTATTTTGGGACTTTTATTAGTGCTTTGGGATCACATTCTGCAATTCAGTTTATTTTTCTGTGCAAACCAAAACCCAATGACCCCACACATGTACAAAAAGTAGTAGTTACAATGGGAGTGCAATGAGATGTGAACTTGTCATGATTTAAGCTGCAGCATAAAGGTGGAATTTTTGCAGTAGTGGAATTAGAAATCTTTGCAGAAGTGGGCTCTGGTGCAAAGTTTATTTTTTGGGTGGGTGACTGGAGGCATGCATCCCCAAAATGTTGATTTTTGACATGTCTGGTACATTTTGAATTGTAATGTGCAGTATGCAGGTGGGTATCTGAGAATAATGGCCTGTAAATCAAAAAATTATTAAAACAGATGAAAATAATGGAACCTTTTAATGTAAAAAGCATTGTAAGGAATATGTATTTCTATACCACTGCAAGCACTTTAAATTTGAGGAAAATGCATAACTAAATTATGGCACAGCAACAACAAGTAAACTTTTAACATTTTCAATAGTTGAAACATTTAGCTAATCCCAAACAACATATCAGGATAGACCGAGTCTAATCACAGAAACCCCACAGTGCAGATAGAGGCCATTTCGGCCCATCGAGCCTGCACCGACACATATCCCACCCGATCCCCGTAACCCCTACACCAACACATATCCCACCCTATCCCTGTAACCCCACGTATTTAATCCCCCTAACACTAAGGGTCAATTTCAACCTAACCCGCACATCTTTGGACTGTGGGAGGAAACCGGAGCACCCGGAGGAAACTCACGCAAACACGGGGAGAATGTGCAAACTCCACACAGACAGTCACCCGAGGCCGGATTCGAACCCAGGTCCCTGGCGCTGTGAGGCAACAGTGCTAACCACTATGCCACCGGACATCTTACTGGGATGTCTGGTCACCTTACTATAGTACAAACTTGTAAATGTGAAATCTTGTTTCCTATGGCTTATTTAGAAGCAGTGTGTTGGTGTACTTCCACAGTGAGCCAAACGCTGGTTTGTACCCATGAGTTTCTAAACTTTGCTCTCGGTCATTGGTGGGGGGGAGGGGCATATTATGACTGAGGCAAGGTTCTTGTCCAATTCACAGAAATGGAAAGGTGGGGTCCACCTCCTCTACTCCTGCACATGACTTTGCATTCATTCACTTTGAAATGATAATTTCAACCAGTTGCAAAAGGCATCATTTAAGGGTTAGAGAATTTTGCAAAAACTTGCCACGGCTGAAGGGGTGGGAGATTGAAAAATGCATGTGATTGGACTGTAAACACAATTATCCTATTGATGCCAGAGTGCTGAGCGAAGGGGCTTTGGAAATGTAAACAGAAAGCAATAAGCTAAGCGCCCCCTCCCCCCCCCAATATACTGATTGGGACAGAAGAGATGGCCTGCGATGATGTATGGAGCAACTTCATCCAGGAACAGTTCATCTGTTTTCCTGGCTCCTGTGCAGATCAGGGCTGAGAAATGGATGTTTGGCAATTGTGAAGGAGATGTATGGTTGGCGGTTCCTATCATGACCGATTTAATCATTAAACTGTGGCAAATTTAAAACTGGTTTGTTTTGATAAATTTAAATGATTTTGTTTTTTTATAAAAAGGACTTGTAGAGATTTGTAATTCATCACGAGTGAAGCTAGTCTTGATTTTTTTTTTTCTGTTTCACAAGATTCTTGAATTGCAGCCTGTGTAAATGTGAACTGTCATTACCAGTGAAATAACTTATTTGTTACTAAGTAGGTTTGTATATTACAGGTAGACTATCCTTTATCCGAACTTCCGAAAACCTCTAAAAACCGAAAGTTTTTTTGTTCAGCGTAAGTCGTGCGCATGACATGACCAGAGTGGCGCACGACTTACGCTGAGCAGGGCAGAGGGTCACAGAGTTCCCTCCTGGGTAGGAGATTGCAGGCCGAGCCGGGCAGTGTGAAGGAGGTACCGGGAGAGTGAACCCAACAATACAGCGGCCCGTCCGATATTCTTTTCTCCCAACCCGACCCGAACCATGGCCCGTCCGATATTCTTTTTTCCCCCCACCCGACCCCCGACCTGATTTGTGGGCCAGCTTAGTAGGAGTCAGCCGATAACCGGCTTTCCAGAGAAGCAGGAAGGGGAATGAGACACGGAACCGTCGCAATAGGTAGCCTGAACTTTTACAATTTATATTAAATACAAATTTCCCAGTCTTATTATAATACCTTCTGAAATCCGAAAAATTCCGAAAACCGAAACTCAGCTGGTCCCAAGGCTTTCGGATAAGGGATAGTGTACCTGTATTATTAAAGATTCTTGGTGTCAGTTCTATTCTAAGCAGTGCTGGGGAGCAGAAATATTTCAAAGTGACACTGGTTATGCATGTTAGGTAAGGTGGCTGATGCAGTGATAAGCTGGAAGGAATGTCTGCAATAACTGGCATGAAAGGGCTTGTCACTGTGCCTGTTCACCTGAAGATATAGATTGCTATTTTGTTACAAGCTTTGCTGACAGCATGAATTTGGATGCTGTCTAGGATGCCAGCTGGCAGTGCCAGGACAAAGTAAAGCATATCAACAATGTGACAGTCGTAAACACTCTTGTGTCAGAAATAATAAGATACATGAGAATACTTGCACTCCTTTGGCGTCACCAAGTCACTGTACCTTAAACTAGAGCCAGTAACTCGACCACCTACTGCACGGGTGTCGCCTTCCATTATCCGCAGTTCATTCCAAGTCATTCCATTGCCAAATAGGACAGCTTCAGCATCATTGGATTATGTATTTTTGACCAACAGCCAGACCTCATTTTGGTTTTTTGCCTGTGACCTCCAAAGATTATTTGCTATGGGAATGATGGTTTAAAAAAAAACTTCAAAATGGGAAAGCTCTGCCAAGCTGCATCCACAGTGTATTCATTCAGGAGGTCTTGTCTCTTTAGTGTATATAAAAAAAAAAGGTTCTGCCAATGAATTTTAGACTTGTGGCATTGATTTAAAAAAAAAAAAAAATTCAGTCCCTACAACTGCAAATAATTTATAAATATTCCAAAAATCTAACTGAGCAGTAGCAACTAAATAAGTCTTGCAAATCTGCCTTCTGACCAAAAACTACCTCACCTTCAGATGCAATATCCTGATTGATCTGCAGTGGATGTGGCAGTAAATAATAATGAACATCTAAATGGGCATCATTTGTATTTTGTTATTGATTTCTAACTTCTATCGTGTGTATGTCTTAAAAGTAGAATATTATCTATTCTAGATGGTGGAAGATATACACAAATAACGTGTGTCTCCCTTTCTGACATGAAGTATCCACTTTCCGGTTAATAGTAATCTAGTGTGGAGTGTTGTACTTGGAAAAAGTACATGTAGTTTATATCCATTATGGTAAATGTTCATGCGTACTGCTTTTGTAGTCCTTTTTGTAATACTTTCTTTGTATTAATCAGTTATAGCCTCTTTTCAGCAGGTCTTCAAATTTAAGATTTCATTGTCATTAATTAGCACAGTGTTGGATCCGTGGTTCAGTGGATATGCTGTTATTAAATAATCACACGGATGCTGTACATTAACAATAAACAGGTCTTTACTGGAGGAGGGTAGTCTCAAGACTGGGGGTACAGAGGCATGTGCAAAGCTTATATACAGGTGTGGTCACTGCCGGTACTACAGTATACAGGAGCTGTAAAAGTAGTTCTGACTTAAAGGCACATACACTACAATTCCTCCCCTTTTAGATTAGTAGTACCCCTAATATTCAAATAACAATTAACATTTCAACATGTACATTAAACAACAAAAGTCCATTTATAGATTCAGTCTTTGGGGCGGCTTCCTGACCCTTTCGGGATAGCGCCTTTCTGGAGGTTCTTGTTCTTGGTGCAGAGGCGATTCTGACCCCTTTTCATCGGGTAGTTCATCGGGTTCCACTGCTACTGGGTCTGAGGTAGATGCTACCGGTATGTCGGGTTCATCCCCAGGTACTCGAGACATGGGATTGACGCGTTCCTGTGACGCTAAGATCTGATCGACGTGGCGTTTCACAATGTTCTCCCCGACATCCACTGTGTACATTAATGGCCCCTGCCTTGTACATATCGTTCCGGGTTGCCATTTCTCTGTTCGATAGTCACGGGCCAAGACTGGTTGCCCTACATTGAAGCTCCTTGTTGGCTTCTCATTGATGTGCTGGAATTGTTTGTCCTCAACATTTCTTCGCACATTTGGTCTGAGCAAGTCCAGACGAGATCTCAACCTTCGGTTAAAGAACATCATGGCCGGGGTCTGGTTGGTAACTGCATGTGTCGCGTTTCGGTAGGCTAATAAGAAATTGTCCATCTTATGCTGTAGTGGAATTTCATCGTCGTACATGGCCTTTATCGCCTTCTTAAAGGTTTGTACGAACCTCTCAGCCAATCCATTTGTGGCTGGATGATACGGGGCGGATGTGTAATGCCTTACCCCATTCCTTCTCATACATTTTTAGAACTCGTCAGACACAAACTGTGGTCCATTATCAGAGCAAATCTGCTCTGGCAAACCGTTTCTGGCAAATATGGTCCATAGGACTGCAATCGTTTTCTCTGTAGTGGTTGAAGACATTTTTATCACCTCAGGTCACTTTGAATGAGCATCCACTGCTATTAAGAACATTGAGTCCATGAATGGACCAGCGAAATCAATATGCACCTGTTGCCATGGAGAGGAGGGCCACTCCCAGGGGTGTAGAGGGGCATGTGGTGGTGCATTTTGGACCTTCTGGCATCCTAAGCAGCTCTTAGTTAGGTCTTCGATTTGTTGATCGATTCCCGGCCACCACACAAGCCCTAGCAAGGCTTTTCATTTTCACTCCCCCAGATGACCTTCATGTAGCTCCTTTAGCACTCTCTTCCTTAACTTGGGTGGAATCACCACTCTGGATCCACACATCACTGTCCCCTGGCATACTGACAGCTGTTCTCTTCTGGATGAGAATGCTGGCAACAGTGAGTCGCCATGAGTTGGCCATCCCCTCACCGTCAATTCATATACCCGTGACAGCGTCGGATCATTGCGGGTCTCCTTCTCTATATCTGCGTTCGTTACTGGTAATCGTTCAATTATTGACTAATAAAATATCTCGATAGGGTCCACTGCTGGTGCTTCCTCCACAGTAGGCAGTGGCAGGCGCGATAGCCCATCAGAATTCCCATGCTGTTTCGTGCCTTTATATTCTATTTCATATGCCCCTAGAAACAGGGACCATCTTTGTAACCGCTGTGCAGTCATCACTGGAACGCCCTTCTTAGGATTAAAGATGGAGACAAGTGGTTGGTGGTCAGTCAGCAAGGTGAACTTCTGCCCATGCAGATAGTGGTTGAATTTTTTTACTCCCCATATTGGCTGAGGGCCTCCCTGTCAATCTGGGCATAGTTGCGCTCGGCTGAATTTGTGACCGAGACGCAAAGGCTACTGGCCTCTCCAACCCGTCAGGGAATTTGTGCGACAGCACCGCTCCAACACCATAGGGTGATGCATCACATGCCAAACAAATTGGTAGTGCTGGGTTGAAATGAGCCAACACCTCTTGATGTGATAAATTCTTTACACTTCTGGAAAGCTCGTCTACGTTCGTCATCCCACTTCCATGGTACCCCTGTTTGCAGTAGGGTGTTCAGTGGGTGTAATACCGTAGACAAATTTGGTCAGAACTTGTGGTAGTAGTTTACCAGCCCGAAGAACGACCTCAGTTGTGACACATTTTCTGGTGCTGGAGCCTTGACTACTGCCTCAATCTTGTCAGGGGACTTATGTAACCCTTCTTCATCGATGACGTGGCCACAATGCGAGATCTGTTTCTGGAAAAACTCGCACTTGTGGCGATTAGCTCGTAGCCCATATTCCTTTTAATCTGGTGAGCACCTTCTCCAAGTTGGCGAGGTGATCACCGTCATTTTCGCCCGTGACCAAGATGTCGTCCAAATAACACTGGGTCCCTGGAATCCCTTGCAGGACCTGATCCATCGCCCTTTGCCAGATAGCCGGAGCCGAGGCTACTCCAAACACCAGCCGGTTATATTGATAGAGACCTTTGAGTGTTGATCGTAGGGTATTGTTTCGAAGCTTCTTCTACCTCCATTTGCAAGTACGCCTGGGCTAGATCAATTTTGGTGAAGCGTTTACCTCCTGATAGCGAGGCGAAAATATCCTCAATTCGTGGAAGCAGATATTGCACCGTGTGAAGGACTGGGTTCACTGTCACCTTAAAATCCCCACAGATGCGGACCTTCTTTGGTTCCCCAGGCGTATTACTCAATGACCTCTTCGTTACAGGAACAATGGGTGTAGCCCACTTGCTCCAGTCCACTTTGGACAGTACTCCTGAATGTTCCAGCTCTGCTTCAACAGCTGGTCTGATCGCATAAGGCACTGGTCTGGCCTTCAGAAACTTTGGGCTTGCATTTTCCTCTATTTTAATCGTTGCTGTTATTCCTTTTAGTGTTCCTAGTCCCTTCTGGAACACTTCTTTTGCATCAGTTAGCATTTTTGACAGTCGTCCAGGTCTGACGTCATCCTTTTTGGCCTCGACCTTCAGTGCCTGTATGGAATGCCAATCTAATTGTATCTTCCGGATCCATTCACGCCCTAGCAGTGGTGGTCCTCCATCTGGCAATACATATATATCCATTTTAGGTATTTCCTGGCCTTTATATGTCACTTTCACCCTTATTTTTCCTTTGGGGTAGACTTTTTGCCCCGTATACGTCTTCAAGACAATCTCTGTAGCCTTCAAGGGTATGTGTGAAAATAGCCGCTTGTAGTCTCTTTGATTTATGACTGTTAGCGCTGACCCTGTGTCCAATTCCATTTTCACTTGGACTCCGTCTATCTTGAGTGTGACCCAGATAGTCTGGTGATCCTCCATTTTGGTTACATTATGTAGTTTCAGACAACCCAGCTCCTTGCTTCCGGAGTCTGTGTCACTTTTCTGTTCGTCTGAACCACTGTCCATCACCTGGTGTACCTTTTTGTACTTCTCCTGTGGAGATTTCTTACTGTTGGTTTTCTTCCCAGACCTGCAGACTCTTGCTATGTGTCCTGCTTTCCCACGCTGTCTGCACACTTGGTCCTTGAACCAACAATCTTTCTGGTCATGTGTTGTTCTGCCGCAGCGATAGCACTTCCCTGTTCCATAGGACATTTCATTGGTGCCATATTCTTGCGGTCTCCATTGTATCTCTGCAGCGCCCCTTGTGGCTGCTTCGTGTGATACTGCCATACTGAAAGCTTTGTCCAGCGTAAAGTCCTTTTCTGATGAGCCGTTTCTGGGTTCCTTCACTTTGTAGCCCACACACAAACTTGTCCCTTAACGTGTCTGCTAGTCCCGCTCCAAACTGGCAGTATTTCGATAGCTTGCGCAGTTCCATTAGGCACTCAGCATTGCTTTCGTCTTTGTGTTGGTTCCTTTTATGGAACTTAAATCGTTCTGCTATCAGCAGCGGTGTGGGGTTTAAGTGGTCCTGTAGGATTTCTACTATGCTTTCAAAATTCTTGTTTACTGGCTTCTCTGGGGTTATTAGATTTCGCAGTAACCCATAAGTTTTTGCACCCATGGAATTTAACAGAACCAGTGCTTTATTAGCATCTGGCACTTCATTCGCCCTGCAATACACCTCAATACGTTCCACATATGTCGCCCAATCTTTGACTTCATTGTCGAACGTAGAGATACTGCCACTCTTCGGCAAAATGGCGCCCCCCGCGCTTCCCCTTCTCTGCTGGCAGAAAATGGCATCTCCCGCGCTTTCCTTCCTTCCCGCGCTTGCCCTTCGTCTCCGCTGCGGCTTCTAAAAATGGTGTCTCCCGCGCTCGCTCTTCTCAGTGGCGTCTCCCGTGCTCACCTTCGCCCCGCGGACCCGGTTCAGCCCGTGAGCCCTGGCTGTGCTCTGCGCGTTCTTTTTATATTTTTCGACGCCGCTCAGTCTAGAACCCGGCTGTTTCTCTGCCCTCTCTCTCTCCGGTTTGTTTTCTTTTTCTCGACGCCGCTCGGTGTTCAACCCCCGGCTGCGCCCTGCGCTCTTCACCCTCTGTCTTACCCCGTCGACGCTGCTCGGCTTTCTCTCCGCCGTCGGTCGGCTCCAGCCGCAGCTGCTCGGGAAGGGTCTGCGCTGGACCTGTCGTCGGTCTCTTGCTGCTCATCGTGGCTGGGGAACCAAGCCTGGCTGTCCACAGCCTCCCCTGCGAAGTTCAATCTCTGCCTGACTGCTGGGCGGTTGCTCGTGGTCGACGCCCGTGTTCCTGGCCTCGACACTTTTTATGTTGCAGGTAGATTCGAATCGACACTCGTCGCCACTGTTGGATCTGTGGTTCAGTGGATATGCTGTTATTAAATAATCACACGGATGCTGTACATTAACAATAAACAGGTCTTTACTGGAGGAGGGTAGTCTCAAAACTGGGGGTACAGAGGCATGCGCAAAGCTTATATACAGGTGTGGTCACTGCCGGTACTACAGTGTACAGGAGCTGTAAAAGTAGTTCTGACTTAAAGGCACATACACTACACACAGATTCACATTTTTCTTTCCAAATACAATACACACCGTTCAGTAACATTAGTTATTGGAGCTGTTAAGTGTTGATGGAATGTTACTGACCGCCAGCAGTGTGTTGCTCCTCACTTTTTTTAATGTTGTATAATGAAGTTTATACAATACCGAACTGGTGTTCTTTTAACAAAAACAGAAAATGCTGGATACACTCACCAGATCAGGCAGCATCTGTGGAGAGAACAGAGGAGCTGATGCTTTGGGTGTGCAGACCCTTCTTGGGTCCGGCCCGGGACCACCGCCGGGTCAGGATCGGCGGCTGGACCGCGCAGCATCACAGACGGCTCGGCGGAGCCCGAGCAGCCCGGGGTTGGCGGCGGCACAGGGAGGGCAGCAGCAGGAAGAGGAGGAGCAGGTGGTGGCGGTGTTTGTGGTGACTTTTGACACTTTCAGTGGTTTGGAATTTTCAATGGTCCGGCACCGTGGTCCCGAGGGTGCCAGATTACCGGATTACCGGGGTCCAACCTGTATTGCTTTTTATTTTTTTTACTGTTGATCTTTGCTCCATTATTTTAAATGAGCACAGTGACAAACAAGATGTTTGTGGTGACAGTAGTTGTCTATTTTTGTAAAGATAATGCTTGAGACAATTGTAGAGTGCTGTCCTAGGAAAAACTAATCCTCTGTGTTTCACCATTATATAAAAGACTTGTGATCTTACTTGTACACTGACACCTTAAATCTTAACCAGTTGACATGATAGCTTTGACCATTTATTTCAAAATCAAACTAGTTTCTCTCCTGTCAAGTTAGCATGTTTGAGTAGACAAAGTATTTTTCACTTTTGAAGTAACAACTCTAAATACAACTGCTTAAAAATGCAATGTGCTACAATATTTTTATCTTCACAGGGACGCGGCGGTTTGGGTTCCATCTACGTGTGGGCATCTGGTAATGGCGGCCGTAGCCGAGATCACTGTTCCTGTGATGGTTATACCAACAGCATCTACACAATCTCAATCAGTAGTACAGCTGAGAGTGGGAAGAAGCCCTGGTACTTGGAGGAATGCTCATCCACCCTCGCTACGACGTATAGCAGTGGGGAGTCTTACGATAGAAAAATAGTAAGTTTCCTTTCCTTCCCTCCCCTCCCTTCCTTCCACTCCCCCCACCTGTCCCCTTTTACATTTCCCCAGACACGCTACTCATTTGAAAGCGTGGATATAGAACTGGAAAGCGTGGATATAGAATTGAAGTTCCCTGTCTTCAACCATAATGACTTGTCATAAATAGTCTTGTTGAAGTTGTTCATTCAGAATAGGATGGACTCAGAATCTGGGGTACATTTTAGATATTGGACAGCCATCCAGCAGAGTGCGCTGGCTGGCACCTTGATATTGCCAGAGGGAGGCACAGTCCATTTTGAAGGCTGGGCTTCAATACCAGGCTGCCAGCAGGCTACAGGCGCTAAGTGTGGTGCCCTGCTGCAACTTGCTGGTTCCGAATTAGCTCAACATTGGGCAGATCAGAGGCCAACCTGGTCGGCGGGGGGGGGGGTGGGGTGAAGGGGCAAATGCAGAAAGTAGGAGCCTGGGGCAGCCGCACCCCCCCATTATTCTTGTGGACCTGGCAAGGCACTCCTCCTCCAGACCCCACAAAAATTATTCTTAAAGATCCTTTCAACTGTATATATCCAGTTGTCTCCCAGAATAGCAATTTGGGTCCTATGTACATCATAGTAGTACATCAATGCATATTACAAGGGCCAACCATCTGGCAGGTGCTCTGGCTGCCTGTTGTAGTCCCTTTCAGGATGCATTAGCCAGATAGGGTATGGAAATGGGGTGTTTTCCCATGCAATGTTAGGGGCGCTCCCACCTGGTGGAGCCAGTGAAAATCCCACCACCCCCTTCGTTCTGAGATGCCATACTTTTGAGAATTGTCTTTTTTTCCCCCCCTCTCCTGTTACTTTCTCATACCACATTTACATTAGTGATGCTGCTGGAGGAATCCTGTTGTAATATAAATCTGGCAGCCTGAAAATCCACTTCATAAGGTGCCTCCTCCATTGGAAGCAAAGCGCTGCCATCAGCAAGTTGATCTGCCCATAGCACTGGACACTATGGGTCAGCATCTTGTTATGGTTACAGGCAGGCTGAGATCTGAAGCAACCAAAAAAGGCCGAGCGTGCATTCCTGATATTAGTGGTTTATACAGCCCGGCCACGGATATCGGGGAATGTCGACCGCAAGAAGCGTGGTCATAAGCACAACTTGGAAGTAACTCCATGAGGGATTATGCACATGTGTGGTTGCTGCGTTCTTGCTGTGACTGTGCTCTGAATTCCTCCCCGTAATGTAAATGAAGTAATCTCCGAATACTCACAGCCTGAAGACCCTGCAGAACTGACTCCAGCAGAAGTGGTTCCACCATATTAAAAAAAACTATCGGTTGCAAGCTCAAAAGGAGTAAGCCCTACAAACTGAGACGAGTGAGTTTAAGTAGCAAACAGGCCTGAGGAACATAGAATTGTAGAGTTCTCTAGCACAGAGAGAGGTCATTCAGCTTATGCCTGTGCTGGCTTTTAAAGAGCTGCCAATTTAGTCCCATTCTACTACCCACTCCCTATACGCTTTTAAATTGTCATTTTCAAATATTTATCCACTTCTCTCAAAAGCTAATTTATAGCTTCTGCTTCCACCACCATTTCTGGTAGGATATTCCATATTCCAACAACCCTCTTCATAAACATTTTTCCTGATCTCCGCCTTTGTTCTTTTAGTGATGGTCTTAATTTTATGTTCTCTAGTTACCCACTCATGGAAACAGTTTTCCCTATTATCTTGCCAAACCCATCATAATTTTGAACACCTCAGATTCATTCATGATTTAAAGTTTTCTAGCAAACTTTATGTAAGATTTTCTAAATATTACAATTGCATAGCGCTTTCCAAGTGTCTCAAAAGTGCTTTGCACAATGAGTTACTTTTGGCATATAATGATGTGTTTGACCTGTTAATACAATGCACAGCAGAGCAATGAAGGGAGTAAACATGATGGATCGATAACTATTTCCAAACAGTGATGCAATAACAAAACATCCAGTATTGGCAGTAGCAATAGGAGTTATGACATCTGATTTTTAAAAAGGTTCAAAGTCATTCCAAAACGATCAAGATTTATAGATCCCTCTGTGCAAGAGTACATGAGAAGAGTACCTAAGTAAGCTGGGCTGGACCAAGATGCATCTTGTGCGGGGACCAGAATACACAGCTTAATAGTTGAGGCCAGAACCAACCCTCAAGTGTCTTTGCTGAGTAATGAACAATTTCTGTGGAAGGACTGTTTTATTTCTTCTTCCTCTGACGATTTTCTCCCTTATTCCCCTGACGGCATTAATTTCTTGCTGGGGTACAGTTCTGCTGACCCATGTTGCCCTCCAGTGTCTCACTCAAGTGGTCAATATTGATGTGTGAGGCTTGGGCAGTGAGCATAGGGTTGCCAACTCTCCAGGATTGTCCCAAAGTCTCCAGGAATTTAAGATTAATCTCCTGCCAGCAACCTGGGAGAAAAATCATGGCATAAAAAAATTATTTTTCCTTTTCTTTGAACACTTGTATATTAGTTATAAAAATAATGGAGATGGGGGGGAAGGCTGTTTTGACTGGGCAGTGTTCAAGATCAGGTAGCCTGGCTGACTTTTCTGCTCCCTGACTCCGGAGTGATGAAGCTAACCATAAAGCCATTAATGCTACCTTAGCATGAAAAAACTACCCCAGCATAGACTGGCAAATCAAAGCTTGGAACCTTCCACTAGGGTTTGGCTGTTCAATGTCTTCACCAGCTGAACCACCAGGCAGCCCTCATTGAGGACAGTTTTAAAGATGCTCTAATTACAGTACTGTGTGTTTTATTTTAATAACTTTTCCACAAAACACTTAATTGAGCCTGTTTCTCTGTACTATACTAGCAGATTTCTTGGCAGGTCTGAATGAGAACTTTTTTTGAGATGATCCCAGCAGGTTGTTACTAATGAACTTGGTCCACACAGGCTGGCTGTATTGGCACATATCTTGTGTGGTTATTAGCACACATCTCAGTGGGAACCCGACTCAGTCCTGGAGACGATAATTTAGTAAAGTTCACTTGGAACGCCATCCTTGCTGAGCGCATTGTGAAGCCCACAGCATGTACTTGTTGACAGATTTTCCTTTGTGAAATCTAGTGTCTGTAATGTACCTACAGTTGGTCTCTTTCTTCACCATCACATCAGATGGGTTTACTAACAGCTGTGCAAACAGAAGTGTCCAGAGTCTGCATTATTCTAAAGATGAATAATTCCAAGTCAAATTTTTGTGCAGTTTGAGGCCTTTTGTGAGGGCTTTGTTTTAATATAATTCAAAGTTTTTATAATTGGCCTATCATACAACTTAAATCCTTCTATAAGACTTGTGTTCTGCAAGTCCTTTCTTCACGAAGGTGTATAACTGCTACTATCCCTTACTCCTCTTCCTCAACTTTCTTCCCATCCCATCTCCCCTAAAGGTATTGATTCCTTACTGGATACAGTTCTTCCAGTAATTAGGAACATAAACTCTGACTAATTATTCCCTTCCTGATCCAGGGGAGCGGTCGTCAATTGTAGCATTAATGCTGCGGCCCCAGCTAAGAACAGCTAACTCAGCAATGGATAAGAGATTGGACCTGGGATGTATGGCTGAGATTTCTTTAGTTCTATGAAGTGGGGGGTAGCCTGCAGCAACCTCTTGACACACTAATCTGTTCTGCGGCAGATAGTAGTGCTGCCTCATTCACATTACAGCGTTGCCATAAAGATGGGGTTGGAGTTAGCAGACTTGAGGAGCCACAAGATGTAAAAAAAAAACATTTCTGTCCACTTTGTCTCCATTTTACCAAAAAGCATCTCTTGAATGAAGCAAAGAAAAAAGGAATTGCAAATCTGAAATAAAAACTGGAAGTACACAGCAGGCCAGTTAGCATCTGTAAAAATGAAGGACAGACTAACTTTTCTGACTGGATCTACACCAGAAACCGATGCTGACGAACATGCTGTGTATTGCCAGCATTTTCTGTGTTTATTTCGGCATCTTTTGGATTCTTGCTCCTCCTGAACTTCGGTGAGTGCTGTTCACCTCCTAAACTTGTATCAAGTACAAAAATAGTAAATCGGCAGGTTGAGATACCAATATTTTATTAAGAAACATTAATTCAGCACAGAAACTGATCATAGAATCATACAGCACAGAAGGAGGCCATTTGGCCCACTATGACTGTGCCTGCTCTTTGAAAAGAGCTATCCAATTAGTTTTCTCCCCTGCTCTTGCCCCATAGCCATGCAAATTTTTCCTTTTCAAGTATATATCCAATTCCTTTTTGAGTTACTATTGAATCTGCTTCCACCAACCTTTCAGGCAGTGCATTCCAGATCATCATAACTCAGAGTTTAAAAAAAAAATCTCTCCTTCCCCCTGGTTCTTTTGCCAATTATCTTAAACCTGTGTTCTTTGGTTACCAACCCTCCTGCCAGTGAAAACTCTCTCTCCCTATCTACGCTATCAATCCCTCCATAACACTTCTATTACATCTCCCTTTAACCTTCTTTGCTCTAAAGAGAACAATCCAGTTATGTGGAGAGACTGACGAATCTTGAAGTCCCTCAACCTTGGTACCGTTCTAGTAAATTTCCTCTGCACCCTTTCCAAGCCCTTGAAATTCTGATTTATGCAGCTTTCTAGATTGTCTTGGGCCTGCAGCAGCTGATGAGGAAACCAACACTTGGAAGTAATCCACTTGACTCTGTCCTCATCAACGTACCTCTCACGGGTTATCTGTTCACTATACAGCATTGGTAGGAATGACCACCACACAGTCCTTGTGAAGTCAACATGTTGGTGAAGACGCCTTCCATTGTGCACTTGCCTCCATGCTAAGTGAAGAAGACTAGGGACAGATTTGGCAACTGAAAATTGGGTATCCATGAGGCCATTAGTAGCAGGAGAATTGTATGCCAACATAATCTGTAACCTCGTGGCCTGACATCCCACACTCCTCCTCCATTACAATCATGTTGGGAAACCAACCCTGATTCAATGCAAGAGTGTAGAACAGGGGTGGGCAATTATTTGGGCTGGAGGGCCACTTAAGTTTTGGTGAGCTGTTGAGGGCTGTGCGCGCGCAATGAATTGTTAACAGCTACCTTTAAAAATTTGTTATGGCATTTATTGTATAAAGAACCCTTCATATCATTTCCATGCTTAATAAAAATAACACTTATTGACATGCTAATGAATACGATACAGGCTTACCCAAAACTTATCTTGGCCATTGATATTATGCTATAATTCAAACTGTAAAACTGGTTATTCGACAACTGCTGTAAAATTTTGTTTTTAAAAAAAAAAAAAATACTTTAGCCGTTATAAACTTTAAGGTGGTATCATTTTAACAATTATAGTTAAGAAACTAAAACATCTACTCTAAAATTTTAATTTTATTTCCAAAAATAATTTTTGTCCTGATTTTTGAGTAATGCGTATAGAAGCGATTGTAGAACAGCTCAAAAATACAGTCTTGCACTTGTATATTGAAAATTGGGTTAAAGAAAAACAAAGCAGCTCACTGGCAACACTAAGTCAACGAACCCCAGCGGGACCCAAATCGTTAAACTCAGTCAAACAGTTTATAAATTATTGTGCGCACGCAAAGTATTGCAGTGCTACAAAAGCAATGCCAGAGATCCAATTTCTCACCCCCTTCTCCCAAAGTTAGTGGAATCCAGTTCTGTTGCCCTCCAATACATTACCCAAGTGGCTATTCTTCAGGAGGATTGACGCGAATCACCGCTGAGTCAATTCCTGTACACATACACTGCACACAACACACACCCCATTGCAATTGAAAATGAGCGCACCAGCTGATATTCCCCTGGCCAAGGGAACAGGGACAGACTGACTGTCGTAATACTGCACCCCCACCCCACCCCCCCAAGCCCTGCCAAAACAACACTGCTCTTTTCCACTCTTTCACAACCTCACCCCCCACTTCCCCATCAGGCCACCGGAACAAACCTGGGGGGAGGGGGAAACGCTTGCTGCAGGCCCACAGACGACTGGTAAGTCTCTTTTTCTTTCCACCCCCCTTTCCCTCCCGACAAGGCACATGCAAATTAACGGAGTAGACTGCACCTGTTCGCTGCACCGCAAGGAGTCGAGCTGCCATTTCTGAAGACCCGGACCCCGAGGCTGCTGACACAGACTCTCTTCCTCACCCACTCCAGGCTGCTGTCAAGACCAGCACAAACGGCAAAGAACCTAGTTGCCGTCAATCTCCACCAACTCCGGCCGCGCGACGACTCAAATTTAGAAACTCTGGTCTCTCCGGGCGCTCGGACCTCACCCTCCCAGTTGCCCTTCCCAGAAAAAAATAAAATATGCTAATCCCAGGAGGAGACAAACCCCAGTCAGAGGGGCAGATCATGCAAGGATTTATTAAAACAGCCAGGTCCCAAGCTTTGAAATTCATAGCACCAGGATGAATAAAGGGAGACAGTAATTTTTTTTTCCTGCCCGGCCCTCCGGTTTCAATGTCTGATGATTAAAAAAAATTTACCAAGATGATCTCCTCAAGCAGTGAACTCGTCCAACACGTTGCAAATGGAGTGCACATGCACAGTCTTTGTATCTGAGACTATTCCAATAGTCTCAAATACACAGGGGAGACTTCTGATGGCAAAACCAACTCGTGGGAGACTACGTATGGAAGAAACCAAACTCGCAGACCCCTAGGAACCCCGGTTCAGGACGCACGTGTCCCAGCAATAGCCAATCACAGGAGGCATAGCGAAGATAAAAACCGCAGAAGCAGAAATCGTGAGTGTTTGCTGTTGAGTTTGAGAATCAATTGGCAGGCCGGATAGAATTCATTGACAGGCTGAATTGCCCACCATTGGTGTAGAAGCAGGTGGAGCATCTAGCATGCCTTAGAATGAAGTGCCAACTAAGTGAAGCTGCTAGACTGGGCTACCTACACATTAAACACCAAAAGCAGCAGGCTAATGACTGAGCTAAGCAGTCCCACAGCCAATGGTTCAGAGCCAAGCTTTGTAGCTCAATCACATCTAGTCAAGATTAGCAATGAACATCAGTCAATTAAAAGGAAGAGGAGGAGGCTCCATGAACATCCCCATCCTCAACAATGTTTGAGCCCAGCATATGAATACAAAACATAAGTCTAAAATTTTGCAAATGCCTTTAGCCAAAAGTCCCAAATGGACAATCCCATTCAGTGTCTTCTGAGGTTCTCCGCCATCATAGGTGCCAGTGTCCAGCCAAGTCAGTTCACTCTACATGATTTTAAGAAGCAGCTCGGTGCGCTGGACACAGCAAAGGCTATGGCCCCAGACAAAATCCAGGCTGTAGTGCTGAAGTCCTGCCACATCCAAACTAATCCACTGCAACTGTGGCACTGGTATGAGCAATGTGGAAGATTGTTCCCATATGTCCTAGCTTTATATTTAAAAAATCAGGTTGATTAGTGGCCGGATTAGGTTTGTCCTAATGGTTTCAACCCAATCATCTGTAAATTGGTGGAAGAAGTCAGCAGTAGTACCATTAAGTGACACAAACTTGCCAATAACCTGCTCACCAATGCTTCATTTGGGTTTCACCAGAACCACCCTTCTGATCTCATCACAGCCTTGATTCAGACATGGGTGCAAGAACTGAATGCCAGAAGAAAGGCGAGAGTAACTGAGTGACATTATGGCAGCATTTGACTGAGTATGACACCTAGGAGCCCTAACAAAACTCTGGTCAATGGTGGCCAAGGGGAATACACTCCAGTGGCTGGAGTCCTACTGGATGTAAAGATGGCTGTGCTGGTTGTGGAAGCTAGTCATTGCAGCTGCAGGAATTCCTCAGGGCAGCCGCCTCCTCCTCCCAAACATCATGCTGCTTCATCAATAACCTTCCCTGAATCATAAGATCAGGAGTGGGGCTGTTTGCTGATAATTCCATAGTGTGCAATTCCATTCGCAATACCTCCAATAATGAAGCAGCCCTTTCCAGCTTACAGCAGTAAACGGACAATATCCAGGCTTGGATGACAAATGGCAGGTAACAAGTACCAGGCAATGAAAATCTCCAACAGGAAAAGGCCCATTCACCTCCATCTTCAGCGGCACCACCATCAAAACCAGACGTTTAACCGGACCAGCTATATCAACAACTTAGCTGCAAGTTGTACTCTGCAAAGAGTGGTTCATCTCCACCTGCAAGGCTCAAGTCAGAATAATCAACGTCTACCTGTATGGGTGCATCTGCAACAACATTCGAAGCTCGACACTATTCAGGACCGAGCAATCCGCTTGATCAGCACCCTGCTACTAGACTCCATATCCACCATGGTGCACTGTGGTGACAGTATTTACAATCTACTGGATACACTGCAGCAATTCACCAAAACTCCATCATAGAAGAAGAAAGATCACTAAGATGGAAAGAAGTAGCAATGTCAGAGAAGGGATGTTGGGGGTGATGGGGTTCCTAAGTTACACACCATTTTAACTTGGACATATACCACTGTTCTATAAAATCCCTACCTAACACCATTATGTAAGCACCATCACCATAAGGATTCTCATGGACCAAGGGGAAGACCCACCAATGCCATCTCAGCAACTTTGGATGGGTATTAAATGTAGACTTACCAGCATCACCCCAGGAGCAAGTTTTTAAACAAAAAAATCCATTCTAGAATATGCACAATTTTCAATGAGACTTGGTGCCCTTAATAGTTAACTTGAGCGTTAATATGTGACTAGTTCATGTCACTGTCCACATGTGTAAAGGTGCAGAGTTAACAACTAAAATGGTAGAAAACAATTGTATTTGTAGGTAAAATTTGTAGGTAACTTTTAAAAGTTAAACTTCTAGATGCAGACAATGGTGAAACCTTGGCTCGTACGTCGGAAACATTCAGTTTTCTTGATTTCTAATCCTAATCCTATTTCATAAGCCCAAATATTATTTCTGTAGCTTTAACTTTGTTCTATGGTAAACTTTAAAACAAAAGGTATTTGCAGGGCTCCGATCAGGATATCGGGCCGAATCAAACCATGCACCCCTATCATTTTTTATCCACACTTTTTTTGTTTGTACCTTCTGTTCTTCTCTCCCACATGGCAGCTGCCTTTCATTCTGCCAGCGCAATTTACACTTTATCTAGAGCCATCCTTTGTTTCTTAACCTGTCCCATTACCATCTCCTTTTGCCTTGAATATCTCTTAATGTCTCTTAACGTCTCCTGCCGTCTATCCTATCACCGACCTTCCCTTTTGTTCTTTTGTCTCCTCCATTTCCGAGCTCATCCACTTGCTTAAAAATCTGTTCCTTTTCCTGCTTTTTTTCCAGTTCTGACGAAACGTCATCGACGTGAAACATTAACTCTGTTTCTCTCGTCACATATGCTGCCTGACCTGCTGAGTTTCTCCAGCATTTTCTGTTTTTATTTCAAATCAAACCATTGTTTGCCCAACATGATTTTGGTTTCCTCTACGCTTGGAAGTTTGTGATTTTTGTATTTTTTTTTTATCTACATGTTTGTTTTATGTTCCACTTTTCCTCTCCCTTTTGAGCACAAGCAGTTCTTCATTAATACCAATAGAAAATTTGCTTCCGTCTCATTCATCTTCCCCTTAATGGCAAAAATAATTCCACATACTTTGGTTCCCTTTTATTATACCCTCCTTACAGGAGCCATATTGTTACCAATAAAATTAGGAATTGGGGTGGGGTGGAGTATGGAAATCCATGTCCTGCCACTTCATGGTGCAATGCTTGGCCACCTGTAATTGCAATTTTTTAAATCGGAAAGTTTACTTTTGGATATGCCAACCAAACGAGCCAAATTTGTGTAGGCCACAACTGGGTCAGAATTATTTTTTAAATTACAGTATTTTTAGATTTTTTTGAAATAGAAAATGTAGCAGGGACTTATTTCTTTAACTAAATTATCTTGGACAATTTGTTTCAGATCACAACTGACCTCAGGCAGCGATGTACAGACAGCCACACAGGAACCTCTGCTTCAGCACCAATGGCAGCTGGGATTATAGCACTGGCACTGGAAGCAAAGTAAGCTCCAATTCATTTCAAGAGGACTTGTGTTAAATGGTTCCTCTGTAAACTTGATGAATACTGACAAGCTGAACTGAATTAACTTAATGGAATAAATTTTAGACATCTACATCTTAAATCATTTTCACAAGGCAGTTTTTGTCATGTCTAAAAATATTTTCAGGTTACTACATCCATCTTATGAACTGGTTGCTGAATGGAATTGGCTGAGTGCATGGGTATATTTGATTTAATCGAGGGGGCTACTGCTCCCAGAAAAATTAAATTATTGCTGAAGAACAACCCAAAAGGGACACTGCAATTAATTTAGGTTTTGCTGTTGCGGAAGAATATTCCAAGGAAGCTGAAGTGTATGCTAATGGATCACTTTTGCTCCAGTGCGTTGTGTGTTTACTAAGCAGGACCTGTGTAGTTCATTTGTTCAACTGGGCATCAGGCCAATCTAACAGGTAAATAGGGCCAAATTTCCTAAATAGACTCGCACAGCTCCCTATTCATCGTAATTCATTGAAGGATGCTGCCTGCGAAAGACATTGGGCAGGATTTTCATTCAGGAGTTGGGTGGGAGGCGGGACTACAACTTTTGGGGTTGTAGTCCCGCCTCCATCGAGATGCGACCAATCCACGCGATTTTAACTTGATTGACCTTGTTGGGCCCGCCCAGCGGGTTCAGCAGGCCAAGTAAGGGCCACCCAGCAACAGGTGACGTTACAGACTGAAATTTCATCTGTCAAGAGGTTTTGACAGATGAAATATCAGTGTTTTACAGCTGTTTGAAGCTGTCAAACACTGACAGTCTTACTTCTAACACGAGTCCTTCTCCACAGACTCAGTTAGAAATCTCTCCTGCACAAAAAGCTGCAGGCTGTCACTTTTGACAGCTCGCAGCCATTCTGCTGCCGGTGAGATGAGGGACTCACGAGACCTAAAGGAAGGAAGGCTGAAAAGGTATGTAAAACTTATTTAATCACTTTAGACACACCAAACACACTTACCTTTGCACTCATGCACACATCACTCACCTGAACACCGACATTTCAACCCGACGGCCCGCCGCCTCTAACTTGGCGTGGTTTGGAGCTGTCGGGAATCCCACACTTTAACTTTAAAAATAGGGATTCAGCTAAAAACTGCCTGTTAACTACCTGTTAACAGGCAGTGAATTGGCACTAATCCCTTTCCGCCTCGGGTAGGCGGGTCCCAGTGCGGGGCAGGTACCTACCTCCTTTGAAACTGACATGGAGTTGGGTGCGGGATGGGGTCGGGACCCCTGATTTCAGGATTTTAACCCCCCCCCCCCCGCCCCCAACGTCTCCAATCCCGACTCCACGGCCCAATGAAAATCCTGCCCATTATATATATCATGTTTACTTTGCTTTTGAAAAAGATTGTTTTAAGCTTGTTTAAAATGTCTTACGAAAGATTTTCTACATGAGGTCATTATAGAGTTGGCAGTTACAGGTTTGACAGAATAGGGCTGTCTTATGTATTTGAATAATTTCTTTGACCTGGGTTGTCATGCACTTTGAGTTGAGAAAAAATGCCGATTTAATCACTGCCTGATCTGTGACTGGCACGTGAGGAAAGCAAATGTGTTCTGAGATAGACTGTTGGCAATTGAACTGTTTGTGCATGCATCCAGTACAGATGATGTAACCCTTGTAATATCAGTATAATGTTATGCCAGACATGCCTTTCAGAATCCAAAAGATCATACTGGTGACATCACCTTTCACAGCTGAAATATGATCTTAATTATTCTCTTGTGTCTCTTGGCCAGACTCTCTCTAACTCTTCTCCATTCCCACCCCACTTGTTTTTTAAGCCATTTGCTTTCAAACTGATGGACTAGTTGTTTGATATGAGGGGTTGTTTATCCTCTATATGCCAACTTAACCATTGCAATGTAGTCCATTTTTAGCTGATTGCATTGAAGTATATGTGCTCTTTTTTGCTGTTTGTTTTGCTCTAATAAAGATAGTAATTATCCCTCCCACTTCCAGGGAGCTCCAATATAAGCAGAATTTTTGGAAGGTCAATTTTTTTTGGCTATAACCCCCACCCGAGCCAACCTCCATACATACACTTATTTGTACCAGCATACATTTGGTCAATATAACTGTGCTTGGTGAAATCAAACATTTTCTATCATTTTATTGGCCCAGAAATTCGGGTCGGGGGCTTCCCGCGGGTGCAAGCCCCCGACCTGCACTTACCTAGCGCACCGGCAGTTGAGCTGTAGGGCCCCATGGAATTCCGCTCCGGGGCCTGGCACAGCTGCCGGCGCGCTGTGCTTGCGTGTCCCAGGGGCGTAGTTAGTTCGATGCGTCCCCTGGGATCACGTGGGCCATGGGCAGCCAATCGGTGCAGGGGAAAGCCCATTCATAAGTAGTGACAGGAAGACCTGTCAAAACTTATAAATACTACGGCCCCAAAATAGCAGTAAACCTTCAAATAAATTTTTAAAAATATCACACTTTTTAAATAAACTATAAATTACATTAAATAACTATTAAACAATTTCAATTTAAAAAAATAATAATTTTATATTCTAATGGGGCTAAAAATAAACTTACCTTGCTTTAAAGTATTTAAAAATAATAAACCTGTGGAAAAAATGTTTTAATTTTAATTAATTGACCACTTACCTTTTAAAATGCAGGCCTTATGCCTGGTTTTTACATTTCTAAAATCTAAAGACTTACCCTCACGGAAAAACCTGTTTTTAAAAAAAAACGTAAGTTCAAAGCGCATGCGCAGACTCCCGCGTGCACGCATTCGACCTCTGAACCCCTTCGTTCAGAGGAACGGAAGTGCCGGTTTCCCATGCATGCAAGAAACCGGCACTTCCATCGGGCCCATGCATGAGTACCCCATGCGTACTCACCCGTGGAGACCCGAATTTCTGGGCCAATATAAAACTCTGCTGCCCATATCCTCCCATATCCTAATTCGTACTAAATCCCATTCACCATCACCCCTGTGCTCACTGGTCCAGCAACGTTTCAATCTTAAAACTCTCATTTTCAAATCCCTCCATGGCCTTGCCCTTCCTATCTCTCTAACCTCCTCCTCCAGCCCTACAACCCTCTGATCTCTGCTCTCCTCCAATTCTAGCTTCTTGCCCATTTCTGATTTTCATTGCTCTATCATTGGCGGCTGTGATTTCAGCCCTCGGCCCTAAACCCCTCTACCTCTTTAAGACGCTTCTTAAAATGTTTGATCAAAAAGGTATGTTTTATCATCTGCCCCAATATCCTTATGCGGCTCAGTATCAAATTTTGTTTAATAACGCTACTGTGAAGCACCATGGGACATTTTACTATGTCAAAGATGTTCTATAAATGCAAGTTGTTTTTGTTTTACAACTTTTATTGTGACTAAAATGTTCTCTTGTCAGTGCTGAATTTTTTAACTTGGATTTTCTTATTGTTCGAATCAGCATGTAAGGAGTTGAAACAAGATCACAAAGGGTATTTTTCAAAGGAGAGCACTTCTGTTCTGATCCAGCCACGCTAGCTACAGTGTTCTTTACAAGTGCAAATTGATGAGGCTGGAGACAAAAGAAAATTTGAGATGTCAATCATGCAAAGCTATCTATTTAAGAATGAGAATCCTATGCCATGGTCAAAGATTGGCTGTGCATTCAATAACGATGGATAACTATTTGTTGCAATGTATTTGAGAGATGCCCGATATTCATGGGAATGTATGCAACGCACCTAGTCACAGGTCAAACAATATGCCCCCAATGTCGGGTACTGACTCTTGACATTTTTGAGACCTTTTGAGAAGAGGCAGGCTGAACTGAAATATCCTTTGTGATACTGTTTCAACTCCTTATATGCTGATTTTTAGCAATAAAAAATACAAGTTTAAAAAAATTCAGCGCGACAAAAAATATTTTTTTCACAATTGGCTGAGCCCTCTGTAATTTGACAGCTTGTGGTTAGAGACTTCTTACAGAATTATATTGGCAGTCCACCGTTCGTTTCCAGTCAACTGTGAACCTCATGGATAAGAGATTCAGCCTATTTGTTTTTAAAAAAATCATTGGCAGTCTAGCCAAGCAAATGGGCTAGGTTGAGTTTACAGAATTCTGTTGAGTCTATGATGGAGGAAAAGCATCTTTTAATATTTTTATGCACTCGAGCATTGGGAAATATATATTGCATTGTTATGGTATTTTACTGTTTAGTTATCTATCTTGTCCAAGTAAAATTACTTGGTTCAAAGCCAGTGTCTCAATTTGGCAATAGAATGCAGTCCACCTTTCAAAGAGAGGAATAGCATTTGGTGGCACATGTTGTATTACAGTAGCGGTATACAAAGAAAAGGTTCTCTGTTGCAATCCCTGGATCTCTCTATCGTTTACATAAATATTGGCCCTCAGTATTCAGGGACCCATCCCTCATCC
The DNA here is from genome assembly GCF_052327205.1 of Somniosus microcephalus. NCBI lineage: Eukaryota > Metazoa > Chordata > Chondrichthyes > Squaliformes > Somniosidae > Somniosus > Somniosus microcephalus. The sequence goes on along the minus strand of NC_140987.1, from coordinate 137,226,734 downwards.
TAACTAAACCCTAGACCCAAACCACACAAGCTGCCTCAGTTCCGTGAACCACATGGTTCATGCCAGGATATGCACTGACTTCATAAAATATGCATGGGACTGTACTCTCTCATTATCTTATACACATCTCATTATTTATTATTTTTATATATATAAAGCAGTTGGTTTGTCTGTCTCCGCTATACACTCAAAAGTTATAGAGCGTACCTACACGCATGTTATATCAAAAGAAAGCTTATCATTAGGGGAGTCTCGTTAGGCGTATTTACTTTTTGGTCAGACAAAAATTGTTCGGACACTATACAAAAAACGTTCAAAAAAAGGACAAAATCTGCTCATTAGCGGTTGACCAATCCTACCGCTCGTTAGCGTTGAGTGACGTGATGGTTGACCAATCGTACAGGGGATAGCGTTGACTGACGTGATGGTTCACCAATCCTACAGTTCAGTGACCTGATGCTTGACCAATCGGTGCGTCACGGGGGGCGTTTCATTCTGTGTGTGGGCGGGCCTAATCCTGCAGCCTCCCGAAACTTCGCCGCCATTTTTTTCATCCCCACAGCGACAGCACCAGCCAAACAAACCCCCACATTGCGGCTCCGGGAGCGGGAGGTGAGTTGGAGTCACTCTGGTCGGGCCTCCCAACCGCTCGGCCCGAGACACAGCGGGCGGGGGAGCGTCAGCGGCCGGCCATAAACCGCGCCACCCGCGGCGCGGCAGCCGCGCGCACCGGGAGCTCAGCTGGGGTCTGTCTCGGCCCGAGAGCCCGGCCGGGCCCTCAGCGCTAGGCCCCGCACGGCCACCGTGGCCGGGCTCAATTTTCAAAGTCCTTCCACGGGTGCCAAAAGAGGGGGAGGGGAGAGAGAGGGGACAGACAGGGGCAGGGAGAGACGGGGGGAAGGGACAGAGAGAGGGGCAGGGAGGGAAAGAGTAACACAGAGCGCGGGAGCGGCAGCACCCAGCCGTATACATATATATGTGAATGTACCCTTAATTGTACAATGGCTTCAAAATGGGTGTGAACATATATGTCATCCATTCATAAAATGTAAATGCATTTTCTTGAACTATCATAACATAAGAACATAAGTAGGAGCAGGAGTAGGCCATACGGCCCCTCGGGCCTGCTCTGCCATTCAATAGGATCATTGCTGATCCGAATCTAGACTCGCGTCCTCTTCCCTGCCCTCTCCCTGTAACCCCTAATTCCCTTATCTGCTAGGAAACTGTCTATCTCCATTTTAAATTTATTTAATGTTGCAGCTTCCACAGCTCTCTGGGGTAGCAAACTCCATAGATTTACTACCCGCTGAGTGAAGAAGTTTCTCCTCATCTCAGTTTTGAAAGGGCAGCCCCTTATTCTTAGATTATGCCCCCTAGTTCTAGTCTCGCCCATCAGTGGAAACATCCTCACCGCATCCACCCGATCAAGCCCCCTCACAATCTTATATGTTTCGATAAGATCGCCTCTCATTCTTCTGAACTCCAATGAGTAGAGTCCCAACCTACTCAACCTTTCCTCATACGTCAACCCCCTCATCTCCGGAATCAACCGAGTGAACCTTCTCTGAACCGCCTCGAGAGCAAGTATATCTTTTCTTAAATATGGAAACCAAAACTGCACGCAGTATTCCAGGTGTGGCCTCACCAATACCCTGTATAACTGCAGCAAGACTTCCCTGTTTTTATACTCCATCCCCCTCGCAATAAAAGCCAAGATTCCATTGGTCTTCCTGATCACCTGCTGCACCTGCATACTAACTTTTTGTGTTTCATGCACCAGGACCCCCAGATCCCTTTGTACTGTAGCACTTTGCAGTTTCTCTCCATTTAGATAATAACTTGCTCTTTGATTTTTTTCTGCCAAAGTGCATAACCTCACACTTTCCAACATTATATTGCATCTGCCAAATCTGCCCACTCACTTAGCCTGTCTATGTCCTTTTGCGGGTTTTTTATGTCCTCCTCACTCACTGCTTTCCCTCCCATCTTTGTATCATCGGCAAACTTGGATATGTTGCACTCGATCCCTTCCTCCAGATCGTTAATATAGATTGTAAAGAGTTGGGGTCCCAGCACTGACCCCTGCGGAACACCACTAGTTACTGATTGCCAGCCCGAGAATGAACCATTTATCCCAACTCTTTGTTTTCTGTTAGATAGCCAATCTTTCACCCATGCCAGTATATTACCCCCAATCCTGTGATTTTTTTTAAAAATCTTGATCAGTAATCTTGTGTGTGGAACCTTGTCAAATGCCTTTTGGAAATCCAAATACACTACATCCACTGGTTCCCCTTTATCTACCCTGTATGTTCCGTCCTCAAAGAATTCGAGCAAATTTGTCAAACATGACTTCCCCTTCATAAAACCATGCTGACTCTGTCCTATTAAATTATGTTTATCCAAATGCTCTGTTACTGTTTCCTTAATAATGGACTCCAACATTTTGCCAACCACAGATGTTAGGCTAACTGGTCTATAGTTTCCAGCTTTTTGTCTACTTCCCTTCTTAAATAAGGGTGTTACATTAGCAGTTTTCCCATAAGAACATAAGAAATAGGAGCAGGAGTAGGCCAATAGGCCCCTCGAGCCTGCTCCGCCATTCAATAAGATCATGGCTGATCTGATTCTAACCGCCAATCTACTATCACAGAACCATCTCCTGAATCTAACAGAATTAGACACACGAAATAGGAGCAGGATCAGGCTACATGGCCCCTGGGCCCGCTCCGCTACCCACAGGGCCATGTCCGATCCGAACCTAGACTCATGTCCAAATTCCTGCCCGCTCCCCGTAACCCTTAATTCCCTTTACTTCTAGGAAACTGTCTATTTCTGTTTTAAATTTATGTAATGATGTAGCTTCTACAGCTTTTTGGGGCAGCATATTCCATGGACCTACCACCCTCTGAGTGAAGTAGTTCCTCCTCATCTCAGTTTTGAAAGAGCAGCCCCTCATTCTAAGACTATGCCCCCTAGTTCTAGTTTCACCCATCATCGGGAACATCTTCCCCGCATCCACCCGATCCAACCCCTTCACAATCTTATGTTTCAATAAGATCGCCTCTCATTCTTCTGAACTCCAATGAGTAGAGTCCCATTCTACTCAACCTCTCCTCATATGTCCATCCCCTCATCCCTGGGATTAACTGAGTGAACCACCTTTGTACTGACTCGAGAACAAGTATGTCCTTTAAGTATGGACACCAAAACTGTACGCAGTATTCCAGGTGCGGTCTCACCAATACCTTGTACAACTGAAGCAATACCTCCCTATTTTTATATTCTATCCCCCTAGCAATGAAAGCCAACATTCCATTGGCCTTCTTAATCACTTGCTGCACCTGCATACCAACCTTTTGAGTTTCGTGCACCAGGACCCCCAGATCCCTTTGTACTTCAGTACTTTCCAGTTTCTTGCCATTAAGATAATAACTTGCTCTACGATTTTTCCTGCCAAAGTGCATAACCTCACACTTTCCAGTATTGTATTCCATCTGCCAAATCTCTGCCCACTTACTTAGCCTGTCTATGTCCCCTTGCAGGTTTTTTTATGTCCTCCTCACTCACTACTTTCCCTCCCATCTTAGTATCATCTGCAAACTTTGATATGTTACACTCGGTCCCCTCCTCCAAATCGTTAATATAGATTGTAAAGAGTTGGGGACCCAGCACTGACCCCTGCGGAACACCACTAGTTACTGATTGCCAGTCTGAGAATGAACCATTTACCCCAACTCTCTGCCTTCTGTTAAATAGCCAATCCTCTATCCATGCCAGAATATTACCCCCATCCTGTGATTTTTAATCTTAAGCAATAATCTTTTGTGTGGCACCTTGTCAAATGCCTTTTGGAAGTCTAAATACACTACGTCCACTGGTTCCCCTTTATCCACCCTGTGGCCTAGAAATTGCGTTGTTTGCGCCAGTGGTTAGCGCCTTAAGAGACCGAGAATTGGGGCGTTGCCTAATGTTGGGGTGGGCGCAATGAAGATAGCGACAACTCCTATATTGACTGTACATTTAACGCCTGCGCTAAGTGTTTGCGCGCGCTCGCGAGCGCAAGCACACAATGACGTCATTTCATCGTGCAACACCTTTTAGGGGCGCCTGAGCGGATATTGGGTGGCGCCCGGAGCCTTAACGCCTAGCACTATTAGTGACAGTTCCAGGGAGCGTTTGGCCCTTCTCTGAGTTGGGGGTGCTATTTAAAGGGGACAGCTCTAGTATAGAAACTTCAGCCACTTGGCCTGTTCATTGCGATCGTTGGTGGAGAGATTTGGGCAGCTACTGTGGAGCAGAGTTTTTGGATTTTAGCATTAGAGTAATTGGGACCCTCAAACCTGTCCGGAGCAGTTGGAGCACTCGACCTAACAGCCTTCTGACCAACTGGCATCGGAATGGGAGATGCTTTGGAGGGCGACGGGCTCCTGGCTGAACACCATGAAGGGGCAGAAAGACGGTGGGGGAGAGAGGGCCGGAATTGGCCAGAAGGAGGAGGAGGGGCAATGGAGGTTGCCCAATCCGAGGGTATGCTGCGAGGGTCTTTAGGGGTCATACCTTGACATGTCGGAGGAGCAGTGTGTGCGACGGCTCTGAATTGGGATGGACGTTGTTACTGAGCTGTGCCACCTGCTTACTGAGGATCTGCAGCCGCGTCAACGGTGCATGACCTCTGTCGGTGGCTGCTAAACTGACTCTTGGTCTCAATTTTTATGGCAACGGATCCTTTCAGTGAGCCATTGGGGACATCGCGATTATCTCTCAGTCCACTGCTGCATCCGGCAAGTTACAGCTGCCCTTTATAGGAGAAGGCGTCAATTCATCACCTTCCCTCTGGTGGAGGAGGAGGAGTCCAACAGGTGAGGGTCTCCTCGAGTTTGGCCAAACAAACATCTCACGACCTCCCTCTACTGCTCTCCCCTTGATGGAGAACGACTTCTCTTTCGCGGGCGGCCCCTTCTCTCCCTGCTGCTCCTACGTAATTGAACCCCAGTGGCGGGGTGAAGGCTGGGGGACGCCTGCTGACTGGAAGCGCAGAAGCCCCTGATGGACGGCCTGGACGACCTCTGGCCTTGGAGGGTGCGGAGGCTGGCTGCTTGATCTGGCCATGGCTGGAAGCAGTGTGAACTGCAGGTGGTGGCAGCTGGACTGCAGACATTCCAGCGGTGGCATGAGCAATGGTCACCTGCCAAGAGAGGACACCTGCACCATGGTCGGACGACACACTGGCTCTCGGAGGGGACCGGACCAGCTCGGCTCCACCGCCACAAGCGACTGCTCCACTGATTCCTGGCCTCATGTGGTACTGGAAGGGCGCAGGGTGATCCTAGCTGAGGCAGATAGGGTGGCTGCAGTGAGAGTTCGCGTTGCCTCAATCTGGGTGTGGACGAGGCCGGCAAGTGACTGCGTGGCAGCAGTGAGGACCTGTGAGCCAGGTGCCAGTGCTTCGGAGAAGCCCTGGACAGTTCTTTCCATTGCTTCGGACAAGGCCGGTGCTGACCGCTCCACTGCCTCGGACAAGCCCTGGACAGACCTTTCCAGGGATTGTCCGAAGCCCTGAACAGTCCTTTCCATAGCAGCCTCGAAGCCCTGGACAGTCCTCTCCATTGTTGGTGCAAAGCCCTCGACAGACCCCTCCATTGTTGCCCCAAAGCCCTGGAGAGTCCTGTCCATTGTTGCCCCGAAGTCCAACACACTCTTTGCCAGTCATTCTATTGACTGAGGCATCCTCCCCACTGCAGCCATCAGCTCAGTGTGCCTGAGTCGGGCCTGGGTGCTCATTTCAGCCAGGCGACGCACCTCCTCTGCACTCTGTGCAGCAGTCATCGTTACCTGCCTTGCCCTCCGGGGAGACGGTGGCCGAACTTGCCAAACCCCCTTGCGTTGCTGCATGCCGCTTGGTCCGGCAACTGCCTGATCATCAGAGCCACCCCCCCCTCCCCTCCAGGGAACTACTATCCCCAGTCTGTACATGTGTATGCTCCTCTGAGATTGGAGCGGATGGGCCGGCTTCCTCCTGATCCTCAACTCCGGAGGCACTGGCAGCTTCAGGGCGTCGACCCCCAGTTGGTGATGCATCATCTGAAAGCAGGGAGGTGGAAGAGTGGTTTTAGCAAAAGGACAGGTTGGCAGAAAGGCTCTGACATGGCTGCACACTGAGCAAGCATGCTGGCGGGGGGGACCAAGTGGAAGGAAACAGCTGAAAAAGGAGAGAGCCTTGCCCTCGCTGTCGGAAATGGGGTCGGCAGCTGCAGCGGTTACAGGACCAGACAGACGTCCTCCAAGAATCTGGTGCACTCTCTCCTCGATCCGTCAGAGTGACGACTTGTGGAGGTCCGCCACCGGTTCGACGCTGCTCCCTCCGCATCGTCGCCAGCTTGGACTGCAGGGGAAAGAAGGGGAAGTTCTGTAACATGATGCCTTGAGAGATCATCTCATGCCCCCCATGGTGCAACAGCCCTTACATGATGCCTTGAGAGAAATGTCCATGTGTGTGCCCAGAAAGGGCCATGGGTGCTTGCTGACAGATGGCCATTGGGGCATCATGGCAACAGGGTCCTCGAAGTTAGGTGCAGATGGAGGGAATCAGAAGTTTGCATAACCAACACTCACCTTAACGACCCGAGTGAGGTCATTGAATTTCTTCCTGCACTGAACAGGGGTCCTGGTCGCCAAGCTGTTGGAGTTGACCCTCTGAGAAACCTCCCTCCAAGATCGCCGGTAAGCCTTTTGATTCGGCCTCTTGCCATTGTCAGAATACAGAACATCTCGACGGCGCTCAACTGCAGACACCAAGTGGTCCAGGGCCTCAGTGCTGAAGCGCTCTGCTCTCTGTCTCGCCTTCTCCATCCTCACCAAGCTTGTTGCGCCAGAGAAGGGCGAGCGTCGATTCTGAGGCCTACAGGGCGTTGAGTGTAGCAGCTCAGGCTGACTGACCCACCCCTGTAAGGGTTGGGGGCTTCTTTAAACTGGTTTAAAGTAATTTTCCTGGTCTTGCAGCCTTTGCCGGCACTCAGACCAATTCCAATAAAACCAATTTTAAAACAGCGGTTCCGAATCGCTACCCCTCCTTTAGTTCTGAGTGGAGGAACTTATAATTAAACCGGAACAAGTGGTTTGGATGAGAGAAAAAAATCAAGTTTTATTAACTAAAAGAAACTATAATCAAAATATCAAACTACCACACGAACACAGTAATTACAGTAAAACCATATAACGGGGTTGCAGACGGCGAAAACGAGGGATACAATGGCTACAATGTTATTTAAACAATCTTAGCAATTGCCCTCAATTCACCACCCCAAACTCCTGCTAGGTTGCCTTGTTGAGTCAGAACACCCTGCTCACCTTTGGTCCAGCGAAGTAAGAGAGCGAGATAGCTTCTCAGCATCTATCTTTATACCTGGTGAGGCCCCTGCCGTTCTGCCTTGCAAGGGCTGTGTGCAAAGTTCCCCACCCAAAGGGTCCAATACACAAGAGAAAGCTGTGATTGGCTAACTCAAAGTGGTTAGACTGGGTTAATGTGTCTTCCGGAGCTCCCTGGGCTGAAACAAAAGAATGCAACAGCCCTATTGTCCAGTGCTGGGTGATTTAAAACCCATTCGATTGTTAAACGTTTCCCATTCAAGGTACAAAAGTGTCTTCTGCAGTTTAGATGTATCCACTCGATATACAAACAAATGCTAATAGCATTCAATTGCTTTGTAAACAAAGCATTGCCCTTTGTCTTCGGCCATGTGGTGACAGCCATTTTTATCCTTGGAAATTTAAAAGCACAACGCCCAGGGATTCTTTAATCAAAAAAATTGATCTTCAGAACTGTAAATTATTGCGAATTCTTACACCCCTTTAAGAGCCGGCTGGCGCCTGGAAGTCTCGTGGTTTCCGGTAATTGAGATCACCTGCGCTGCGCCCGTCCGCGACGATATTGGGTAGCGCCTGAACTTTTGCCCCTTAGGAGCCCCGTGCAATGTCTGAGTTAGCGCCTCAATCCCCTTTGGGGGCGATGCAACCCAATATCTCGCGAGGCAGCGATAAGTTTCGTCTGGCTATAAACTTTGCGCAGCGCCAGTTCTAATGCCTCCAGCGGGGCTATACCCAATTTCTAGGCCTATATGTTACTTCCTCAAAGAACTCCAGCAAATTTGTCAAACATGACTTCCCCTTCATAAAACCATGCTGACTTTGTCCTATAAATTATGATTATCCAAATGTCCTGTTACTGTCTCCTTAATAATGGACTCCAAAATTTTACCTACCACAGATGTTAGGCTAACTGGTCTATAGTTTCCAGCCTTCTGTCTACTGCCCTTTTTAAATAAGGGTGTTACATTAGCAGTTTTCCAGTCTGCCGGGACCTTTGCCGAGTCCAGGGAGTTTTGGAAAATTATTACCAATGCATCCACAATCCCTACCGCCACTTCCCTCAAGACCCTAGGATGTAAGCCATCAGGTCCAGGTGATTTATCCGCCTTGAGTCCCATTATTTTACCGAGTACCACTTCCTTAGTGATTTTGATCGTGTTTAGCTCCTCCACCCACCCCCCCCCCCCCCCCTATAGCCCCCTGTTTGTCCAGTGTTGGGATATTCTTAGGGTCCTCTACTGTAAAGACTGATACAAAATATTCATTGTGTTTTTGCCATCCCCATATTTCCCAGTCTCATCCTCTAAGGGACCAACATTTACTTTAGCCACCCTTTTTCTTTTTATATAACTATAAAAACTCTTACTATCTGTTTTTATATTTTTTGCTAATTTACTTTCATAATCTATCTTCCCTTTCTTAATCAATCTTTTTGTTATTTTTTGCTGTCTTTTAAAGTTTTCCCAATCCTCTATCCTCCCACTAGATTTGGCTACCTTATATGCCCTTGTTTTTAGTCGAATACTATCCTTAATTTCTTTACTTAGCCACAGATGGCTGTCTTTTCTTTTACACCCTTTTCTTCTCAGTGGAATATATATTTTTTGGAAGTTGTAAAATAACTCCTTAAATGTACACCACTGATCATGTATCGTCTTACCCTTTAATCTATTTTCCCAATCCACTCTACTCAATTCCGCTCTCATGCCTTCATAGTCTCCTTTATTCAAGCTTAGCACGCTTGTTTGAGATCCAACCTTCTCGCCCTCTAATTGAATATGGAATTCAACCATGTTATGGTCACTCATTCCAAGGGGATCCTTTACTAGGACATTTTTAATTAATCCTGTCTCGTTACACAGGACCAGATCTAAGGTTGCTTGCCCCCTGGTCGGTTCAGTTACATACTGCTCAAGAAACCCATCCCTAGTGGAGCAGGCTCGAGGGGCCGATTGGCCTACTCCTGCTCCAATTTCTTATGTTCTAATACACTCAATGAACTCATCCTCAAGGCAGCCCTGCCCAATTTGATTTGTCCAATTAATATGATAGTTAAAATCCCCCATAATTATAGATGTTCCCTTATTACAAGCCTCAACTATTTCCTGATTGATACTCTGTCCAACAGAGTTGCCGCTGTTCAGAGGCCTATAGACTACGCCCACTAGTTTTTTTCCCCTTATTATTCCTTACCTCCACCCAAAGTGTTTCATTATCCTGATCTTTTGACCCAATATCATTTCTCTGTATTACAGTGATTCCTTCCTTTTATTAACATAGCCACCCCACCTCCCCTTCCTTCCTGCCTGTCCTTCCTGATCGTTAAATAACCTGGTATGTTTAATTCTCAGGCATTGTCACCCTGCAGCCATGTTTCTGTAATGGCCACAAGATCATACCCATATGTAGTTATTTGTGCCATTAACTCGTCTATTTTGTTACGAATGCTACGTGCATTCAGATAGAGAACTTTCAAATATGTTTTGAGACACTTAGTTCCTGCTTTTGCCCTTTTTATTACTTTACCTTTTACTCCATACCTTCTGCCCCTTCCTGACACGCTCTGGTTTTTAATTTCCCCACTGCTACCTAAGTCTATGACCTTCTCTGTTGTCATTTTTATTATTTGCTCTCTAGGAACCTCCCCCCCACTAGTTAGTTTAAAGCCCTCTCTACAGCCCTAGTTATATGATCCGCCAGGACTCTAGTCCCAGCACTGGCCAAGTGAAGCCCGTCCCAACGGAACAGCTCCCTCCTGCCCCAGTACTGGTGCCAGTGTCCCAGGAAGCAAAACCCATTTCTCCCACACCAGTCTTTGAGCCACGCATTTAACTCTCTAATTTTATTTGTCCTAGCCAAATTCGCTCGTGGCTCAGGTAATAATCCAGAGATTATTACCCTTGAGGTTCTGTTTTTTAATTTGACCCCTAGCTGCTCATACTCCTTTAACAGAACCGGCTTCCTAGTCCTATCTACGTCATTTGTACCAACATGGACCACGACAACTGGATCCACCCCCTCCCACTGCAAGTTTCTTTCCAGCCCAGAGGAGATGTCCTTAACCCTGGCAACACAGCCTTCGGGACTCTCGCTATCGGCTGCAGAGAACTCTATCTATCCCCCTAATAATACTATCCCCTACCACTACAACATTTGTATTTACTCCCCCCTCTTGAATGGCCCCCTGTTCCACGGTGCTGTGGCCAGGTTGCTCATCCTCCCTGCCGTCCCTGCTCCTGTCCCCACAGGGAGTAAGAACCTCGAACCTGTTGGACAAGAGCAAGGGCTGTGGCTCCTCCAGCTCTACCTCCTGGATCCCCGTACCTGCCTCACTCGTAGTCACACCGTCCTGTCCCTGACCATGGGCTACATCTGAATTAATTAACTTCATAGGTGTGACCACCTCCTGATACAGAGTCCAGGTACTTCTCCCCCTCCCTGATGTGTCGCAGTGTCTGAAGCTCAGACTCCAGCTCATCAACACGGAGCTGGAGTTCCTGTAGCAGCAGACACTTGTCGCAGACGTAATCACCGTGAGCCTCAATGGGGTTCACCAGCTCCCACATCTCGCAACAGTAAAACATCACCACCTCCATTCTATGTCATTAATTAAATTTTTTATTGTTAGTTATGGACACCCTCTGCCTGATTTTAGATGCTAGTGTCCCCTTTAATTAATTGGATTTAAATTAAATCAATCCCTCTAGTTACACCAGTTAAATGGTTTACCAACAGTCACTCTGCACCAGAAAGGCCTTATTAACTACAACCCACAGAGTTAAAGTTTGAAAAGAGCACCTAACACCCCACTTACCCTAACTCTCACTTACCCAAACTCACAGCACTCTTTGATGACTCGCACTAGGACTGGTCTTTTTATACTGTTTGTTTGTTTACAGCCAAATGAGTCACCCCTGCTGATTGGTTAGAAAACTGGTTTCCACTGCCTGCTGTGCCAATTTACTCCTACTGCAGTGTAACCTTGTTTTACTCTTCTTAAACCAACAGAATCCCAAATATTTAACTTTTCCCCTTTACTTAAACTGCTTAAATAATCTTATCAAGAATGATTTAAAGAGAAATAACAATTAAAGAACTCTCACTTACCCAAACTCAGAGCACTCTTTGATGAGTTGCACTGTTGGGACCTTTCCTGAATCCAGGGAGTTCTGGAAAATAATCACCAATGCATCCACAATCCCTACCGCCACTTCTCTCAAGACCCTAGGATGTAGGCCATCAGGTCCGGGGGATTTATCCGCCTTAAGTCCCATTTATTTTACTGAGTACCATCTCCTTAGTGATTTTAATTGTGTTTAGCTCCTTTCCCCCCCCCCCCCATTGCCCCCTGTTTGTCCAGTGTTGGGATATTTTTAGTGTCCTCTACTGTAAAGACTGATACAAAATATTTGTTCAGCGTCTTTGCCATCTCCATGTTCCCCACCACTAGTTTCCTGGTCCCATCCTCTAAGGGACCAACGTTCACTTTAGCCACCCTTTTTCTTTTTATATAGCTGTAGAAACTCTTGCTATCTGGTTTTTATATTTTTTGCTAGTTTACTTTCATAATCTATCTTCCCTTTCTTAATTAATCTTTTAGTTATTGTTTGCTGGCTTTTAAATGCTTCCCAATCTTCTATCCTCCCACTAGATTTGGCTACTTTATATGCCCTTGTTTTCAGTCGGATACTATCCTTTATTACTTAGCCACGGATGGCTGTCTTTTCTTTTACTTCCTTTTTTCCTCACTGGAATATATTTATCTTGAAAGATGTGAAGTATCTCCTTGAATGTACACCACTGCTCATATACCGTCTTACACCTTAATCTATTTTCCCAGTCCACTTTAGTCAATTCTACTCTCATACCTTCATAGTCTCCTTTATTTAAGCTCAGTACGCTGGTTTGAGACCCAACTCTCTCACCCGCAAACTGAATTTGGAATTCAACCATATTATGGTCACTCATTCCAAGGGAATCCTTTACTAGGACATTTTTTATTAATCCTGTCTCATTACACAGGACCAGATCTAAGATTGCCTGCCCCCTGGTTGGTTCAGTTACATACTGCTCAAGGAACCCATCCCTAATACACTCTATGAACTCTTCCTCAAGGCTGCCATGCCCAATTTGATTAGTCCAGTCAATATGAAAGTTAAAATCCCCCATGATTATAGCTGTTCCCTTATTACAAGCCCCAACTATTTCCTGATTTATACTCTGACCAACAGAGTTGCAACTGTTAGGAGGCCTATAGACTACGCCCACTAGTGACTTTTTCCCCTTATTATTCCTTATCGCCACCCAAACTATTTCACTATCCTGATCCTTTGACCCAATATCATTTCTGACTATTGCAGTGATTCCATCCTTGATTAACATAGCAACCCCACCTCCCTTTCCTTCCTCTCTGTCCTTCCTAATTGTCAAATACCCTCGTATGTTTAGTTCCCAGTCATGATTATCTTGCAGCCATGTTTCCGTAATGGCCACCAGATCATACCCATGTGTAGTTATCCCCTTATGTGTTTTATGCTAAATATTTTCCCGGGTTCAGCATCACTGGTCACTCTGGTATAAGAGAGAATTTGCATTTATATAGCACCTTTCATGATCTTTTGGATGGCCCAAAGTACAAACACTGAATTACTTCTGAAGTGTGGTCCCTGATGTAATGTAGGGAATGCAGCAGCCAACTTGCACACAGCAAGGACCCACAAATAGAATTTAGATAAATGCCCATTTAAACCATTTGTGATGTTGGCTGAGGAATACATGTTGGACAGGATACCAGGAGAATTCCCTTGATTTTCTTCAAATAATGCCATGGGATCGTTTACGTCCAGTTGAGAGGGCAGACACAACCTCGATTAAACTTCTCAGTTGAAAGACAGCACTTCTGACCATGCAGTATTGCACTGAATTGTCAGCCTAGATTATGTGCTTATGTCCTGAAGTGAAAGTGAACCTTGTGTCCCCTGTAAGCCAGAGAAAATGTCTACTGCAGTACAGTCTACTGATTAAAATGTTTGCACTAAAAATGTTGAATTGTCCAATAATTGAAGTGAGTAAGGTAAATAACACAGCAAAGTGGGAATTTGGTACTAAAAATTAAATTCAAATAATTTGAATTAAGCAACTTTGAATCAAAAGTAGACCATAGTTTCATTTTATTGTTTTTAAAGAAAATGATTAAAATATAGACTTGACTTGCCACCCCATTCCAGCTATAATTGTACTGGCCACCGGTTTAAGTGTTGACTGCATTGAGGTGCCTGCTGGAAGCAAGAGGATGCTTCATGAATACATGCAAATCAGGGTTCTATGATGTAATTGGCAGCCCAACGCGATTTTAACTGTCAGAAGCCCCACCCAGCAACTAACCTGCCGTGTAAAACCTTGCGGAATTGGCTTCAGGCACTGCCTAACTGGAAGCACTATTTAAAGGGACACTGCGCTCTAGGCATTCAGATCATAGGCCTTCCAGACACACTGTTTGAAGGCAGTGGGATGAGATTGCTGAAGTGGTCAGTGCCACTAGCCTTTTCCCCCAGAACATGGATCCAGTGCAGGAAGAAGTTTAATGACCTCACGAGTGGTCAAGGTGAGTGAATGCATCTTCAAATCCCACCAACTGCACCACTAGCCTCTCTCACTGCTCAATGCACCATACCCCCATCACTCACCTACCAACAATCTCTAGCAATCATGACTCATGCCTCTCGATCCTCACAACATCATCTTACCCTCACACACTTGCCACTGCTGCTGCCTTGCACATACATCTCACGCCTTGCACATACATCTCACACCTTGCACACAATGCCAGCTATTCAAACATGACAGGCATATCACCCAAACACATTTCCCTTTCTCTAGGGTCAGTGCTCCTCATGCATTGAGGGGGTAGTTTGTGTTAAGTGGGTCTCAAAGAACTGGCTCCAGATTGCCTGATATTTCCCTATTTCCAATTGGAGGCAAAACCTACCTTACTTGAATTGTCAGATGTCCCACATGTTTGTTTCAGATTACTTTTAATATTGTCTTTTTGAATGCCTATTCCAATTTTGCTAGTTAGATTCCCTATAAAATCTTATATCCATATTGCTCCATGAGCTAGAGTACAGTTGGTCCAATTAGGTTATCAAGGTCCTTTGACTCCAGAGACATTGTCCCCAACCAGGTATAACGCAGACTAATGCAAAGTAAATCTCTCTGTATTCCACCTCAAAAACGTGTCTTAACCACACCCAAGCACTTCCTCTAGTATGCCAATTTAATTTTCCCATACTACTTGCCCTTATGGACTTTTTAAGTATATCTGCAAATGTAGTGCCCATTGATATGTACGTAGGTTTCAATTTTAGGTAAGGAAGGAAGCTGCGATAGCCAACAGCATTCCTTGAATCTCCTGCGAGAGCTGGAGAACGCAATACTGTTTTACCAAGTTGCACTGTAGGAGGATGAAGGAAGAGACCAGATATCTGGGTGCCTGATCACTTCATGTTCTGGTTATAACACATCCTCTGTTGTAAGCCTATCAGATTCTGGCTCCAGACTTTTTTCTAAAGTTTTGAAATGTTTATACTCTTAACACACAACGTCTTTATAAGACACACTGCTTGACTCCTGAAGAACGTTACGAGAGTGGAATATGTACGTATTGGGTGTATAAAATAAAATGCACTGAGCACGGCATTGAGTGACTGATGTACAAGGACACCTGGTCCCTTTGTACATCAGCATTTCCCAATCTATCGCCATTTAAATAATACTCTTCTGTTTTTCCTACCGAAGTGGAGAACTTCACATTTATCCATGTTATACTGCATCTGCCATGTATTTGCCCACTCACTCAACTTGCCTAAATTGCCTTGAAGCCTCTTTGCAACCTCCTCACAACTCAAAATCCCTAGTTTCGTGTCGTCAGCAAACTTTGAAATATTACATTTGGTTCCCTCATCCAAATCATTGATATATATTATGACTATATTATGACTAGCTGGGGCCCAAGTACTGATCCCTGCGGTACCCCACCAGTCACCGCCTGCCACCCCGAAAAAAGACCCATTTATTTTTTACTCTGTTTCCTGTCTGTTAACCAATTTTCAATCCATGCCAGTATATTACCCTCAATCTCATGTGCTTTAATTTTGCAATCTAGCCTCTTATGGGACTTTATCAAAGGCCTTCTGAAAATCCAAATACACCACATCCACTGGTTCACCCTTAGCTATTCTACCAGTTACATCCTCAAAAAAAAAAAAAAAAAAAAAAAAAAAAAAAAACTCCAGTAGGTTTGTCACCAGTGGAAAAAGTTTCTTTCTACCCTATCAATCCCTTTCAATATCCTAAAAACCTCAATCAAATTGCCCCTTAACCTTCTATATTCCATGGTATTAAAGGGGCAGTGGCTGCATGGAAAGAAAATTGGCTAAGGGCGAGAAAGCAGAGTAGTGGTTAAGTTGTTTTTCAGACTGGAAGGAAGTGTGCAGTGGCGTCCCCCAGGGGTCGGAATTAGGACCGCTGCTTTTTTTGATATGTTAATGACCTGGACTTGTGTATACAGGGCTTAATTTCAAAATTTGAAGATGACCCGAAACTCAAATGTAGTACAGTAAATAGTGAGGAAGACTGGTGAAATGGGTGCAGACATAGCAGATGAAATTTAACACAAGTAGTAAGTGATTTATTTTGGTAGGAAGAATGAGGAGAGGAAATATAAACTAAATGGTACAATTTTAAAAGGGACAGAGACCTGGGGGTAACACAAACCCCCCTCCTCATACCCTTCCCCCTCCCATCCCCAACTCCACCCTAAACTCAAAGGCCATTTATGACTCCAGTAAGAAGTTTCTGGTTGCAGACTTTTGGCATAATCAAAAGCTGGGTTCTTAAAACATGAACCTAATGCTTGTGTGGCAATAGAGGCCAAGGTCTTGGGCGCAGCTCTCTAGAGTCTGATGACTCAATCGGCACTTTTATATTTAGCACTTCTAGGTTTGGATCTTGGGCGAATTATGTTTGTGTGTAACTCTCCGTGTTCACATTACATTGTTAAAACTGCTTTCCTTATCCAGATGGCAGAATCATCAACTCACATTTTCATAGGTCTACAATTCTACTATGAGGATAATGGAGCCTGTTTTAGTAAAAATAATAGGGGGAACTGCACGTAGATGCTGCTCTCCCATGAGCCGAGCTACAGAAGCTGCAAACGTAAAAGTGCATCATGAGGAGATGGTGGCTTATAGAAAATGGGATCAGTGACTGAAGTGCACGCAATAGTGAGATTGGTGAAGAGCTTGGTGCTCTGACATTTCACAGGATGACTGTGTTCCTTCATGCAGAACTTGACATTTTTATTCCAGCTGTGTCCTGAGAAACTGGTTTCCTCTTAGAGGCTGTGGTTTGACCCAGCCAGTAATGGCTCTTGCTGTTGTAAAATTACATTTTACAATGCAGCTGCTCCCATCTAAACTCAGCTGGAAACGCAAAAGCCCCCTACCTAGCTTTTTTTGAAAGAAGAATTTGTTCGCAGTCACACTAATTCAGTATGTCCACCAGTGTTCCTTAGCAGCCAGAGCTGCAATTTCTTTATTAAAGCCACCAGGATGAATAACAACAAAGGTAGACTTGCAGCCAGTGCATGTGACGTAATGGATTTGAAACCAAATGTGTTGCAGATCATATAAGCAGTCTGGCTCAGATAGATGCCTAGTAATTGTGCAGTTCACCTCTGTTTCAGACTGTGGAAGGTTTACATTCCAACAATTTAATTTCCATTTTTTTTCAATCTCCAAAATACTAATTGTAACTCGCAACAATTAGTCATTCAAGTTATAGATACTTGGTTAAAAGGTTATAATACACAGGTTAGTTGATTTCACCGCCCCCCCCCCCCCCCCCCTCACCCTCTACTTGCTGACACATGTTGTTGTAACTTGCACTTTTGGACTTGGAATGCATCAGTAGTTGTGCCTTTTCATCTGTTGTCCCGTTGTACGTTTTCATTTATGCACAGATAGTCAAGTTATGGCTAATGGCGATCAACCCATCCTGACTGCATCCCAGCATTGGCTTGAAGCGCACTGGGTTCAAACCAACTTGAGACCGCATACTTCTCTCTAGCCCACTCAACTAGCCATGAGTATACATAATGAGACATCCCTTCTAGGCATGCCGCCTTCATTTTCAAACTACCTTTGACCCCTTTAACGTCTACTTTATTTAAAATTTCCATTTTGATGCATTTTTTTTTTAAAGCCTGTATTGCAAACAAAAACCTCAATGAATGTCCTGCCAGATCTGGGGAGGGGATAAATGTTCTTCTGAGAACAATGTGTAACAAGTAGCATAATCTAGCAAACTGAAGTACAACTTACCTTTCACTACCATTTTTTAGAAATGTATTTCCTGGTTTCTCCCTCCTTTCCATTCTCTTGATGGTTGTAATTCATGGTGTGGTATGGCTTCTAGATTCTGCTGTTCCTCTGGTAACTTGCCAAGTAGTCACTTTTAATGTGTGAAAGAGACAGCGAACATGAGCAGCTTAATCAACAGTGGGGTCATTGAAGCCACGTCTGATCGCATGTTCACTGAAACGTCCATATATGCCGAGCAGGAGGATGAATCTTAACATTCTTTTGGTTTCTTTTTCATCCTCTTTTTCTCTCCTCTCCTACCCTCAAACAGTCATGCCATAGGGTGCTGAGTCCAAGGTAGCATTATTACTACCACCCTGGCTGAGATCTCTCAACTCAGCAGTCTGTAGGCCTCTGTTCCAAACTGATCGGTGCTTTTACCAACTGAGCCATCAGGTGAGCTACAAAACCAAATTGTCCTCGTTTTATTTAATTTTTCTCCCTCTTTCCCAACTCCCTCCCTCACCGAAATGAAATTGTTCACACTGATGATATAACCGTACTAATGCACCAGTGCAATTAACTTGGATCCATTAGAATTGATGACATCCATGAAATAATACTTTCAGTTTCCTTTCCTGTTGCTCTGCTACAATGAAAAGTCATGTTTTCTTCAATTTATAGATAAGTTGTAGTATTTATGACTAATTTACAAAGCTTTCAATCCATGGGGCAAGTCTCTTTCTAACTGGGCTGTGAAATCTGATTCAGCTCTGTAGTCCACTGAGCAGTGCACCTGGACAGTTGTATTTCAAACTAACTGAGAGGCTCTAATCGTCATAGTTTGAATAACTCATGTCATATTGTGGATGAGTTTACTGCCCTTCAAAGGCAGCACAATTCTCTGCTTTTATTTTTTTTATTCGTCTCTGGCAAAGCCAGCATTTATTGCCCATCCCTAATTGCCCTTGAGAAGGTGGTGGTGAGCTGCCTTGAACTGCTGCAGTCTGTGGTGAAGGTACTCCCACAATGCTGTTGGGGAGAGAGTTCCAAGATTTTGACCCAGCAACGATGAAGGAATGGCGATATATTTCCAAGTCAGGATGGTATGTAAACTTGGGAGGGGAACTTGCAGATGATGGTGTTCCCATGTGCCTGCTGCCCTTGTCCTTCTAGATGGTAGAGGTTGTGGGTTTGGGAAGTGCTGTTGAAGAAGCCTTGGTGAGTTGCTGCAGTGCACCTTATAGATGGTACACACTGCAGCCACGGTACGCCAGTGGTGGAGGGAGTGAATGTTTAAGGTGGTGGATAGGGTACCAATCAAGCAGGCTGCTTTGTCCTGGATGGTGTCGAGCTTTTTGGGTGGAGGGAGTGAATGTTTTAAGGTGGTGGATAGGGTACCAATCAAGCGGGTTGCTTTGTCCTGGATGGTGTCGAGCTTTTTGAGTATTGTTGGAGCTGCACTCATCCAAGCAAGCGGAGAGTATTCCATCACACTCCTTACTTGTGCCTTGTAGATGGTGGAAAGGCTTTGGGGCATCAGGAGGTGAGACACTCGCTGCAGAATACCCAGCCTCTGACCTGCTCTTGTAGCCACAGCATTTATGTGGTTGGTCCAGTTAAGTTTCTGGTCAATGGTGACTCCCAGGATGTTGATGTTGGAGGAATTTGGCGATAGTAATGCCATTGAATGTCAGGGGGTGGTGGTTGAACTCTTGCTTGTTGCAGATATTCATTGCCTGGCACTTTTGTGGCACTAATGTTACTTGCCACTTATGAGCCCAAGCCTTAATGTTATCCAGGTCTTGCTGCATGCGGGCATGGTCTGCTTCATTATCTGAGGAGTTGCAGATGGAAATGAACGCTGTGCAATCATCAGCGAACATCCCCACTTCTGACCTTATGATAGAGGGAAGGTCATTGATGAAGCAGCTAAAGATGGTTGGGCGTAGGACACTGCCCTGAGGAGCTCCTGCAGCGATGTCCTGTGACCAAAAACAACCGCAACCATATTTCTTTGTGCTAGGTATGACTCCAGTCAGTGGAGAGTTTTCCCCCTGATTCCCATTGACTTCAATTTAACTTGGGCTCCTTGATGCCACACTCGAATGCTACCTTGATGTCAAGGGCAGTCACTTTCCCCTCACCTGGAATTCAGCTCTTGTCCATGTTTGGACCAAGGCTGTAATGAGATCTGAAGCCGAGTGGTCCTGGCGGAACCCAAACTGAGCATCGTTAAGCAGGTTATTTGTGAGTAAGTATCGCGTGATAGACGACGACACCTTCCATCACTTTGCTGATAATGGAGGGTAGACTGATGGGGTGGTAATTGGCCGGATTGGATTTGTCTTGCTTTTTGTGGGCAGTTTTCCACATTGGCGGGTAGATCCCAGTGTTGTAGCTGTACTGGAACAGCTTGGCTCGAGTCCCGGCTAGTTCTGGAGCATGGTTGACATTCAAAGCAGAATTATTAGATTTTCAGAATACATATTTATGATTCCTTCATAGTATTTTAAGATTCAGTCCTGCAGGGGTTTCAAATATTTCTGCTGTTTTGATTGGAGACAAAACTATTCTTCTTTGTGAGTAATGCTGGATCAGCCTGCTTCAATATAAAGGCAACAGAAAATTGAAGATTCCCTTTTTTAGAATAGAAGAACCTCAATGACTGCAGAATGTCTTTCCACGATCTGTGGGCTCACGTCAAAAAAAAAAAAAAAAAAAAAAAAATATTGTACCATTTTAAAAATAAAGCTTTCCTTATCAATCAACAGTGCAGCCCCTTTTAAGAGGAATTTAACTTGGCAATGATTAATAGCTAATAACCAGAAACAAAGCCCTCTGGAGACAAATTGCATGCCATTTCCTTCTCAATTAAATTTAAAGTATCCGATGCAGTCAGTTAAATTGAGATAAAAAGTAGTAATTGGAGCAACAGGAGGTTATTTATTAATGTTCCTGAAGATTTTTTGTGAATGTTACCTTTAAGTGAATAAAGTGGGCTGCGTATTTAACTTGAAATTGCATGAGAATTCGGAGCTGAAATTTTTGGTTTGGTTTCCCTTGGATTTGAATTGTTTGCTTTTAAAATTTGGGCTGAGTTTTGAAAGATGAATATATTTAAAATCCGTTCTTCTCTTTCAGCCCATACCTTAATTGGAGGGATGTGCAGCATATTATTGTGAGGACATCACGCTCTGGCCATCTGAATGCTCCAGACTGGAAGACTAATGCTGCTGGATACAGAGGTAAAATTAATTTGTATAAAATGCTGAATTTTCTCTTAAGACCTTCTTTTGACTAAAATTGTGCTTTTTGTCCAAGCGCTTGTTTCTTTACCTCAGCAAACCTTCACATCTTGCATATTAGCATGTGACAGCTAATCTTGAGATGCCATGCAGGGAAAACTCCATAATAGTTGAGCAAAAAACTTGTATGTGTTTCTTGTGAAATTATGTAAATTGGAATGTTCTAACTGGTGCCTCATAACTAAGTTAAATCTTCAACTATTTTCAAATCTGGGTTCATTTCGTTCCTTTTTCAAATTAAATACTGTGTTGCGTGGACATTATACATTTTACACCCTCCATATAACCCACTGAATTCCATAACAGTGCAGTAGATTAGTGGCAGCTGCAATTTACTCAATCTGCCGGTACAGAATTGCACTGCATAGATTTTCAATTTGCTCCTACAAGGTAAAGGTTATGATCTAAGTGTTGAAGCAGCACTGAATTGTTTAATTAATGAACTACCAACTGAAGTGCCTTTGGTGTGAATACTTCCAACCAGAGTTATTGCAACTTTGAAGCAGGATAGCAGAGGTGCAGTTTGGACAAAAACATCTCTAATCCAAACATTTCAAGGTATATTTTTATCTTGACCAAATTTGAGTGCTGGGTAAAGAAATGTGTTTCTGTTTTGTACCTATTGATGACGGCAAGCATTCCTGTGCAATGTGCCAAGTCCATACCTTAATCCAACTACACTTCTCACCTGCCATCCTTGTGGTCTTTCTGGGTGAAACTGGCAGTGTAGTGCAAATTTTCAATGAATTATGTGCAGTCCTGTGGTTGGATTTATGCTAATTCAGAAGCACACTAACATTGCTCTCAAACTAGTTTTAGGATCCCTTCATTATCAGTTCCAGCCAACCCATTGCAGCAGTCAGTTCTTTAATTCAGATCACTGTTCATATTCAGTGAAAACTAACCCATGATTTGTGTCCGATAACATTGAATTGCATCATGCCACTGCTTCCAGAAATTTGACTCTTGTGTCTTGTGAACCAAGCTGACCTGATGAGAGAGTGTCATCTCTGGCCTATATTGCCAGCATAAAAGTAGTAGGCACATTTTCATCCTTGTATCGCTCTTGAATATGCCAATATGGCTGCTTTGTGCCGTGGTTGCTATTTGGGCATTTTCATTTGTGGTGTAAAGATTGAATGTCACAGCTGGCCACGTACTCCCAATTTCCAAGCTGTTGCCGTTTTTGTTTTGATCCGTGAGGCAGAATTGAGTATGGTGTAACAACTGGTGCTTCCTGACTACTTGAAAGAAATGAGGGGAATAACGTCAGACCCAAACTGTACAGTTATGAGGAACAGCCTTGTTCTCCTGGTAGCTTTGAAATTTCCTACTAAATGGTTGTTATTTTCTTTTCTGAAAATCAAGGCCTGTCTGTGCGTACCTCCAGCTGGAGGCCAAACCCTTGCAAGTGGGACCTTTGAAGTTTATTTCTTTCAGACAGCCAAACATCAGCTGTCTGGGAAGCCTTCCCCATGGCAACCGTAGTTCCTGACGTGATATGTTTTCTCGGCTGATGGCGTTTCATGTGAGAAAAACACTTCAGACATGCCATGTATGATTTGTAATAAAATGCTGTTGCTGGTAGTATTAATCCTGACATTTGCATTTTAATTACTAACTTGCAGAATTTTTCAATTGACTTGTCTTAGCTTTGTAAATTGGAAAAAAATATTTTTAACTCTTTTTAAACACAGGCTGCAGAAAATGAAACTTCAATGTCCAAGTAAATAGTAACAGTCATATTTTAAATCTCTTTGTTGAACTGGGACCTCCTTTCTATCCTCAATGCAGATTAAACTCCAGCTTTGAAAAAAGTTTACATGTTGGTTACAATTATTGCACTTGAGCCATTGGAACATTTATCCCTAAATTTTCTTTTTCACTTTCTCTTGGAAGTGCTGAATCATGCTGATGAATGGCTCCATTATTGATAGCATTCCCCCTCATCTCCCATACCTCACCCAAATGGCAATTCTTCATGCTCAAGCCTAGACTTTTAATGCCCGTAGACTATTCAGCTGTGTAGGATAGAAGTTGAAGCTGATCTTACTCTTTCATGGCATCTATGTATTGGCATTTTCCAGCAGAGATCGTTGGATGGCAATTGGGAACAGAATCTATGGATGATTTTTTTAAATTTCCTAACCCAGGAGTGCTACGGAAAATTGTAGTGCCACAGCATTTAACCCAATTGGAGATAATAAATCCATCTATAACAGTCATTTCACATTCAGTATTATAACCAAACTTTAGTAGCAGAATTCTAAAATAGCACTTTTTAAAAAATCAATTTGCATCAATATCTGCACAGCATTTAACAGTCTTCAGTAGAAGAAAGTCTGTTCACTCCACATCACCTCTGGAGTCTCTGCTAAAATTAGCAGCATAAAAATGATTTAATAGCTCACAATACTCTATTAATCAAGATTCTAATTTGACAAAATTCTCTAATTCTGATTATAAATCAAATATCTAATTTTTTTTGGCAGTAATGGAAAACAAGCATGATTTAAAAGAATCAAGAAAGATAAAGCACTTAATCAGAGAACCAGTAAAATCACCAAGAAGGTGTAACTGAGGATTGATACTTTAGACGTCAAGTAATTGCAAGTATCTGCTACTTGTGCATTTCCTCACCCAATTAATTTATTATTAAATTCCTTTTGAAACATATAGTTCTGTATGTAGTTTGTGTCATTTCTTAGGCAGTCCCTCGGAACCGAGGATGACTTGCTGCCACACTAAAAATGAGTTCTCATGTGATTGATGAGTCCAATGCGGGACCTACAGTCTCTGTCACAGGTGGGGCAGATAGTGGTTGAAGGGGGCGGGTGGGTGGGGTGCTTGGGTTGACGTGCGCTCCTTCTGCTGTTTGCGCTTGGCTTCCACTTGCTCCCGACGAAGAGACTCTGTGTTCGGCGCTTTCCCGGATGCTTCTCCTCCACTTTGTATGGTCTTGGGCCAGGGATTCCCAGGTGTCGGTGGGGATGTTGCACTTTTTCAAGGAGGCTTTGAGGGTGTCCTTGAAGCATTTCCTCTGCCCACCTGAGGCTCTCTTGCCACGTCGGAGCTCCGAATAGAGTGCTTGTTTTGGGAGTCTCTTATCGGGCATGCGGACGATGTGGCCCATTGGAGCTGATCGAGCATGGTCAAAGCTTCGCTGCTGGTGGTGTTGGCCTGAGTGAGAACACTGATTTGGTGTGCCTATCCTGCCAATGGATTTGCAGAATCTTGTGGAGGCAGCATTGGTGGTACCTCTCCAGTGTTTTGAGGTGCCTGCTGTACATGGTCCACGTCTCTGAAGCATACAGGAGGGTGGGTATCACTACTGCTCTGTAGACCATGAGCTTGGTGCTGGGTTTGAGGTCCTGGTCTTCAAGCACTCTCTTCCTCAGGCGACCGAAGGCTGCACTGGCACACTGAAGGCGGTGTTGGACTTCATCATCGATGTCTGCCCTTGTTGATGGTAGGCTCCCGAGGTATGGAAAGTGGTCCACATTGTCCAAGGCCTCATGAATGGATTTTGATAATCGGGGAGCAGTACTGTGTGGCGAGGGCAGGTTGGTAGAGGACCTTTGTTTTATGGATGTTTAGTGTAAGGCCCATGCTCTCGTACGCTTCGGTCAAGGTGCTGACAATGGTTTGGAGTTCGACCTCCGAATGTGCGCAGACGTAAGCGTTGTCTGCATACTGTAATTCGATGACAGAGGATGGGACGACCTTGGATCTGGACTGGAGCGACAGAGGTTGAACAGTTTCCTGTTTGTTCTGTAGATTAGCTCCACTCCAGCGGGAAGCTTACTGAGGGTGAGATGGAGCATTGCAGCCAGGAAGATCGAGAAGAGCGTTGGTGCGATGACACAGCCTTGCTTGACCCCGGTCCGTGCTTGAATTGGGTCTGTGGTGGATCCGATGGTCAGGATCACTGCTTGCATGTCGTCATGAAGTAGGTGGAGGATGGTGACAAACTTTTGAGGGCAGCCGAATTTGAGGAGGACACTCCATAATCCCTCACGGTTGACAGTGTCGAAGGCCTTTGTGAGGTCAAAGGAGGCCATGTACAGCGGTTGGTGCTGTTCCCTGCATTTCTCTTGTAGTTGACGTGCGGTGAAGATCATGTCCATTGTGCCCCTTAGTGGGCGGAATCTGTTGCAACTCTGGGAGGAGCTCTTCAGCCACTGGGAGGAGGCCATTGAGGATTCTTGCGATGACTTTCCCTGTGGCAGCCAGCAGGGAGACTCCTCTGTAATTTCCGCAATCGGACTTGTCACCTTTCTTGAAGATGGTCATGATTACGGCGTCTGAGATCCCCTGGCATGCTCTCCTCCTTCCAAATAAGAGAAATTAGTTCATATATTTGCGCCAATAGTGCTTCTCCGCCATATTTTAGTGCCTTGGCGGGGATTCCATCTGCTCCTGAGGCCGCCTTGTTCTTCAGTTGTCAGATAGCCTTTCAATCTCATGCCAGGCTGGGGTTGTGCTGAGGTGGTGGTAGGTAGCATGATGCGGGATGGAGTTGAGGACACTCGTGTCAAAGACAAAATCTGAGGTCGAGGACCAGCAGCGGGGTCGGGAAGGCCACACTGCAGCCTATGAAACCCAGGCAGAGGGGTGTGTGTGTGTGTGTGTGTGAGAGAGAGAGAGAGACCTGGTCTCCAATCGTCTTGGATCCCCTTGTAACTTGTGCACTGTAATAAAAGCTAGCAAAATGCTGCAGCAATGTCTCCTTTTGGCGGACTTTGGGAGAGGGGTAGGTAAATCTGCTGAACATGGACAGTGATGGTGGGAAGCAGCATTCTCCTATGGATTCCTTGGTTGCGATACTACTAGAGCACCCCTAGCTGCATTTCTCTCTCGGCAAATGGAGCCTTTAAATGATGAGTGTTTTAAAAGTTAGCAGATTGTTTGAAAATGGGCCAAGAGCACACGTAGAGTATTCCACACTTGAAGTGCTTGCACACTCTGTTAATCGAAGGACTTTGCCAATAGCTGACCCAGGGTTTTCTGTTCTCCTATCCACTCTGCTGCTTAAAAAAAAAAGTAACGGATTGC
Organism: Somniosus microcephalus; assembly: GCF_052327205.1. Classification (NCBI taxonomy): domain Eukaryota; kingdom Metazoa; phylum Chordata; class Chondrichthyes; order Squaliformes; family Somniosidae; genus Somniosus; species Somniosus microcephalus. The sequence goes on along the minus strand of NC_140987.1, from coordinate 137,200,636 downwards.
TTTTAAGAATAGGCTGAACCAACGCCCTCTGAAGCACCAGGCTTTGCCTTAAATATGTTTGCCATGGTTAATGAAATGTCGCTGATGCATTACATATTTATTGCTGCAATTTGGAGCCAGGGCTACAGGGTTCTGTCCAAAGTGCATGACTTTTAATAAACCCTAGCCTTATTTTGAATACTTTTCAATGAAACCACCAGTATAAGCATGTGGTAAAAGATGGAAGTCCATCTGGTTCAGTTTGGGTAATATAGTAGTTATAACGAGTAGAACCATGATTGAGGAATGGCTTCCTTTTAGATTCATGGTCTGTGCTGGAGGAAAATGTAGATTAGACAGGTTAAAACAATCATCAACTGCACATTCTAAGATGGGAAACAGATGCTTGCGGCATGCACTGTGAATAGGTCGTTTTGGATATGAAGGACCAACACTGATCCTGTTCAAGACTTTGAGTTGATAGCATACAATTTTGAAAACTGAAAATTAACTAGTCTTAAATTTATTTTTTTTCCCTTCGGTTATATTGGAACACGGTGTACTGAGTAAATTAATGAAACATGTTTGTGGGTTAGGAGGGTGGGGTGAGAAATCCATCTTGTGTAACTGATGTAGTGCACTGCTGCCAGCCCTTGCCCACCATGCAACCCAGAAACCAGGCCAAACTCCCAACTACAGACCTCTGTTGAATTCCTAACAGTCTTGTTGATGTGCTAATTCCACTTTGCCAGTTACCGCAGGTTAGTGTTTGTTGTCATCCCAAACACATGCTGTTCAGAATTTGGTATGATCACCAGGTAAAGGGTAAATCTACTCCTTCAGATTCAATGACCAGAAATATCGGTCTCTGATTATATTGAGTATAATTTGAACTCTAGCTTTTTAATAACATTTGGAATTAAGTTGTACCACAGGAAGTGGTGATGCAGGTGGACACCCTGGTAAACCAATCGCTCATTTTTTGAAAGGGTGGCTTATTTCTACAATGAAAGCACGTGAATATGATTTATCCACAGCTGCTGGCAAAGGGGTCATCTTAATGGTTATGTGTTTTAGTCCTAAGACTGGTGCCTGCCACTGTCTAGAAGTGTTCAGCTAATTGAAAGAAAGACTTGCGTTTATATAGCACCTTTCATGACGACTGGACATCCCAAAGTGCTTTACAACCAATGAAGTACTTTTTTGAAGTATAGTCACTGTTGTAATGTAGGAATTGGGGGAAGAACTGGAATAAGGTAGCTGGAGACATGCATCAGTGGTATGCACTTGAAAATGATCGTGGTGATGTAAGGAGGAGTTGCCTTTTCCCCAGTTCAGAAGGGGATAGATTTTAGGGAGTTACTGACTGCTGAATTTCCATGTTGACAGTGAGCCACCTGTATGGATTTGGATTAATGGATGCAGAAGCTATGGTGAAAGAAGCAGAGCGTTGGAAATCAGTCCCACCCCAGCACATGTGTGTGGAGAACCCAGACAAACAAAGCAGGTACCAAATATGTGTGAATGAAACGTATGGGGAACATGATCAGCCAATGCATTTCAAAGCTCTATTTTGCTGTAGTAACCTAATTTAAGTAATTAATTGGGTTTTCTTTCCTGAAATCTTCATTTCATACTTTTAACAAGTTTCCTAGTGCAGTTACATGTTTAGTGCACTTTTAGATGTGTAATATGTGTAATACCCACTGGAAATGTTATGTACGCTAAGTATGGTTATCAATCTTTAACTTAGACACTGTATTATCATTGTTATAAATCCCTGGGTTAAAGTTGCCCATGTGAAGGTACGGCAAGAACTTTTAAGGACACAATGTGACTAAGAGCAGACTTTCCATAATTCTGCACCAGTATCAACTGTTGCAGACAGTGAGGCTGCGCAGTCTCCAGGCAGAAACCCCAGGAGGAAGGGGTGGAGTCGGGTTTTTCGAGCGGGAAACTGGAGCGACTGGAAGAAAAGAGGGCAGGAGCTCTGAAAAGAGGGCTCAGGAGGCAAATGGCTGCCGCATCCCGTCCCGGGCTTCCAAACTCGGCCGCCGCCCTTCGTATTAGTAGCTCTGCATTCAGAACTCAAAGTGGGATTCAGTGATCGTGAAGAGAATTCAACGAAGGGGTTCAGAGTCGTAAGTCTTGCAGACATTATACATACCATGAGCTCCAACTTAAGCGCGCCAACGAAAGAGTGCACTCGAATTTGGACACGGGAACAGATTCTCCTTTGAATCCATATAAATGGAGAATGTATGTTTATTGGCCCAGAAATTCGGGTCGGGTGCTTGCCGCGCGTGCAAGCCCCCAATGAGCACTTACCCGGCGCGCTGACATTTAAATTCTGGCCCGCAATGCATTTCCCCTCACTGGCCAGCTTGAGGTCCTGCTGCGCTGTGCGTGCGTGACCCAGCGGCGTACTTAATGCGATGAGCCGGCTGGGATCACGTGGGCACTGGGCAACCAATGGGAGGTTGCAAAAGTTCATTCATAAGTTTGACAGTGAGAGCTGTCAAACTCATGAAAACTGCTGGCCCCAAAACACTACTTAAACCTGAAAGAAAATTAAAAAAAACATTGCAATACTTAAATGAACCATAAATAACTATGAAAAACTATTTTAAACAATAATTTTAAAATTTAAAAAAAAAAATTTTATAAAAAATCGGGGCTAAAACTAAACTTACCTTACTGTAAATTCTTTACAAATAACAAACCTGTGGAAAAAAAAAAGTCTAAATTGTACTAAAAGCCCACTTACCTGTAAAACTAAGTACTTACACTTGTTTTTCCCTCGCGTAAAAACCGGAGGCCTTTACACACGCGCAACTCTGGGGGGGAAAAAAAAGGGAATTTCACTGCGCACACGCTGCCTGTGCAGTCGCGCGCGCTGTGCCTCTGAACCCCTTCGTTCAGAGGACTGGAAATGCCGGCGTTCCCCGCATGCACAGTGTTTCCTGAACGCCGGCATTTCATCCGGCCAGATGCGTGAGTACCCAGACCGTACTCGCGCATTTGGACCCGAATTTCTGGCCCATTATGTCTAGATTCATTCTAATGTATGCAAATGTCTAATTTAGGTCATTGACCCGTAATCATCTTATACTGTCTGACGTTATAAAGTAAGATAATTAGAATTAAGCCATTGTAGTAGTGATCTCCTTACTGGACTATAGAATACTGTCTACAACAGAGACCACATCTCACATATATCTAGATAACAGTGAAGGGGTTACATTTTGGGGGCTCGTCCAGGATCGTGGTCTATTTATGTCAGTAAACTAACAGTATTGAATGCTCATTGCTAAGAGAGTGGTTTGTGGTTTCTACTGGGCTGTTTGAGCATAAAAGATGGATGTTATTGAGGTTGAAGCTTGGTGCACACAGAAGCAGATAGCTACTACCCATGCCATTGTGCTGAATGGTGTTGCTAACGATGACCCTGATGATGTCTTGCTAAGGGCTCTGAATTGTGTCAAAGCCTTTGGAAAGGTTAGGATAGTTGAGCGCTGCTTGGATACAGCTACCAAGAAGCAGTTTGTGTTGATCCAGACATCAGAGAACCTGAGAGGTCATGGTTTACCTGAGGCAGTTGGGCTTTCTGAAGAGGCTGGTCCCTGGCCAGTTCAGTTTGTCCCTATTACTACTAAGGAAGAAGAAGGGTTTCAGACCAAGTTGTTGTCCTTCTTGAGACAAGAAGGAAAGACTGTTGCTGATGTCAAAGGTCTGATAGGTCCTTCGGCCCTGGATATGAACACTCAGTTGGTCAGTGCCATTAGTTCTCTGGTGGATAAATGCACCAATCTGCCCTTCGAGGCTCAGGGATACCGTAAGCTCCATATGTTCTCAGGAGTGAGACCAACTCCCAGTGGGGAAGAGGAGTACGACGCCTGGGCTGAGCAGACCCTGCCTCTGCTAGAGGAATGGCAGTGCAGTGACAATGTGAAGAGGCAGAGAATAGTAGAAAGCCTTAAGGGTCCTGCTGCTGACATTGTAAGATTCTTAAAGGCGCAGAACACCTCTGCTACTTCCTTTGACTACATGCAGGCTCTAGAAACTGCCTTTGGAACTACTGAAACCATTTCAGATTTGATGGTCAGATTCAGAAGCACATTCCAGTGTGAGGGAGAGAAGCTGTCCAGTTATCTGCTGAGAATAGACAAACTGTTGCATTGTATGTTACGGAAAAGAGGGATTGAGTTGCCTGAAATGAATCTATTCCGCATTGAACAGGTTGTGCGAGGTGCATTGCTCGAAGACGTGACTGCTCTTCGCATACGCATGACCCATAAGTTGCGAGATCCACCTACCTTCACTGAGCTGCTAAGGGAAGTCAGAGAGGAGGAGGATATGCTTCAGGCCCGGAATGTAGCAAAGAGTCCTGTGATGTCCAAACTTGTGACTCCTGTTACAGTTCCTACTCCTAAGGGTGATGTCAACCCTGAGATGGAACAGCTGAAGAAGGAAATAAATGTCATGAGAGCCGAGATGGCATATTTTCGGTCTAAACCCAACACAGAAAGGGATGACGCAGGGTGCAAAAGGTTGAACACCCTGCGAAGTCTAACAGCAAAATGAATGATTCCTCTAAAGGATATCCCCATGAAGGAGATAGACCTGGAGTCTTTTGTTATAACTGTGGAAAGGATGGACATTTCAAGCGAGAATGTAGAGGTGAGGAAAATCTAAAAAAAGTAAATGACCGTCTCATAAAACTTACCAAGAAGTCGGGAAACTACAAAGGGGCACAGTAACGGAATGGCCTGCTGTCCCTGTAGTTAAGACCCGTTCCGCTAAGTGCAATAATAGACGAGGGGATATGAAAGACATCATACCTGAAGGTTTAGTAGGGCCGAGTTCTGCTGTATCAATACAGATTGAAGGCATTTATACTAAAGCTATCCTTGACACGGGTTCTCAGGTTACCATACTGTACAGATCCTTCTATGACTGATACCTGACTCATTTGCCGTTAACCCCAATCAGTCTTCTGCAGATCTGGGGCCTTAGTCCTGCTGATTACCCATATGATGGCTATTTGTCGCTGAGGTTAGAGTTCTTGGAAGCTGATGTAGGGACCACTGAGACCATTGATGCACTTGTGTTGGTTTGCCCTGACCCCATGGTGAAAGGTGAGGTTTCCATACTTGTTGGCAGTAATACACCCATAGTGAGACGACTCCTGACAAGCTGCAAAGAGCAGGGAGGTGAAAACTTCTTGAGCACCAGACACATTCACCCTGTTTTCAAAAAGGCTTTTGAGAAACTGCCTGAACTTTCTTCCGACGTAGATGATAGCAAAAGAGGAACTGTGTGGTACGTTCGAGCCAAACCTATCGTCCTGGAGGAGTGGCTAGAATCCCTGGGATACCAAAATCCCCTGGAACGCCAGGTACTGAAGCCATTCTGATAGTCACCTGATGACCCTGCAGAAGAGTCACGGTTTCCAAATGAGCTTCTGGTGAGACCAGAGTTGCAGACCCCGACAGCTGTGATGTCGAGGAGAGTTACAGTGACCGTGAGGAATATGTCAGGCAAAGGAATCACATTGAGGAAAGGAATGCCGATTGCGCATCTGTTTCCTGTAAATGTACGGTCGTCACATGTGAAGGAAGAGTCCAAAGTTAACTCAACCGGAGATCTGACACCCTCCTCCTTCAACTTTGGAGATTCATTCGTTCCTAAAGAATGGAAGGACCGATTAGTCAGGAAGATGATGGAGCGGAGAGGAGTTTTCTCTACTCATGAGTTTGATGTTGGTTGTAGTAAGAGTACTCGCCATTCTATCAGAATTACCGAGGATAAACCCTTTCGGGAGAGGTCTCGACGGCTGGCACCAGCTGACATCGAAGCAGAGAGACCGCACCTGTCGCAGTTAAAAGAAGCTGAGATCATTACCGAGTCCAGGAGTCCATATGCATCTCCTATAGTGGTGGTGAGGAAAAAGAACGGAAAGATTCGGATGTGTGTGGACTTTAGGACGCTTAACAGACGTACTATTCCCGACCAATACACCGTTCCAAGAATTGAGGATGCACTGGCTTGTCTTAATGGAAGCAAGTGGTTCAGTGTGTTGGATCTCAGAAGTGGATACTACCAAATACCGATGAGTGAATCGGACAAAGAAAAGACAGCCTTTATATGTCCAGTTGGGTTCTACCAATTTGAAAGGATGCCACAGGGAGTTTCAGGCGCTCCAGCAACTTTTCAAAGAATAATGGAACAAACAGTTGGGGACATGAACTTGCTCGAAGTATTGGTGTACTTGGATGATATCATTGTGTTTGGGGCAACCCTTGAAGAACACGAAGCTCGGTTGCTGAAAGTGCTTGGTCGTCTGGAGGATGAAGGTCTCAAGCTATCATTGGACAAGTGTCAGTTTTGCCAAACATCCGTGTCCTATGTGGGGCATATTGTATCACAGGATGGAGTAGCTACAGATCCATCCAAGATCGAAGCTGTTACCACATGGCCCAAACCGAACACAGTGACTGCCTTGCGGTCATTTCTTGGTTCTGCGGATATTACAGGCGCTTTGTGCAGGATTACTCCAAAGTGGCCCATCCTCTGAATCAGCTGCTGGCTGGTTACCTCCCACCAGCCGAGAGGAAGAAAAAGGCTAAAGGTAAAGAGAACAAGGACTACTTCAAACCCTCTGAGCCTTTTGGTGTTAGATGGGATGAGAAATGCGAAGAGGCCTTCCACACCTTAAAGCAAAGTCTTACTCAAGCCCCCGTGTTGGCTTTTGCAAACCCACAGCTGCCATATGTGCTACACGTGGATGCCAGTCAAGAAGGGTTGGGTGGTGTGTTGTATCAGGACCAAGGAGCAGGACTGAGACCTGTAGCATTCATCAGTCGCAGTCCTACGCCATTAGAGCATAACTACCCAGCTCATAAGCTAGAATTCTTGGCGTTGAAGTGGGGGGTGGTGGATAAGCTGCAGGATTATCTGTATGGAGCGAAGTTTGAAGTGAGGACAGACAATAATCCATTAACCTATGTGTTGACTTCGGCAAAACTTAGTGCAGCAAGCATTATCTGCTTACGACTTCTGTCTCGGGTACAGACCTGGGAACCAGAACATTGACGCAGATGCTCTGTCTCGTCGCCCACACTACCAGAAACCAGAGTGGAAAGATGTTGCTTCAGCAGATGTGAAAGTAATGTCAGATGTCTGTGGTATCTGGACCAAAGAATTCATTTCATGTCTGAGAGATTGACCACTTGGGAGCGTCAATGCATGCTGTTCCCCAGGCATTTTGCAACCTTTCCAGTTTGGATGTACAAAACTTACCCATGTTGTGTTCATCTGAAATATCCAAAGCACAACAGGAGGATCCCTGTATTCATGAGGTGTTTTCAGCTCTCCGTCTGGGTGATATTACACAGATCGACAAATCAAAACATCCTGACTCGTCTGCTCCTAAGAGAATGGGACCACTTGGAAATTAAAGAGGGAGTGTTGTGTAGAATCACTCACCCACCCACTAAACCATGTCATTCACAGTTGGTCCTGCCTGAAAAGTACAGGGAAATAGTGATGAAGTCTTTGCATGATGACGCAGGTCATCTGGGAGTAGATAAGACCTATGGGTTGGTCAAGGACAGATTCTATTGGCCGCGTATGAAGTCTGCGGTTGAGGAGTTCTGCAAGTCCTGTGCACGTTGTGTCCCGAGAAAGACTTTACCTAAAAGAGTTGCTCCTCTGTTTCACATGCAAAGTGATGGACCTCTAGACCTTTGTCTGTATGGATTTTCTGTCCATCGAACCCAATTCCAGCAATACCGCAAATGTCTTGGTCGTTACAGATCATTATACTCGCTATGCCCAAGCTTTTCCCACAAAGGATCAGAAAGCATCCACCGTTGCCAAAGTGTTGTGGGAGAAATACTTCATCCACTATGGACTGCCAAAGCGAATACACAGTGATCAAGGTAGAGACTTTGAAAGTAGACTTATACATGAGTTGTTGTCCATGCTCGGGATTGAGAAGTCAAGAACAACGCCATATCGTCCTCGGGGAGATCCTCAACCTGAGCGGTTTAACCGTACTTTGTTAGACATGCTTGGAACGCTGGATTCGAAGCGAAAGAACAAGTGGAGTCGGCACATTGGACATCTTGTTCATTCTTATAATTGTACCCGAAATGACGCTACTGGTTTTTCACCGTACTAACTCCTGTTTGGACGTGAAGCGAGGATGCCGGTGGATTTGTGTTTCAGAGTATCCAGTGATGGCACATCACAGAGAACTTACCTCAAGTATGTATCTGACATGAGAAAGGAATTGCAAGCTGCTTATGAACTTGCTGAGTCTGTTTCTGCCAAACAGAATAAAGGAAATAAGCAGAGGTATGACCAGAAGATCCGTTTTTCCCAACTCCTGCCTGGTGACCGAGTTCTCATACAGAACCTAGGACTTCAAGGGAAACACAAGTTAGCAGACCGCTGGGCTTCTACACCTTACATTGTTGAAAGTCAAATGTCACAACTACCTGTGTTTCGGCTAAAACCTGCAGGTGGGAGTGGACCCATAAAAATACTGCACCGGAATCATATCCTGCCATTGGGACAGCAAGTGCGTCTGGATCCGCCAGCATATAATGAGCCGACACCTAGTAGGAAAACCCTGCAGAGAAGAAGGAAAAAAACGAGAAACCAGGAAAACTTTGTTCCAGAAGACACACAACCCATGACACAGTGTGTGGATCATGAGGAACCTGATGAGTCGGAAGATGAAGAATGGGATCTATGGTATGACCTCCCAGAAAGACGCATAAGACAGAATCTGGATGAATTGTCTGAACCATTTAGCTCAGACTTGGACATGGTCTGGGAAGAACCAGATGCTTCCGAGAAGGAGATAAAAGAGACTGAAAGGCATGATAACAAAGGAACCAACGCCTCCAACGTAGTTGAAGGAACTGAAGACCGGGTATCCGAAATAAGGAGCTCACAGCGAGTTAAGAAGGTTCCTGAAAGATTGACATACAGTACACTAGGAGTGCCAAGTGTAATGATAGCCCCTACGGTTCGATATGTTACCTCCCTTTATACATGGTTGGGAAGCATGCGACCACTTATGTGTAAAGTTCATTAGTCATGGGGACATGCCTATATTTGGTAGGGGGGTGAGTGTAATACCCACTGGAAATGTTATGTACGCTAAGTATGGTTATCAATCTTTAACTTAGACACTGTATTATCATTGTTATAAATCCCTGGGTTAAAGTTGCCCATGTGAAGGTACGGCAAGAACTTTTAAGGACACAATGTGACTAAGAGCAGACTTTCCATAATTCTGCACCAGTATCAACTGTTGCAGACAGTGAGGCTGCGCAGTCTCCAGGCAGAAACCCCAGGAGGAAGGGGTGGAGTCGGGTTTTTCGAGCGGGAAACTGGAGCGACTGGAAGAAAAGAGGGCAGGAGCTCTGAAAAGAGGGCTCAGGAGGCAAATGGCTGCCGCATCCCGTCCCGGGCTTCCAAACTCGGCCGCCGCCCTTCGTATTAGTAGCTCTGCATTCAGAACTCAAAGTGGGATTCAGTGATCGTGAAGAGAATTCAACGAAGGGGTTCAGAGTCGTAAGTCTTGCAGACATTATACATACCATGAGCTCCAACTTAAGCGCGCCAACGAAAGAGTGCACTCGAATTTGGACACGGGAACAGATTCTCCTTTGAATCCATATAAATGGAGAATGTATGTTTATTATGTCTAGATTCATTCTAATGTATGCAAATGTCTAATTTAGGTCATTGACCCGTAATCTTCTTATACTGTCTGACGTTAAAACTATAAAGTAAGATAATTAGAATTAAGCCATTGTAGTAGTGATCTCCTTACTGGACTATAGAATACTGCCTACAACAGAGACCACATCTCACATATATCTAGAGAACCGTGAAGGGGTTACATATGAAAGAGAGGGAACCATCGCTAATTACTTTACATAAACTTGTTTTGATCTGCTGGGTTGTTAATGACAGGTGGGTTTAAATTGGCTTTTCTCTGTTGTAACTGAGTTATGTAAACCAACCAAACACATTTTGACTGAATTGAACTACCAGTAGACATTTAAAAATGTTCTGTGCTATTTTGAAATTGAACAAATACACACTGCATGAATAATAATAATGATGATTAGAGGGTGACGTGAAATCAGAGGTTCTACGTAATTGACATAAAGGAATAATTTATGATGATGACTGAGACGCATGCTAGTTTCTTTTAGTGTTATGTTAAGTGTCTTTATGACTTTTTAAAACGTCCTCATTAGACATCTGGGTGTTGGTTCTGGTGAGGGAATGATGAGACTACAGTCATTAAACACACAACTGTTGTGCTGATTTATAAAACCGGTTTACAACACCCATTTTATATTTTCCCTTGAGATAGTTATGAAAAAAGCCAACTCCTGACATTTTGTTGTCTTTTCCCCGTTCCCACCCTCTTTCTCTCTCTCTCCCCCCCCACCCCCGGGCCAAATTTGTTGACCGTTCAACGTGTTAAGAGTTGAGCAGTGGGCACTTGCTGCAGTGAGTTGAAGTCTTTTTACCTTTTTGAGACCTCAATCCACCCCAGACTGCAGGGCTGAAGGTGGGTTTATCTTCTGGGTGGCAGCAGAAAGTCAAACGTGAAATTAATTTATTAGACAACATAAATTGGCAATGGTCACATCTAAAATTTCAGACCTCCTTTTCAAAAGGGCACCAATGGTGAGAGTTCACAAATCATTGTTGAACTTTGAGCCTTAATGGGGCAGGAAACTTTTGGGAGTCTACTTTTCAAAGTATATCCCATTTTATAAAGCAAATATATTAGCATAAATGAACTTAAAAATAATTTATTTTAATGACATGAAAATTGTGATGTCAGGTCTCCCACCAGCTGAGCCAAGGGATGTCACCAGCAGGATGCATTCTCTTGCATTCCAGAGCAGCTCCAAAGCAAACAGGGTCCTGAACTTGAAGTTGTTCTGAGAGCTGCTCCCTAATGGACTGCAGGAAACCATGCTTTATGGTAATTCCAAGAAGTCGGCCATTCGGCCTGTTGTCTGTGCTGACTCCTTGCTAGAGCAAGCCATAACTAAACCTTTTGTCTCCATAGCCGTGTAGTGTGCTCTGCTTCAAATGTATATCCAATTTTCCCTTAAAATATACAATGGTCTCTGTTTCAATTACTCCTTGTAGCAAAGTATTCCCTGCTCTAACAACCCATTGCATAAAGACATTATTCCTAACCCCTCTCTTTGCTTTAAGCGACTATTTGAAATTGATGATTTCTCGTCACTGACTCTCCAACCAGAAAAATAGTCTTTCCTTATTCACGCTATCGAAACCTTTCATCAGTTTAAAAAGCTTTATTACATCTATATAAATGCAAGTCTTTTCTTTCTTTTGCCCCTCTCTACTCCTGTGGAAATGAAGAACTTGAATGAGTAAAATGCCTTTAAGTCCTCAGGGTGATAAAAAGTACTTCAGTCAATTAATTATTTTTGAAGTGTATTTGTGGGACCTTGTGCAGAATTATCTGCCTAAAGAAATTGTATTAAAAATAGAATTTATTAGAGATTTAAAAAAAGATGTCTTCTATTTCATATTGGTTATCTTGCATTCTGAGAGGAAAATTAATGCAAAATAACCAAACTCCTAATGTATTCATAATTCAGTTGTTGCCAAGAAGTGGAAATAATTTACTTTTTTGTAACTTTTTATGTTGTAGATTTATGTCTGCAAATGAGAGATTGGAATCTGTGTATTGATATCTGAATCTAGAGACTTTCTGTGGTGGAATTATTTCGGGGTGGTTCAGTTGTTTGACAAAGGACATTGCAACTGATTTAAATGCAAAATCTAGTGTGAGAGTTAACAGAAAATCAGTAAATACTTCAAAATCTCAAATTTCATTGCACAAATGTGTTTGTTCATTTGATATTTTATTTAAATAAAATCGGTAAACCTGTGAACATTCTCTTCAGGATATGTCTACTTGTCATTGTCATTGCATTATCAGCGTAGCCTCGAATAAAATGTTTGTTTGAACAGGCTATTGTCAGACTATTGCTACCATTTTTCTCTCTCGTGTTACTGAGACTATGTCATGGTAGTCGAGCAACAAACTGGCCTCGTCTGTGAAAGACTGTCAGCCCATGCTGAAGCATTCAACTTATGCAATGATATCTCTATAATCTTATTGCCTTTCTTGCTGCAGAACAATTCGTCCTGAGCATGTTGTGAAGGCAGTCTACAAAGCCACTGGCTGTTCAGACAACGCAAACCACCATGTGATTTATCTGGAGCACATTGTTGTCCGAGTTACCATTGCCCACCCTCGCCGAGGTGACCTGGCAATATATCTGACCTCTCCATCTGGAACAAAGTCCCAGCTCCTGTCTAACAGGTAATTGTGCTCACTGTATCAGCCAGGTTTAATTCTTTGACTCATAGCCCGTGTCATGTTCTGATGAATAAAAGCTATTAACAAAACAAATGACTTCACTGAATTAACCCTTTTGCAATACTGCATTCACCAAGAAATAAGGCAACATTTTCAGAATATAACAAGATTTTTTTCTTTTAAAAATGGTTCTCACTATTTTATCTCTTGTATTGGCTTCTAGTAAGAGCCCCGATTCTACTCCTGAATGTACAATACGTCACTACACACAGTCATTGTGAGGAAAGGACACTGTGCACAAGTTAATATACACAAGGCCAGAGCTGAAAGAATGCTTTATTATGGTCATATTTATGCTAATATATATGTACAAATGTATGTTGAAATGTTTAAGTGTCCTAATCCAAATTGTACACTCTCGGGAGCCGCAAGCCTACATTTCGTTGTACTGCACTTGTACACTAACAATGACGATAAAAGTTGATTTGATTTGATTTGATATCTCAGAGCGTTGTAGAACTGGAGGTTATAGAGATGGGAGTGGCAAGGCCATGAAGGGATTTGAACATGATGAGAATTTTAAATTGGTGGCATTGGGGAATTGGGAACTAGAGTAGGTCGGTGAGCACAGGGGTGATGGGTGAGTGGGACATGGTGTAGGTTAGGATACGGGCAGCAGGCTTTTTAAGTTGATGTTTATGGAGGATGGGAGGGCGGCCAGGAGAGCATTGGAATAGTCGAGTCTGGAGGTAACAAAAGCATGAATGAGGGTTTTAGCAGCAGTGAACTGAGGCAGAGGTGGGTGATTTTTATGGAGGCAGAAGTGGGTGGTCTTTGTACTGGAGAGTACAGGAAACTTTCTGGTATCCGGCGCGGACGGGACTGACGTGTTGCCGGTTCATCAACAATTCCGGATAACCGAACGCTATAGTAAAAGATACGGAGCTCAGAGCTCCGTATAAAGCAACCAACCCTAACCGCTTCAAAACAATCGGCACAAGTTGCAAGCGTCTCTGTAGCTTAGCAACAGCTTCAGCTACACCCTTGCACAGCAACAAATGGAGTAAAAAAAGTAACTAAAACTAAAAAAAGTTACCTGAACCGACTCCTGAATTTTGCCGGTGGATAGAGTGTTCTGGTTATTTAGGGGCCGGTTAATCGAAAGTTTCCTGTATATGGGGTTTAAAGCTCAGCTCAGACTCAAATAAGACCCCTTGGTCACAAGCTGTTGGCTTCAACCTAAGACCGTGGCTGGGAAGGTGGATAGAAAGTTTGATAAGTGTACAGAGTTTGTGTCGAGGCCGAAGACTATGGCTTCCATGGAGGATATCGTGCCTCATCTGGGACTAGATGTCTGACCAGCAGGCTGGCAACCTTGAGGCAGTGGAGGGGTCGTAAGAGTTGGGTGTCATCGGTGGTACATTGCAACCTGATCACATCTCTTCGGATGATGTTGCCGAGAGGCAGCATTTAGGCGTGGAAGAGGAGGGGTGAGGAACAGATTGTTGGATCACATCAGTGTTAATGCTGCAGGGGTGGGAAGAGAAACCATTGCTGGAGAAGCTCCGGCAATGATTGGATAGGTAAGAGTAGATCCAATCAAGGGTAGTTCCACTCCATTGAAGAACAGAGGATACCCATTGAAGGAGGTTGGTGTGGTCAACCGTATCAATTGTATAGACTAGTGGGATTCCCACATGTGCACGCACCAATTGATCGGAGCCCGTGTAGCATTGAAAGCTCTGTATAGCAATCCCCTCCGTTTCATTAATAAGGAAAGCTTTCATTTAATAAATGTACAGCAAGTGTAGGGTGCCAAAAATATTTTCTCCCCATTCATATCTGCTATCCAGGAAACTGTCCTGACACTTGTGCAACAATCCATCATACCAGCTTTGATGACTCCGAGCTATAAGATAAGAAATAGGAGCAGGAGTAGGCCATACGGCCCCTTGAGCCTGCTCTACCATTTAATAAGATCATGACTGAGCTTCTACGTCAACTCCATTTTTCCACCCTATCCTCATATCCCTTGATTCCCTTAATGCTCAAAAATCTATCGATCTCAGTCTTTAATAAACTTAATACCTGAGCATCCTCTGCCCTCTGGGGTGGAGAATTCCAAAGATTCGCAGCCCTGAGTGAAGAAATTTCAGTCCTAAACAGCCGACATCTTATCATGAGACTATGACCCCTAGTTCTAGACTCTCCGGCCAGGGGAATCAACCTCTCAGCATTATTTCAATAACATCACACCTCATTCTTCTAAACTCCAGAGACTATAGGCTCAATCTCTCCTCATAGGACAGCCCTCTCATCCAAGGAATCAATCTGTGTATCAGAATTAACAACAGAAAACGATGGAAAAACTCAGCAGGCCAGGGCAGCACCCATGGAGAGAGAAATAGAGTTAACGTTTCAGGTCGATGACCTTTCATCAGAACTGGAAAAAAGCAGGAAATGGAAAGCAGGTTTAGGGGCTGGGAAAAGGGGGAGGGGATGAAAGTACAAAAGGGAAGGTCAGTGATAGGATAGAAAGCAGGAGAGATTAAGAGATATTCAAAGCGAGAGGAGGTGGTAATGGGGCAGGTTAAGGAACAAAGGATGGCTCTAGATGGGGTGTGAATTGCGCTGGCAGAATGAAGGACAGCTGCCATGTGGGAGGGAAGAAGAAGAAAAAAGAATGTGTTCATTCAGAGGGCTGTAGAGTGCCTAATCGAAGGATGCGGTGCTCTTCCTCGAGCATACGGTGAGCTTCCGTGGAACAGCGCAAGAGTCCGAGGACGGTGAGGTCTGACTGGGAATGGAGCAATGAATTAAAGTGACAGGCCACCAGGAGCTCGGGGTCCCCCTTACACCTCCGTTCAGTCTGTATCACAATGGTTGCTTGAGGATCAGGGATATCCCCTGCACTTGGCTCTTGACACTAGTGAGGCTTCGGCAGATGGAGGAGTGGAACAAATATGAGGCCCATGGGATTGCCAGCATTTCAGTAGAGCAGACCATAGGCATCTTGAAGTCTGTTTCAGGTGCCTGGATAAATCTGTTGAAGCACTATTATACAGTTCAGCAAAAGTCTCCAGAGTCATTGTTGCGTGCTTTATTCTGCATAATATTACCACGCGGAAAGGATTAGTACTTACTAAGCTGAAAGGGATGTTTAATAAAGAGGAGGAAGAATTCCTTCCATCCCCAAATAAGGAGCAGGGTATACAGGCAAGAGGAGGTGTTTGAGAACCATTAGCCTATTGCCAGAGAAAGGAGGCTTCTGCTTATAGCAGAGTGCTTTCAGTAAATGAAAGTTGTGAAGCCTAATTTTTAAAAAAAACCTCCCAGCACCAGCCCCCACCCCCCAAAAAAAAACTAAGAAGTCACACAACACCAGGTTATAGTCCAACAGTTTTATTTGAAATCACAAGCTTTCGGAGCGCTGCTCCTTCGTCAGGTGAAGTGGAGAGATGCATAAAGGCACAGCTTATATAGCCAGAGAATAATGCAAGATGATTACAGGTAATCTTTCTAACTGCCATTTATCACACTTGTGTGACTTCTTACATTTGTCCACCCCAGTCCAACACCGGGGTCTCCACACCAAAAAAAAAACTGTCTGGAAAGACTAGCATTCTCAAAGGCAATATCAGTTTGAATTTAGCACTTGCAACGTAGAAAAATATCACGAGTCACTTCACATAGGAGTAATCAGGAAATAAAAGGATTGTTGAACCAAAAGAAAGGATATTAGGAGGGCTCACCAAAAAGTTTGGTCAGAGGTGGGATTTTAAGGAGCTTTTTAAAAGGAGAGGGAGATGAAGAGCAGAGAAGTTTAGAGGGGTAATTCTAGAGTAAGGGACCTCTGCGCTGAAGAGATGGCTGCCAGTGATTGGGTGGGCAGTGGGGTGGGATATGCACAAGAGGCAGGATCTGGAGGAACGGAAAGTTGAGGGGTTGTAAGGCTGGAGGAGGTTGGAGATGGGGGTGATACTATGAAGGGATTTAAACATGATCATATTAAATTGGATGCATTGGGAGCCAATGCAAGTCAGGAAGGACAGGAGTAATGGGCGAGTGGCATTTGGTTTGGGATAGGAAACTGGCAGCAGTGTTTTGGATCAAGTATATGGAGAGTGGAGGATAGGAGACCAGCTAGGAACATTGAAATAGTTGAGTTTGGTGGTGAGAAATGGCATCCTCTTTCTCACAAGAGCTTGATGTCTCGCCCAGTGAAAACCCTCCAACTCACTTTTTTTCCTTTGAGTGGTTGTATCTGAGCTGATGCTAGGGCAGGTAAGGTGCCATGATGGAGTTGGTAAAAATAGGGATCTTGAGCCCAGCTGTTCCTCTGAGTACCTGGGCTCTTCCTGCAAGACAACACTAGTATTTCAAAAAAACAAAGCTTTAGCTGTCTAAACACTAATGAATCCTTGAGGAAATAGAGTTTGAGAGAAATAACCATTGCTGTACAGTACTTTAAAAATCCATATGAAGCTAAAATGGCGTGTTCCTCTGGCCCTGCCTTTATCTGTGTCCCTCGTCTCCTACTTGCCAATCTTGTATTACCTCTCCTGTTTGTATGCCTATGAGCTGCAAAGCGTTCTCCTTGTGCACCAAATTTTCAAGATTGCTGTTGCTCCTCTATCAGTTTCTTGGCAATAGTAATCCACTACCATTTCCCTTTGCAAAGAGAGAATTCGGTGTTGGAGAAATTTGATTATCACTCGCACGTCTTTTCACCCAGGTGTTTGCCATGCCATAAATGACCAACTTCCTTCCCCACCCCGATACAGATTTTTCCTCAGTCTTTTGCTCTTTTCAGCTACTTAATTCACAGAACAGTATATGGTGCTCTAATCAGTAGCAGCATTTTAAATGGTGTAACAGAACTGGATTTCCCTCCCTACCACCCTCCCAGCAGCAGAAAACCAACGATCAGTGGTTTTAATGGTACAATCCTGCTCCGCATGAATAATTAGAACCTTCTAAGTAAATTTGAGCAAGTTAGCAGTGGAGTCACATGGGTAATCACTTACTCACTAACAGGAGGACATCGAGCCATTGCAGCCTGGTGTGTGAGGGAAGGGGGTCTACAGCGCAACTCTAGTGGGCACCTCCAAGCCTCTTGAGACTGCTTGACATGATATTGGGGAATAAATCTGGAGAGTTGTATGTAGATATATAGATTAATAATAGGGAGTTGCTTTTGACACTGCTCCATAGAGGCTCCATGTTAACTTGTGAAATCATACTTTTTTTTGTTGACAAATGATTAGAATATAGAAAATTATATCTTTAGTGGGCAAAGAAATCCTTTGCAGCTTAACACATGTTTAGAATAGTGTTCTGAAATGTTTGTTCCAGATTCATTCAAAAGGAAAATATTTCCATGGTAATCGGTCTCTCGGAACTGGACAGAAAGTTTTGATTAGCCTGTTTAGTGTGTCTGGATTTCCTCTCGAGTTCCTTTTGCCAGCTGATGAGCGGCTGGAGCTATTCCTGAGGGAAAACAGCTGCTCAATGGATAGTTTATCTAACATCTGCAGGTGCAGAGCAGTCAAAGGCCCACTACTGTGTTGAAACTGGTCTTGTTAAAAGTATTCCACTCCATTAGCACACCGTACACAGATTGCTTGCGTGTCAAGTACTAATTCACTGGGTCGGAAGCTCTTAATAAACTGAGCACTGCTGGGTGTGTTGTGCAACTATCAGCTTGCTGTGCAGCAGAATCTGTGTGACCCCTGCAAATGGCCCTAAGTTGATTCTAAAGTATTGAGAGTACAAGTTTAGGTTTTCTTCAACTAAAATACATGAGCTGGTATGGCTGCTGAAAACAGCTGCCAGAGGGAATTGTTCCCAGGCATATCGACTCCTCCCTTTGGAGAATCCCCAGCTTCTGCATGTATACAGTGTGTTGGTACATCCACTATTTCTTGTCTGCCTCATATGGTGCAGCATGTGCATAATGCCTTGCCTGAGTTTTAAATTAATCCAAGTGATTAAGTAAAATTATTTTGTTTTTTATTATCTGGTTTTAATTTCTGTGTTCCACTCAGTCTTATTTATTTTGCCTTTCTCTTCCAATTCCATCTTTGGTCTTGTTGTTTTTGTCAATTTATACAATATATATATATCTACACAGCCTGATTTTCTATATTGGCTCTCTGTTCTGACGTTAGTACACCAGGAATGCCCAGAATTCAATTCTCGTTACTGGGGCAATTATTTTAAGACACCATTTAACTCCAATAATAGAAAACATTTATCTTACATATTTTTAAAAGCTTCCAACCCCCAGGTGCCTCTATACTAGCATGCAGACATAGGAGACTTCCGTGACACTGGAAAAAAACTTCATCTGAAAAGCATGTTATTTAGGTTGAAAAAAACACACTCTTCAATATTAAGATTTAAAGGTTTTTCCTTACTGAAAATCTAATGTTTGTACGCAGCAGTCTTGGTAGTACTAGTCATAAACTTGAAATGGGGAGAAGTGTATTAGAAATAAGAGAGATACAAATACATTACTACCACTAGGCCATCCCCTACAGCAAGGTTTTGGCAGGACTCAAATGGGAGAGGAAGAGAGAAAACAGGTGAGGGGAGAGATTTTAAAAAAAGCACTTTTTTGACGTACAGGAATGTCAGTTGTATCAAACATTGCATAAATTGGAATTCGTTTTATGTGACAGACCCCGATAGCGGGAGTCGTGCATTCACCTCTGTACAGTGTACTAGCAACCAGAATTCTTTCTTCATGTGGCACTTTTCATTCATTGTATTAAAAATATTGTGCAGTGGTTATATTACTGGGCTAGTAATCCAGAGAATGAGCGTTCAAATCCCATCACGGCGGTTTGAGAATTTGAATTCGGGTTATTAAAACAAAATAAAATGGAACTAAAATGCTGGAACCAGTAAAAGTGACCATGTAGCTATCAGACTGTGGTAAAAATCCAACTGGCTCACTGTCTTTTAGGAAATGATACCTGTTGTCCTTACCTAGTCTGGCCTATAGTGATTCCAGTCCCACATCAACGTAGTTGACTTTTAACTGTCCTCTGAAATTGCCTAAGAAGCCAGTCAGTTGTATCAAACTACCACAGTTCATGAAGGCCCACCACCACCTTCTCAGGAAACTTAGGGATAAGCAATAAATGCCAGCCTTGTCGGCAATGCCCACATCCCAAGAATGAATTTTTTTAAATGCTAAAATGACTGTGTGGGGGAGATACAGAATCGGAAGGCTCATTATTTCCATATGCAAAAAGAAATCCCTATTGAATGCTGATTTAACAAAAGCCCCAAACATCCAATTGTACAAATACAACTCACTATTATGGCTGGGATCCCCGATTTAAACTCTCTGGCTTATTCAATTTGTGTTTCATTTGTGTGGGCTGTCACTTTGCTGTGCTGCTTGGCAACCTGTCTGCAGCATTTACCAGCAGGTTGAGTGTCCCCATGCCTTGACCCCCTGCTGGTGCCTAAGGCAGTTCAACTGAGGTGAAATTGGGGAGATGGGGCAGGTTTGATATCTTATCTAAATGTCTTCCATAACCAACCCTAATTACTCTAAAGCTGTAATATATATTTTCTCTTCCTCCAACTTCCAATAGATATAATTTAGAAATTAAGCCCATAAGTATGCATCTGCCCATAGGAATGTTTGCACTTTATTTTGATTAAGCCCTTCCATTAAAAAAAATCATTGTCTAATTTCTGGCAATTTGCTGATTTTGGGTTTTTTTAATTGAAAATTGATGAGTAGAATAATGAAATGTATTTTGCAGCTTAAAGCTCCATTTGGCAAGCTTTTGTTTTTAATAATTGTAGGGAAAAGCTCCAACCAAGTATTTCAGTGCGTGTGTGTTTATCCCTTTCATTAGTTGTAATTTTCTTTGTGAGAAAGCCCTGGAGCATAAACTTGTTGTACCTGTTAAATTTAAACGCATACTTTGTTTAGAAAAACCTGACGTTGAGTGATTAATTTGTGCTTATATCATGAAACCGCTTCCACTGAAAGCAGTTTTGCAATGTGTTGTGGCTGCTTGTGTTCTGCAGTGCGTTGTGCCTAGAAAGTGAGTCCGCAGGCTATTCAACTTTGGAGTATATCACCGCCAAGCCTAATCATGCACTCATCTGATGCCCACGTGTACTTTCCATCAGGGATCACTGAATGACAATGAGATCCTGAACCTTTTGATTTTTATTTTCCCTCCCTCACACAGGGTGCTGAGGCTAATTGTAACTGCCTTAGCTAATATTAGCTCCTTGGCACAAACCAGGATTTGAAGTTGGAACCTTCTGGTCTGCATGCCTGTTGCCAGTTGGTGCCTTTAATCACTAGGCCATTGGGGGAGGCACTGATGGATTCGCAAAGGCTGTGTTTTTTCATAAGTTTCTATTGAAATCCTGTAAAGATTATCTTATCTCTTCTGAATTTATTTATTCATTCCATTTGGTTTTTGCTTTTGATGAATTTCCATGGTTTTCTGTTTGCAATTTTACGATTTGTTACCATTGGTTGCTGTAGTGGCCAGCATTACTTTAATGTTCAATGTAAACTTCATAAATTCATTTGTTGCAATAATATGTTTCAGGCTTCAGAAGTAGGCTTTGTCACGGTCCTGATGGTAAAAGTGGGTCTTCGATGGCACGGCTTTTCTGTACCTCTGTGTGCTTGGACTGGTGCCGCTTGGAATAAATGGTGCTCGTACACCCGATGAGTCGGATTTCAGGCAGAATCTTGAGAGCTTGATTTATGGCAAATTGCTTCCTACTAAAACGACTTTTATTTATATAACGCCTCTAACATCAAAAAAAAAACAGGAGCTTTGCTGGAGCGTTATCAAAACAAAATCTGACACCAAGTCACATAAGGAAATATTAGGACAAGTGATCAAAAGTTTGGTCAAAGATGTCCTGGTAGCAATACTCAATACTATTCCCTTCATTCAGATCGACGTAATGGGAAGTTGGATTTTTTTTCCGACAGTCTAAGGGAAAGAAATGTTGAAAGTATGAAAAATAGACTGGCAGCTGACTCTCTTAATTTATAAAAAAAAAAAAAAAAAACAACCTGCCATTTATTGCTTTTGATCTCATAAGGTCATCATGACTTGTTATGAAAATGGACTCATTAATTTGCTGCTTACTTATTAATGATTTAAAAATAAGTGCTTATCAATAGCAGAGAAAACTGGCCATCTCCTTTCATTCCTATGTTGGATTCTTATAAGTAATTCATATCCAGTGTTAAATAGAGCATTATTGTGATTGTATCTCCCTTCTTGGTTCCAGCCAATAATACTCGATGCTGAAATGAAAACTCTTGTATGTAACTGGCCCAGTAACCCAAGCCAATGTTTTCGTACTTTGTGTTTCCAGTTATCTCCAGTTGCTTCTAGGTGAATCAGCTCACAGTAGCTAATTGCGCAGGTAGCAAAAAAAGCAAGAGATTGAGGAGACCTATTCTGAAGTACAAAATGTGTACTGTCTGCCAATGTAGAATCCTTTTTTTTATTCACTCATGGGATGTGGCAAGGCCAGCATTTATTGCCCATCCCGGATTGCCCTCGAAGGTGGTGGTGAGCCACCTTCCTGAACCTCTGCAGTCCACGTGGTGAAGTTACTCCCACAGTGCTGTTAGGGAGGGAGTTCCAGGATTTTGACCCAGCGACGATGAAGGAACGGCGATGTATTTGCAAATCAGGATGGTGTGTGACTTGGAGGGGAACTTGGAGGTAGTGGTGTTCCCATGCACCTACTGCCCTTGTCCTTCTAGGTGGTAGAGGTCGCGGGTTTGGGAGGTGCTGTTGAAGAAGCCTTGTCGAGTTGCTGCAGTGCATCATGCAGATGGTACACACTGCAGCCACAGTACACCGGTGGTGGAGGGAGTGAACTTTCAAGGTGGTGGATGGGGTGCCAATCAAGCGGGCTGCTTTGTCCTGGATGGTGTCAAGCTTCTTGAGTGTTGTTGGTGCTGCACTCATCCAGGCAAATGGAGAGTATCCAGTCATACTCCTGACTTGTGCCTTGTAAATGGTGGAAAGGCTTTGGGAAGTTAGCAGGCGAGTCACTCACCACAGAATACCCAGCCTCTGACCTGCTCTTGTAGCCACAGTATTTGTGTGGCTGGTCCAGTTAAGTTTCTGGGATGTTGATGGTGGGGGATTTGAAGATGGTAATGCCAGTGAATGTCAAGGGGAGGTGGTTGGAGACTCGCTTGTTGGAGATGGTCATTGCCTGGCACTTAAGTGGCAAGTAACATTCACGCTATACATCAGCCCAAGCCTGAAAGTTGTCCAGATCTTGCTGCATGCGGGCATGGACTGCTTTATTATTTGGGGAGTTGCGAATGGAACTGAACACTGTGCAATCATCAGCGAACATCCCCACTTCTGACATGATTGCAGGAAGGTCATTGATGAAGCAGCTAAAGATGGTTAGGCCTAGGACACTGCCCTGAGGAACTCCTGCAATGATATCCTGGGGCTGAGATGATTGGCCTTCAGCAACCACAAACATCTTCCTTTGTGCTAGGTATGACTCCAGCCAGTGGAGAGTTTTCCCAACTGATTCCCATTGACTTCAATTTTACTGGGGATCCTTGATGTCAAGGGCAGTCACTCTCTCCTCGTCTCTGGAATTTAGCTCTTATTGCCCATATTTGGACCAAGGCTGTAATGAGGCCTGGAGCTGTGTGGCCCTGGCGGTGAGCAGGTTATTGGTGAGTAAGAGCCGCTTGATAGCACTGTCGACAACCCCTTCCATCAATTTGCTGATGATTGAGAGTAGACGGTAATTGGCCGGATTGGATTTGTCATGTTTTTTGTGGACAGGACTCACCTGGGCAATTTTCCACATTGTCGGGTAGATGCCAGTGTTGTAACTGTACTGGAATAGCTTGGCTAGAGGCGTGGCTAGCTCTGGAATGCAAGTCTTCAGCGCTACTGCGGGGATGTTGTTGGGGCTGATAGCCTTTGCTGTATCCAGTGCACTCAGCCATTTCTTGTTATTGAATTGGCTGAAGACTGGCTTCTGTGACTGTGGACCTCGGGACGAGGCCGAGATGGATCATCTACTCGGCACTTCTGGCTGAAGATGGTTGCAAACGCTTCAACCTTGTCTTTTGCACTTGCGTGCTGGGCTCTGCCATCATTGAGGATGGGGATGTTCATGGAGCAGCCTCCTCCTGTTAGTTGAATTGTCCACCACCATTCATGAGTTGATGTGGCACGACTGCAGAGCTTTGATCT
The DNA here is from genome assembly GCF_052327205.1 of Somniosus microcephalus. Taxonomy (NCBI): domain Eukaryota; kingdom Metazoa; phylum Chordata; class Chondrichthyes; order Squaliformes; family Somniosidae; genus Somniosus; species Somniosus microcephalus. The sequence continues at coordinate 137,176,999 of NC_140987.1, read as the reverse complement.
GATCCACTGTTTAGCATGCATGTAGTCCTGTGTTGCAGTTTCACCAGGTTGGCACCTCATTTTTAGGTATGCCGGGTGCTGCTCCTACCATGCTCTTCTACACTCTTCATTGAACCAGGGTTGATCCCTTTGCTTGATTATTATCTGGCTTGATGGTGGAGTGAGGGATATGCTGGGCCAAGAGGTTACAGATCATGATGAAATATAATTCTGCTACTGCTGATGGTCCACAGTGCCTCATGGAATCCCAGTTTTGAGCTGCTAGATCTGTTCTGAATCTTATCTCGTTTAGCGCGGTGTTAGTGCCACACAGCACGATGGAGATTGTCCTCGGTGTGAAGATGGGGCTTCATCTCCACAAGGACTGTGCGGTGGTCACTGTTATCAACACTATCATGGACAGATGCATCTGCCACTGGTAGATTGGTGAAGACAAGGCCAAGTAGGTTTTTCTCTCGTGTTGGTTCTCACTGTAATGATATCAGCAAATAGTGATGGTATTTGCCTGTTTGATTATGATGCCTTACCAGCATATTTGCCTGTTTGATTATTTATGCCTTACCAGCAGAGGGCATGTGACAGAGGGGAGTTTAGTTTTAGTTTCGGTTTTAGATGGATCTCTAACATGGTGTCTCCTGTAATGCTGTTAACTGAGTTGAACAAACTTTAGATTAAAAGACATTCTCTTTCATAAATGTCTCGTCATTGAACCCACAAAGAAATCAATACATGGTGTCAGAAGTGATTGAAGGAGATGAAGAGGAAAAATCTGAAGTTAAATCAGCTCTCCACATATTAGCAAGCCAAAAGAGAACATCGTTACCTACCTTTGGAGAATAGCTAACGAAGTGAAAAAATGGTAGGATTACACCCACCGGCGAAGCTTCAGTTGACAGGTAATGTGGCTGAAAATTGGAGGAGATTCAAACAACGTTTGGAGTTGTATATAGCGGCAATCGGAGCTGACGAGAAAAGTGATAAAATGAATGCGTCAGTGTTCTTGCATGTGTTGGGTGATGAAGCGCTGGAGGTGTATAATAACTTAGCATTCGCTGCTGATGGAGACAAAATGAAGCTGGATAAAATAATGGAACAGTTTGAGGCCTACTGCATACCTTAACGTGACGTTTGAGAGGCACAGATTTTTCACGTGTACAGAAAACGGGTGAGACTATTGATCAGTATGTGACTGAACTGAGAAACCGAAGCAAAACGTGTGAATTTGGGGGACTGACAGACTCGCTGATAAAAGACAGACTGGTGTGTGGTATTCCAGATAATGGTCTAAGGGAAAGACTGCTAAGAGAGCAGAATCCAGACCTGGGAAAAGCCATAGCACTGTGTAGGGCTACAGAGACTGTGAAGTCGCAGGCAAAGGAGCTGTTCAGTGACAGTAGCTGCAACGTGGATGCAGTGAGAATGAACGGACACAAACCGTTTAACGAAAAGAGCGCCAATGTGAAAAAAGAGGCGTGGCCAGCGAACAAAAATGAAAGGGGCAATCGAAAGTCATGTAGTCGATGCGGTACACAACATCCACCAAAAAAGTGTCCAGCATAGGGTAAAACATGCAATAGTTGCAACAAAAACAACCATTATGCCCGTTGCTGCAGGAACCAAGCGCAACAAAGCAAGGTCCATACAGTAGATGAAAGCGAGATAGAGGAGTTCTATGTGGATGTTGTGTCTGAAAACAAAAAAGAAAAACGAGACTGGATGTTGACACTAAAAGTGAATGACATAGACATTCCATTTAAATTGGATACTGGAGCACAAGTTAATGTGATATCAGAGACTGATTTTAAGAAAATTAGACCCAGACCAAAGATACATGGAATAAAAGTGAAAGTGACAGGATACTCAGGTACTGATATACCAGTGAAAGGAAGATGCATTGTCACAGTGACACACAAGGACAGAGAGCACACGCTAGCATTAATCGCGGTGCCAAAGGATGTGCAAGCCATACTAGGTTTAATAGCCTGTGAGAGACTGAACCTGGTAAAGAGAGTCCTTATTGTGGAAAGCGAAGGAGAGACAGTCTATGATGAACTCATGAAAGAGTACAACGACCTATTTCAGGGTCTAGGCTGCCTTCCAGGAGAACACATGATCAGAGTAGATAAAAGTATGCCAACGGTCATACATCCATGCAGAAAAGTTCCGTTTGCTCTTCAAAAGCAACTGAAGGCAGAGTTGGACAGGATGGAAAGCCTGAACGTGATTCAGAAGATAGATGAGCCAACTGAATGGGTGAGTTCCCTCGTCGTTGTGGACAAAAAGAATGGAAAGCTCAGAATTTGCCTGGATCCAAGAGATCTAAACAGAGCAATAAAGAGAGAGTACTTCAAGCTTCCTACACGTGAGGAAATCATGGCACAGTTTGCAAATGCAAAGTATTTCAGCAACTTAGATGCATCATTAGGATTTTGGCAGATGAAACTGGACGAGGCAAGTTCAAGACTGTGCACGTTCAACAGTCCATTTGGCAGATAGATTCCTAAGGTTACCATTTGGCATTGCCTCAGCTCCTGAAGTGTATCACAAAACCATCCATATGATTTATGAGCACCTGGAGGGAGTTGATACATCAATGGATGACATCATAGTATGGGGAACCACGAGAACTGAGCATGACGAGAGACTGAAAAAAGTGCTGGAAGCAACAAGGAAAACAAACCTGAAGCTGAATAGAGAGAAATGCCAGCTCGGGGTGACAGAACTGACATTCGTGGGAGATATCTTTAGCAGTGAGGGCATCAGACCAGATCCCAGAAAGGTGTCCGCCATTGAGAATATGCCAAAGCCACAATGCAAAAAGGACGTGCAAAGGTTTAATGGAATGATCAACTACATGGGTAAATTCATATCCAACCTCTCAGAAAAGATGGCGCCACTGAGAAGACTAACTGAAAAGAACATAGAATGGGAATGGAATCATGAGCATGAGAAGTCATGGAGCGATCTAAAGAAACTGCTCACAGAGGAACCAGTTCTGAGGTTTTATGACCCAGCGAGACCCATCAAGATATCATCAGATGCATCACCGAGTGGGCTCGGTGCCGTTCTTCTGCAAAAATATGACTACTGGCAACCTATTGCATATGCATCGCGCTCAATGACAGACGCGGAGACGCGATATGCTCAAATAGAAAAGGAGCTGCTCAGCATCACATACGCCTGTGAAAGATTTCACCAGTTTGTGTCGGGACAAACAATCAGTGTAGAGACTGACCATAAGCCCTTGATTGCATTGTTCCAAAAGCCACTAAATAGCTGTCCACTTAGAATACAAAGAATGATGATCAGGCTGCAACGCTATACACTGAATGTTGCGTACACACCGGGTAAGCTGATGTATACAGCAGACACGTTGTCCAGAGCTGTAGACCCAAGTGAGCCCGCAAACACCACAATGGATGAAAAAGTGAACGCCTACGTGGACATGATCACAAGTGCACTGCCCATAGCAGATGCAAAAATGGAGCTCAAAGACTGAGACAAATAAAGATGAAACACTGAGACGACTGAGGAAAAGCATCTTGGATGGATGGCTCAACATGAAGCAAGACTGCTCACCTGACATGGCAGAGTACTGGAACTGCAGGGCGGAACTATCAGTGGTCGAAGACATCATCTACAAAGGAAGTAAAATAGTTATCCCAAAGAGTCTGAGAAAAGAGATGCTAAAAAGGATCCATGGAGGACATCTGGGAATCAAAGTGTAAGAAAAGAGCACGAGAGGTGATGTACTGGCCACGAATCAACCAAGATGTGACAAATGAGGTGTCAAACTGCACAATATGCCTGAAATATCGAGCAAGCAATCCGGTAGAACCACTAAAGCCACACCCAGCGCCAGACAGACCTTACCAGGAGGTAGGCGCTGACCTATTCGTATGTCAAGGGAAGGACTATCTTGTAGTGACAGACTATTACTCCCTGTATCCAGAGGTTTGTAGACTCTACACCACCACTGCAGATGCTGTGATAACATGTATGAAAGCCATATTCTCCAGACATGGCGTGGCAAGCGAGGTCTTCACAGACAACGGACCCCAGTTTTACAATGCAAGTTTCCGACACTTTGCCAAAGAGTGGGACTTTGTCCACACAACGTCAAGTCCTCACTTTCCACAATCCAATGGACTAGTGGAAAAATCGGTCCAGACAGTGAAAAGACTGATGTACAAGGCAAAAGACAGTGGAACTGACTTCTACCAGAGCATGCTTGTATACCGCACAACGCCGCTCGAGTGTGGTAAGTCACCAGCCCAACTCCTTATGGGACGTCAGCTAAAGTCTAACCTACCCATCCCGGAGAACCTCCTGAAAACAAAAGAGGGGGAGAAAGTGAGGAAGTTCAAAGAGCAACAGAAAGAAAAGCAAAAGTACTACTATGACAGAGGAACACAAAACCTACCTGAACTCCACACTGGTGACCAAGTAAGGTTCAAAGACAAAACAAACATATGGACTCAGAAGGGAACCGTCCTGAGTGAAGTCCAACCAAGATCATACACCATTCAGACAGATGAGAGTGCTGTTCTGCGAAGAAATCGTAGGGTTCTTCTCATGGGACCAGCCACAGCAGGTCAAAAGACTGATACTGTTAACGACCTGATCACACAGCTGAGAAATCATCATCTGAGGCAACAACTCAGATTCAAGGACAATCAATCAGAAAATCCTCAAGACACGTGAAGCCTCCTGAGAGACTCATTGAGCAAATTTAAGGACTCTTGTTATAGAAGGAAGTAGTGTTATCTTATCCTTTCTTCAAGTTCTAGTGTATTTACATATTTCATGTGAACACACAAAACAAGGTTAAAAAACCTTGATCATGATAATAATGTAAGTTCATTAAGTGTTAGTTAAAATGCAGAGTAATACAAAGAAAACATGTTGTTAGATAAAAGTAAAATACTTTTGTTTTAAGAAAGGGAGATGTAATGATATCAGCAAATAGTGATGGTATTTGCCTGTTTGATTATTTATGCCTTACCAGCAGAGGGCATGTGACAGAGGGGAGTTTAGTTTTAGTTTCGGTTTTAGATGGATCTCTAACATGGTGTCTCCTGTAATGCTGTTAACTGAGTTGAACAAACTTTAGATTAAAAGACATTCTCTTTCATAAATGTCTCGTCATTGAACCCACAAAGAAATCAATACACTCACTACCTGCCACAGGCCCAGTCTGGCAGTTATGTCCTTCAGGGCTCGGTCAGTAGTGGTGCTGCCAAGCCACTCTTCGTGGTGGACTTTGAAGTCCCCTACCCAGAGTACATTCTGTGCCCTTGCTACCCTCCATGCTTCTTCCACGTGGTGTTCAACATGGAGGAGCACTGGTTCATCAGCTGAGGGAGGGTGGTAGGTGGTAATCAGCAGGCGGTTTCCTTGCCCATGCTTGACCTGAAGCCATGAGACTTCATGGGGTCCGTAGTCAATGTTGAGGACTCCCAGGGTCACTCCCTCCCACCACCTCTGGTGGGTATTTCCTGCCAGTGGGACAGGACATACTCTGGGATGGTGATGGAGGCGTCTGGGTCATTGGCTGAAAAGTATGATTCTGAGAGTATGACTATGTTGGGCTGTTGCTTGACCAGTCTGTGGGACAACCCCCAATTTTGGCATAAGTCCCCACATGTTGATGAGGAGGACTTTGCAGGATTGGCTGGGCTGGGTGTGCCTTTGTCATGTCTGAATCCAGTGCCTAGTTTGATACCGGGTGGTCTATCTGGTTTTATTGTTTTTCGTAGCAGTTTGTTACATCTGATTGGCTTGCTCGGCCATTTCCGAGGGCAGTTAAGAGTCAGCCACATTGCTGTGGACCTTGATGGCTGTGAAGGTAATTTAAGAGCATTTGTTGTCCTGAGTTGTGAATTGAACTGATCTTGACTGAAAATGCTCTTAGCAAGTGACTGGGAAAGGGGGCTATCGGAGCCAGTAGTACAAAGAAATACTTGATCTGAATCGCGTTGCTTTGTTCTGGATATACTGTACAAGAGATCAAATCACTAACAACCAAACTCGTCAAAATTAGATTGCGTGCTATTTGTTCAATATCACCTTTAAATAAAGTCAGCTTTCACCACTATAGCAGTTTCTTTAAATCTTGTATCCTTTACAAATTACGGTAGCCCTGAGACCAATTGTAATGCCTCTAACTCTGCTCTAACTAGATTTGAGCTCCAGTCCTTAAGTTATAAAGGGAAGTGTTTAAAGCCAATTTGAATTATGTTCTAGCATCCAGTCCTCACAGAAGGGATTCATTTTTGCAGCACCCTTGTCTACAGAATAGAATACCGCAACTGTTGGCCCATATATCCGTTGTTGGGAACTGAGAGTACTCCTTTGTATGTCATTCCTGATTTTCTTCTCCATGTTTCCATACTAGGTTATTTGATCATTCCATGGAAGGCTTTAAAAGTTGGGAATTCATGACTACTCATTGCTGGGGTGAAAAGGCAGCAGGTGACTGGGCCCTTGAAATCCACGACAGTCCTTCCCAGCTCCGAAACTTCAAAACACCAGGTACTTGCAGCAATGACTTACAAATGGCTTTACATTTTCAACCTCTGCATTTCTTCTATTGTGCAATAGTTTACTGTTGCAATATGGATTCCTAACACATTCCAGTGTTGAATGAATTGTATTTAAATATTTGTAGAGATTTTTGTTAAAATTCTGATGTTTTCTACTGAAAAACCAACTTTGTTTACAAGTGGGACAGATTTCAAAGCACTGGCAGCAGCACTAAGTCACAACTTTAAAGCATTTGCCCATGAGCAAGGTTGTCAAATGGTCTGAACTCATGACTAATGTTTCTGGCCATAGACCTTCCCTGCAATGCAGAGTCTGCAAAATTGGACTAAGAGCTCGCTGTTTACAGCAGGACTGAGAGATAGCACGGCATCCGGCAGTAGTACCTGCCTCCCTTTGTCTGCATCCGTGCCAGGGGCGTGACCTTGTTTACGCTACAGCGCTGACAAAGCAGCTTTCAGCAGCATCAGTGATATAAATGCAGCAATAGTTTTATCATAAAATAATGCTCAAGTTAGAAGAGAAGCTCTGCCCACAAGCATGCTTTTCAATTACTTAGCTTGAACATTACAAATGGGTGGGAGGCAGAGTGCAACGTGGGGGGAGGCAAACCAGATTCCCATTTATTTATGGAATGTGAATGCTAAGAAACTAAGGGAGGGTGAAATGCGTTCTTGCTGGCAATTATACCATTTGCCTAACCGCATCACTAGAAAGTTTTCCATTGATCAAAGGAATGTATAGGGAGTACCAAGCTGACCAGAGGGTGAAAACTTTGTAGCCCCATCACCTTTGGCAGCACAAAACTGTGCCCACAAGTGGCTGAAACGAGAGTAGCTTTGTTAGTGCAAACTGCTCAGCAGGAATACATGCATCAAGGGGAATTGGGAAACAAATAAGGTCATTTCCCTTGGTGAATAGGTTAAGTCTCTCAGGTTTAATTAGTTCTGGGCGCACCTGTTCATGAACATCAAGTGTATGGACAGGTCTAATTTCAGTCCCTCGGGCAGTGTTCCTGGATAATTTCTTCCAGAATGTGTTATTAATCGCTTCGGATCTGTTTATTTTCAGCCAATACATTGAGCAATAGCCTTTGATCAGATAATTTAATTTGCAAGTGGTTATGTGTTGAGCCAGGTTTTGATTTTTTTTTCTGCATTGTATTCCAAACCAGGTGCCATGTGCTAAATGTTTCTGATGCCATTAAAGGGTGTTTCAGTTGGTGTTGAAAAGCAGTTGTGGAAAAAATACAACTTCTTCTGTTTTTTCTGTAGACTAGGGGTCGAAGGGAAAATAATCTACAAAAGGCTCATCAGTCATCTGAACCAGAGATGGTTGTAATCAACATAATGGGAAACCTCTGTTCTTAATTTGAGATTGTTAGTATGTCAAACTATTTTTTGTATCCAATTTATAAAAAAAATAATCTTGTGGTATGGCACAACTGCTTTTTGTGGCAATTCTATGCTCTGCGGAGGGATACAGATTTGAACCTACTTATAGCCATTTTGTGTTTGATGGTGACTTTACCGAGGGGGAAATGCTTCCCCAGCCAAAGAGCGGAGACTTGCATTGCTCTCAAGCATGGGAAACATGTTGCATGCCAATCCCTGAAGCTTGGGTATGATCCATGGTACAGGAATACTTCTATTTTCTGCTGGAGGGTAAAATTAGAGAGGCAGCAGAAGGAAAGGATTATAACACAAATTACAAGAACTGAAGCTGAAATTTATAGAAGAACAGTATTTCTAATAAGTGCTTCCTGGAAGCTAATGCAATCTGTTCCAGAAATATGATCATCCAATTATAGTTCCGCTGGCAACGTCGAGCATGAGGCAATTCCAACTATGCAGTTCAAGGAATCGGGAGCCACAAGGCACATAACCCTCGACAGCCTTTGAGTGCTTTTGGAAGGAGTAACTCCTGCTCCTTTTTGGGGATGTTGCAAAAAAGCTAGTGATCTTGATCAGTGAGCAATTGGGCCTTGTAAACTTCAATTCTCAGACTTCTAGGTAAATTAGTATAGATGATACATGAGATGTTAAGAGGCTAGGGGGGAAAATTCAGCCACGCCCCCTTTGGGGCGCTAACTTCGCCGGGGCGCTGCTTTTAGCACCCTGAAAAAGTTAGCTGGGTTGCTTGGCGCCTCCCGTTAGCGCCCCAAAACAAGAGGTAATAGTTAATTCCACTCATGGAAGGTAAACACTGATCTGGACTGGTTAGGCCAAATGGCCTGTTTCAGTGTTTCAACTTCTATGTATTTCTGTGATCACTTCCCTGAAGGACATCAGTGAACTAATTGGATTTTTACAACAATCTGGCAGCCAACAAATTACCACATTATTGAATTCAATTTCACAATTAACCGTAGTGGAATTTGAACTTTCCACCTCTGGGTTGATTGTCCAGTACCATAACCACTTAGGCCACTGTACACTTCTGTATGTTTTGTGTATGTTACATCATGATGTAGATGCAGTTTAGCTTTCTATAAAGATTAAACATAGTTATATACAAGTATATTGGGCAATGTACGGTATCTCTCTTCTGGATAGCCTTAACCTGTACTCACTTTAATGCTTTTTTTTTTACATTTGTGCAACATGAAATTCCTCAACTGGAAAATGGGTGTTGTTTATAACTGTAGTTATCACAAGGAAATGGAACAAACTGCAACCTCTCTTGGATCTTCCCTTCCTGTCTCCCCATTACTTTGCAAGCCAGAAGGATCATTTGATCGAATTCTTAACAAATTTCAGATTTTCCCCCTCCTATTGTATCTATACCCTCCTTTTGCCCTCAACTTTCTTGAGATGGAACATAGATTCTATTGGATAGACCTGAGAAGAGCAACTATTATGTGGAATGCATTAGAGAACTTTAACTTAAGATAATTATTTATTCCATATGGCTGCAGCACTAGCATAAGAATGCAGCTTTTGGTTACAAAAGTCTTTCTGTATATCCAGCCAAGCTGGCTTCAAGAAAGTGTTCCTCAATGTCATAGGCTGATCTTAAGAAGTAATCTTCTTCTTTTCATTTACCACTACTTATCCAGCTTAATATCTTCAGTAAATGGATAATTTCAACCTCAGCTGGCCTGAGCTGTATCTACAAAAGACCACCCACAACCAGTAAAGATACTGTCTATTAAGAATATCAATGTTTGTACTGCAGAGGGTGTAGAATGAAGACTTATCGGTTATGACCAACCTTTCCTCATTCTTTTCACAATGATGCTCTTCATGTACAAGCTCCTGCCCCATATTGTCCAGTTGTGCTTCTGTCATGCTGTCATCTACTCTGTAAAATGACCTGAGCTATATATACCACAAGAAAGAGAAAGATCAGGCCCCCAGAGATTGTCATTTTTATACTGGTTCTTGTTAAGCTTGTACACCAGGAGTAAATTATGCACTGGCTTTCCTTACTAAATCCAATTCCTTTATCCCAGCAAAATTTAGTAGTACAAACAGAGTGCCAGTATAAAAGTGCCACAGTCCTAGTGATTCCTGCCCGTTAACAACTTTCATTTATATAGTACCTTTATTCAAAGATACTTTACAAAGCAACAGACACCAGGGGAGGTTAGAAGAGGTGACTGAAAACTAGTTTGAAAAAATAGGTTTTGAGAAGGTTTATAAAAAGGGCAGAGAAGTAGAGATAGAAGAGTATAGGAAGGGAATTAAAGAGTAGGGCTGAGGTGACTGAAAACTCTGCCCCCAATGGTGGAGCTAAGGATGGAGGGTGTGGGGGGAATACTCAAAGCTGGAGTCGGAGGACTGGGTGGATAAATGGCTGGAGGTGGTTGCAGATGTAGGAAGGTGTAAAGCCATGAAGAGATTTAAAGATGATAGATTTTAAATTAAAGGGTTGAGGGTGGGGAGCTCGTGTAGCTCAATGGAAATGGGGTGGAAGGGTAAGTGGGGGAGGAAATTGTCAGCTGCATTTAGACAAGTTGGAGTTTATGGAAGTGGATGATGGAAAGACAGCAAGGGACAGAATTGGCGTAATCGAGTCTGGAGCTGACGGAATGAAAAGTATTTCAGTGGTTGACAGGGCCCTTGGCTCTGTCCGTTCCATTTCCCGCACTTCTGCTCTCATCCCTTTACCTACCCCCCCAGAACCACGATAGCGTTCCCCTTGTCCTCACCTTCCACCCCACCAGCCTCCACATTCAACGGATCATCCTCCACCATTTCCGCCACCTCCAGTGTGATCCCACCACCAAACACATCTTCCCCTCCCCTTTTAGTGTTCCGAAGGGACCGTTCCCTCCGCTACACCTAATCCACTCCTCTCTCACCCCCAACACCCACTCCCCTTTCCACGGCACCTTCCTGTGCAACCGCAGGAGATGCAACACCTGCCCTTTTACCTCTTCTCTTCCCTCCCCACTGCCCAGGGTTCCAAATATTCCTTCCAGGTGGAACAGCAATTTATTTGTACTTTCAATTTAGGATACTGTATTCGCTGCTCACGATGTGGTGGTCTCTATATTGGGGAGACCTCTGTTCAGTCCGCAAGCATGACCCCGAGCTTCTGGTCACCTGTCATTTTAATTCTCTGCCCCACTCTGACCTCTCATCATTGGCCTCCTACATTGTTCTAATGAAGCTCAAGGACCAGCACCTCATCTTTCTATTAGGCACTGTACAGCCTTCCGGCCTCAACATTGAGTTCAACAATTTCAGATCATAACCTCTGCCCCATTTTTTCGGATGGCAGCTGTTGCTGGCGATTCTGATATTCCCATTTTATACCTCCTCTCGACCCATTGTTTCTTTACTTGTCCCATTACCATCTCCTTTCACCTTGCACCATCATCCCTTTTGTCATCTAATCTCTCCTGCCTTCCACCCTATCATAGACCTTCTCTTTTGTTCTTTCATCCCCTCCTCCCTTTCCCTGCCCCTGTACTTGCTTAAAACCTGTTGCATCTCTAACTTTTTCAGTTCTGAAGAAGGGTCATTGACCTGAAACGTTAACACTCTTTTTCTCTCTCCACAGATGCTGACTGACCTGAGTATTTCTAACATTTTCTGTTTTTATTTCAGTCTTCCTGAAATTCAGTTGCAGGAAGTTGCAACTCATCTGAGACGCAACCATTTTGGTTATCCTCCACATCTTTTAGTATTGACAGTTTTACAAATGAAGATCCTAGGCACCTAATCCGTTTCTGATGCTAAAAATGTTGCAGTCCAGTTGCAAGATTGTGTGGGGTTTTTTTTTGCTTGGGATTCAGATGCTGTTGAATACACCAGAGGCTATTTTCTACAGTTCTATTGACTGAATCCACTGTATTTGTTATAGCTTGTTAAAACTCCTTGTGATCGTGTTTATTCTTTAGGTAAACTGAAGGAATGGTCTCTCGTACTTCATGGTACAACTGTCCATCCATATTCCTCTTTATATACAACAAGGTTTGAGCAGCCAAAAGTGCGATCCAGCCCAGAAGATGATGTCCCTGATGACTACCCAGATGAATATACTGGTAAGTTGAAACGTACTGTAGGGGACACATACATTGGTCATTTTTCTTGGTAGCCAGTGGTAGGGCTATGCATCAATCTGCACCTGCTTTCCTTTCTCTGCCATCCTCCCACAAAGGAATAAACATGCCACTGATTTGATAGCATGGAATGACATTCTACCTCATTGCACTAGAGGCCAAGTGTGTCAGCTTTGGTTAAATTAATTTGAACAGGGAAAATTTTTGATGGTGCATTGCAAATTCACCCACAGCCCCATTTGAGCATCTGTCATTTGCATTGTACCCTTGAAGCTGACATTCTTGAGAGTTGAATTTAGCATTACTACCAAGATTAAGTATGGACCTTTTTTAAAAAGGAGCTTTTGTATATATGAAGCACAGAACTTTATTTTCTAAAAGAAATTTATACTTGGGTCTGACTTTTTAAACTGAAGGACAAAACTCCTTTTCAAAGGACTATGATCATATTGGCGGGCCCGATAAATATTTTTTTGTAGTTGGTTAAACTCACTAGTCTATTATGTTGGTGGTCCTGTGCAATGTTTTTGTTGAGCTTTACTACACTGTTGACAAAAGGATTATTATCTATATACATCCTAAGATCTCATAATTGAGAGGGTGTAGTCTCATCCTTTACAGTATGTAGCTTAAAATCTCTGAAGGCTCCCTGTAATTATGAAGTTTTTAACTATTTGATAGGCTGCAAGAGGATCTCGGGCAATCCCCAAGGTCACCAGATTTTTTTTTTACTTGCATGTAATACCTGTTGCTGTATATTGATACAAATATTTTCTACAGTGATGACTTTGTTTTCCTTTGTGTAGTTGGCACTGTCTTTTCAAAGTTAGGACACGACTCGTGGACTGTGTTGATATTTGCAAGGGACAATCAAATACAAAAGCTTGATAGCCATTGCCTTATAGGCAATGTAGTGATTACATATTGTGATAACTAGAATCAGAAATTGTGTTTGGCAGGACGAGGGTTAAAATCATTTCTCACCAAGCAGTTGTCAGCTGGGATTTCCATTCCATAAAGATGGCTGTCTTTGCTATGATTAAAGCTGTCAGACTCTCATTTGCTTACATTTATTATCTGTACTCCAGGTTTATCAAAGAATACCAAATGTGCAGGCTTTACTTTAACTAATTTTCAATTCCAGTTTCTGTGGGTCAATAAAGTGGATACTATCCCTACATTTTTCATATCAAAAGGCACTAAAGCATGCAGTAAAAGCAACTTAAACTTCATTTTAACTGTCTGCATTTTCCATTCAGTTAAGAGAATGATTGAAAGCATGTTTTCTGCTAGTATTCATTCACAGCTTCTGTATTTAAGGTTTCTAAATAAAATGTTACTTCTCTAGATAAAAATGAAATCAATTAATCAAAAACCTCAAACTCTTCATTGTTTAGGATCCTGTGACATTGAATGTAATAATGGCTGCGATGGACCTGGGCCTCAACAATGCATTGATTGTTTGCATTACTTCCTCAAGTTTAAAAACAATACCAGGTAGGCCAATTTACTAGAAACCAAGTGTCAATAAACGATTAAACTCAAAATTAGAGATTAAAGATAATCTAGACTGACCTGTAATTAGATAATGATGCAGCCGTCAAACTTTGAAATGCCAAAGCCTTTGAAATTTGTCTGCTATTACAGGATGATGTGCAGAGGAGTTTTGCCAGGGGTTTGAAATTGTTTATGGTGTGCCAGATTCTGTTCTGCCAAGCCAGTGTGGTAATGCTTCTGACCTTGATTCCATTTCATTGTAGATTAGTTCTTTGCAAGTTGACACTCTTGTACTGCAATCTACTGAAGTTTCTGTGTCAAATGAAAATTAAATACCAGAAAACTCATACCAACTTGTTGCTTTTTGACACTTTCTGTAGGTGATCCTCACATTTGTTTAAAAATATCCCAAATCTTTACTTTCCCAATGAAGTCACAACAATGCATTTGATGTCTTTTTTTTTTCAGAAATGCTTTTCAAATTAGCCACTTTCAATAAAGCTAAAACAGATTTTAACCTCTACATTTACAAATCGTATATTGAAATGGTTTGAATTGGGTGCAGTCTCTCAAACTAATTTTTGGAACCAGCAATTTTACATTGCATTAATGCAATCGGCAGTGTCCATTTGGTTTGACCAGCCTGGGCATTACATACAGGTGTTTATTTCCTATGAATATACCAGCATTATAAAGTAGATGGAGCTACAGTAATGATGACTTTGTTCAAAGGTCTCGTAGCTACATAAGCATCCAGGCTGGGGCTGCATATCTACATTTTAATAGGGGCTTCTCGGTCAAGAGGTTTCAGTAGAGCCTCTGAGGACTGCAACTTCAGTATTGCTAGTTATGCTGTCTTCTAATAAATTCTTTATATATGACCCCATTTTTCAGATCAGCAAAATAAATGTTTTCAGTATCAGTTCATGATTCGTGTATGCATTTGACCCGGTTTGTACAAGGACTTTCAATTACTGAACCTCCACATCCTGCGCCAGTTCAGAGTTCCTGCAATTTGCCAGCAGTGAAATGCAATGTCCCCTGCTAGTGGAGCTCCATTGTAGACAGTCATAATTGAGCAGTTTAATACAGAGCTGTCTGTCGCCCACTAAAATGGGGTTGTTGCAGCCTATGCTAGCCCATGGGAAAGTTCTGGCTTTGCCTCCTGAAACCTTAGTAAAGATTCTCTAGACTTCTCCAGACGTTCTCGGTAATCATCAGTGTCTGTATTCTGGGTTTCATTACAATTAGCATTTGGGTCCACCTTGTTTTGTCATAGAATAGTATTCCAAAAATAAAGCCTGAATTCCCTGAATGGTTTGATGGTATTATAGGCAAAGGTGTTCTGGTCGATTCCTCTTGTTATTGGTTCAATCCTCCCAAGTGGTTTAATGCTTTAATCCACCAGCTACAAATCTAGGAGGTTTAAATTTCTCTTTATACATAATGGAAACTGATCATTTTTCTCAAGTTAAGAAGTTAATGAAATAATCACACATGGCTTTGCAACATTCCAATTTCTGAGAATGCAATTTCAGTAGCGGGCCATTAATTATGGAGGAAAAGATGATGGCCTGGATTTGGCAGACAGTGGCGAAGTGATGGTGCTTGTCACTGACCTCAAAGAATCATAGAAGGTTATGGCACAGAAGGAGGCCATTTTGGCACATCGTGTATGTACCAGCTGAAAAAGAGCTATCCAGCCTAATCCCACTTTCCAGCTCTTGGTCTGTAGCCTTGTAGGTTACGGCACTTCAAGTATATGTCCAAGTACTTTTTAAATGCAATAAAGGTTTCTGCCACTACCACCCTTTTCAGGCAGTGATTTCCAGACCCCCACCACCCTCTGGGTGAACAAAATTCTCCTCAACTCTCCTAATCCTTCTACCAATTACTTTAAATCTGTGCTCCCCCCCCACCCCACCCTGGTTATTAACCTCTACTAAGGGAAATGAGTCTTTCCTATCCACTCTATCTAGGCCCCTCAAAATTTTATACATCTCAATTAAATTTCCCCTCCGCCTCCTCTGTTCCAAAGAAAACAACCCCAGCCTATCCAAGTTTTTCTCTAGTCCTGGCAACATCCTCGTAAATCTCCTCTGTACCCTCTAGTATAATCACATCTTTCCTGTAATGTGACTAGAACTGCACGCAGTACTCTAGCTGGGACCTAATTAGTGCTTAATACAATTCAAGCATAACCTCTCTGCTCTTGTATTCTATGCCTCGACTAATAAAGGAAAGTATCCTGTATGCCTTCTTGACTGCCATCTTATTTACCTGTCCTGCTACCTTCAGGGATCTGTAGACATGCACTCCAAGGTCACTCTGTTCCTCTACGTTTCTCAGTATCCTACCATTTATTGTGTACTCCCTTGCCGCCTTATCCTTCCCCAAATGCATTGCCTCACACTTCTCTGGATTGAATTCCATTTGCCACATTTCTGCCCACCTGACTAATCCATTGATCTCTTCCTCCAGTCTAACTCTTTCTTCCTCACTATCAACCACACAGCCAATTTTTGTATCATCTGCAAACTTCTTAATCATGCCCCCTACATTGAAGTCTAAATCATTGATATATACCACAAAAAGCAGGGGATTAAGTACTGAGCCCTGTGGAACCCTGCTGGAAACAGCCTTCCAGTCACAAAAACACCTGTCGACCATTACACTTTGCTTCCTGCCACTGAGCCAATTTTGGATCCAACTTTCACTTGGATCCCATGGGCTTTTACTTTTCTGACCAGTCTGTCATGTGGGACCTGGTCTTAAGTCTTGCTAAAATCCATGTAGATTGCATCAAATGTGCTACCCTCCTGTTACGTCCTCAAAAAAATTGTCAAGTTAATCAGACATGACCTTCCCTTTACAAATCCATGCTGACTGTCCTTAATTAATCCGTGCCTTTCTAAATGACAATTAACACCGTCCCCCAGAATTTTTTCCAACAATTTGCTCACCACTGAGGCGGACTGGCCTGCAATTACTTGGTCTATCCATTTCTCCCTTTTTAAATAACGGTACAATGTTAGCAGTGCTCAGACACCATGCCTGTAGCCAGAGAGGATTTGAAAATGGTCAGAGCCTCAGCTATTTCCTTCCTTGCTTCTCAACAGCCTGGGATATGTTTAATCCGGGCTTGGCAATTTATCTACTTCCAAAGATGCTAAACACCTTAATATTTCCCCCTCGCTATATTTATTTCTTCTAATATTTCACACTCCTCCTCCTCCTTAACTACAATGTGTGCATCATCCCTCTTTTGTGAAGACAGATGCAAAGTATTCATTAAGAGCCATACCCACGCCTTCCGCCTCCACACACACACAGGTTACCTTTTTGGTCTCC
This sequence comes from Somniosus microcephalus, assembly GCF_052327205.1. NCBI lineage: Eukaryota > Metazoa > Chordata > Chondrichthyes > Squaliformes > Somniosidae > Somniosus > Somniosus microcephalus. The sequence continues at coordinate 137,160,096 of NC_140987.1, read as the reverse complement.
AATAGGCTCTACTCTTTCCTTATCCTCTTGCTCTTTATGTATTTATAAAACATCTTTGGGTTTTACTTGCCAATATTTTTTCATGCCCTCTTTGCTTTCCAAATTTCCTTTAATTTCATCCCTGCACTTTCTATACTCCTCTAGGCTTTCTGCAGTATTGAGCTCTCGGTATCTGATACATGCTTCCCTTTTTTTCCTTATCCTACCCTGTATGTTCCTTGACAACCAGGGGGCTCTAGATTTGAGAGTCCCACCCTTTTCTTTGTGGGTACATATTTGCTCTGAACTCTCTCGGGGGAAAAATTCAGTATCACCCCATTTGGGGTGCCATTATCGGCCGTGCGCAAAGTTTAGCGCCTGGCGCTAATTATCGCTTCCGACAGCGAACTTGGCTTTTATCGCCCCTGGAGGTGATTGGAGCGCTAAATCAGGCGCTTCACACCTGTCTTAAGGCGCAAAGGCCAAGGAGCAAGGCGCTAACAGAGTGCTGGCGAAGCAAGGAAGGGCAAATCAAAATAAACCTGCAAAGTGCTGCTCAGTCCTTCACACAGCGTTGAATCTCTCCAGAAGTCAGTCTCACTCTCAGAAAGCGTGGTGCAAAAATGTCACCAATAAAAAAAGGCAGGAAGCGGTCGCCTTTAAATAGCGCTCCCCTAGTCCCTTTCTGACAGCATAACGCTCCCCTCAACCTGTCGTTGCTAGCAGCAGGCAGTAAGCAGGGGGCGCCACTCAATATCCGGTCCGGGGTGCTAACGGGACGTTGCGCACTCAACTGACGTCACAATCTGCCGGCGCAGGAGATCATGGCGATAGTGTTTAGCGCCGCTGCAAAATGTCTACTTAATTTCACGAGCGGCGCAAACATCACCGCGCCCAGGCGCTAGTTGATTTGCGCCCCATTAGAGCCCTATTAAGGCGCTAACTGGAGGTGCAAACAACTGAATTTTTCCCCCTCTTTCTTCCTTGAATGCCTCCCACTGCTCTGACGCTGATTTATCTTCAAGTAGCTGTTTCCAGTCCACTTGCTAAATCGCATCTCGGATTGGTAAAATTGGCCTTTCCTCAATTGAGAACTTTTACTCCTGGTCTATCTTTGTCCTTTTCCATAACTACGCTAAATCTAACTGAATTATGATCACTACCACCAAAATGTTCTCTCACTGATGCCTCTTCCACCTGCCCAGCTTCATTCCCTAAAACTATGTCCAGAACTGTTGGGCTTGCTGCGTACTGGTTAAAAAAAGTTCTCCTGAATGCATTTCAAGAATTCGGTGCCCTCTGTACCTTTTACACTGATTCTAACCCAGTTAATATTAAGGTAGTTGAAATCCCCTACTAGTACTGCCCTATTGTTTTTGCATTTCTCAGAAATTTGCCTACATGTTTGCTCTTCTATCTCCCTCTGACTGTTTGGAGGTCAATAGTGCACACCCAGCAGTGTGATTGCCCCGTTTTTTGTTCTTCAGTTCAACCCAAATAGCATCATTTGATGATTTTTCTAACATATATCATCCCTCCTCACAGCTGTAATTGTTTCTGTAACCAATATTGCGACACCCTTCCTTTTGAATCTCTCTTCCACCCCCGCCCCACCATCTCGTCTGAAAATCCTGTAACCAGGAATGTTGAGCTGCCATTCCTGCCCTACTTTAAGCCATGTTTCAGTAATAGCTATGATATCCTACTTCCACATGTTTATCTGTGCCCTCAGCTGATTTGTCTTATTCACTAGACTACTTGCATTGAAATATATACCATTATTAAGCACTGCCAAACTTCTTTGTTATCTATTTTCTCGCCTTTGTTTCCTCTGCCTTCCAAACTCACTTCTTAATTTTCTGTCTCTTCTGAATCTACGCTCTGGTCCCTGTCCTCCTGCCAAGCTAGTTTAAACCCTCCCCAACAACACTAGCAAACCCCCCCAACGAGGATATTGGTCCCGGCCCTGTTGTAGTGTAACCCATCCAGCTTGTATCGATCCCAATGCCTCAAATCTAAAGCCCTCCCTCCTGCACCATCTCTCCAGCCGCGCATTTATCTGCTCTATCCTCCTATTTCTGTGCTCACTGGCACCGGGACTACCTTTTGAGGTCCTGCCTATTAATCTCTTTCCTAGCTCCCTAAAATCTGCCTGCAGGACCTCGTCCCTCTTTCTGCCTATGTCATTGGTACCGATATGGATCAACCTCTGGCTGTTCACCCTCCCCCTCAGAATGTCCTGCAGCTGCTCAGTGACATCCTTGACCCTGGCACCAAGGAGGCAACATACATCCTGGAATTGTGTCTGCGGCCACAGAAACTCCTGTCTGTTTCCCTAACTACTGAATCTCCTATCGCCATTGCTTTCCTCACCTTCCTCCTCTCTCCCCCCGGCCCCCCCCCCCCCCCCCAACCCCACGTAGAGCTGAGCCACCCATGGTGCTGTTGACTTGGCTCTGGCTGTACTTCCCAGAGGAACCATCACCTGCCTGGTCCTCCTTGTCTGTCTGGTGGCCACCCATTCCCCCTCTGCCGGCACACCCTTAAGCTGTGGGGTGACTGCCTGCTGAAACCCGGAGCTCGAGCTCCTCCAGCTGACAACACTCCGAGAAGATAGATTATGAGAGTAAACTAGCAAAAAATATAGAAACAGACAGTAAGAGCTTCTACAAGTATATAAAAAGGAAGAGAGTAGCTAAAGTAAACGTTGGTTCCTTAGAGGATGAGACTGGGAAATTAATGATAGGAAACAGGAAAATGGCAGAGAATTTGAACAAATATTTTGTATCAGTCTTCACGGTAGAAGACACAAAGTATCCCAATAATAATTGATAATCAAGGGGCTTCAGGGAGGGAGGAACTTGAAACTATCACTAGAGAAAAAGTACTAGGCAAACGAATTGGACTAAAGGCTGACAAGTCCCCTGGATCTGATGGCCTGCATCCTAGGGTTTTAAAAGAAGTGGCTGAAGAGATAGTGGATGCATTGGTTGTAATCTACCAAAATTCCTTGGATTCTGGAGAGGTCCCAGCAGATTAGAAAACCACAAACATAACTCCCCTATTTAAGAAAGGAGGGAGACAGAAAGCAGGAAACTATAGGCCAGTTAGCCTAACATCTGTCATTGGGAAAATGCTGGAATCCATTATTAAGGAAGTAATAGCAGAACATTTAGAAAATCATAATACAATCAAGCAGAGTCAACATGGTTTTATGAAAGGGAAATCATGTTTGACAAATTTACTAGAGTTCTTTGAGGATGTAACGAGCAGGGTGGATAAAGGGGAACCAGTAGATGTAGTGTATTTGGATTTCCAGAAGGCATTCGATAAGGTGCTGCATAAAAGGTTACTGCACAAGATACGAGCTCACGCTGCTGGGGGTAATATATTAGATTGGATAGAGGATTGGCTAACTAACCGAAAACAGAGTGTTGGAATAAATGGCTCATTTTCAGGTTGGCAAACTGTAACTAGCGAGGTGACACAGGGATCAGTGCTGGGGCCTCAACTATTTACAATCTATAATAATGACTTGGATGAAGGGACCGAGTGTACTGTTGCCAAATTTGCTGACAATATAAAGATAGGTGGGAAAGCAAGTTGTGAGGAGGACCGAGTCTGCAAAGGGATATCGATAGGTTAAGTGAGTGGGCAAAAATTTGGCAGATGGAGTATAATGTGGGGAAAATGTGAGGTTATCCACTTTGGTAGGAAGAATAAAAAATCAAAATATTATTTAAATGGAGAGAGACTACAAAATGCTGTGGTACAGAGGGATCTGGGTGTCCTCGTACATGAAACACAGTTAGCATGCAGGTACAGCAAGTAATTAGGAAGGCAAATGGAATGTTGGCCTTTATTGCAAGGAGGATGGAGTATAAAAGTTGGGAAGTCTTGCTACAATTGTACAGGGCGTTGGTGAGACCACACCTAGAATACTGTGTACAGTTTTGGTTTCCTTTATTTAAGGAAGGATATACTTGCATTGGAGGCAGTTCAGAGAAGGTTCACTTGGTTGATTCCTGAGTTGAAGGGGTTGTCTTATGAGGAAAGGTTGGGCCTATACTCATTGGAGTTTAGAAGAATGAGAGGTGATCTTATTGAAACATATAAGATTCTAAAGGGGCTTGACAGGGTCGATGTAGGGAGGATGTTTCCCCTTGTCGGGGAATCTAGAACTAGGGGGCACAGTTTCAGAATAAGGGGTCGCCCATTTAAAACAGAGATGAGGAGGAATTTCTTCTGAGGGTTGTGAATCTTTGGAATTCTCTACCCCAGAGAGCTGTGGAGGCAGAGTCATTGAATATATTCAAGGCTGAGATAGACAGATATTTGAGCTACAGGGGAGTCGAGGGTTATGGGGAACAGGCAGAAAAGTGGAGTTGAGGCCAAGATCAGATCAGCCATGATCTTATTGAATGGCAGAGCAGGCTCGAGGGGCCTACTCCTGCTCCTAGTTCTTATGTTCCTGCACATGTGGTTGTCCAGAACACAAGAAGCAACCTGGACTTCCCACATGGCAGAGGATGTGCATTTGATGGGACTGAGGTTCCCTGACATGCCTCTATCTATTGGACTACTAACTAAACATCATAGTTTAACTCACTGCCCTAAAGAGAAAAAAGACAAATGTAATACCCGCCAACCAATCACCTACCTGCTGTCCTGTGACTCCACTTAGGAGTTTCTGCCTGTGCTTAGCTCTGCTCTCCTGCTCTCGAGCCCTCCTTTTATCCGCGTCTGATCTCCCTTAGCTTCCAGTTACCCACCAATCCACTTGCTCAGCGGCAATGAAGTCACTTTTGAATTTATTTCTTTGTTTTCCGTATTCAGCTCGCTCTCTGACTCTGATTTATCGCACACTGACTTATCGCTCTCGCTGACTTTCTGCTGCTGGTTCTCCCGCTTGTATCTGTTGTTCTCTCGCACTGTTTCCCCTCGGGCTCGCTCTCTCCGCTCTCACTCTAGCAATCTCTGCTGTTGATTTCACCATTCCCAAAGTTAATTTGATTCTGGGGCCTAGGGGATTTCCAGTGTCCAGCAACAGTGATGTCATCAAGCAGGCTAAGCAGCCAATCACGTTGAAGAATTCTCACACCGCAAACCAGGAAATGAAAGGCACAGATTATAATTCACTTTTTATAAATTTTAGAGAGCAAAATAAAGATTGGGACATACACATGGGATTAAGGCAGAAGATGAAATATCCTTAAAATAATTTTTATTATATTAAAAAGGAATTTTTATCATGATGGAAAACTTGACATTCCACAAATAAAATTAGCTTTTCAGGGCCAGAGAGCTTGTTCAGTAATTATGACACGGCACGCCTTTAATAACCCAGCTACACCTCACTGAACAAGGCTTAACTTTTTCGGGGGGTTTTAACAGCGATATTACAGCGTAAAAGGGGATGTTCCTGTCCAGTCACTGATTCTGTACCGATTGCCGTCTGCGGGGTCTTCAACAATGCGCCCTGTGGAGGAGCAGGGAATCACTGACAGCAACTTCTGGATATCCGCATTTAACTGTGCATGTGTGGACACCAGAAGTTGCTGTCAGTTTCACAGGGTAATGGCAATGATCATTGACAGTTTTGCAGTCAATACAGCTGCAAAATTCATGCCTATTTTTTATTGAGGAAATTTTTAAGTTATTAAAAGGTAAAATGAGGTGAGCTCTGAATATCACCTCTAAGTAAACTAGGATCAGAGGATGTAAACTTAAATCAGTGAGAGAATTTGAATTTGATGGGAAGAATTTCTTTATTCAGAGAGGGATTATTTAAAAATAATCCAGCTAGATTATGTTGGCATATTTGAGTTGTGTGCTTATATACAGCATTGAACTTAAATTGACTAATCGTGCAGTAATGATCCACCTTGGTCTGTGATAGTACCCATCTTTCCTTTGGGTTTGAACACTGAGTAGCATTGAAGGTAAATCTTTGCCACTGTTCCTCTCTAAGAAAGGGTGGAGGATTCCAAGTCTAACCTTAATCATTTGCTATGAATGCAGAACCTGTGTTCCTGAATGTCCAAGAGGATTCTTTGGTGATGAGAAGAAACGCTGTAAAAAATGCTGGTCAATCTGTGAGACGTGTATAGGGAGCCGTAGTGACCAGTGCACTTCCTGTAAAAATGGCTATCACTTGAATGAAGAGACAAATGCCTGTATACCCAACTGCTCAGACAGCTTCTACCTCGATAAAGGTAAGATTTTGTTTTTAAGAAAAAATAAGCAGTAATTACATTGGATGATATGGTGATTGCTACAGATTCTTAAATGCTATCAATACCTCTGTTAATGTTCACTACTGTTGCTTGGACAAATTGATATTGTTATTCTTGTGGCTTCAGTGCTGTAGTACTGATCTTGATCTGTGGTTGCTTTCTCCTTTGAACTACTAGACCTGGTGTTGAATTGCCAAATCATACATCCACACCTTGAATAATCTGTAGATTTCTATTTCTCTCATCTTTTGAGTCGAGTATGATTGAACTCATTTTTGGTGAGACTTCCTGACTGCTTAGTACATGAATTGACTGCTGAGTGTTGAACTGAACCATACAAATCGGGAAGGAACTAGGTTCAAACCCTAATACAATAGCAAAATACTGCAGATGCTGGAAATCTGAAATAACAGAAAATGTTGGAAGCACTCAGCAGGCCAGGCAGCATCTGTGGAGAGAGAAACAGAGTTAACGTTTCAGATCTATGACCCTTCGTCAGAACTGGAAAAAGTTAGAGATGTAACAGGTTTTAAGCAGGTGCAACACCTGCCCTTTTACCTCCTCCCTTCCCACTGTCCAGAGCCCCAAACACCCCTTCCAGGTGAAACAGCGATTTACTTGTTGTACTTGCAATTTAGTATACTGTATTCGCCGCTCACGATGCGGTCTCCTCTACAATGGGGAGGCCAAATGTAGATTGGGTGACCGCTTTGCGGAACACCTCGGTTCAGTCCGTAAGGGTGACCCCGAGCTTCCGGTCGCTTGTTACTTTTAATTCTCTGCTCCACTCCTACTCTGACCTCTCTGTCCTCGGCCTCTTACACTGTTCCAATAAAGCTCAACGTAAGCTCGAAGAACAACACCTCATCTTTCGATTAGGCACTTTATAGCCTTCTGGACTCGACATTGAGTTCAACAATTTCAGATCGTAACCTCTGCCCCTATTGTTTCAGGCAGCAGCTGTTGATGATTCTGCCGTCCCCATTTACAACATTTAACCTCTCCTGCCTTCCATCCTATCACAGACCGTCCCCTTTGTTCTTTCCGCCCCTTTCCCTGCCTCTGCACCTGCTTAAAACCTGTTGCATCTCAAAATTTTTCCATTTCCAGGTCTGACGAAGGGTCAGACCTGAAATGTTAACTCTGTTTCTCTCTCTCCACGGATGCTGCCTGGCCTGCTGAGTATTTCCAGCATTTTCTGTTATTTTAGGTTCAAACCCTGTCCTGGTAAAGTTGGCTGGTCTCTGTTAGGAAATCACCCATCCAGTCAGCTGGTTGTTGAATAGCAGCTATGTAGACATAGAGCTGATTTTCCTATGCTAGTAAATGCTTATTTCCTGAGTGCAAAGTGGAGATAGAAGGGTTGCAGACCAGTGATGTTGGGTCTTCCCAACACCCCTTCCTCATTACATTGCCTGCATGCTTCCAGGGGTTCCCCAGGGCAGGGGCAGAATGCTGGCACTTAGAATAGTTACAAGCATTGTAGTTTTATGATAGTGAAGTAGGGGTGATGCCACCACACCACCCAATTCATTTTCCTAGGCCCAAATGTAAGGGTGCCCACAAATCATTTGGGCCTTACTGCTTGTACCCAGCTGGATATTGTCTGGTTTTGAATCCATTTTGCTTGACTTGCACCCAGGTGGGGGGTGAGAAGTAAAATCGGTCCCATGAACTATTAGTGCAATAAAGATTCTGAAAAGTTCTGGCAACTACTACATAATGCAAGACCGGAGCTCTTTTCTAAACAAAAAACTTGTTTAACCTGTGTGATTTCGCACTACACTTAATGCACAGATGTGGTTGACAAATTGTCTTCAGGTACAATGTCATAATATCACCTTGCCAGGCAATGCAAAATTTCTGTGCCAGCGTTTTCCAAGTTTCCTTTCTCCACCTCAGCACTACAGGCCAGATTTCAATTTATCTTATGTATTTCTATCCCTTCCTAGGTGACAATATGTGTAGAAGATGTAGTGAAAACTGCAGGAAATGTAGTGCATTCCACCATTGTACAGATTGCAGACCGGGCTGGAGGTAGGAGCATCACTTTTTTTAATATTTTTAAAAAGTGGTAGGAGAGCGCGGTACAGTGTTCGAGTCTAGAGAGAAGCTAGAAATGTCCTGAACACACTCAATACATTTCTATATGGTGTTCCAAAGTAATACTGTATGTGGTACTGTTTTCATATGTTTATCTGAATGGATTTGATAGCGTAACTTAATTCTTGTTGGTATGAAACAAGTCTTTAGATTTAAAAAAAAAAAAAAAAAAAATGTTGTGGCCTATTTTTGTGTATAATTTTTATTTCGCGTTGACTTATAAAACACCATTCAGAGTTTTGCTCTAATTTATGAAATTAATATTTGCAGTATCACTCATTTTCAGCTAGCAAATTTGCAGTACAATGGGATACTGGAAGGGCCCAAGTTTAATGTGCTGAGTTAGGTGAACTCAACCAGGGCAATGGTAAGGATGTTGCAACTGGCCTCCACATCCTGAGCTGGGGAGATGAAAAAAAATTAGCTGGCATTCTTGCTCCTGATTGCTCTCCCATGCTGGAAAGTTCATACATGTGGCTATCGAGGAGGATGGGATCTAGATTGCCTATGATGACCCTTTCCCTTCACAGTCAAATGGGTTGTCACATTTTTTAGACTTGCACATAGCTAGTTAGCAAAGATACCCAAGTTGCTGGCTCACATGGAATTGTTACCGTTTCCAACAGGAAGGCAGACATTCCACCATGTTACCTTAAACAATCAAATCTCTAACTATAGAAATTTACAGCACAGAAGGAGGCCATTTGTTGCATCAGGTTTGTGCTGGCTTTGTCACAGCAATCCATAATTGAACCCATTGCCCTCATCTCTCCCCAAAGCCTTGTACTTTTCTCTGCTTCAAATGTTGATATGTTCTCCCCTTGAAAGATATAGGGGGGAGAAATTCGGTTGTTAGCGCCACCGATTAACGCCTAAAGAGGCCGAGAAGTGGGGCGCTAGCCAATTTCCGGGCGGGCGCAGGGCGCCTAGCCCCATATTGAGCATGCATTTAGCGCCAGCGCTAAATCTTAGCGCCCGCTCATGGGCGCAGGCTGATTATGATGTCGTTTGAGTGTGCAACGCCTTTTGGGCATCCCGGACTGGAAATTCAGTGGCGCCCCCCTTCGTAGCACCTGGCGCTAATAGTGACAGCTTACCTGGAACCTTACCAAGTCACTCTCTGGCTGGAGGAGCGTTATTTAAAGGACTGGTGTGGTTTAAAAGCTGCAGCCACTTTTGGAGCACAACTTCCTCGAGAGCTACAAAGAGTTGCTGAGCTGCACACTCAGTCATTTGACCACTGAGCCAGCGCAAGCAGACGATCTTCAGCCTTCTGACTATCATCTTGCTGTTGGTGAGCCTTGACAACGGGGAACCTTCCTGTGGGCACTTATTATGGGGGCTGCATTGGAGGGGAACGTCCTGCTGCTGAATCATCTGGAAAGGGCACTGAGACGCTGGGAGAGGGGGGCGGGCATGGCCAGACGGAGGAGGGCCAACAGACGTCGCCACAGCAGACCTTACGCTGGCAGGGTTTTCTGACAGTTTTCCTACATGAACATGCCGGAGGAGCAGTGTGTCAGAAGGCTGCGATTTAGAAAGGAGGTGGTGACTGAGCTGTGCCAGCTGCTTCAGCCAGATCTGCAGCCTCAGATAAGGTGTAGGACATCTCTGTCGGTGGCTGAGAAGATGGCTGCTGGCCTGAACTTCTACGCGAGCGGCTCTTCTCAGGCTGCGCGTCCGAGGCTGATCAGAAGTAGCTTCTAGGCCCCTCTCACTGAATGCTTGCTGCCATTCCAAGAACAGGAATTGAACCGGTCTGATACCCCCAAGCCTGTGAAGGGCAAGATGCATGTAAATAGCAGGCATGGCCATTGTAAATAAAGAAAGTGTTTCATTACACAAAATGTGGTTCCTTCAAACATGAGAAAGCTATGGCAACAGAAAGCAAAACTAATACACTGACACATAACTGCCTCTCACACCCGGGAGACTGTCCAAAACATAAATCACATTCCGACCATCTTCCTTGGCCTTGATTCCACTGCGCCAACCAAAGCATCCAATGCCCCATCAGTGAGGCGTTCCGCCCTCTGCCTCACCCTTTCCATGTCTTGCTAGGCTGGTGCACCACAGGTAGGCTCCCACCGCTTTGAAGGCCTACAAGGCAGTGAGTGTGTCTGGTGATGCCAATTGACCTGCCCCTTTAAGAGCTGGCTGGCGCCAGTGTGTCTCAGGGAAAGTGATTATTAACCGCACCGTCACTGCGCCCCGCCGCCGCGAAATTGGGTTGCGCCGCTGGGTTAGCGCCTTAAGAGTAGCGTGCAGTGCCTGATTTAGCGCCGCAATCACCTTTAGGGGCACTGCAACCCAATATCGCGCTAGGTGGCGCTAAATTGCACCTAGCGCTAAACTTTGCGCATCGCCAGGACTAGCGCCCCAAATGCGGCTATACCGAATTTCTAGGCCATAATGTTATCTACCTCAGCTACTTCCTGTGGCAAAGCATCTCATGTTCTAACAATTCGGAGTAAAATAAATCTCCAAAGTGTGTGTGTGTATTTTAAATTGATGATCCCTTTGAACCTAGACAGAGTTGAGGTAATCTCGAAAACCAGCCTTGAACTTGTACAGGCGATCTTCCATCAAATCGCTCATGTTTTGTGTCTCATATATCACCTATGGACCATCATTTTCAGAGACTTGTGTTTCCTGTTTCCACCAGGTTGCAAGGACCAAAGTGTGTCTTCAGTTGCGAAGCTGAAACTTACTTTAATTCACTGAGCAGGGATTGCGAGAGATGCCACATATCCTGTGCAACTTGTGCAGGTAACTTTACTACATAAATCTTAGCATGTTTTGTTCTTTTTGGGAAGGGGGAGGAGACAGAATGTTTGGTTTGACCAGCTATTTCCTAGGTTTATTTCTCTTCTTTCAGTGATCCAAATTGGACTACTCATTGGTGTGCAGGTGCTTATGCCACATTAATTTCTTAAGTATTATTTTTCTGTGTCAGATGAATATCTTGTAATGTGGCAAAAGATGCATGAGCTTGACACTGCATTAGTGTCCTAGGTCTGGAATGTTTATTCTGCCGCTGAACTGTTCTTTTTTTCTTCTGGACAGAATTTAATCTGGGGGTCGCTGCTGTGTTCGCCAAGCTGCCTCATCGCCCACTCCAAAATGTCTGTCCTGTTGTTTGCACTTCTCCTTTCCGTCTCCACATGCCCCAGCTGATATTTCTTTCCCTCTTCGCTCCCCATCCTCCTCCCCCCCCCCCCCCCCCCCCACTCAAAATCCTCAATAACTGAACCGCACTGCATTGCCCTGCAAAATGTATGTGCTGCCAGGAACCAGACCCTCCCCATCCACAACATTATATGGATGATGAAGTATCGACATCCTAAACACTTTCTTTTACTGAGGTAGCCCTGTCTGGCTAAACATTCCACCTCATTTCCTGCTGAACTGCTATGGGGGCAGTGTGGCACTTATTCCAGGTCTCTAGCCAAGCTGCTCCAGCTCAGCTACAACACTGGCATTTATCCAACAATGCGGAAAGCTGCCCAGGTATGTCCTGTCCACTAAAAGCAGGACAAATCCAATCCGGCCAATTACCGCCCCATCAGTCTACTCTCAATCATCAGCAAAGTGATGGAAGGTGTCATCAATAGTGCTATCAAGCGGCACTTACGAATAGCCTGCTCACTGATGTCCAGTTTGGGTTCTGCCAAGACCATTTGGCTCCTGACTTCATTACAGCCTTGGTCAAAACATGGACAAAAGACCTGAATTCCAGAGGTGAGAGTGACTGCCCTTGACATCAAGGCAGCATTTGACCGAGTGTGGCATGAAGGAGCCCTACTAAAAGTCAATGGGAATTGGGGGGAAACGCTCCACCTGGCTGGAGTCATACCTAGCACAAAGGAAGATGGTTGTGGTGATTGAAGGTCAACCATCACAGCCCCAGGACATCACTGCAGGAATTCCTCAGGGCAGTGTCCTAGGCCCAACCATCTTCAGCTGCTTCATCAATGACCTTCCCTCTAACATAAGGTCAGAAATGGGGATGTTTGCTGATGACTGCACAGTGTTCAGTGCCATTCACAACTCCTCAGATAATTAAGCAGTCCATGCCCGCATGCAACAAGACCTGGAAGATGTTCAGGCTTGGGCTAATAAGTGGCAGGTAACATTTGCGCCACAGAAGTGCCATGCAATGACTATCTCCAACAAGCGAGAGTCTAACCACCGCCCCTTGACATTCAATGGCATTGCCATCGCCGAATCCCCCACCATCAACATCCTGGGGATCACCATTGACCAGAAACTTAACTGGGCCAGCCTCATAAATACTGTGGCAACAAAAGCAGGTCAGAGGCTAGTTATTCTGTGGCGAGTGTCTCACCTCCTGACTCCCCAAAGCCTTTCTACCATCTATAAGGCACAAGTCAGGGGTGTGATGGAATACTTTCCACTTGCCTGGATGAGTGCAGCTGCAACAACCCTCAAGAAGCTTGACACCATCCAGGACAAAGCAGCCCGCTTGATTGGCACCTCATCTACCACCTTAAACATTCACTCCCTCCACCACCGGCATACCGTGGCTGCAGTGTGTAATATCTACAAGATGCACTGCAGCAACTCATCAAGGCTTTTTCGGCAGCACCTCCCAAACCTGCGACCTTTTCCACCTAGAAGGACAAGGGCAGCAGGCGCATGGGAACACCACCACCTCCAAGTTCCCCTCCAAGTCACACACCATCCTGACTTAGAAGTATATCGCTGATCCTTCATCGTCACTGGGTCAAAATCCTGGAACTCCCTCCCTAACAGCACTGTTGGGAGTACCTTCACCACACAGACTGCAGCGGTTCAAGAAGGCAGCTCACCACCGCCTTCTCAAGGGCAATTAGGGATGGGCAATAAATGCTGGCCTTGCCAGCGACGCCCACATCCCATAAATGAATTAAAAAAACTTAACCTATGCCTATACTCTTGTACCATCTCCACGTTTGAGCACCTTGTTTACTGTTGCCCTTACCATCTGTCCTTCAAACACCTCTGTCTGCTGTCTCCTTTCACCTTTCCAAGTTCTCTGCTGCAGGGACAGACTGGTTCCCCTGAAAAGGGCGGGGGGTTGTGGCCATAGTACAGCGGAACCATTCACTGGGGCATTCAGGAAATTTGGCCAGTCTACCCCTCCATAAAAGAGTGCAATTTTGTTTCAAAAGATGAATGATATTGCATCTAGTCTCTTTAGTGAATGCTATTTTATTTTACAAATCCACAACAGCTTGATTAGGATTGTCACCTTGGGCTCAGCACTGATTCCTGTCCGACGTGAATGGATTCTAGACTGCAATTAAATGTGCTTAGTCGAATCTTTGGGTCACTAGGCTGCGGTGTAAAGATAACTTCAGTGTTTTGTGGAATAGATTTCGGGGCAACATGGGAGTCACTAAAGCTGCGACACTGAATAAATAAACCTCAAACTTTTCAACTTGGACTCTATTCTCATGGTTCACGGAAGCAAAAATAATTGATAACCTATGGTAATCTCCCATCAGAGAACGATGTTTGCAGCTCCAAGCAAATAACTTTCTGTAGGTGAGAGAAAACGGTTGTTACTGCCACAGTGACGGCAACTGTCTGTTTTCTGAAAAATGTACTTTGTTTCTTCCTCTATGCTCCCATTGGTGCTGGCTCGCAGTACTTGTAGCACCATGGTGATAGGGAGGCATTTATTTTCCCCAGCAGTGTCAGCAGCTAAAAGTTTGAAAAGTGAATATTTTTGTTGCATTTTGACTTTGCTAGAGTACCAAGGATTTACCAGTTCAGGCACTGATGCATGAAGTTGGGAACCCCCTGATGGGAATTGTGGAGTGAAAAATTGCTTGGAAATGGCAGTGACATTCAGCACTCGTGCCTATTCAAGGATAGGTGTCCTCGTACACCTTGTTTTTGCTTTGGTAGGGTAATGAAAGGATGTGGTAGCAGGATGTTACAGTGCTGGGAATGAAAATGCTGATGCCTGGCTGACTAAGCTAATTGCTCCATTCTTCACCTAATTCATATGCGGAGTTGTTGCCAGGAGCTCTGAGAAGTTTAAACGGTAGTTACTCCTGGTCCGGCAGGTGGCTGTTGGTGTGCCATATTCAGAAAAATTCTGATCTTACCAATTTGACACCTTGACACAATTTTAGATCTGTTTGTCCTCCGTGATTACCAGAGTTAGTTCTGTCAGCAAACTCGTTTTTCCTCTTGTCATTCGTATACCCCAAAAGTAAAGCTGAGATGTTTTAAGCACCCTCAAGAAAATAGATACACCAGTGGACAAGGATGGACTGAAATTACAGTCAAATCCTAATGGCCCAGAAATTCGGGTCGGGGGTTTCCCGCGGGTGCAAGCCCCCGACCTGCACTTAACTTGCACACCGGCAGTTGAGCTGTAGGGCCCCGTGGAATTCCGCTCCGGGGCCTAGCCCAGCTGCCGGCGCGCTGTGCTTGCGTGTCCCAGGGGCGTAGTTAGTGCGATGCATCCCCTGGGATCACGTGAGCCATGGGCAGCCAATCAGCAGAGGGAAAATCCCATTCATAAGATTGACAGAAAGACCTGTCTAAACTTATGAATATACGGGCCCCAAAAGAACAGTAAACCTTCAAATAAATTTTAAAAAACCATCACACTTTTTAAATAAACTATAAATTACATTAAATAACTATTTTAAACAATTTAAATTTTTGAAAAAAATAATTTTATAAAAAAAGGGGCTAAAAATAAACTTACCTTGCTTTAAAGTATTTAAAAATAATAAACCTGTGGAAAAAATGTTTTAATTTTAATTAATTGACCACTTACCTTTTAAAATGCAGTCCTTACGCCTGGTTTTTACATTTCTAAAATCTAAAGACTTACCCTCACGAAAAAACCTGTATTTAAAAAAAAAAAAACGTAAGTTCAAAGTGCACGCGCAGACTCCCGCGCACACGCGTTCGACCTCTGAACCCCTTCGTTCAAAGGAACGGAAGTGCCGGTTTCCCGCGCATGCGCAGTGTATGCAAGAAACCGGCACTTCCATCGGGTCCACGCGTGAGTACCCCGTGCTTACTCACGCGTTGGGACCCGAATTTCTGGGCCAATGTATTAAATCTGATAATATCAATTGTTCACATTAATATTTTGATTTATAGTAAATTTAGTTGATCTTTTTTTGTAGTGTGGTTACCTAGTCTATTACAATAATTATACAGTACTTTAAATCTCAAGTGCTGGCTATTTATAAGCCAAACCCAGGACTGGAGTGTAAAAGCAAGAGAAATATAATATTAGGATGACTGTAATAAATATTGGCATTCTATCCTTGCAGGACAGATCTTTAACTATGTCCAGTGACTGCACTTAAAGTGCCATTTATTTCAAATCTTGATTGGCATTCCTCTGAACTAAAGAGTTGGACACAAGATTTTCTGTGCAGTGCTGTTACCAAATGAGTGTCTTTAGTAACTCCGATCATCTGATTTGAATCATGAAGATCTACTGTAGCCATAGTCATGTTTCTGTGTTGTAGGTCCAGGCCAAGAGTCCTGTACACAGTGTGCAGTAGGTTACTACCTGGAGGAGTGGAGATGTGTGTCGAGTTGCAGCAGTGGCTATTACATGGACCAGGCATCTGAACATGGAGAAAAGACATGCAGGAGGCAAGTTGTGATTTAAAAAAATATATATTTGTTACTGTCAAAGTATTTTGTGCTGTTTTTCATCTGTGACCAAGCTTTGGTCACCCATGCTAATCTCCCTCTTCCTAACTTCGTCTCCTACTGCCTATTCTCTGAGGTAATGTATTGGATTATTACCAAGCTGCACAGTATGGAATGTGGGGTCTGCAGCACAGCTCTCCAAATTATGGTTTTTGAGAATAGTTACTTCTGTTGCTTCATCTACTGAAGGCCAACATTAACAGTTGCCTGAGAATCTAGCAGCGACCTTGCTTCTGTACCTTGATTTGAAACGGTGTGAATACTTTTCTGAAAAATCTAAGTCGATGGTGCAGCCCAAATCACTTCATTCTTTCTACTAAAAGAAATTTTTTTAAATGTGCATTTATACAGAGCATTTCACAACCTCGGGACATCCCAAAGTGCTTCACCACCAATTAAGTACTTTTGAAATGTAGTCATTGTTGTAATGTAGGGAAAAATTAGAATGGTTGTACAAAAAAATTAAACTGTGTTGGGGTGTTTACTGAAATGCTTATTTCTTGCTTTTATTTAAAATTCTGATATGAATTTAACCCTGTATCAGTGTTCCTTTTTCTTAACGCACTATCATTTGTAATGTATATTCTAATAATTGAGTAGCCACTTACTTGCTGAGCTTTGTTCTGGGAGAACCTACTGGAGTAAAGAGGCAAAGCAAATGTAACCAATAAATGTTAAATACCTTTTTAAACACTCTCTTTTTCCAGTGTTTGTAGCATGCCCTTTTGCAATATTCAGACAGTAAAATTAGACCTATAGAAATCCTGCAAAGAGGGGTCACCTACCTCCTAAGTGCACCGGTCTAATTGAGAAGTGTGTTTCAGAATTATTTTTTTTGGAGGTGTTGAGCAAGGAATGCTTTGCCACAGGAAGTAGTTGAAGCTACTGCATCTTTTAAGGGGAGAGTAGATAAATATTTTGTAGAGAAAAATAAAAGGGCTATGGGAAAGAGCAGGGCAATGGGAGTAATTTGGAATTCTCCTACCAAAGGGCTGAGACAGGGACGATGGGTCACGTGGCCTCTATTTGCTGTAAACTTCCATGGTCCTTTTCGTGTGGGTGGGAGTGCCAATGGAGAGGGACAAGAGAGAAACGATGTAGAAGGCATGAGTGGAAAACCTGCCTACCAACTATGCATTTACAAGGAAGTAACACACACCACAGCAGTCATCTTATGGCCGTGTTTCTGGGGAATTCAGGAGGCCCTCTCAGCACCAAAAACTGGCTCCAGCAGACCACTCCCTCAACACCATCAATGTCAGCAGGCAGTGGGTACAATCGCAACTTAACTGCTGGAATCTCACCACTGTGGATTTTGGGGGCTGATGTGTCCAGGTGCTGTGTTACTGAATACTTTTGCAGTCTGTCCTTCCAAATTACATGAACAATTCTTCATTTAAGATTTTTGACCAGCAATCATCTTCCTATACTAAAATATTACCTTCCCCTTCCCATACTTATTTTCTTTATATTTACACACATTTATGGGACTTTTGAACAAAATGTATTTTTTAAATGTTTTAAGGTGCGATGCAAGCTGTTTAACTTGTGCCGGTCAGGGAGAAAGGAACTGCAGCACCTGTCCTAGTGGATATAACCTCGAGGGAGGAGTCTGTGTGGTTGGCACTGTTTGTAAAGATGGTGAGTACTCCTGGTCATTGCTTTTCTTTTAAACTGTGCTTGGGGCAGTAGATAAAATAATTTCAGTTGGATGTACTGAGGCAGCATTAATATTATTTGAAAACCTCTTTAAATATGAATGGTGCGTGGTTTGCAAATCAGTTTATATTTTATTCGTCAAGGAAAGTTCTATTTAACTATCAATTTTGCTGTGTCAGCTGATAATGAAGATGCTGTTAATCCATCTATCAGGCAGTGGTTTTGGCATTCAATAATGGCGCTTGATTTTTGGTTTGCACCACTTGCATACAAATTACCTCCTCCCGCCCACTCCATTCCTCTCATGAATGCACATGTTGTCTTTCTGCAGGCTGGTAGTCATCCAGTCACGTGCCCAAAGGCCAATCTTTGTGTGCAAGCCCAAACAATGAGCAGCAGCAGCCTATTCATTTTCTTTTAGATTACCGTGCTGTTTATAAGAGGCACGTGTGCAATGTCTGAGGAAAAGTAAATACAAATTAATGATTCCGTGAGTAAATGAATTAACTGGTATGGTGCGCGGGGACATAAGCCAGGAAGGCCTAGGCTCGATTCATAGTCTGCTTTCAGTTAACTGGGGTGGTGATAGGGTACACTTTGCCTCAGGCTACAGAGGTGAAAGGTCAGCTAGGGACACTATCCAATGACCCTTGCTGCGGAAAGTGTATGTTTCTGAATGTGAGGTGAGGACAGTCATTTTCAACTTCGGCAGGTGTGGTAAACTGGCAGTATTGGATTGGCTGCCCTTGATGACTGACTATTTTGGATTTTTACTTAATTATGTTTTGGAATTAGGGAATATTTATTATGTGTCTTAAATGTTGAGTTAAACATCTGTGAAAGCAATGGACTTGATGGTGCTTTCTTCTTCCATGCTTTGCATTCTCTTTATTGTGTAATTAGAAAACCAAACTCTTAAGGCAGCTTTGTAGCCCGGCAACAGACAGTGACAAGAATATGGCACAGGAGAAATTTCATGCAGGAGAAGCAATAGCATTTACTGCTCCCTGGAGATTGGGGGGATGGGGAGTGTCCGGTGATGGATTTGGTGGGGGAAAGAGGAGAGTGAGTGTGTGTCTGGCGCTGGATTTGAGGGGGGGGGGAAGTAAGAGTGTCTGGCGCTGGTATTGGGGGGGGTGGGGGGACTGAGTGTCTGCTGGTGGATTTTTTTTGGCGGGGGGGGTGGGGGAAAGTGTGTGTCCAGTACTGGATTTGAGGGTGGGGGGAGGAGGAGGAGAAAGTGAGTGGGTCTGGTGCTGGATTTTGGGGGGTGGGGGAGTGAGGGTCTGGTGCTGGATTTGGGGGGAGTGAGGGTCTGACGCTGGATTTGGGGGGAGTGAGGGTCCGGTGCTGGATTTGGGGGGAGTGAGGGTCTGACGCTGGATTTGGGGGGAGTGAGGGTCCGGTGCTGGATTTGGGGGGAGTGAGGGTCTGGTGCTGGATTTGGGGGGAGTGAGGGTCTGACGCTGGATTTGGGGGGAGTGAGGGTCCAGTGCTGGATTTTGGGGGAGTGAGGGTCTGACACTGGGATTTGGGGGGAGTGAGGGTCTGGTGCTGGATTTGGGGGAGTGAGGGTCTGGTGCTGGATTTGGGGGGAGTGAGGGTCTGACGCTGGATTTGGGGGGAGTGAGGGTCTGACGCTGGATTTGGGGGGAGTGAGGGTCTGACGCTGGATTTGGGGGGAGTGAGGGTCTGACGCTGGATTTGGGGAGTGAGTGTCTGACGCTGGATTTGGGGGAGTGAGGGTCTGGTGCTGGATTTGGGGGGATTGAGGGTCTGGTGCTGGATTTGGGGGAGTGAGGGTCTGGTGCTGGATTTGGGGGAGTGAGGGTCTGGTGCTGGATTTGGGGGAGTGAGGGTCTGGTGCTGGATTTGGGGGAGTGAGGGTCTGGTGCTGGATTTGGGGGAGTGAGGGTCTGACGCTGGATTTGGGGGGAGTGAGGGTCTGGTGCTGGATTTGGGGGAGTGAGGGTCTGACGCTGGATTTGGGGGAGTGAGGGTCTGGTGCTGGATTTGGGGGGAGTGAGGGTCCGGTGCTAGATTTGGGGGAGTGAGGGTCTGGCGCTGGATTTGAGGGGAGTGAGGGTCTGACGCTGGATTTGGGGGAGTGAGGGTCTGACGCTGGATTTGGGGGAGTGAGGGTCTGACGCTGGATTTGAGGGAGTGAGGGTCTGGTGCTGGATTTGGGGGAGTGAGGGTCTGATGCTGGATTTGGGGGGAGTGAGGGTCTGACGCTGGATTTGGGGAGTGAGTGTCTGACGCTGGATTTGGGGGAGTGAGGGTCTGGTGCTGGATTTGGGGGAGTGAGGGTCTGGTGCTGGATTTGGGGGGAGTGAGGGTCTGGTGCTGGATTTGGGGGAGTGAGGGTCTGGTGCTGGATTTGGGGGAGTGAGGGTCTGACGCTGGATTTGGGGGGAGTGAGGGTCTGACGCTGGATTTGGGGGAGTGAGGGTCTGGTGCTGGATTTGGGGGAGTGAGGGTCTGGTGCTGGATTTGGGGGAGTGAGGGTCTGGTGCTGGATTTGGGGGAGTGAGGGTCTGACGCTGGATTTGGGGAGTGAGTGTCTGACGCTGGATTTGGGGGAGTGAGGGTCTGGTGCTGGATTTGGGGGAGTGAGGGTCTGGTGCTGGATTTGGGGGGAGTGAGGGTCTGGTGCTGGATTTGGGGGAGTGAGGGTCTGACGCTGGATTTGGGGGGAGTGAGGGTCCAGTGCTGGATTTTGGGGGAGTGAGGGTCTGACGCTGGATTTGGGGGAGTGAGGGTCTGGTGCTGGATTTGGGGGGAGTGAGGGTCCGGTGCTAGATTTGGGGGAGTGAGGGTCTGGTGCTGGATTTGGGGGGAGTGAGGGTCTGACGCTGGATTTGGGGGGAGTGAGGGTCTGACGCTGGATTTGGGGGGAGTGAGGGTCTGACGCTGGATTTGGGGGGAGTGAGGGTCTGACGCTGGATTTGGGGGGAGTGAGGGTCTGACGCTGGATTTGGGGAGTGAGTGTCTGACGCTGGATTTGGGGGAGTGAGGGTCTGGTGCTGGATTTGGGGGAGTGAGGGTCTGACGCTGGATTTGGGGGGAGTGAGGGTCTGGTGCTGGATTTGGGGGGAGTGAGGGTCTGACGCTGGATTTGGGGGAGTGAGGGTCTGACGCTGGATTTGGGGGAGTGAGGGTCTGGTGCTGGATTTGGGGGGAGTGAGGGTCCGGTGCTGGATTTGGGGGGAGTGAGGGTCCGGTGCTAGATTTGGGGGAGTGAGGGTCTGGCGCTGGATTTGAGGGGAGTGAGGGTCTGACGCTGGATTTGGGGGAGTGAGGGTCTGGTGCTGGATTTGGGGGAGTGAGGGTCTGGTGCTGGATTTGGGGGGAGTGAGGGTCTGGTGCTGGATTTGGGGGAGTGAGGGTCTGGTGCTGGATTTGGGGGGAGTGAGGGTCTGGTGCTGGATTTGGGGGAGTGAGGGTCTGGTGCTGGATTTGGGGGAGTGAGGGTCTGACGCTGGATTTGGGGGGAGTGAGGGTCTGGTGCTGGATTTTGTGTGTGTTGGGAGGAGGGGGGGTAGGGGCGGTGCGTACGGTGCTGGATTTCTCCCGGCATGCAATCCAGAAAATTCAGCAAAATATTTTCCTCAAGTAATTTACACAGCATTGTTAAATATTCCAAGGTCTTCCAAGCAAGTGGTCAGTATGTGTTTCTATGATCAATATAGAAAGCCAATCCATTTCCACTGATAGTCATTCAGATATTTTAAATGACCACGAATGTATGTTTACAGTGTGTACTATGGACTTCTTGATCCGTTTTAATTGCAAACCTAGGTTTTTCAGCTTGTTATTTTATGCCTTTTTTTCTAGATTCCTATTTTACCTTCTTTAATGTGATTAAACGGTTCTTTCATCTGTGGTTATGATTCACTTTCATGATGTTTTAAACAACTGTTTTCTAATGTCTACCTCTCTGATCTTTTTCTCCCCCTTCAAAAATGGAATAAAATCATTTCCTGTCGAAAAATGAAAACTTACTTCCTGTTGGATACAATTTCTTCTGGCGAACAAAAAAATTGCTTCTGTCACCCTCTTGGCTGGTTTCTTCTGCCCTGTCTGACAATCACCTCCTTCGTCCCTCTGCTTCCATCTCCCCAACCTTCAAACTCCTGTCTCTGTGATCCTGATCTCTGGAAAGCAACGGAAGAATCGTGGGCCGAGGGAAGTTTCTGCGTCTTGGTGAAAAAGAACAGCCTTTGCCAGCGGAAAGTGCTTCAACAACTGTGTTGCAGAACATGTTCACTTAAAGGTTGAACGGACGACTGCAGGGTTTTCACCCCCCTTTGCTCCTGTATGCACACGTGTAAATTCTTTTAATATTAAAAAAAAAAAATAGAAAGCCACCCTTTCTCCTCCTTCAAGGAGACGGTGAACTGTGTGACAGAACTTTTAATGGTGACGCAATTACAACAGACCTACCTTTCACTTCAGGTGTTTACTGTCTGACATCTGGAATAACTAACTTGTCAGTATTTTACTTTTATGACCAAAGCGTATAATGCCAAATTTCCTATTTGAATGAGATCTGATTCTTACCCCCCCCCCCCCCCCCCCCCCACCATAAGTCGAAGGTTTGCTTTTGGGAAGGGTTTTCTTTCCTGGTTGTTTTCTACAATATTGAACAGTTTACACGATTACAAAATTGGCAGGTTAGTATATGAATTGGTGTTTACATTTAAAATGGACACTTACTGAAATTTAAACCCGTCAGATGCACAAATACCGATATTGGGTAATTCCAGATAAATATGGACAGGTATGTAACCGAGGAATAATGTGCTTCTTTCCAGCTGAGGAGCAACATCAAAAATGCTATTCCGCATGCTCACACTAAACCTCTTCTGCAATAATAACTTATAAAGTTCAGTATGTTTAAGCTTTTAATCCTTATAAACTAACTGCCTGATGCTTTCAATATATTGGTCATGGCTTATTTGATGTTGATAATCATGGTGGCATCAGTGGTGGAAAATGCTGACATTCGTATCAATGGTAATGATTGTCGTAGAATGTTTTCAAAAGCAAAACGGGCGACAGCTTCGCTAAGCAATCTCCCCTTTCACTTCCTCTGAGAGTGAGGTTGTTGGTGCTCAATGGTACTGCCATTAAAGCATAGCCTTGTAAGGTCTCCTTGGCATGCAAGTACATATACATTAATATGCATTGCACTAATCAGATCCCTTGTTATGCAAAGCTTGATTTACTTCTCTTTTTCTCCCACACTTATTTGCTTTTGCTCTATTCTGGGATGTTTAGCATTTTACTGTTTAAAAACTGACGAAGTTTTTATTTTTCTGGAATTTTAGATCTTACTACTTTTAATAGATTAGGATTACTAACGGACCTTTTTTTTAAAATTACCGAATTCAACAGTACTGTTCATAAATATTTGTGCTCAACTGTAATTTATGTACAAATTCAGGTCAAAATAAAATCCATGACCAAAATTTGTTCAGATTGAATCTAGATAAACTGATGCAGGTAATTCCATCCAAGCCCAAACCTATCTTTCTGTGCAGTTAAATACCTGCATAGATTGGTACTTCACAGCCAGAAAGATTGCAAATTTCAAATTCTTTACTGATCTCCAATTGTCACACTAGCTACACCTGCATAGACGTCTGGGCTTTAGAGTCTGTTAATATGGTCAGTAAAGTGAACTGATGGGCATGGAGAAAAGCTTGTCCGGCATATGTTAAGATGAAAAGAATTTCAAGTTCTCGGGTGTGCTGCATATATGGCGTGGCTCGTTAGCTTTGGGCTGAATTAAATTCCAAATTCGCATGTTGCTGCAGGTGTTTGTGTGCATTTAAAAAAAATCTTTCACTTCATGTTTGGACTGTAGAAATGGCCAACTGAAGTTAATGTGCAACACAATATGTTGCACTGACGGTGCTTGGAATATGTGGTGACCCATGCACGTGTGTGACTGCAGCTCACCAGGGGGGAAAAAAATATTTTCTCCCTTTTTTATGGGCAAGGAAAGATAGCCTAGCAATGAGAGCATGGGCTTCAAAACTAGATAGATGTACTTGGGTCAGTTCTAGGTGAAGCATCAGGTTCTACCTCGTAGCCGCTCCCTCGCACCCTGTTAAAGCGTGACCTAAAACTTGAATACAGACAGCAGCACAGGTGCTGGAAATGCTTCTTTATTTTTAAAGGAGTTGTGTTGTCAGGAATTTGTGGTGTACAGGTAAAACTCAAGCTAACACAACAGAGCAACCTGCTGTCTTTATATATTGCGGGCATGGAGATCTCTTTGGACATGGGCAGCAAGTGGTTCCATTTATTGATGCTTGCGGTTTTATTGATTTTTAAATGGCTTTTAAAAGTTTGGTTTATAGCAAAACTAGAAGAAAACCACAATGAATTTGGAAAGCAACCTCTTTTTCTTCATTCCTCCCCCACCGCCCCCACCGCCCCTATAATGGTGCTGATTTTTTATTTGACTAATGATAGTGTAGCTTTCCTAGTTCATTGCACTAAATTCTAATTTTCTACACTTATGTCTGCAGTGATTTTGAAATTGTGCTTGGCCTATTTCAAATCTTTATTACACATGCTCGTATCCCTTCACACACACACACCACACCTGACAAAAATCCCCAAGTTACCAAGATCCTATTTATTTTTTTCTCCCCCTCCGCCCCCAAGCGCAAGTATATATGATGAGGCTCATTTAATTGGACCATGGCTTTGTCACAGTGCATCGCAGAATGCTGCTTCCCTATGATCTTTCACGACTAATGTGGAGTAAGCACATTCCCACATTGCACTGAGCTGTTGGTCATCTTTGGATTAAAGGGACTCTCCCTTTGTTCCTGATCATTTTGTAAGCTGTCCTATGTTAGTGATGACCCATTCTTTGAAGCTCAGATACTTGATCTCCATTTCTTTCTATTAGATTTCCTCCCACTGATCTGTTATATGTGCATTAGCTCCAATACTATTCAAATACTGCCTTGGTCTCATGATTTTTAATAATTATAATTTTAACTTGGTCTAATTTGTTTAAACCTAAGTAAAATATGTATTCACAATAATGGACATGGATTGTAAAGATTGTCAGATATTAGCAAAAACAAATAACACTAATACTATAAAATGGGCGATAATCTAGTTTACATTTAGCATAGTGTCATTGAATTCAAGATCGCGTTTACTGATAGTTACTGTACATGTGTAAAATGCTCAGTCATTACGTGTAAAATATTGTAGTCCTGTTGTATTGGATAATGGCCAAAATCAGTGTAATTCCATATTTTATTTTTGCTATTAAATTAACCTTAATTTCATATTTCAGTCTTGGAAGAATCTTGTTAAAAGTCTTATTTAGAATATCACTGTGTGCAAAAGAGCTTTCTATGTTTTAAAAATATGTAGTTTGATAGTTTTAACTGTAAAATGAAAGCGGCATTAAAATCAGTTCAATAAAGTTTAAAAAGTGTTTTATATACAAATATTGTATGTCTGTGACATTATTCGAAGGGCATTGATTTTTAATTTGGTGAGGAAGCAAAATGTACTAATATTTTTATAATTGAGGTGCATATTAATCAAACATTTCCTAACATCCCAAATGCTTAAGTAATTTCTCAAGCTACTGAATAGATGTAGCTCAAAAAAACAACTGTTTTTGCACCAGATGTATGTGTGTTAGTTCAATCAGGAATATCGACAAACAGGTGGGAAAGCTGAGTAAGCATGCAAATAAAACTCACCATTTTGCCATTCCACAAACTGCCCCCCTGTGTTACAGAAAGATTCAGTAAAATTAAATAGCATGGCACAACTTAACAACTGCAACTGTGCACTGTTGTAGAATAGAAGGCCCATAATCTCAAGAACATTGATTAATTAAGCAAAAGCTATTACTAGCCTGACCTTGCTATAGATATACAGCTGCAATAATATCCATATTTCTGCATGCCTTGCATTTTTGAGTTTGGGGTAAAATGGAGAAAGAAATGGGGGTGGGGGAGAAATAGGACTGAACTACGTGAAAATTAAATGGAGAGGCTGTTTTTCTTCTCTCATTAGCACGGAGTCCAATTGTGCTACCTGGCTAATATCCAGTAACTTGGCACAGACACAGGTGCTGAACCTAGGACTACCTTTGTAGGGCTCAGTTCCACATTCCGCAGTGCACTTGCATACTAGGTTGTCGGGAAGTCAATCAAACTTAAAGTAAAAATTTCAAGCTGAACTTGTATCCTGTATTAAAATTTTCAATGACACTAGAACATATTCTGCCTTTTTACCCACTTTCAAAAATAATACCTGAAAGCGATGAGGTGATATTAATGCAGAGGCTAGTAATGTAGTTGCACATTTAGGAACCTGCATGAACCCTGAAATATCACTGTACAATCTTCATTTTATTAGCAAATTCATATCAAAACATTTTTATGAACAAAATAATTGAAGCATCTAAATAATAACCCCATTTATCCAAAGGTTGTGATCTACAAGATCATCTAATAAAGTGAGCAATTGAGACATTAGCGACATATTGGAATATAGAGGAACTTTTTTAAAGCATTGCTCACATAATTTGGATGGTATACTGTTTTATAATGAATAGGAATTAAATAACGTAATTCACAATGTGTTATTCTGTTGCTAAGGTGGAGTTAGGCACTCCTAATTATTAAACTCCCACCTCAGTAAATTAGAGGTTAATTGTTAATTGGTGAGGCAATAGTGTAGATTGGGAAATGCTTGGAAATTTCACACTCCGGGTGAGAATAATAATTTCTCACTCTCGCTCACTCGCTGTCTCCACAGGACATGGTACCCAAGTGCTTGCTATCTGGTTGTCATGTGATGTGGGTTATCCTGGTGTACTCTAGGTATTGTAGTTCCACTGGAGGAAGGTTAAAACCACTCCCGTTACAATAAATATATCATGTTCTCTTGCATGCTCACAACCTGTCTGTGGTAGCTGGAAATTCCAGTGCTTAGTGGCCCAGGTAATACGTCTAAGTCAAACCTTGGGTTCCAGGCTCAAGAACAAGCTTATCTAACAGAAATTTACCTACGAACATACGAAGTAGGAGTAGGCCCCTCGAGCCTGCTCTGCCATTTCAATAAGATCATGGCTGATCTGATTATTCCACATTCCCGCCTACCCCCGATAACCTTTTACCCCCTTGCTTATCAAGAATCTATCTACCTCTGCCTTAAAAATATTCAAAGGCTCTGCTTCTACCATCCTCTGAGGACCCTCGACCCTCTGTGGAAAAGATTTCTCCTCATCTGTCTTAAATGGGTGACCCCTTATTTTTAAACAGTGATCCCTAGTTCTAGATTCTCCCACAAGAGGAAACATCCTCTCCACATCCACCCTGTCAAGACCCCTCAGGATCTTATATGTTTCAATCAAGTCACCTCTTACTCTTCTAAACTCCTGGATACAAGCCTAGCCCGTCCAACCTTTCCTCATAAGACAACCTGCCCATTCCAGGTATTAATCTAGTAAACCTTCTCTGAACTGCTTCCAACACATTTACATCCTTCCTTAAATAAGGAGACCAATACTGTAGGGAGGCACGGTGGCATAGTGGTTAGCACTGTTGCCTCACAGCGCCAGGGACCCGGGTTCAAATCCGGCCTCAGGCGACTGTCTGTGTGGAGTTTGCACATTCTCCCTGTGTCTGCGTGGGTTTCCTCCGGGTGCTCCGGTTTCCTCCCACAGTCCAAAGATGTGTGGGTTAGGTTGATTTGGCTATGATAAATTGACCCTTAGTGTTAGGGGATTAAATACGTGGGGATAGGGTGGGATATGTGTCGGTGCAGGCTCGATGGGCCGAAATGGCCTCTATCTGCACTGTGGGGATTCTGTGATTCTGTACACAGTACTCCAGATGTGGTCTCACCAATGCTCTGTAGTATTCAATTCCCCTCGCAATAAACAATAACATTCTATTAGCTTTCCTAATTACTTGCTTTACCTGCATACTAACCTTTTGCGATTCAGGCACTAGGACACCTAGATCCCTCTGCATCTCAGAGCTCTGCAATCTCTCACCATTTAGATAATATGCTTTTTTATTCTTCCTGCCAAAATGGACAATTTCACATTTTCCCACATTATACTCCATTTGCCAGATCTTTGCCCACTCACTTAACCTATCTATATCCCTTTGTAGCCTCCTTATGTCCTTTTCACAATTTACTTTGCTACCTATCTTTGTGTCATCAGCAAATTTAGCAACCATACCTTCGGTCCCTTCATCCAAGTCTTTATATAAATTGTAAAAAGTTACGGCCCCAGCACTGATCCCTGTGGCACACCACTCGTTATATCTTGCCAACCAGAAAATGACCCATTTATGCCTACTCTGTTTCCTGTTGGCTAGCCAATCTTCTATCCATGCCAATATGTTACCCCCTACAGTGAGATAGTTGATGCATTGGTTTTAATTTTAGAAAAATAAAACCAACGCATCAGCTATCTCACTAGCCACTTTTAAGACCCTAGGATGAAGTCCATCAGGACACGGGGACTTGTCAGCCCGCAGCTCCAACAATTTGCTCAGTACCACTTCCCTGGTCATTGTAATTTTCTTGATTTCCTCCCTCCCTTCCATTTCCTGATTTACAGCTATTTCTGGGATGTTACTTGTATCCTCTATAGTGAAGACCGATGCAAAATACCTGTTCAATTCAACTGCCATCTCCTTATTTTTCATTATTAATTCCCCAGACTCACTTTCTATAGGACCAACGTTCACTTTGTTAACTTTTTTTTAAATATAGAAACTTATAGAAACTCTTACTATCTCTTTCTATATTTCTAGCTAGCTTTCTCTCATACTCTAATTTTTCTCCTCATTAATCTGTCATTTTTTGCTGTTTTTATATTCTGTCCAATCTTCTGACCTGCCACCCATCTTTGAGCAATTATATGCTTTTTCTTTTAAGTTTGATACTATCTTTAACTTTTTTTAGTTAACCACGGATGGTGGGTCCTCCCGTTGGAATTTTTCTCTCGTTGGAATGTATATATTCTGTGTATTCGGAAATATCCCCTTAAATGTCTGCCATTGCAACTCCTATTGACCTATCTCTTAACCTAATTTGCCAGTTCACTTTAGCTAGCTCTGCTTTCATGCCCTCATAATTGCCCTTATTTAAGTTTAAAATACTAGTCTTGGACCCACTCTTCTCTCCCTCAAACTGAATGTAAAATTCAATTCTATTATGATCGCTGTTAGCTAGGGGCGTCTTAGAAGTAATTCCAAATTGTAATTTATTTTTCCTGAAGCGTTATTTCTAGTTGTTCACACTCACTTAGCAAATTGAATAGATTATTTGGAGTGATTTTATTATTTGCTTTCTCCTTTCTTTTATTAATAGCTGTCACTGATTGTCCGTTGATGATTCATGGGGGGTAATTTCACCGGCTGAGCAGTAATCTGCCTTTTTTTAAAATCATTTTATCAATTTCTCCAAGTTTTAAATATTTCTGTATCTGAACCTCTGTGTCTCTGCTCCTCCACTCCTTTTAACGTTTTACCATAAAGTTTACTTCCCCTCATTTTCCGATCCAAAATGTATCATTTCATATTCATCTGCCATATGGGTAACATTTATTTGCCCAAACTACTAACCTGACTAAATCTTCCTAAAGTGTTGTGTTGTCTACAAATCTTGCTAACATGCCCCCTATACCCAAGTCCAGATTTTGATATTTTTTTTAATATAATGGCCCAAAAATTTGCTGTCAAAATAACACGAAGCTAACGGGGCGCGGCATCATTACTAATGTGCAAATGCCACAGCAACTTCAGGCGAGGGCAGATGCGCAGATAAACACAGAAATCAAAAGGCTGCTGTCTGAGATGCACCATTCCACCGTTGGCTTTGGAAAAATGGTTTCTCGCTGTCTGGCTCACCATTCAAATGCATTGAGCGACATGAAGTTCTTGTATTTGCACGGTAGAGGCTAAGTCGCAACAAAGTTCAGGCTTGCCTATTTCAGTCTAAGTGTCCTTTTAACAGTGTGATGAGTGTTAATTACTGCCAGTCAACCTCTCTGGCACTGAGAATTAACTATTAGAAGTGTGCGGTCTCATTCCTTCAAGTTTTAATTGTTGGAGATTTAAATTTTTTTTTTTTTTTACTGTTTTTATTTCTTTCTGTACCTGATTTTACATTGAATTCACCCATTCTAACCTACACTTCCTTGTCAGTCCTTGCGCTGTTCATTCCACAATCCTACAATCTTTTTTTTAAGGAGATACAGTTACTTGTCCTGCTCGCTCAGATCCCAGATGCCACACCGTTTCCATCACTCACTTCCAGCAAATTGCAGGGCAAAATATTATCATTAATCAGGCAGGGGCAAGTCTAAATAACAGCAGGCACAGTTCATTGGCCTGCCACAGCAATTTTTGGGCCATTTAAAATATATATATATTAGTGTGAGTATTAGTATGTACAATATTTTCTCTATGAATTGTTACATTTTTTCAGATGCAGTTTGCCTTTCACATCCTTTGAAAGTTGTCATAATTAAGTCTAAGTGAATATTAATTTTATCTTGCATTGTGCTCTCCAGAAGTTTACCCACTACTGATAAGCCCACTGGTCTATAGTTATTTGGTTTATCCCTTTTGGAACAGAGGTGTTGCATTGGCAATTCTTGTCCTTAGGCACAACTTCCAAGGGTGTTTGAAAGATTGTGGTCAGAGCCTCTTTCCTGTCTTGACTTCCCACAACATTCTAGGATGTGCGCTATTTCCACTGAGTGCAATAATTGTTAGTACTATTGGATTGCTCCACCTCATCCTTATGCCCTCTTATTCCCACTGCCATATGTTTGACAAGTATCTCTTTTAGTATCTCCATTATTCCTTCATCCTCTGTTTTCTTTTTCACCTCTAATATGAAATTTGAGTGCATCGAAGGAAAGTGTGACAGGAATTTGCATGAATTATTGCATGATGCTAAATTATGGCGGGAAGTGTGATGATCATTAGGAAATGCACTCAGTCATGCAGCTCTGACAATTAATCTCTCGAGCCAAATCTTCCTACGACTTGATCATCTTGGAGGTCAAGTATAACTCTCGGCTCCTATTCTCCATGTTGTACCATCTCCTCAAACCTCTCTCATCCCTGACCCCTCCACCCTAACCTAGCATATCTTTTGGCTTTTCTGCCACACTCCTGTCAGAGTTACAGTAGGAGTTCACTAGAAAGGTGAGGAATTTCAGCTCCAGTGTCTTTTGATGGGTTCTTCAGAAAATAAATTGATGTTTTCAGTTATGAATGGTGAATAAACATCTGGCTGGCGCATATATGCAATCTCTAGAATATATATTGCTTTATGCATCAAAGATTACCTCAAAACATTCAGATGTTCAGGTTTTGCAGTTTCTATATGGAGTAGGGATGCACATAGTCCAGGATATTTTCTCTCTTTTTGAACAGTGAAATCCAAGTTTCTGGAAAATAAGTGCTCTGGCAATAAATGTTTCTCTTATTGCAGCTGTTTAAACAAATCCTATGTAAAGAACTGTTTGGAATTTCTAAATATAAACCAAACCGATTATAGATATTTCTCTTCCTCTCTGTATATATTTCCCTCCCTCAGCAAAGCTGTCTTTCTGAAGTGGAAAAAATAATAGCTTTCATGTTAAACTCTTGCTTAAAAAGCTTCTTAAAGTCATTTTCAAATCATTGTGGGGGGGGGTGGGGAGACAAATTGAAATAATTATACGGTGAAGACACAAGTTGTCTTTTCACTTAAGGAAAACATATTTTCTATTAATGATGGTTTTGAACTCTAAATGTGAACAAAAGAATTTGCAAGTGTTCAAACCATCTGTATGCCTCTCTTTGTCTTTGTGTCTGTTTCTTAGCTAGATTCTCTCGTGAAGATTAAATACTTAATATTTTAAATTACATTTTACCCAAATGCAGCTTTTAATTATGCAGCTGGTTTTCAAGTTATTTGGTAAATCAAAGGAACTCAAAAATCATGTTATATTTGTTGTGTCCGTGTATAATAAGACACAGCCTGCAGGAGAACGGTACAACAGGTGTTTACTCAACGTGGCTCACAGTGGAACTGATCTGTACAGATTACTACTCAGTGCTATATGCAGGTGTGGTCAATGCCGGTACTGCAGTATACATGAGCTGTAAAAGATAGTTCCCCCCCCCCCCCCTTAAAGGTATATACATTACAATTCCTCCCCTTTTAGATTAACAGTACCATAACACTCATTTAACAATTAAATATCAAACTAATTACAATTAACACTTTTAACATGCAACATTAGCTGAAAATAGTCTATTTATATATTCAGTCTTTGGGGAGGCTTCCTCATCCTTTCTGGATAGCGCCTTTCCCGAGCGTCTTGCTCTTGGTGCGGAGGCAATTCTGGCCCCCTGTCGTCGGTTGGTTCATCAGCTTCCGATGCTACTGTTTCTGGAGTAGATGCGACCTGTACG
This sequence comes from Somniosus microcephalus, assembly GCF_052327205.1. Classification (NCBI taxonomy): domain Eukaryota; kingdom Metazoa; phylum Chordata; class Chondrichthyes; order Squaliformes; family Somniosidae; genus Somniosus; species Somniosus microcephalus. Next base: position 137,127,926 of record NC_140987.1, on the reverse strand, counting down.
TTTGGTTCATCACCAGGTACGTATGGGCGAGGCATGGGGTTGACTTGTTCCTGTGACTCTAGGATCTGGTCAGCATGGCGTCTCACGATGCTCTCCCCAACGTCCACTGTGTACATTAGTGGGTCCTGCCGTGTGCATATCGTTCCTGGCTGCCATTTTTCTGTTCGGTAGTCGCGGGCCAAGACTGGTTGCCCTACATTGAAGCTCCTTGTTGGCTTCTCATGGATGTGCTGGAATTGCTTACTCTCAACATCTCTTCGTACGTTTGGTCTGAGCAAATCCAGGCGAGATCTTAACCTTCGGTTAAAGAACATCATGGCTGGGGCCTGGTTGGTGACTGCATGTGTCGCATTCCGGTAGGCGAACAGGAAATTGTCCACCTTGTGCTGCAGCAGAATGTTGTCATTGTACATAGCCTTTATTGCCGCCTTAAAGGTTTGTACGAACCTCTCAGCCAATCCATTTGTAGCTGGATGATACGGGGCGGATGTGTAATGCCTTACCCCATTCTTTTTCAAGAACCTCCGGAACTCTTCGGACACAAACTGTGGTCCGTTGTCAGAGCAAATCTGTTCTGGCAAGCCATTCCTGGCAAAAATGGTCCGTAGGACTGCAATAGTTTCCTCCGTGGTGGTGGAGGACATTCTGATGACCTTAGGCCATTTCGAGTGCACATCCACGGCTATTAAAAACATTGAGTCCATGAATGGACCAGCAACATCAATATGCACCCGTTGCCATGGAGAGGAGGGCCACTCCCATGGGTGTAGAGGGGCCTATGGTGGTGCATTTTGGACTTTCTGGCATCCTGAGCAACTCTTGGTCAGGTCCTCGATTTGTTTATCGATTCCCGGCCACCACACAAGCCCTGGCTAGGCTTTTCATTTTTACCCCTCCCAGATGACCCTCATGAAGCTCATTGAGCACTCTATCCCTTAACTTGGGTGGAATTACCACTCGGGATCCACACATCAAGGTCCCCCGGCACACTGACCGCTGCTCTCTCCTTGTCGAGAATGCTGGCAACAGTGAGTCGCCATGTGCTGGCCATCCCTTCACCGTCAAATCATATACACGAGGCAGTGTCGGGTCATTTCGGGCTTCCTTTTCGATACAAGCGTTAGTTACCGGTAGGTATTCAACTATAGGCAAATGGAATATTTCGACAGGATCCACTGCTGGTGCTTCCTCCGCAGTAGGTAGTGGCAGGCGTGATAGCCCATCAGCATTTCCATGCTGTTTCGTGCCCTTATATTCAATCTCGTAGTGCTGCGCCCCTAGAAAAAGTGACCATCTTTGTATTCGTTGCGCAGTCAGCACCGGAATGCCCTTCTTCGGATTAAAAATGGAGACAAGAGGCTGGTGATCAGTCAGCAAGGTGAATTTCTGCCCATGCAGATAGTGATTGAACTTTTTCACTCCCCACACCAGGCTGAGGGCCTCCTTGTCAATCTGGGCGTAGTTACGCTCGGCTGATGTTGGTGATCGTGACGCAAAGGCTATTGGCCTCTCTGAGCCGTCCGAGAATTTGTGCGACAGCACCGCTCCAATGCCGTAGGGTGACGCATCACATGCCAACCAAATTGGTAATGCTGGGTTGTAATAGACCAATACCTCTTTCGATGTGATTAGTGTTTTGCTCTTCTGGAAAGCTCATCTACATTCGTCACTCCACTTCCATGGCACCCCAGTTTGCAGTAGGGTGTTCAGTGGGTGTAGTATTGTAGACAAATTTGGCACGAACTTATGGTAGTAGTTTACCAGCCCGAGGAACGACCTCAGTTGTGACACATTTTCTGGTGCTGGAGCCTTGACTACTGCCTCAATCTTCTCTGGGGACTTATGTAACCCCTCTTTATCGATAACGTGGCCACAATACGAGATCTGTTTTCTAAAAAACTTGCTTTTGGGGCGGTTAGCTCGGAGCCCATATTCCTGCAATCTAGTGAGCACCTGCTCCAGGTTGGCAAGGTGATCACTGTCATTTTCGCCCATGACCAGGATGTCGTACAAATAACACTGGGTCCCTGGGATCCCTTGCAGGACTTGTTCCATTGCCCTCTGCCAAATAGCCGGAGCTGATGCTACCCCGAATACCAGCCGGTTGTATTGGTAGAGACCTTTATAGGTGTTGATTGTGAGGTATTTTTTTGATGCTTCTTCTACCTCCATTTGCAGATACGCCTGGGCCAGATCAATCTTAGTGAAGCGTTTCCCTCCAGATAGCGAGGCGAAAATATCTTCAATCCGCGGAAGTGGATATTGTACGGTGTGAAGGACCGGGTTCACTGTTACCTTAAAGTCCCCACAGATGCGAACCTTCCTTGGTTCCCCAGGCGTGCTGCTCAATGACTTTTTCATCACAGGGACGATGGGTGTAGCCCACTTGCTCCAGTCTACCTTGGACAGTACACCTGAACGTTCCAGACTCTCCAGCTCTGCTTCGACGACTGGGCGGATCGCATAAGGTACCGGTCTGGCCTTAAAGAATTTTGGGCTTGCATTTTCTTCAATTTTAATCGTCGCTGTCATGCCTTTTAGTGTTCCGAGTCCTTGCTGGAACACTTCTTTTGCGTCAGTTAGGATCTTTGACAGTCGCCCAGGTGTGACGTCGTCATCCTTTTTGTCAGCCACAGTCAGTGCCTGTATGGAATGCCAATCCAGTTGTATTTTCCGGATCCAGTCACGTCCCAGTAATGGTGGTCCTCCATCTTGTAATACATACAGGTCTAGTTTGGTGTTTCCTTACCGTTCTATATAACGGTCACCCTTATTTTTCCTTTGGGGTAGACTTTTTGCCCCGTGTACGTCTTCAAAATAATTTTTGTGTCTCTCAAGGGTATGTGTGAGAATAGCCGCTCCTAGTCCCGTCGGTTTATGACTGTTAGGGCTGATCCTGTGTCCAATTCCATCTTTACCTGGACTCCTGCTATCTTGAGAGTGACCCAAATGGTTCAGTGATCCTCCGTTATCACATTATGTAGTTTCAGACAACTCGGTTCCCTGCTTTCGGAGTTGTTTTCACTCTTTTGTTCGTCTGAACTATTCTCCGTCATCTTATGTACCTTCTTGTACTTTTCTTTGGTAGGTTTCTTATTGCTGGTTTTCTTTCCCGACCTGCAGACTTGTGCTATGTGTCCTACTTTTCCACACTGTCTGCACACTGTCTTTGAACCAGCAATCGTTCTGGTCGTGTGTTGTTCTGCCGCAGCGATAACACTTCTCTGTTCCATATGACATTTCGTTTGTGCCATATTCTTGCAGTCTCTGTTGTATCTCTGCAGGGCCCTGTGCTGCTGCTTCATATGATACCGCAATGCTGAAAGTCTTTTCTAGCATAAGGTCCTGTAATGAAATCTGTTTGTCTTGCCTGTATTCGGTTTGCACTCATGTATATTACCCTCCCCACACGGTGTATAGTTTCACTTCCTCTTTCCTGACTAACCTGGAAGGTTCCAGGTCTTGGCTCTTGGCTCCGCCCCTGACTTCTCTTACTTAAAGATCTCAGGATCTGTATGACTCATTCCTGTGAGCCAGTCGGTGTGTTGAGATGTTAGCTCTGATCTTAGTGATTAAAAGCCAACTTGTTAAAGTCTATAACTTCTAGTTTTGTGGTTATTGAAGGCACATCGGGTCCTTTTCAGATAAAAGCCGTTTCTGGGTTCCTTCACTTTGAAGCCCACACACAAACTTATCCCTTAAGGTATCTGCCAGTCCCGCTCCAAACTGGCAGTGTTTCGATAGTTTGTGCAGTTCTGTTAAATAATTAGCATTGCTTTCATCCTTATGCTGGTTCCGTTTGTGAAACTTGAATTTTTCTGCTATCAGCAGCGGTGTGGGGTTTAAATGTTCCTGTAGTATTGTTACTATGTCTTCAAAACTCTCTTCCATTGGCTTCGTTGGGGTTAATGGTTTCGTAATAAACCATACGTCTTTGCACCCATTAAATTTAACAATACCGACGCTTTCTTGTCATCTGACACCTCATTTGCCTTGCAGTATACCTCTATTCGTTCGACATATGTAGTCCAATCTTCGACTTCATTGTCAAATGCGGTGATACTGCCACTCTTCGGCATTTTGGGTGTGGTTTAAAATGGCGTCTCCCGCGCTTTCCTTCCCTCCCCCGCTGCTGCCAACGCCGCTCCCGGCAGTTCTCGTGGCAATGGCGGCGCCCTGTAGGTTTCGTGCGCTTCTCCTGCGCTGCTGCCAATGCCGCTCTTGGCTGTCCTCGTGGCAATGGCGGCGCCTTGTGGGTTTCTGCGCGTCTCTCTCTCCCTCTCTTCGACGCTGCTCGGCCCCTGAACACTGGCTGCGCCCTGTGCGCTCTGCCCTCTCTCCCCCGTCGATGCTGCTCGGCCCTTTGCTGTGCCGCTCGGTCAGGCTCTAGCCTGCCGCTGTCCGGGAAGGGTCTGCACACTACCTGTTGCCAGCCCGTTTCGCTGGACCAACTCGACTGGAAAGCCAAGCCTAGCTCTCGACAGCCTCCCCCGCAATTCTCGAGTCTCTGCTGGATGACTGGGCGGTTGCCCATGGTTGACGCCCGAGTCTCTGGCCTTGACCTCCAATCCACTGATCTCCAGGAACGAATCCCCGGGAGGTGATGCAGAGTTGCAGGTAGGTTCGAACTTGCCTTGTCGCCAATGTTCTGTCCGTGTATAATAAGACACAGACTGCAGGAGAACGGTACAACAGGTGTTTACTCAACGTGGCTCACAGTGGAACTGATCTGTACAGATTACTACTCAGTGCTATATACAGGTGTGGTCACTGCCAGTACTGCAGTATACATGAGCTGTAAAAGATAGTTCCTCCCCTTAAAGGTATATACATTACAATATTGTAAGATCACATCCTACCTGTTCTAGTCCGGGAATTATACTGGGAAATGCTGTATTGCTTCGATTAGGTCACCCAGGGAATTGTAGACAAAGCTATTTTTTTATTAAAAAATTCTTATATAAAAAAAATTTCAAGGGCTGAAGCCTTTCAAGTATAATCCTGAAGTTTTCAATTTTTGCAACATAGGGAGGGAAAAATGGCATAGGAAGTGATTTTTTAAAAGTTTGTTTTGAGCAATTTGATTGCTTTGTCACTATAGGAAACACGGACGGCGAAGTGGCTTTGAGCCCAATATCAGCCATGATCTTATTGAATGGCGGAGCAGGCTCGAGGGGCCAAGTGGCCTATTCCTGCTCCTATTTCTTATGTTCTTATGTTTATTGGTAGGTTCTCCTGATTGGTCATTCAGGATTTATTATTGATGATTACGGTAGAGTAGTGGTAATGCTAATGGACTAGTAATCCAGAGAATGAGTTCAAATTCCACCATGACAGTTTGAGAACTTGAATGCCTTTTTTTAATCTGGAAAGAAATACTTGCATTTATATAGCGCCTTTCATGACCACCGGACGTCCTGAAGCGCTTTACAGCCAATGAAGTACTTTTTGAAGTGTAGTCACTGTTGTACTATAGGAAACGCGACAGCTAATTTGCACACGGCAAACTCTCTCAAACCACAAAGTGATAATGACCAGATAATCTGTTTTTGTTATGTTGACTGAGGGATAAATATTGGCCAGGACACTGGGGATAACTCCCCTGCTCTTCTTAGAAATGGTGCCACAGGATCTTTTATGTCCTGAGAGAGCAGACGAGGCTTTGGTTTAATGTCTCATCCGAAAGACAGCACCTCCGACAGTGCAGCACTCCCTCAGGACTGCACTGGAGTGTCAGCCTAGATTTTTGTGCTCAAGTCTCTGGGGTGGGACTTGAACCCACAACCTTCTGACTCCACGGTGAGAGTGCTATCCTGAGGCACAGCGGTATCAGTAAAAGTGATCATCGTAAAAATCCACCTGGTTTGCTAATGCCCTCTAGGGAAGGAAACCTGCCATCCTTACCTGATTTGTCTTATAATTGACTCCAGACCCATAACTATGTTAAATGCCCTCTGAAGTGGCCGAACAAGGTACTCAATTATATTAAACTGCTTCAGTTGAAGGCCCACCACCACCTTTTCAGGTCAACTAGAGATGAGCAATAAATGTCAGCCTTGCCAGTGACACCCATATCCTGAGAATTAATTATAAATAATAAGTAAGTCTCAAGTAGTTTCTTAGTGTTTTGTTTAAACCAAAACTGTGTGTTGCCTCCTACTAGCTAATTATTCCTCTTTTTTAAAATCCTTTTTAAAATTCTTTTTGCCACTTTGGTAAAATGCATTGGGATGCCTTCTATACTTTATAAATGTAAAGAGTTGTTGATCTGTGTCAGGGCAGCAGTAGAGGTCTTCAATTGGTCTGAGTGCACTTGAGGAAAATCTGCCAATGTTTCTGCTCCTGATTATTAGCTAGAGACCCCGCCTGGAAAGTCTGTGGGGGTAGACGATAGTGTAAAATGCTCTACCAGCTCAATCGCCTGTTAAACAACTCTCACTATTTTTGTTTCTATTGAAGTCAACGAAAATCGGGAGAGATGTTTAATGGGTGGTGGAGCCGATATCACGCATTTTACACTAGTGTCTGAAGTCAAAATTACCCTCAGTTTGTACACATCAGGTGAGGATGGGACTGGGATTGAGTTTGGCTGTGATGCTTTCCTCCACCAATGTTGAATAGTTTGCTGTCTGGACGCATCGTCTCCTGGGCAAGACACTGGAGAACTTGTGAAATCTTACCACGACACTAATCAAAGCCTTCAGGAGTGGATAAGGCCAAGGAAGTCTCTGCTTTTTACATGTGACCGAGAGGATATGCAATTTTAAGACAATTGGCATAGTTGCGTTATGAATTTCAAAGATCTAATTATTCAGATATCTGAAAAATGGTGCTGGAATAAATGATCCATAACACTATAATTGGGAAAAATAAAATTGGTTATATTATGGTTGGTCTGCTGATGAACTCTATCCATCACAGCTCACCTCTTCATTTAGCTGGATGAAGGGATTTTTTGCATTTTAAAAGGAAATACTTAAATGTAATGCACCAACAAACCAATGTTTAACTTCATAGTCCTTGCCTAGTTTTTGTTATATATATATATATACTTACTGCAGTTACATGTTCACAAAGGGCTTGGGCATATCTGTAGAGTAACGTCTGCGTCTGTTAAATTTTAAAATGTGGTTCTGTTGCCAGAACATGTATAGTAGCTGTGAGCAGCTGGAGTGTTGTTGCATGTCAGGGCTGACTTGTAGATACCTGCAGCCCATTTGATGAAACTAACCGGTTTACACAATTTTTCAGCAATTGGTTTAATTCCTGATGTTGGGCTCAATGCTAGGCTGATGTCAACAGTAGGTTGGCAGATTCAAAATCGCTATATTCTGTATATTTAAAATCAAAAAAGGTTTCCCAGTGACACACCTACAACTTGTGTTTCTAAGGTCAACTCAATCTTAAACATGTATTGGCTATTTTTAAATTCATATTAACATAAATAAATTATGTAAATTTGGAAATGATGGAGTAGGTGCAGCGGTTACTAGATTGATTCCAATCCAAATTCCTGCTGTAGCCAGGAAATAGATGCAGCCCAATCTGGCTATTGGCTAGATTTATGAGTTACTGCTGCATGTTGCACCCAGGAGGCATCATTATTACCGCTATTTGGTGAATCCGTAATGCAGGAATATAAATTAGGAATGATACTTAAGAACAAAGGGGAAGTTTAGAAATCTTTTCACCCAAAAAATTACTATGGAATGCATTACCACAAGTGGCTATTGAAGTGGAGTCAAATATTTGGAGGAAAAATATTTAAGGCTATGGAGAAAGAGGAAGGAAATGTGATTGGCGTAGATACCTTCAGTGTGAAGAATTTGCATTTCTAGGGCGCCTTTCATAACCTCCAGACATCCCAAACCACTTTACAGCCGATGAAGTACTTTTGAATTGGAGTCACTGTTGTAATGTAGGAAATGTGGCAGCCAATTTGTGCACAGCAAGCACGCACAAACAGCAATGAGATAACGACCAGATAATCTGTTTTAGTGATGTTGGTTAAAAGATGAATATTGGCCAGGACACTTCAATAGTGCCATGGGATCTTTTGCGTCCACCAGAGATGGAAGACGGCCTCAGTTTAAGGTCTCAACCGAAAGACGGCACTTCTGACAGTGCAGCACTCCTTCAGTACTGTGCAGAAATGTCTGCCTAAATTATGTGCTTAAGTCTCTGGAGTGGGATTTGAACCTACAACCTTCTGACTCAGAGGCAAGAATGCTACCACTGAGCAAGGGCTGACGCCAATATAGCCAAGTGGGCCCAGTGGCCTCCTTTTGAAATTTAAATGATTATCCTGTTACTTTGCAAGATGATGAATTTCCACTTACAACTGATTAAAGAAAAGTGCAAAAGTGATGCAATTTTTAGGTGGAATCTTAGGTTGAGGCAGCCTTGGGAGAGTCTTAAAAAGCACTGCAAAGTCTGTCTACTATTTCAGACCGATAAGCAATCTTCTTTTTGGACCAAGGGGTGCTACAAACCAGGGACTGTTGAGAGCTGAGTCCCAGAAAGAAAGAGACTGCTCCAAGGATCACCTTGACTTTCCACTTGCTGCAATTATTACATCTGCCATTTTCAAAAGACAATCTTAACAGAGGATCACATCAGATGATTTCACATTGAATCATGCTAGGTTTTGCTAGATAGACGTTCAGAAACTACTGCTTCACAGGACAATCAAAGCATTTTTGTTAAGCCAGGGAAATAAAGACATAAGAAATAGGAGCAGAAGTAGGCCATACGGCCCATCAAGCCTGCTCCACCATTCAATAAGATCATGGCTGAACTCCTCCATCATCTCCACTTTCCCACCCTTTCATCATATCCCTTGATTCCTTTAGTGCCCAACAATCTATCGATCTCGGTCTTGAATATATTCAACGAATGAGCATCCACAGCACTCGGCTAGAGAATTCCAAAGATTCACCACCCTCTGAGTGAAGAAATTTCTCATCTCAGTCCTAAATGGCTGACCCCTTATTCTGAGACTGTGATCCCTGGTTCTAGACTCTCCAGCCATGGGAAACAGCCTCTTAGCATTTACCCTGTCAAGCCCTCAAGAATTTTATACCTTTCAATGAGATCACCTCTCATTCTTCTAAACTCCAGAACACATAGGCCTATTTTGCTCAATTTCTCCTCCTAGGACAACCCTCTTATCTCAGGACTCAGGGGCAGCACGGTGGCATAGTGGTTAGCACTGTTGCCTCACAGCGCCAGGGACCCGGGTTCGAATCCGGCCCCGGGCGACTGTCTGTGTGGAGTTTGCACATTCTCCTTGTGTTTGCGTGGGTTTTCTCCGGGTGCTCCGGTTTCCTCCCACAGTCCAAAGATGTGCGGGTTAGGTTGATTGGCCATGATAAATTGACCCTTAGTGTTAGGGGGGTTAAATACATGGGGTTACGGGGATAGGGTGGGATATGTGTTGGTGTAGGGGTTACAGGGATCGGGTGGGATATGTGTCGGTGCAGGCTCGATGGGCCGAAATGGCCTCTATCTGCACTGTGGGGTTTCTGTGATTCTGTGACTCAAACTAGTGAGCATTTGTTGCACCCACTCTAAGGCAAGTATATCCTTAGGTAAGACCACCAAAACTGTACACAGTACTCAGGAAATGTTGTTTCACTTCTGGTTTTTATTGTAGTTCACAAAAGTACAGAATCAACTGATCCTGGACCTCAGGAAAAGTTCAAAATTGTTATCCTTTTATAAATTGCACAGATATAACAGACTAGGTTGCTACTGTCAACAAAGTTCCATGCTTACTCATTGGGATCAAAGAAACTTGCAGGAAATGGCTCTCGTACAATGCTGATGATGTGCACTAACGTTTAACTAGTACAAAGTACAGTACTGCAGTTTGATCTAGTTTGGTACCTTGGTATTTATGAAGTGAGAATAGGAACCTTTCTGTGTCAGGAAAGATTACACATCTACCTGAGTTGCTGCCTGGCTAGTATGGATGTCTTCAACAGAATGACAAATGTGGGAGTCCAGTGGACATGTGGGAATATTTGGGATTTGCAATCAATCAAGAATGATCCCAGTTATGTCAAGCACAAGACCTGTCATCTATAGGAACTTATTACCACACCAGGAAAGCATAAATCTCATTCCACCAGATGGGTATGTCCCCATCCAACCAAAGCAGGTTCTGATTAAATGAGGTTCAGCATTACCTGTGCTTCCCAGGCTGATAAATGAAACACAAGGGAAAGGTTTCCTTTGTGTGCAAGGTATAGCAAAAACATAAACCAGTTCTTTATAAACTAATTTATACTTTTGCTACAGCAACTGCACACTCCCACTAATAGGTCATCATAAATCAAATAGCCTACAACTCCCTTCAGTGATATTTGCAAAGTTCTTGGATCTTCCTGCCCTCTGTATCAACTGGCACATTAGGATTCATTAGGACCCAGATGAATGAACAGATCCAGTACTAACCACAGGGTTTATGATAGGTCATTCACAAGGCTGAATTAAAGGAATTAACATTCAATAGTTGTGGCAGTATTAATGGGCTCGAGAAAGATAACTACTGTGAGGGCTTGCGCAACCAAATGGAACTATTTTGGCAAAAGATGCTATAATGCAATTTCAATATTTTGAGGTGTGATGTGTTGCCAATTTATCATATCTTTAGATGCATGCTATGATACCTTAATTTGTGAAAGGAGCATGCAAAAGTGACATTTTGTTCCTCAGTTTATATCCATATTGGACTTAAATTTACTTCTGAGCAAACATCAGAGCCTATGAGCTTATGTTTTTTACTCAAGACAAGTACTTTACAAAATCTAATTCGAACAAAAAAGATCAACGCTTAGGTAAGGCAGTACTCAAGTAACATCCATACCTCTTACCAAAAATTGTTCTGCTTCAACATGCCTCAAGAAATCAGTGCCACAATTTCAACCCTGCTTCATGTTTCTTCCACTCAATAAAGTACATCAGTTAATGTGCACAGGGAATTAGTTCTTTCTGTGGATAGAACAAACATTTTTCATCAATCTAGATAGTTATTTGTTTCCTTTTGAGCATGGGCATTAGCTAAGCCCAAGCTAAAACACAGGTAAGTCAGTAAGTTGGGTAGTGGAGTTTAACTTTTTGTTACTCCCTAACAAAGTTGAACCTGCAAGGAAAGAGAGAGCTCAATATACTTAGAGAGTGGTCACTTCTTGACCTTATGTGGATGATTTTTCTTGGAACCACCTGAAAGGCAATGATCTAGAGCATTGTATGTGTTTTTATTAAGCATTACCATCTTGATTTGATCACTCAAGGATAAGTGCTCCCATTGGCTTGAAGATATAGGTCTCCAGCATGTCTTCAGATTGTTGAGCTAATTTGATCTACTGTTGTATGACGGATGGACAATTTGAGGAAGAATGTTAGATCAGCTACCTTAGGTATGATATTTCTTATACTTTGGGGAAAAAATATCCTCTACCTAAAGAAATTTCCTTGCAGTTTGCCCTCCTTTCCCAATTTTGAGTAGGTTTGGAGTTGTTGCGGATTGTTGCATTTTCTTTCACTGCTCTTGCTGTTATTTGGGAGCTGCCTCCTCTAGATCAGCGGTTCTCAACCGGGGGTTCGCAGCCCCCTAGGGGTCCACCATAAGTAACCTCCGGGATTAATAAAAGAAAACTACACATAGAAACAGAAGATAGGAGCAGGAGTAGGCCATTCGGCCCCTCGCGCCTGCTCCGCCATTCAATGAGATCATGGCTGATCATCCAAATTCAGTACCCCGTTCCTGCCTTCTCTCCATATCCCTTGATCCCTTTAGCCTTAAGAAATATATCCAACTCCTTCTTGAATATATTTAATGAATTGGCCTCTACTGCCTTCTGTGGTAGAGAATTCCACAGGTTCACCACTCTCTGGGTGAAGAAATTCCTCCTCATCTCTGTCCTAAATGGCTTACCCCTTATCCTTAGACTGTCACCCCTGGTTCTGGACTCCCCGACCATCGGGAACATCCTTCCTGCATCTGGTCTGTCTAGTCCTGTCAGAATTTTATAAGTTTCAATGAGATCCCCTCTCATTCTTCTAAATTCCAGCGAGTATAAGCCCAATCGACCCAATCTCTCCGCATACATCATTCCTGCCATCCCAGGTATCAGTCTGGTGAATCTTCGCTGAACTCCCTCCATGGCATGAACATCCTTCCTCAAAAAAGGCAACCAAAACTGCACACTATATTCAAGATGTGGTCTCACCAAGGCTCTGTACAACTACAGCAAGACATCCTTGTTCCTGTACTCAAACCCTCTCGCTACGAAGGCCAACATACCATTTGCCTTCTTAACTGCCTGCTGTACCTGCATGCTTACCTTCAGCGACTGGTGCACAAGGACACCCAGGTCTCATTGCACTTCCCCTTCTCCCAAGCTATTGCCATTCAGATAATCTGCCGCCTTGTTTTTGAAACCAAAGTGGATAACCTCGCATTTATCCACGTTATATTGCATCTGCCATGCTTCTGCCCAATCACCCAACCTGTCCAAATCATACTGGAGTTTCTCGGCATCCTCCTCAACACACACGCCTACCCAGCTTTGTGTCATCTGCAAACTTGGAGATATTACATCTAGTTCCCCCGTCTAGATCATTAATATATATTGTGAATAGCTGGGGTCCAAGGACCGGTCACTGCCTGCCACTCGGAAAAAGACCCGTTTATTCCAACTCTTTGCTTTCTGTCTGCCAACCAGTTCTCTATCCAAGTCAATACCTTGCCCCCAATCCCACGTGCCTTAACTTTACACGTTAAGCTCTTATGTGGGACCTTATCGAAAGTGTTTTGAAAGTCCAAATACACCACATCCACTGGTTCTCCCTTATCTATTTTACCAGTTACATTCTCAAAAAATTCCAGGAGATTAGTCAAGCATGATTTACCTTTTGTAAATCCATGTTGACTTTGTCCGATCCTGTCACTGTTTTCCAAGTGCTCTGCTATTACATCTTTTATAATGGACTCTAGCATTTTCCCCACTACCAATGTCAGGCTCACCAGTCTGTAATTTCCTGTCTTTTCTCTACCACCTTTTTTGAACAGTGGGGTAACATTAGCTACCCTCCAATCCATGGGTACTGTCCCAGAGTCTGTCGAATGTTGGAAGATGACCAGCAATGCATCTGCTATTTCTAGGGCCACTTCCTTAAGTACCCTAGGATGTAGATTATCAGGCCCTGGAGATTTATCGGCCTTCAATCCCGTCAATTTCCCTAACACCATTTCCCTACAAATACTGATTTCTTTCAGTTCCTCCCTTTCATCAGACCCTATGTTCCCCGACATCTCTGGGAGGTTATTTGTGTCCTCCTTTGTGAAGACAGAACCAAAATATGTATTTAATTGCAAAAACTCAGCAGGCCAGGCAACATCCGTGGAGAGAAATTAGAGTCGACGTTTCGGGTCTAACCCTTTTTCAAAACGGGTTTTGAAAAAGGGTTAGACCCGAAACGTCGACTCTAATTTCTTTCCACGGATGTTGCCTGGCCTGCTGAGTTTTTCCAGCATTTTCTGTTGTTATTTCGGATTTCCAGCATCTGCAGTATTTTGCTATCGTATGTATTTAATTGGTCTGCCGTTTCTTTGTTCCCCATTATAAATTCCCCTGATTCTGACTGCAAGGGACCTACGCTTGACTTCACCAATCTTTTTCTCTTCACATATCTATAAAAGATTTTACAGTCAGTTTTTATGTTCCCTGAAAGCTTACTCTCATACTCTCTTTTCCCCCTCCTTAATTAATCCCTTTGTCCTCCTTTGTTGAATGCTAACCTCCCAATCCTCAGGTTTACAGCTTTTTCTGGCCAATTTATATGTCCTCTCCTTGGATCTTATGCTATCCCTAATTTCCCTTGTTAGCCACGGTTGAGTCACCTTCTTTGTTTTATTTTTATGCCAAACTGGGATGAACAAATTCTGCAGTTCATCCATGCGGTCTTTGAATGTTTGCCATTGCCTATCCACCGTCAACCCTTTGAGTGACATTCCCCAATCAATCCTACCCAACTCGCGCCTCATACCATCGTAGTTTCCTTTATTTAAATTCAGGACCCTAGTCTTTGAGTCAACTACTTCTCTCTCCATCTTAATGAAAAATTCTATCATATTATGATCACTCCGACACAAGGGGCCTCATACAACAAGATTGCTAATTAATCCTTTCTCATTACATAATATCCAGTCTAAGATGGCCTGATCTCTAGTTGGTTCCTCGACATTTTGGTCCAGGAAACCATCCTGTATACACTCCAGGAATAACTCCTCCACAGTATTGTTACTAATTTGGTTAGCCCAATCTATATGTAGATTAAAGTCACCCATGATAACTGCTGTGCCCTTATTGCACGCATCTCTAATTTCCTTTTTAATGCCATCCCCAACCTCTGCATTACTGTTTGGAGGTCTATATACCACTCCCATTAACGTTTTCTGCCCCTTGGTATTTCTCAGTTCTACCCATACAGATTCCACATCATCAGAGCTAATATCCTTCCTTAATCCCCTCTTTAACCAGCAATGCTACCCCACCTCCTTTTCCTTTTTGCCTATCTTTTCTGAATATTGAATACCCCTGGATGTTGAGTTCCCAGCCTTGGCCACCCTAGAGCCATGTTTCCGTAATCCCAATCATATCATATTTGTTTACCTCTATTTGCGCAGCTAATTCATCCACCTTATTACGAATGCTCCTCGCATTAAGACACAAAGCCTTCAGACTTTTTTTTTAATGCTCTTAGCCCTTTTAGAATTACTATTTACTGTGGCCATGTTTGATTTAAACCCTTGATTTCTCTGACTGCCACCTTTGTTTTTCTCCTTCCTATCTTTTGCTTTTATCCTTGTTTCCCTTTCTTCTGTCTCCCTGCTCAGGGTCCCAACCCACTGCCATTTTAGTTTAAACCCTCCCCCAGAGCACTAGCAAACACTCCCCCTAGGACATTGGTCCCGGCCCTGCCCAGGTGCAAACCGTCCCAGGAATTTGAGTCTCTCCCCCTCGCACCATTCCTCTAGCCACGTATTCATCTGAAATATCCTTCTATTTCTACTCTGACTAGCACGTGGCACTGGTAGCAATCCTGAGATTACTACCTTTTGAGGTCCTATTTTTTAATTTACCTCCTAACTCCCCATATTCAGCTTTTAGGACCTCATCCTGTTTTTTTACCTATATCATTGGTACCTATATGCACCATGACAACTGGCTGTTCACCCTCCCCTTCCAAAATGTTCTGCAGCCACTCTGAGACATCCTTGACCCTTGCACCAGGGAGGCAACACACCATCCTGGAGTCTCGTTTGCGGCCGCAGAAACCCCTATCTATTCCCCTTACAATAGAATCCCCTATTACTATAGCTCTACCCCTCTTTTTTCCTCCCATCCTGTGCAGCATCGCGTAAAGGTGGGATTGAGCTGAGCAAACTGGCAACTCCAGCCCCGACATATGTTTCCCACCTCACACTCGTCTGTGTGATGACGGCGGTAGCTGCCGCTGAGCCCCCGGCCTCAGGGGGCTCGCTGAGAAGAGAGAGAGAGAGAGCGAGAGCCGGTAGTCGCTGAGCGCAGATTCCCCGGCTCGAGCTCTCTGTCCTTTGCTTTCTTCTCACCAGGTCCCGGTGTATGTATGGGTAGACTGACCTGCTGGCCCAACAGTTGCAGTACAACCGCCGGAACCACCTATGCGTCCAACCGATTCAACATCTAGACTTGCGCGACCAAAACTGTCCGACTGCACCCTTATTCTGCGCAATATCAGAAACTTCCTGTTAGCTGATAGATTTTAGGAAGAGTTTTGACTCTCACTGTAGTACAGTTACAAGGCTGCTGGCTGTCCTTTGGTGCCCAACCTCATTCATTCTTCACGTGATCATATACCTTCAGTGTCTGCAGTCTTGCTCTACCAAGGAGGGCATCACAGGAAGACTTGATTGTTCACATCCAATGTTGGCCTCCAGCTAGGATTTCAACCTTCCAGGATTGTCCTGAAGTTGCCAGGAATAAAACATTAATCAGGACACTGCTGCGAGCAACTTGGGAGAAAAATCATACGGGCCTTAAAGTTTTTTTTTTTCATTTATTAGTGATGAAAATATTGGAAATGAGTGCAAAAGGCTGTTTGACTGACAATCAAGCAGAAAACTGGGACGGGCTGATGCGTCAGGGCCAGTCAGTCAGGTATAGTGGTGGAAAGAGGGAGACTGGGGGTCAGGTGGACGGAAAGAGTGAGTGGGATGGTCGTGGGGACCAATATTTTCTGCAGTGCAAGGATAGCAGCAGCTGCAGTAAGATGGTGAGCAGGAGCGGTGCTGAGAATTTTTATACAGAAAAGGTACTTGTGTTGTATTACAGGGGGCCCGTGGAATTTTTATAGCACGGGAAGGGGGCTTCAGAAGCAAAAAGGCTGAAAACCCCTTCTCTTAGATAAACAGTTCCAGGTACAGCCCAGAATACGGCCATTTATTGAAAAGCGGGTAAGAGACTTTTTCAGTAGGGTGCACATTTACTATTGGCTCATAATTTGCTGTAACAGGACAATGAATAGTGACCACCATTAGTTAGATTTGCCCTTGCCCGTTTAATCTCAACAATATTTTGCACCACAAGTTGCTGAAAGTGCAAGCTGATAACGTCGCAGCGAGGGAAATTGGGCATCTGGGACCCGAATGACCAGGACAAGCAACTGTATACCTCCCTAACCAATCAGATTGAAGAATTGTGAAATAAGCAGCGCAAGGACTGAGAAGGAAGTGCATGTTAGAGTGGGTGAATTCAATACCAAATCAGGTACAGGAAGAGAAGTAAAGAGCGGGAAAGAAACATAGAAACATAGAAGATAGGAGCAGGAGTAGGCCATTCGGCCCCTCGAGCCTGCTCCGCCATTCAATGAGATCACGGCTGATCATCCAAATTCAGTACCCTGTCCCTGCCTTCTCCACATATCCCTTGATCCCTTTAGCCTTAAGAAATATATCCAACTCCTTCTTGAATATATTTAACGAACTGGCTTCCACCACACTCTGTGGCAGAGAATTCCACAAGTTCACCACTCTCTGGGTGAAGAAATTCCTTCTTATCTCAGTCCTAAATGGCTTACCCCTTATCCTTAGACTATGACCCCTGGTTCTGGACTCCCCGGCCATCGGAAACATCCTTCCTGCATCTAGTCTGTCCAGGCCTGACAGATTTTTATAGGTTTCGATGAGATCCCCTCTCAATCTTCTAAACTCCAGTGAGTATAAGCCCAATCGACACAATCTCTCCTCATACGTCATTCCTGCCATCCCAGGTATCGGCCTGGTGAATCTTCGCTGCACTCCTTCCATGGCAAGAACGTCCTTCCTCAGATAAGGCGACCAAAACTGCACACAATACTCAAGGTGCGGTCTCACCAAGGCCCTGTACAACTGCAGCAAGACATCCTTGTTCCTGTACTCGAACCCTCTAGCTACGAAGGCCAACATACCATTTGCCTTCTTAACCGCCTGCTGCACCTGCATGCTTACCTTCAGCAACTGGTGCACAAGAACACCCAGGTCTCTCTGCACTTCTCCTTCTCCCAATCTATTGCCATTCAAATAATAATCTGCCTTCCTGTTTTTGCCACTAAAGTGGATAACCTCACATTTATCCACATTATAGTGCATTTGCCATGTTTCTGCCCAATCACCCAACTGTCCAAATCGTACTGGAGTTTCACGACATCCTCCTCACAGCATACCCTTCCACCCAGCTTTGTGTCGTCTGCAAATTTTGCAGATTGGATTGGATTGGATTAAGAGAAAGAAAAAAAGAGGCAAAAAGGAAACGTTTTTTATAAAGTTTTTAATTTTACATTCCAACAACAATTAAAACCTGAAGGAATGAAACTCCACACTTGTAATCATTAATTTTCAGCGCCAGAGAGGTTCATTGGCAGAAATTGAAACTCATCGTTAAACAAATCTCTGACAGCTAATCAAGGTGTAATGAAATATGCATGGACCTTAAATGGCTCCAAAATAGGCTCCATGCGTTACTTCAGACCAGCTCTAACTTCTGTGGTGAATTTAGTTCATATCTACCACGCAAGTAAAGGAAGTTCACGCCATTCAATGCGTTTCAATGGTGAGCCAGACAGCGAGATGCCGTTTTTGCGATGCCAGTGGCGGAGCGGTGCATCTCGGAGAGCAACCTTTAGATTTTTGTGTTTAACCTTGCATCTGCCCTTGCCTGAAGTTGCTGTAGTATTTGCACATAAATAACAGTGAAGTTGGCAGCAAATTATGGGCCAATGAATTTTCCTTGTGGGCAATTTCAGCATTGACTACAGTATTTGGTAAATGAAGACCATATGAAATGTAGGTTATCTAACATTAGTTCCCTCTTTATTCCTTAGTTTGTGCTCCATCATTCTTCACTGTTTTTAACTCAGAAAAAAACTATTTGTAAATCACAGCCTCGCTTTCAGAGGCTGTTGAAGCAGCAACGCCACTTGGGCCACGCCACACTGGGGCCTGCTGCTGGGACGAATACTGCAAGGACAGCGTTACACTGTGAGTTTAGCGCTTGGCTAATGATAATTAGTCCCCAGTTCCAATTTTTCAGTCCTGTCAGCACCACTATTTTCGGCAGCTGTTAACTCCTGGCCATGGTGGCACCAGCAGCTTTTGTGGTGGCCACGAATTTCTAGGCCTTGGTCCCTGATTTGCTCCCAGTGGATGATGAGATTGTCCTAAGGTTAGGTGAGGTTAAACCACATTCAAAGTATAAGGAAGATTATGCCAATGATAGATGATCTTTCTTTCTACACCTAATGGTCAGAAAGGGTAAAAGGAATTAATGATCTAAAATGGGTATTCACAAAAGATCAAATTGCATTACTAGAGATGAGCAAATTGCTTTGGAATGTTAATATTATTTTCTGGTTAAACTTTTAATAGTGGTTTTAAAAAGTTGCTTCTCACCATTATTTCTGCCTGAAAAATAAAAATGACTGAAATCCTATTTTCTACATCTACTTCAGGAATGAGAGCATTCGTTAAAGCTGGAATTGTTCTCAGAGCAGAGAAGGATAAGGGGAGATTTAATAGAGGTGTTCAAAATTATATGGGTGTTTGCTATATGGAAAAACTTACCACTGGCTCGAGGGTCAGTAACCAAAGGACGCAGGTTTAAGGTAATTGGCAAAAGAACCAGAGGGGCGATGAAGAGAATTGTTTTTATGCAGAGAATTGTTAAGACCTGAAATGCACTGCTTGAAGGGTGGTGGAAGGAGATTCAATAGTAATTTTAAGAAGGGTATTGGATATATATTCAAAGGAAAAATTTGCAGGGCTATGGAGAAAGAGCCAGGGGAGTGTGACTAATTGGATAGATTGGCATGATGGGCTGAATGGCCTCCTCTGTGCTGTAAGATTCTATGATTCTAAGAAGAGTTAATAGCATTTGGTACTTGGAGTATAACTATTGTGGAAGATATTTCACACAACTGCATCAGAACTAGCTGTTTGGAACAAGATCAAAGAACCTGTAAAGAGCTCTCAAGCTTCTTGAGTGAGTAAGTAAGTTGTAAATATTTTTAAAACTCTTTACAATCAGTGAGAGCAAATCAAATTTTCCTAGAGTGTATAGGCCTTCAATAAGGTAAACACTTTTTCCTTACTAGTACTCAAACACACACAGGCCTACTTTTAGACAATTACCTTCAAACTAATTAGGTCCCATTTTCAACTCCTCCAGGTTTTGTCTTATCACGGTGGTAAGGTAAGCTATCCAGTTAGAGGTAAACTGAAAGTGTTCAAATTTGCTGCCTTAAAAAATGGAAGTGAGCCATTTAACTTTAAAATTAGGTTTAATGAGGTAATTCATTGCAATGGAGACAGAAAAATGGCAGTACAGACCAGCCACATTAGATCATAATTAAATCAAACAGAACTTTATATACTGATTAGGGACTATAGAAAATGCAGCATGCTTTCTTTGGCACTGACAGAATTTACTGATATGCAGAGCCATCAAGAAGATTCAGCTATCATTGTGAATAAATTTAATAAGCATGCAAAAATGTCCAGGACTGAAGAAGATAAACTAAAAAGAGACAAACTGTAGCACGATTGGAAATGCAATTCAGCTTCACAGGACAGCAGGAAACTTGGGAAATCTCTCTGTGCCTGTTCAAGCTCCGAGGTGATGACAACAGCACCTCAACATCCAAATTCACTGCAGAGTCTGGTAAGTTATGATGATGTATTGTATCTGTTTTATAGATATGATGAATATCAGCATAGCAATATCAATAAGGTTTTCTCAATATACATGCTTATAATATTTGGTGTTGTATAAATTATGTGGAATAATATATGCACCAAATTGTTTGCTGTATCTGCAGTAAGGTACTCAGTATCTGGCTGCTTTCTGCAACGCTCCTGTTGTAAAAATATTGTCCAGATTTTCCTGACTTTGTGAGTTTTATCAGGTTGAATAACTGAGGCTCACAGACCAGGAAGATCCCAGGTGCAATCCTGGGTTAGTTGAATCAGATGGGGTGGCAAGGGTGCTATAATGGCTTCAGTGCCTGGATTAGGAATGGGAATAGTGCTCCTGCTCACTTTCCAGTGATCCCAAGTGGAAGAGCACATTGTGTGACTTATCAGGTGGGGATAGGATTGGTCTTGGGTGTAACACCAGCTGTACTCAGTTGATTTTCATTGGAAAGGCTCACACTTGATACAATGCGTACTTGGGAAAGATACCAGAGGGCAAGCTGCACCTGCCATGTTGTATTCCAGAAAGGAGTCAATGCCTTCAAGAGGGGAGAGGAGTAAATAGAGAGAAAAATAGACTTTTTCTAATTGTCTAAAATTTAGTTTTAAACTTTGTGCCTTATGACTTCACAGATGAAACCACCACCCACAAGGGCCTGTCAAGACTTCGGAAAACAACAGGAAAACAACATTTATTTCTAGATCCTTCACTGCTTATCTCTGGATTGCATTCTACAAGTTACTGAGCCTATTACAGAACTCCAAGGGTCACATTACCTGCTACTGGTGGGCACTGCTGTTGCAGAACTTCACTGAAAACAGGGAATATGTTAGAGGAGGCTCTGTCTCTACTTTTTGAAGCAGTGCAAAATGCCCACAGTACTAAGCATACACCACAATACAGAGTGATGCGACTTCATTCAAACTATTATGCAGTTTGGCTGGCACAGGCAGTGGAGCAGTTTGGCTCTCTATTCAGCCTGCTCACTGCATTAGGCCTCCTCCTCACAGTTCAAATAAGAGCTGTTTTGAGCTCTCTGATAGCCTGTGGGATCCAGTGGCTGATATTGAGTTCTTTTGTGACTAGCATGGCACCTAGTCTAGAATGTGACCCTATGGAGGACTGATTGAATGATGGAACCTTTCAAAGCTCAGTGGTCAATTTTTAAGCACCTCTGTAAATCAAACAAATATGCATGATTTTAATATATATTGTAGATTTTTTTTATTGAGAAACCTATGAGAATGGCTGAGGCCATTTGTGCAGGACATCAAGATTGAAAAGAGTAAGAAAGCAAAGTAGAGCAAGAAGTAGTGGTTAGGTGACACCAAACTTGTGTTTTAACAAGCCACATACTGTAGGAAGAAGGGAGGCAACCTATTGTAGGTATGACATAATGAAGCATTTTGTCTAGTATTAGCTTGGTAGTGGCTTCTTTAATTCAGTCATGGTACATCAGCAGTTAAATAAAAAGTTGCATTCACAGAAACATTGTTCCTGCCTAAATCAATACAAATGTTACACTAGTTGTTCAGCTATCTCTAAACAAATTTGTTTGAGGGACAAACCAAGCTTTACAATTCAAGCATAAGCATGTGTATTTGGTTCACAACTTCTTTTTAATTTAGGAGAGTTATCCAAATTCCAGTAAACCTCAGTAACTGTTTTGGGGGTACTTATTAGCATGGAGTTGTTCAATAACCTTTGGCCGGACTTTTGCCTACCTCGGCGGTTCCGGTGCGGGCGGTGTCCATGGCGGGTCGCGACCCCACTGCTGGCTCCATCTGCTGTTGAAAATAAACATAATGGGGCCTATTAAGCCCACCCAGCGCGTTACCCGGCCCAATTAGATGGAGCAGGTCTGGTGACATCATTCATGACACTTTTTCAACCGGGATCTTTAAAGGGACCATGGTCACATTGGATTTGAAGTTTAATCTAACATAGTGCTGTCAGTGCACTACAGCATTGGAGTGCTGCAAACAATGACAATGACTGCACAGAGGCAGAGGGCTGCACCCAGGTTCTCCAATGACTCCCTCCATATGCTTATGGAGGGAATCAGAGCATGCAGGGAGGTCCATTTCCCTTCTGATGAGCAGAAGAGGCCTCCCCAGGAGACCAAAACAGCCTGGTTGCAGATTGCAGAGAAGGTCACAAGCAGGGACGTGTTCAGGAGGACCTGGGTGCAGTTCCGCAAAAGTTTCAATGATCTCATTAGATCAGGAAACATTAGTACAACGCTACACTCAACTTTATCCTCCTGTGCCTCTCATCACATCCCCATCACTCTGCCTTCCCTACCCTACTCCTGCACACCCTTACACCAACATACATTGCACATCCACCCATCCCTCTCTCTCTATCTACATTATCACATCCCCATCTCACTATCCACCCCTCACCCTCATCCTAGTGCAATCATACCAACTAACAACACACAAGGGGAGCCACTTGGGTGTTTTATCCAATGTTTATGTAAAGTTTCTGTTAATGTGGTGTCCAACATAAAAATCTTTATTTTTAACACTTTCTGGTCTTGGACAGATTTGTGTGCACCTTTGGAAGTGGCTTAGTGAGTTGAAGTGAATGGTGAGACATAATGGTACCCTCCGCAATGGTGATGAGTGTGAAAGGAATGGCTTGGGCAATGTAGTGATGCTTTATGGTGTTGGTGTGGGGTGGTGCCAACCTGGCGCATCATGTGGCAGCCATATGGGTATACAGCGTAAAGTTAACTAAATCCGGCCATGATGAGGCTATCCCTGGCCTCCCGGGGCAGCAATGTGTTCGGGTGTTGATGCCCTCTGACCTGTGCAGCATCAGGTGATTGCAAAGAAGGTTGGTGTTGGTGCTGCTGGTGTGCCTGGTGCTGCTGGTGATGGGGCTCCTCGTGGTGGAATTCTGAAGTGAGACAGTATAAAATGGCACCCATGTTGATGGAATAGTTGGCAGGTGAAGTACAGATGACACAAGCATTCTGTCAATGGTGAGAGAGTTCTTCCAATGAGGTGACACTGGATGGAGACTTTGCTGGAAAGACTTGCAATCTGCAGAATCTGTGCTGGAAATGGACTGAGCAACAGCTTCTGCCTCAGGAAAGTGATCATCTGTCAGTTGGGAGCTTTTACTGTACATTTGATGGTGTCAGGTAATCAGCTGGAGCAATGGCCATGGAACTCCCGCCTCAGGTTGACAGACGTGGTTCCCGAGCTGCGTGAATCCTGTGGCCATGCAGGGAAATTTAAAATGTAGGGGGGAAAAGGCTCTTAAATGCCTGTAAACTACCTGATAATGATTTCAATTGGGTTGCCCGCCACTGCCAGTAGGTTCGGCTCCGCGATGACAGACGCACTTAGGGGAAAGGTGCGTGGAAGCGAGATGACAGCGGATTCCTGACCAGTCAAAAATAACAACTTTCCCACCCGACCCGCCACCGATTGTGCCCGCTACTACCCCAGAGAATTCCGGCCCTGGAGTTGATCTGGAGTTCGCAAAGAGAAATAGTGTGAAGAGAACCTCGGACAAATATTAGTTAACTAGACGGTTCCTATAGTCAGTGAGGCAATAAAACACTGTGTGCCCCCGATTATCAAAATCCACGACAAGGCCTTGGACAACGTGGACCACTTTCCATACCTCGGGAGCCTACTGTCAACAAGGGCAGACGTCGACAACGAAGTCCAACACCGCCTTCAGTGTGCCAGTACAGCCTTCGGTCATCTAAGGAAGAGTGTTTGAAGACCAGGACCTCAAACCCGGCACTAAGCTCATGGTCTACAGGGCAGCAGTGATACCTGCCCTGCTGTATGCCTCAGAGACATGGACCATGTACAGCAGGCACCTCAAAGCACTGGAGAGGTACCACCAACGCTGCCTCCGCAAGATCCTGCAAATCCATTGGCAGGATAGGCGCACCAACATCACTGTTCTTGCTCAGGCCAACATCCCCAGCATCGAAGCCCTGACCACGCTCAATCAGCTCCGATGGACGGGTCACATTGTCCGCATGCCCGATACGAGACTCCCAAAACAAGCGCTCTACTCGGAGCTCCGGCACGGCAAGAGAGCCCCAGGTGGGCAGAGGAAACGCTTCAAGGACACCCTCAAAGCCTCCTTGAAAAAGTGTAACATCCCCACCAACACCTGGGAATCCCTGGCCCAAGACCGCACAAAGTGGAGGAGAAGCATCCAGGAAGGCGCTGAACACCTCGAGTCTCTTCGCCGGGAGCAAGCGCAAGCAGCGCACGTCAACCCAAGCACCCCACCCACCCGCCCCTTCAACCACCGTCTGCCGCACCTGTGACAGAGACTGTAGGCCCTGCGAGCTCATTTTTAATGTGGAAGCAAGTCATCCTCGGTTCCGAGGGACTGCCTAAGAAGAAGAAGAAGAAAACAATGAACTATGTACATATAAATTTATTTAGAAATTCAGCTTAATTTTGTTTTGTGATTCATTTATCACTTGCTATGAGTTGATATGATGTAACACTAATGTAAATATTTATACATGTCATTCGGTAGTTTATTGGTAGCTTTAATTTTGTTTGGCGTTTAAATGAGATCTGTTGGTATTATTGTGCCATTTTTGAAGATGAGGATTCTGGAGCGGCATGGGATCAATCTAGCAGCCAAAGTAATTAGAAAAAGAGTCTCTGTTATCCTGCGCATGCTACCAAAATTTATTGCACTATCTGGGCCAATGAAAACACTCCAGGCAGTTTATGAGAATAGTCTAAAATACAGAAGCTGAAAAACCTAGAATAAAAATGGCAGAAAGGACACATAACATCGATCCTAGGAAAGAATAAATTCGATTTGTGGCACATGTCTCAATAAGCACCTGCGGAGGCGGAGTGTCCAGATGAGCAAAAGAGGAACACTCTGCATATGCCTGCCATTAATATTTTAAGCCGACAACATTTCAACCCATTTGTCATCTTTTCCCAAGAAAAAGTAACCTTTCTTCATTGGGAACAGAGGCTGTCAGTAAGAAGAGGACACTTGGAGGTTGAAATCGGAAGCTGTTTGAACCAATCAATCAAATGTTACTTTTTCCCACTGTTGGTTGCACATGAATTTGAGGTATAAACATTTTAAATGAGCTGCTGGTTTCTGAGAGGCACAGATGGAGGCATGTTTATTTAGCAACAAAAAGGGAAAATACTAGGAACTTAAATCTGTCAGTATCTATGGAAAGAACAAACAAGTAAACATTTCTGATGTAAAAACTTTGGGGCCAATTTTTACTTGGGAAAATCAGTGTCAACGGGGCGGTAAGGGCCTAAAAAATGGGGCCAGTAGCCTTACTGGCCTATTAACCCAGACAACCAGTCCGATGTAACTTTCACAGAGGCCAACCTCTGGGCAGCCAAGTCATCGGTCTGAAACATGCCTCTTTCCCATGTAAATCATGGTCCAAATAATATAGTTTATGACCCCGATTGCAATTTTAAGGGACACATGGCTTGTGTCGCAAACTTTCTGCCCCGTGTACTGGCGAGTTAGAACTCGCAGTAAAGAGCCAGAACTGTTTGTTTTTTGTGAAGCCGGAAGGAGCAGTGACATGACTCTGCACCCTGCCCACCTGCCGGGCACCCCAGCTGCACCACAAGGTGTAGACACCAGCCAGCTTGACGCAAATATTTTTTTGACACCGGGAATTTGAATGGGATGAAGATCACAACTGGCCTGTGGGAGCAACAAAGTGAGGCTTTTTGATTTGTGGTGCCAAGGTCTTGGGTACATCCTTTTTTAAAAAAAAAAAAAATTAAAAAAAAATAATTTTACATTTTCTTTGCATAATTCAAGGAAACTACACCAACAGTAGTTATTGGGGAAAAGGTGCTTTATACTTTTGGTTTACCATTTCATTTTCAGATATGTAGTGAAGACTGCCAGATTATTGCATTGAGAAGAAACAAAAGAACACAGATTTGATAATTTGACTGAATAGTTAATTCTTAGGAGTTTCTTGTCCAATGTCATGTTTCTTTCTACATGTCAGTCATCGCTTCTCATTTTTCTATACAGATTGAAAGCCTGCGACATTCAATTGCTTCTCATTCTGAGCTTCAGGCCTCTCAATTGTTGAGAATTAAAATGCAAACTATGCCAGAGTGGCGGGTAAACGCCAATACAAACCGGTTAGGCCAAATGGCCTCTTTCCTTGTAACATTTTGCATTTCTGTGATTAGATTTGCTGTAATTAGTGCCCAAACCAGTAGACTTTGGGGGAAAAAAAAAATCATTCATATTGCTTCCTGTTGCATCAGCAAGAGAATTTAGCACTAATTTTGTAGAGTAATTTCTTTCCAGTGAATAAAACATGCGTCAATAATAACGTCTGGTCCATCATTGATGGCATAAGGGCTTCAAAAGTTTGGAAAATGGTGGACTGACTTAAGTTGATGGGACCTGCCCCCTAATAACCTGCTCAATTGTTTTAGTCCCATAGTATTGCATGTTTACCATTAAAACCATTAAAAGAAACTTTAACATCAAGTGCTACCTTTTACTTGGTATTGAGTTGGTGTAAAAATTTCCAAAAATGAAAAACTGTGTTAGTTACTTGACCTGCATTTTTGGGACATTATCAGTTCGGCTGGAGATGTGTATAAATTTTATATAAATTGTTCTTAAAGCAAGAACATGTTCCACAATATGTTCTACAAATAGGTACAGTAGCCTAGTGGTCATTTTACTAGATTAGTAACCCAGAGGTCATGAGTTCACATTCCACCACAGCAGGTTGTGAGCTGGCAGCAGAAAATGACTCTGAATTCTACCAGATTGTCATTAAAAAGAAACCCACCTTGTTTGCTAATGCCCTTCAAAAGGCCTTCGATAAGGTACCCCATAATAGACTGATGAACAAGGTTAGAGAATGCGGATACAAAAGCAAAATACTGCAGATGCTGGAAATCTGAAATAAAAACAGAAAATGCTGGAAATTCTCAGCAGGTCAGGCAGCATCTGTGGAGAGAGAAACAGAGTTAACGTTTCACAGAAACACAGAAACACAGAAGATAGGAGCAGGAGTAGGCCATTCGGCCCTTCGAGCCTGTTCCGCCATTCAATGTGATCATGGCTGATCATCCAAACCCAGTACCCTGTCCCCGCCCTTTCCCCATATCCCTTGATCCCTTCAGCCTCAAGAAATATATCCCCCACCCTATCCCCGTAACCCCGCATATTTAATCCCCCTAACACTAAGGGTCAATTTATCAATTTCAGGTTGATGACCCTTCATCAGAACTGGAAAAAGCTGGAGATTGAACAGGTTTTTAAGCTAGTGCAGAGGCAGGGAAAGCGGGGAGGGGAGGAAAGAAAAAAAGGGAAGGTCTGTGATGGGATGGAAGGCAGGAGAGATGGTGCAAGGCAAAAGGAGATGGTAATGGGACAAGTTAAGAAACAAAAGATGGCTCTTGAAGAAGTGTAAAAAAGAAAAAAAATGAATGGGAAAAAAAAGAATAGGGGCAGAGATTATGGTCTGAAATTGTTGAACTCTATGTTGAGTCCAGAAGGCTGTAAAGTACCTAATCGAAAGATGAGATGCTGTTCCTCGAGCTTACATTGAGCTTCATTGGAACAGTGTAAGAGGCCAAGGATGGTGAGGTCAGAGTGGGAGTGGAGCGGAGAATTAAAGTGACAGGCGACAGGCGATAAAGAATGCGGAATCAGGGGATAAGTAGCAGAATGGATAGCTAGCTGGCTTCAAGACAGAAAGCAGAGAGTAGGGGTAAAAGGTAAAAGGTGGGTAGTGGTGTTCCACAAGGATCAGTGCTGGGACCACTGTTGTTCCCAATTTATTTTAACGATTTAGACTTTGGAATCAAAAACACCATTTCTAAATTTGTGGATGACACCAAATTGGGGGTATCGTCAATACTATTATGTCCATGTATAATTGAGACACGGACTGCAGGAGTTGGTTATAACAGGTCTTTACTGAATGGAGACAACCTGGAACTACTATGCAAATGTTACTACACAGGCTTATATACAGGGGTGGTCACTACTGGTACTGCAGTATACAGGGGCTGCAGAATATAGTTCCTTCTGCAAAGTACATACACTACAATTCCTCCCCTTTTAGCTAAACAGGACATAACATTCGATTAACAATGAAATAACATATTTACAATTACAGTTGCTAGATACATTAGTTGAAGTTAAGCAATTATAAGTTCAGTCTTTGAGGAGGCTTCCTGATTCTGTCTGGATAATGCCTCTTTGGGGTATCAGGTTCTTCTGGCAAAGTTGAGTCGGGATCAATGTCGTTGTTTGCTTCGTCTGCTTCCAATATCACTGATATTCGGTTTCATCGCCAGATGTATCAGATTGTGATGTGGAGTTGATGTTTCCCAGTGACTCTAGAATCTGGTCAGCATAGCGTCTTACAA
The DNA here is from genome assembly GCF_052327205.1 of Somniosus microcephalus. Classification (NCBI taxonomy): domain Eukaryota; kingdom Metazoa; phylum Chordata; class Chondrichthyes; order Squaliformes; family Somniosidae; genus Somniosus; species Somniosus microcephalus. The sequence continues at coordinate 137,099,245 of NC_140987.1, read as the reverse complement.
TGCTCTCCAACGTCCACGGTATACATTAGAGGTCCTTGCCGTGAACAGATCGTTCCTGGCTGCCATTTCTCTGTGCGGTAGTCCCGGGCCAAAACTGGTTGACCTATTTTAAAACTCCTGGTCGGCCTTTCATTCATATTCTGAAACTGCCTGTTCTCCACATCTCTTCTGATGTTTGGCTTAACCAAATCCAAGCGGCATCGTAGTCTTCGATTGAAGAACATCATGGCTGGAGTTTGGTTGGTAACCGCATGTGTCGCATTCCGGTAGGCAAACAAGAAGTTATCCACAATAACAACAGAAAATGCTGGAAAAACTCAGCAAGTCAGGCAACATCCGTGGAGAGAAATTTGAGTTGACGTTTCGGGTTTGACCCTTCTTCAAAACTGGAGAGAAAAGGAACTAGATCGAAGGCAGGGCTGCGATCGGACAAAAGAATAAAAGAACCAAAAGAAGTAAAAGAGATTAGAAGCTAGACGAGATGGTAATAGGCTGTGATTAGGTGTAAAGTGTACTGGCAGGGTAAAAGATAGCTGCCAGGTGTGAGAGAGAAACAAAAGGAAAGGGGGGGGGGAAGGAAAGGAGTGGAAAAATATAAGTGAAAATGAAATAGGGGCCGAGGTTATGATCTGAAATTGTTGAACTCAATATTGAGACCGGAAGGCTGCAGAGTGCCTAATCGGAAGATGAGGTGCTGTTCCTCGAGTTTACGTTGAGCTTCCGTGGAACAGTACAAGAGGCCAAGGACGGTGAGGTCCGAGTGGGAATGGAGCGGTGAATTGAAATGACAGGCGACCGGAAGCTCGGGGTCACCCTTACGGACTGAACGGAGGTGTTCCGCAAAGCGGTCACCCAATCTGCGTTTGGTCTCCCCAATGTAGAGGAGACCGCATCGTGAGCATATCCACCTTGTGTTGTAGGGGTATATCTTCATTACACATTGCCTTGATAGCCTTCTTGAATGTTTGAACGAACCTCTCGGCCAATCAATTAGTGGCTGCATGATCTGGGGCGGATGTGTAATGCTTAACACCATTGTTCTTTAAGAACCTCCGGAACTCTTCAGACACAAACTGTGGTCCATTGTCGGAGCAAATCTGTTCAGGCAGCCCATTCCTGGCGAATATGGTTCGTAAGACTGTGATAGTTTTTTTCTGTGGTGGTTGAGGACATTTTTATTACCTCTGGCCACTTTGTGCATCCACCGCAATTAAAAACATCGAGTCCATAAATGTGCACCCTTTGCCATGGAGATGAGGGCCACTCCCATGGATGTAGAGGGGCTTGTGGTGGGGCGTTTTGGACCTTCTGGCATCCTGTACAGCTCTTGGTCATCTCTTCGATTTCTCTATCGATTCCCGGCCACCACACAAACGCTCTGGCTAAGTTCTTCATTTTTACTCCTCCCAGATGACCCTCATGAAGCTCATTGAGCACTCTATCCTTCAATTTGGGTGGAATTACTACTCTGGATCCACACATCAAGGTTCCTCTGCACACTGACAGCTGCTCTCTTCTCGGCGAGAATGCTGGCAGCAGTGGTTCACCATGTGCTGGCCATCCCTTCACCGTTAAATCATAGACCCAGGAGAGTGTCGGGTCATTTTGTGTTTCCTTTTCTATGTTTGCATTCGTCACAGGGAGACATTCGACTATGGTTGGGTGGAATATCTCCACTGGATCCACTGCAAGTTCTTCTTCCACCGTCGGCAACGGTAGGCGCGACAATCCATCAGCATTCCCATGCTGTTTAGTTCCTTTGTACTCGATGTCATATTGGTGTGCCCCTAGGAAAAGGGACCACCTCTGTAGCCGTTGTGCCGTCATTATCGGTACGCCCTTCTGAGGGTTGAAAATGGAGACAAGAGGTTGATGATCAGTAAGTAGAGTAAATTTCTGACCGTGCAGGTAGTGATTGAACTTCTTCACCCCCCACACCAGGCTGAGGGCTTCTCTGTCAATCTGGGCGTAGTTACGCTCGGCTGAAGTTAACAAGCGTGACGCAAAAGCTATCGGCCTCTCTGAACCATCAAGGAATTTATGTGACAGTACCGCCCCAATGCCATAGGGAGACGCATCACATGCCAGTCTTATCGGTAGTGATGGGTTGTAGTGAGCCAATACTTCTCTTGAAGTGATTAGGTCCTTACTCTTCTGAGGCCCGCTTACATTCATCGCTCCATTTCCATGCTATTCCCGTTTGTAGTAGGGCGTTCAGTGGGTGCAGAATTGTGGACAAATTCGGCAAAAACTTATGGTAGTAATTCACCAATCTGAGGAATGACCTCAGTTGCGACACATTTTCAGGCGCTGGAGCCTTAACTACCGCTTAAATTTTGTCAGGGGTCTTATGTAACCCCTCTTCATCAATCACGTGGCCACAATACGATATCTGTTTCTTAAAAAACTCGCACTTGGGGCGATTGGCCCGTAGCCCATGTTCATGTAGTCTACTGAGCACCTGCTCTAGGTTGGCAAGGTGTTCACTGTCATCTTCACCTGTCACTAGGATGTCGTCCAAGTAACACTGAGTCCCCGGAATCCCTTGCAGGACTTGTTCCATCGCTCTTTGCCATATCGCCGGAGCTGATGCTACTCCGAATACCAGTCGATTATACTGGTAAAGACCTTTGTGAGAGTTTATCGTGAGATACTTCCTGGAGGATTCTTCAACCTCCATCTGCAAATATGCTTGTGCTAGGTCAATTTTTGTAAAACGCTTCCCTCCAGATAGTGAGGCGAAGATATCTTCTGTCCTTGGAAGAGGATATTGTACTGTGTGAAGGACTGGGTTCACTGTCACCTTGAAATCCCCACAGATGCGAACCTTCCTTGGCTCCTCAGACTTATTGTTTAACGTTTTCTTCATGACAGGAATGATGGGTGTCGCCCACTCGCTCCAGTCTACCTTAGATAACATGCCTGCACTCTCCAGATTCTCCAGCTCTGCCTCAACGGCTGGGCGAATTGCATATGGTACCGGTCTTGCTTTGAAAAACTTGGGAATTGCATTCTCTTTTTTTATCGAGGCGGTTCCGCCTTTAAGAGTTCCCAGTTCTTGTTGAAATACCTCTTTGGTGTTAGCTAAGATTGTTGACAATCGTCCAGGAGTGATGTCGTCATCCTTTTTACCAGCCACAGTCAGTGCCTGAATGGAGTGCCAGTCTAAACTTATCTTTCTGATCCATTCACGTCCCAATAACGGTGGTCCACCATCTTGCAGTATGTACAGATACAATTTCTGTATTTCCTTGCCGTTGTATTCGACAGGCACCCTTATTTTTCCTCTGGGGTATACTTTTTGCCCCGTATACGTCTTCAAGACAATGGATGTCTCTTTCAAGGGTATGTGTGAGAATAGCCGCTCGTAGTCTCGTCGATTCATGACGGTTAGAGCTGATCCTGTATCCAATTCCATTTTGACTTGGGACCCTGCTATCGTGAGGGTGACCCAAATGGTTCGGTGATCCTCTTTTGCGATTACGTTGTGAAGTTTGAGACAGCTTATTCTCTTGTTCCCGGATTCACTATCGCTCATCTGGTCTTCGGAACTACTGTCCGTCATCTTTTGTACTTTCCTGTACGGTTCTTTAGTAGCCTTTTTGTTGTCGTTGGTCTTCTTCCCAGACCTGCAAACTCGTGCAATGTGTCCCATCTTTCCGCATTGCCTGCATATTTTGTCCTTGGACCAGCAGTCCTTCTGGTCATGGGTTGTTCTGCCTCAGCGATAACATTTTGCAAACCCCCGTGTCATTTCGTGGGTGCCGTATTCCTGTGGCTTTTGCTGTATTTCCGCAGCTCCCCTTGCTGCTGCTTCGTACGATACTGCCACGCTGAAAGCCTTATCTAGCATCAGCTCTTTCTCTGAGAGTAACCTCTTCTGGGTTCCTTCACTCAGGAGTCCACAGACAAATTTGTCCCGTAAGGTATCTGCCAGTCCTGCTCCGAACTGGCAGTGCTTTGATAGCTTGCATAGTTCCGTAAGGTAATCAGCATTGCTCTCATCTTTATGCTGATTTCTCCTGTGGAATTTAAATCTTTCTGCTATCAGCAGCGGTGTAGGATTTAGGTGTTCCTGTAGGATAGCAACAATTTCATTAAAACTCTTCACCTTCGGTTTGGCTGGAGTAATCAGGTCCCGCAATAGGCCGTACGTTCTTGCTCCCATTAAGTTTAGCCGTACCGACGCCTTTTTCTCATCGGCTACTTCGTTTGCCTCGCAATATACCTCGACTCTTTCCACATACGTGGTCCAGTCTTCTATTGAATTATCGAAGGCAGTGATATTGCCAGTCTTCGGCATCTTGGAAATCTAAGATGGCGCCTCCCACACTTTGCCTTCTTCCCCGATTTAACAAAATGGCGCCTCCCGCACTGTGCCTTCTTCCCCGCTGGATTAAGATGGCGCCTCCCGCGCTTTCTGTCTTCTCCGCTGTTGCTAGCGCTGTTGCTGGCGTTTTATGCCTTGATGGCGACGCCCTATGGTCTTCGCGCACTTCCCCCTGCGCTGCTGCTAACGCCGCTCTCCGCGGTTCCTGTGGCAAACTGCAGCTGCTCGCGGCTTTCTGCGCGTTTAATCTTTATTATTTCCCTGTCGTCGGAACAGCCCTGCGGGACACTTGCCTCCCTCTTCTCGGGCCTGTACGCTGCCCGGCTTCGTAGCACCGGCCGCGCCCTGTGTGCTCCACCCTCTCTCTCCTCTTCCCAACAACGCTGCTCAGCCCCGTTGCAAAGCCACCCGCTCGAGCTCTAGACCGTCGCAGCCCAGGAAGGATCAGTGTACTACCTGCCACCAGCCCGATTAGCTGAAGCACCATCGACAGGATAACCAAGCCCCGCTCTCGACAGCCTCTCCTGCAAATCTTCAACTCCGCTGTCTCAGAGGCAGATGCCCACGGTCGACGGCCGTTTCTTCTGTTTCTTTCTTCCTTCTGGCCTCGACCTCTGATAACTTCGCTTCAGGGATGGATCCCCATGAGGTGGTGCAGACTGTAGGTAAGTTCGTATCTGCTCGTCGCCAGTATTATGTCCGTGTATAATTGAGACACGGACTGCAGGAGTTGGTTATAACAGGTCTTTACTGAATGGAGACAACCTGGAACTACTATGCAAATGTTACTACACAGGCTTATATACAGGGGTGGTCACTACTGGTACTGCAATATACAGGGGCTGCAGAATATAGTTCCTTCTGCAAAGTACATACACTACAAATACTGAGGAAGAATGCAACAAATTACAGGAGGACATGAATAAACATGCAGAATGGGCATATAATTGGCAAAATGAAGTTCAACACAGATAAACTTTGGTAGGAAGAATAGGGAGGTCACTTATCACTTGGAGGGTGAGCGTCTAGGTGGGGATAGAGGAACAAAGGGATCTAGGAGTACAAATACACAAATCATTAAAAGTTGTGACACAGGTTAGCAAGGCCATAAAAAAGCACACCAAGCACTAGGGTTTATTTCTAGAGATATAGAATTGAAAAGTAGGGAAGTTATGCTAAACTTGTATCGAATCTTGGTTAGGCCACACTTGGAGTACTGCGTACAGTTCTGTTCGCCATATTATAAAAAGGATATAGAGGCACTGGAGAAGGTGCACAGAAGATTTACAAGGATGATACCAGAAATGCGAGGGTATACATATCAGGAAAGGATGAACAGGCTGGGTCTCTTTTCTCTTGAAAAGAGAAGGCTGAGGGCTGACCTAATAGAGGTCTTTAAAATTATGAAAGGTTTTGATAGAGTGGATACAGAGAGAATGTTTCCACTTGTGGGGAAGAGCATAACTAGAGGCCATCAATATAAGATAGACACCAAGAAATCCAATGGGGAATTCAGAAGAAACCTCTTTACCCAAACAGTGGTGAGAATGTGGAACTCGCTACCACAGGGAGTAGTTGAAGTGAAAAGTGTAGATGCATTTAAGGGGAGGCTAGACAAGCATATGAGGGAGAAGGGAATAGAGGGTGATGCTGATAGATTTAGATGAGGAAAGACGGGAGGAGGCTAAAGTGGAGCATAAACGCCGGCATGGAATGGTTGGGCCGAATGGCCTGTTTCTGTGCCGTATATCCCAGCTTCGTCCACGTTCCAATATTGGTACACCATGGCAGGAGCTAAGTATATCCATATTAGAACTGTTTTATGCATGTTCTGAGTAAGGATTTGACAACCATAAAATATACTGGTACAGTCTCTAAAGCAGTCACCTAGATACTGTAGAATCAGGTTAAAGTGTGCAATTTGGACAGTAACTCGAGACTTTAGTACAGATGATTCCTGGTGTTTACTGCACCGCTGAGTATAGTTGTTCAGAGCTCATTGGCTCAATAAACAGTTGATTAATCAATTACGCAGCCGTTCCTACCAGATGTGCTGCTCAGATTCTCCTCCCTGACAGGTTGCTAAGAAGGTTAATACTCTCCGCTCAGAGACTGAGTGGGCACTGAGCAGCACTCTCAAAGTGCCGGTTTTGTGTTTTAAATGAATAAGAAAATAAAAGTATTAACATTCTTAGCAACCCATCAGTGCAGTGAAGACTAAGCAATGCATCTGGGAGAAGAGGCTAAGGTGCTGATTAATCAACTGTTTATTGCTCCACTGTTTATAGTCAGCATTGAACAGTGCTATTAGCAGTGCATACATTGAGACATACTCTGGATTTTGGATCTAATCATTAAAATATCAGGATAGAAGGAAACCATTTAGCACATCGTGACTATGTTGGTCCTAACTCTTAAACTGAAGCTACCCTCACCCCATTCATATGCTAACTCCTACAAAATAATAATGTGTCAACTGAATCGTCTTTCAGCAATGTGAACTACCACCAAAGTGGTCATTGCAAAGGAACTGTACTGATCACAATAAACAATTGTAATAACTTTGTATCAAATGAGTTCTGGTTTTGGGAAGCAGATTTTGACGGCTATAAGTAACTGATCAGCAAATTGCAACAACAGCAGCTTGGATTTATATATCCCGGTTAACATAGTAAAAGTCCAAAGGCGCTTCACAGAAGCGCTTTCAGGCAAAATTTGACACCGAGCCACAGAAGGAGATTATTAGGACAGGTGAGAGAGAGGTTTTAGGGCGTGTTTTAAAGAAAGGAGAGAAGTAGAGAGGCAAAGTGGTTTAGGGAGGGAATTCCAGAGCTTGGGGCCTAGACAGCTGAAGGCACGGTCGCCAATGATGGGACGAAGGAAATTAGGGATACACAATAGGCCAGAATTGGAGGAACGCAAAGGTCTTGGAGGGTTGTACGGCTGAACGATGTTACAGGGACAGAGAGGGGGCAAGGCCTTGGAGTGAGTTGAACATAGGGATGAGAATTTTAAATTTGAGGCTTTGTTGAACCGGGTGCCAATGTAGCCCAGCGAGCACAGGGTGATGGGTGAACGGGACTTGGTGCGAGTTAGGATACGGGCAGCAGAATTTGGATGAGCTCAAGTTTACAGAGGGTGGAAGATGGGAGACTGGCCAGGAGAACATTGGAATAGTCGAGTCTGTGGTAACAAGATTCCACTGTAATAGTTTTAGTTCAGAAATGGTAATTATATGCTTTTTTCTGACTCTGAAATTAATTTATTGGTTAATTAACTTGGGGACATGTAGTTAACTTAATTAACTACATGTCCCCTTTGCCCACATTAGTCTTCATATACTTATTCTTTCATGAACTCAGCTTTACCCAACATATTTTATCTTTTTTATGGAATCTGCTTGTTATCAGCAGTCATACTTCTGGTACACTTGAACAGAACTCCCATTGCTGGAACGTCTTGGAAAATACTTTAGTTTTGTGGGGAAAAAGTACAATTTGTACAACTTTAATATAGCCTTTTATCTGGTAGAGCTCTACTCAGGCAAAATCTGGCCTTTCCTGCTGAAGTATACTGTCCCTATGAAGACATTTATCTCATCTACTTTGGACATAATCTGATCTTCTGGCATTTGAAGAGTGAAGCAAATATATTTAATTTTTACAAATTAGGTTATTTATTTAAAAGAAAAGTCTACTGATTTACATACTGATGCATATAATCACATCTGTCTGCCTTGTACTCTTTCTGACCCTATGGAGAAAACTCACTTGAAGTGATTTAATCAAACATCAGTTGCCTCAAATAGAAAGGAAAAAAATGAAAATCTGAAATAAGAACAGAAAATTCTGAAAATACACAGGTTAGACAGCATCCCTGATTTGTAAACAGAAGGCAGGTTACAAAGCCAAATGCCAAATCTGCCCTTTCTCTTTACAGATGCTGACTGACCTGCAGTGTGTTTCCTGTATTTATTTCATTTTATTTACATGTTTTCCTTTTTATTTAAACATTCACATTCCGCTGCTTTCCTTTCTTTTCTGACTGATACCTTGGTTGTTCTAGTACTTTTCCAATACCAGACTAATGATACCCTTTGTATTGTATACAATACTATACTTTCCAGCATTTCAAAACAATTTCATAGAGTCATTGAATAATACAGCACAGAAGGAGGCCATTTGGCACATCGTGCCTGTGCCGGCTCTTTGTTAGAACTATACAATTAGTTTCGCTCCCCTGTTCTTTCCCCATAGCCCTGTAATTTTTTTCCCTTCAAGTATTTATCCAATTCTCTTTTAAAAGTTACTATTGAATCTATTTTCACCACCTTTTCAGGCAATGCATTCCAGATCACCACAACTCACTGCGTAAAAAAGCTTGTTACAGCATGTTACACCTTTGTGAAAGTAGATTGCATAATGAACTCTTGACCTCCAACTGTTCTCCCCACCATTCTTTGTTTTGATCAGTCCTATAAAGAGGCTTCTGTAATGGAAGGGTCCCATCTGTAATGTTAATCAACTGTCGGATGCTGATCAGCCTGCAATTTTTGTTTGTAATTCAGATTTACAGCATGTGCAGTTTTTTTTATTTTGAATTTTTAAATCATTACAACATAAGGATTGGCATCTGATATCCGGGTGGATAGTTTCTTGCTGGTGGAGTGACTTTTAAATTCTCTGTTAATTTTTGGCATTGTTACTCAAGTGTCCTTGCTATAACAAAAAAAAGCATCACAGAAAAATCACACTTGCAGCCAGAATCTGTCGGCACAGCCAATTTAAATAGTTGCAGATCTATGTGTGATAAAGACAGGATGTTGCTACCATAGTGCTGAGATCATGTACTGTTACCTTAGGGAATAGAAACAGCATGGAGGGCAGACAGGGAGGCTTGTACAGTACTGTCATGAATAAACATGTTGGATACAGTTCTCCTTCAAAAAAGATCAATTGTCAAATTAACAGCCACAATACAGCTACCAGGAATCTGTACATAGACAAGCATGCTCAGGCATCAAAGTGCAGAAAATCTTATGCTAATTTCTTGGCATATCTACAATCAAACAGCAATAGGAGGCTTTTTACAAAGCACCCAACGTTCTGGTACACTGTGTTTCTAGTAAGTCATTTATTTTTTAAGATATATACGAACATACAAAAATTTTCGGACTGGAAAAGATCAGCTGGTCCATGTCGCCTATCCCTTACAGTTGTGATGCCTTATGCATCAGGTCAAGAGACTCCTTACCCCTAGGTGCCATGTAGTTCCCTGGGAGAGGTAAAAACCCAGAACAAAGATTAATTATGCAAAAATAAATATGGAAAATTATTTTGCGATTCCTCTAGGTGATCGAAACAAGTCCAGAAGACCACATGACTTATATTAATTGGCACCTACCTCTTGTATGATGCGATCTCCACCCCATCCAGGAACTGATCCAGCTCTTTCTTGAAGGTGCACAGTGTATCAGCACCCACCACGCAAGCTGGCAGCCTATTCCACAGGTCTACTATTCTCTGGGGAAAGAAAAACCGCCTAACATCTAATCTATTTCTTCCCTTGCATCATTTGTATGCAGGCCCCTGGTCCTTGCCAACCTATCCAATAGAAATAATTTGCCAGTGTCCACACAATTTTGTTCCTTCATTATTTTGTAGATCTCAATCAAAGCTCCCATGGATCTATGTTTCTCTAAAATATAAAGAGCCAGCTCTTTATGTCTATCTGGATATCTAAGGTGTTTTAAACTGGGAATCATTCTTGTGACCCTCGTCTGAACCTTTTCCAAAGCCTCAATAACACCCACCATGTTAGGGCACCAAAACTGAACACAGTATTCTAAACTTCTCTATTGGTCGTGAACCTTTAGAGAATTATATACTATGATACCAAGATCTTTTTCTCTCATCACCAGCTTCAGTTCTGTTCCTTGTAAGGTGTAAATGTGCTTAGCTTTGGTCTTGCCCGCACTGCACTGTCTAACTTAAATACCGTTTGCCAAATGCAGGCCTATTCCCCCAACACATCAAGATCTTCCTGCAGTTGTTTAGTCTCCTCCACAGTCTTAACACTCGCACAAATCTTTGTATCATCTGCAAACTTACGGATCATTCCCCCAACACCTTCATCTAGGACATTAATATAGAGCAAAGGCCCTAAGATCGATCCCTGTAAGCACCACTAGTAACCGGTCTCCAAGCAGATCCATAGCTATTGATAAAAACGTTGTGCCTACGAGCATGCAGCAGTTCTTGATCCACTGTAGCAGCTTCCCACTAATCCCATAAGATTCTATGTGGAATAGATAATGAATGTCTACTGGAATACCTTCAGCCACCAATCTAGTGATTTATTCAAAAAGAAATTCAATTAAATTAGGAAGGCACAACCTTTACTAGAAGAGCTGAAATTCCAAAATTCTATTTAAAAAAAACTTCAACTTTTTTGACTGGCAATGATAATGACACGATTTTTCTTATACTATTTCCACTGAATCTGGAAATAGAAGCTGCACATGCAGCAGGTGTAATATCTGTATACCTGTATCTGTGTCCTGGCCAATATTTATCCCTCAATCAACATAACAAGAACAGATTATCTGGTCATTATCACATTGCTGTTTGTGGGAGCTTGCTGTGTGCAAATTGGCTGCCGTGTTTCCCACATTACAACAGTGGTTACACTCCAAAAGTACTTCATTGGCTGTAAAGCGCTTTGAGATGTCCGGTGGCCATGAAAGGCGCGTCTTTTTTTCTCTAGAGGGAAACTTACTTGTCAATACATTGTGATGTCCATTCTTTATAGTAGAACTCCAAAATATTCTCTGTGCAAGTTAATTCCATTGCAAAACCTAAACTATTTATGTATTTGGATTAAAATTTATATCCTGATCTTCCCTATTTGAGAATCCAAATTTGGTTTGGATTCCTTAATACTGATATGATTTTTATAGGTAGCTTCAAGTGTTCTCCGTCCCAACACCTGTTGTCACTGATCTCTGAACTGGGAAAATTCAGGAAGATTTAAAATCCACTTTGTACCTATCTCAGTTAAAAGCAGTGTACCTGAGTCAGCACACAATCACCCCAACCTTTTATACAGCTGGCCAAGGAATGACTTGTCATACCATGGGCCCAGTTTATACATTAACATGGATAGCCCTGGTCTATTGATTTACAGTCCTGGAACCATTTTACAACCTTCTCTCTTACTTATTGTTACGTTTTTTACACTACATCTCTTCGAGTGCCTTTTTAAACATTCATATTCTGTTTTAAGACATCCTTTTCTTTTTAGAGGCCTGTGTAATTCACGACTGTGATGGTGATCAATGAAAGTGTCACTGTTTTTCATGATACTCAATGCAGTCTTAGTATTCCATAAGATTATATTGTTCTAAGTTTATAATGGAATATAATAGTTTAATGAGAGAAAACTATATTCTCTTTGTTTTGTAGGTAGTGGTTTCTTTAATGTTAATATGCAAAGGCAAAACAAAAACAGAAATCGCAAACAGTGGAACACAAAAGAAATTATATTATTTGCTGTAATCTATCAGAATGATTTAACAAAAATCAACTTAACAGTTACTAGTAATAAATCAGGCGAACAATATAGAGTCAGAGTCATAGAGTTATACAGCACAGAAAGAGGCCCTTCGGCCCATTGTGTCCGCGCCGGCCATCAGGCCCTGTCTATTCTAATCCCATTTTCCAGCACTTGGTCCGTAGCCTCGTATGCTATGGCATTTCAAGTGCTCATCTAAATGCTTCTTGAATGTTGTGAGGGTTCCTGCCTCTACCACCCTTTCAGGCAGTGAGTTCCAGATTCCAACCACCCTCTGGGTGAAAAAGTTTTTCCTCAAATCCCCTCTAAACCTCCTGCCCCTTACCTTGAAACTATGCCCCCTGGTTATTGACCCCTCTAGTAAGGGGAAAAGTTCCTTTCTATCTATGCCCCTCATAATTTTGTACACCTCAATCAGGTCCCCCCTCAGCCTTCTCTGCTCTAAGGAAAACAACCCCAGCCTGCCCAGTCTCTCTTCATAGCTGAAGCGCTCCAGCCCAGGTAACATCCTGGTGAATCTCCTCTGCACCCTCTCCAATGCAATCACACCCTTCCTATAGTGTGACGACCAGAACTGCACACAGTATTCCAGCTGTGGCCTAACTAGCGTTTTGTACAGCTCCATCATAACCTCCTTGCTCTTATATTCCATGCCTCGGCTAATAAAGGCAAGTATTCCATATGCCTTTTTAACCACCTTATCTACCTGTCCTGCTGCCTTCAGGGATCTATGTACACGCACACCAAGGTCCCTCTGATCCTCTATCCTTCCTAGGGTCCTACCATTTATTGTGTATTCCCTTGTCTTGTTAGTCCTCCCAAAATGCATCACCTCACACTTTTCAGGGTTAAATTCCATTTGCCACTGTTCTGCCTATCTAACCAACCCGTCTATATCGCCCTGTAGCCTGAGGCTTCCCTCCTCGCTATTTACCACTCCACCAATTTTCGTGTCATCTGCGAACTTACTGATCATACCTCTTACATTCATATCTAAATCATTAATGTACACTACAAACAGCAAAGGACCCAGCACCGATCCCTGAGGTACACCACTGGACACAGGCTTCCAGTCACAAAAACAACCTTCGACCATCACTCTCTGCCTCCTGCCACTAAGCCAATTTTGGATCCAATGTGCCAAATTGCCCTGGATCCCATGGGCTCTTACTCTCTTGACCAGTCTCCCATGCAGGACTTTGTCAAAAGCCTTACTGAAGTCCATGTAGACTACATCAACTGCACTACCCTCATCCACACACCTAGTCACCCCCTCGAAAAATTCAATCAAATTGGTTAGACATGATCTCCCCCTGACAAAGTATGATATATTCTACAGTATGTTACTTTCTTGTTATGTTGGTATAACTGGACATCTATGAGCAACCATTTACACAGGCTGTGCAACTTCTCTGGTAATGGTACAGACCTTTAACCTGAGAAACTAATTCTTATGCATACAAACACAAACCAGATTAATGATGGGCTCCAGCCCATTTTCTAAAATTCTGACCATTCTAAACTTTAAGCAATGATTACCCTTAAGCAAGGAATGAACTTGATAAATATTATCCACTGTATGATTTAAAAGGCAAAGAATATGCCGACAGGCATTCATAACTAGTCTAATCTAAAAGAGTTACTAATATTCAATACTAGAAGAAGCCTTAATACCTAATTAAGTACTAATCACAAGATATTTCAAAAACATGAACTTCAAAAGACAAATATTTGGCTCACATGGCATTTTGTTAAGAGCATTCATTTTAAGATCTAGATTACAGTGTATTTAAATGTTTGTGCAATTGCCAGCTCAGGTGTGTTTCTGAATTTGAGTTGATTTATAGAGAACAATTCTTGAATTTGCAATCCTTCAAAACCTTTGTCCATTCATGTTTTCTTTTGCCCTGCTTCCTGACCATTCAACATTCTTGCTATTTTGTGGATAAGCTTATTTTGTGGGGAGAAGGATGACCTATTTGTAATTTTAAAAAGGAAATTTGTGGAGATATTCCCCAGGCATATCAATAGTTTTGATAGAGCTACACACCTCTTTGGATATGAGGATGGCTGGGAGTTAAAATGGTGAACTATTATTATAGTCTATTGAAAACCTACAGGAGCTAAGTATCTGACTCACGTCATACATGTCAGAGAGTAAAGTTAAATGAGTTAAAAAGCTTTACACACTGAGGAGGAAATTTTAACTTTGGGCGATTGTGTAAAACAGGCACTATCAAATTGGCCACCCATTATATACCTCACCTGATCTTCCCTTCCATTGACTTCCATCGTCCAAAGTTATAATTACCCCCCTGAGTGTGTGAACGATAGAACACAACAGAAACAATATGATCAAAGGCCTTTAAAGAGAATACAACAGAAAATGCTGAAAATACACAGCAGCTGGAGTTCTGATGAATGGTCTAGATTCGAAATGTTAAACTGTCTTTTTCGCGACGCCGATGGATCTGCTGTGTATAATCCAACATTTTCTGTTTGTGTTTCAGATTTCCAATGTTGCAGTTTTTTTTCTTTCCATCAGGTTTCTTATAAGGTCTGCTTATCCTAATATGGTGTTAGTTATGGCAGATTCTATTGGTTTCTACCAAAGATTAATGGGGTGGGACCGGGGCGGGGGGGTGGAGGGTGTGTCAGAATCCTCTTGCTGAGAGTATTAAGGCCCCTCTTACAATGTAAGACGTAAGATTTAAAGGCCACAAAATTGGAACCCTTAGTACTGGCCGTTAAGGCGGGTTTGGAAGAAAAAAATGGCAGCCACTTTGTTTCCAGTGCGGAATGTGGCGGCTGCCATTTTGGGCAGGTCGGTGGCGCTGTCGTTGCCTGTGTGATCCAGATCATGACGTCAATCGGCGTGCAATGCCTGAATTGACGCATGATCTTAATACCGCCCTCTCCAAACCACACATGGGAGAACATGGGTGCAGCAGTACACCAGAGATGCTGCCAGGGCTTCTCCTTAAAGGGCTTCTCCTTAAAGGGACACACACAAATTTCAGGTAAGTTTAGATTTTTGCATTTGGACTGGTTTCTTTACATTTTATTGGAGTAGTGGCTTGGTGCACTACATTTAAAAAGTTGTTAAAGTGTGCAGGGAGTTCAGGAAGTGCTGATGGAGGTTTACAAGGAAGGCCTCTGAGAACACCACTTGTTCCCAGTCCTGGGGACTCTAGTTACAGTCACCCTTGGGCTGCTGCATCACATGGAGATAGAGCAGAGGCAGCAAAGGGGACAAGCTTCTCGCAGAGAGAGGAACATGCAAAAGTAGAAAAAGCAGAAGAGGAGGAAGCTGAAGCAAGGAGGCAACCGAGACAGCCCCTTTCTGGCTGGGATATCCGGGATCAAATCGTCTGCCTGCAGTACCAGTGAACACAACCCCAATTCCCCTTTCAAGATTTGTCCCATACCTTCCCTTCCCTCTGTTACTGACCACAGTGTCCTCTTGGCCTTAATGCTGAAATAAAAGCCACCACAAAGCACTGCCGATGGCCTTGCAGGATGACCTCGAGGAGTTGGTGGCTGGGAGTGTGAAATCGAGTAACGGTGCTTCTTCTTCACTTTCCTCTCCCTCTTCTTGGTCAACCACTGGCTGGACAGGCTGGGTTTCTTGGATGTCTGAAATGAGGAAGGCACAACAATAGGGTTGTGGTGAGGGGAGGGCGGGAAAGCAAGAGGTGCATGCTTACATCATGTGTAGCTTGTAAATCAAAAGATATTGTGGGGTGAGGGGGAAGTGGGATGTGAGGAGGAGGATAACGTATGAGGATACCAGCATCTTGTATTCTTTCAGCCCCACCGCTGGCCAGGGGCTCAGCCATGCCCCTGGCAAGAATGGCCAGCACCGTCTCCTCCAAGGGGGTGAGGTGAAGCTAGGAATGTGAGGTGTGCCTCATGTTTGGTAGAGATTGTTGGTAGGTGAGTGCTGGGGAGCCGGGATCATGCATTGAGCAGTGTATATAAATGATCTAGATGAGGGAACTAGATGTAATATGTCCAAGTTTGCAGACGACACAAAGCTGGGTGGGCATGTGTGCTGTGAGGAGGATGCAGAGAAACTCCAGTATGATTTGGACAGGTTGGGTGATTTGGCAGATGCATGGCAAATGCAGTATAATGTGGATAAATGCAAGGTTATCCACTTCGGTGGCAAAAACAGGAAGACAGATTATTATCTGAACGGCAATAGATTGGGAAAAGGGGAAGTGCAATGAGACCTGGGTGTCCTTGTGCACCAGTCACTGAAGGTAAGCATGCAGGTGCAGCAGGCGGTTAAGAAGGCAAATGGTATGTTGGCTTTCACAGCGAGAGGATTCGAGTACAGGAGCAAGGATGTCTTGCTGCAGTTGTACAGGGCCTTGGTGAGACCACACCTTGAGTATTGTGTGCAGTTTTGGTCACCTTATCTGAGGAAGGATGTTCTTGCCATGGAGAGAGTGCAGTGAAGATTCACCAGACTGATAACTGGGATGCAGGAATGACGTATGAGGAGGGATTGGATTGATTAGGCTTATATTCGCTAGAGTTTAGAAGAATGAGAGGGGATCTCTTTGAAACTTATAACATTCTAACAGGACTAGACAGACTAGATGCAGGAAGGATGTTCCCAATGGTGGGGGAGTCCAGAACCAGGGGTCACAGTCTAAGGATAAGGGGTAAGCCATTTAGGACTGAGATGAGGAGGAATTTGTTCACCCAGAGAGTGGTGAACCTGTGGAATTCTCTACCACAGAAGGCAGTTGAGGCCAATTCATTAAATATATTCAAGAAGGAGTTAGATATATTTCTTAAGGTTAAAGGGATCAAGGGATATGGGGAGAAAGCAGGGACAGGGTACTGAATTTGGATGATCAGCCATGATCTCATTAAATGGCAGAACAGGCTCAAGGGGCCGAATGGCCTACTCCTGCTCCTATCTTCTATGTATCTGTGTGTGAGGCTAATGGTGCAGTTGGTAGGAGACAGCTTTTGAAGAGGCATTTACTGACCTTGACCACTGGTCTGAAGTCATGAAACTTCTTTGGGCACTGGAGCCAGGTCGTGGGGTCGACACTGCTGGCAGTGATGGCCTCAGCGGTCTGGTCTTACATCCTTCTTTCTGAAGGGTCTTCTGGCCCCCTGTGAGTGGAGGACCTCCCTTCCACTGTTGACCCCCTGCACAAAGCTGGAGTGCTGTGTCCGAGACCCTGGGTGCCCTTTCCTTGACCTGTTGAGCCGTTTGTGTTAGTGCTGGAGCACTTTTAGCATTTTTGATCTGCAGAAGGTAGCTCAGCTTTAAGAGCTGCAGACTGCCTTGAAGAGGAGCAGGCTAACTTCAAATAACGCTAACCTCGCTCCAGCGACATGAACTTCGGCCCCCTGCTGAGCCCACAGCCTGTCAGCAGCCCGTCCTGTGCTAGGCTGTGTGCTCCTATCATGGTAATTAGCAGGTAGCACCAAATTGACGTGCTGCCTGCACTTTTTGAATGGGCGCACCCCCAAATAAATTGAAGAACATTTAGAGTCAACGTCAAGGATAAAACTGGGCCAAATTCATGCAAAAGGAGCAATACCTAGTGATAAGCTTCAGCATCAAGATCCTGTAGATATTGTGCAGCGTGACAACATGTGTATATGATTAGAAAAGCTGGTGGATCGCTTGAGTGTGACACTGTGCGCATTCCTAAAGAAACATAATATTGGGGAGTAGGTAGTCTCTCAATTATCCTTACATGGTTATAAAAGTCATGGATGAAACAATTGCCGACAGGCACAGTAAGATCTTTCGGAGGAGAATATAGGAAACATTTTCATTTACAATATTTAGAAGTAAAACACCCTAATTGTGTTAAATATCTGCTGTTGTATTTTAGTCTGGAAGGTATGTTCTATAGTTTTAACGCTATCATTGTCTCATTAATAACTCAAAAAACTTTACTTACAAAAGTCTCACCCAAAACACGAGTCTATCTTTCTCTTTCAGATGCTGACTAATCTGCTGTATTTCCAATGTTTACAGTTTTTCTTTATCTATAAATCTTGGATTTTCTCTATTTATACAGCCTGTATAACATCCTGAATTTTCAGGTTTGGGGCCAACAGAGCATGCCAAAACCAGCAGTTGTAGCTGACAAGATATAGTGAGATGATTTGATCATACTAGACAGGTATAACTGACTCAAACCATATTGGTGGTCCTGGGGTAAAAAAGGTTCAGCATTCTTCAGGGGGTGTGGGGGGAGGGGGGGGTGGTTGGTGGAGTGGAGAAGGGTGGGAAGCTTTAACAGTATCAAAATGCAGATAGTTACAAATTCTGAGACTAAAGAATCATACAAATAATGCAGCTCACTGTGATAGCTGCCCAAGACCAGGAATCAGATGTACAGGATGAAACCTTTCTATAGAATATTATTACACAATTGAGTTGAAATGAATTGGTTAATACCGCCATTAAAATAGAAAATAAATTTCAGATGAATATGTTAATTAGTTTATATGCTCATATCACGTAGCATAATTTCAGCTAATAATTATTTCCTGAGATGTAACATAGATCGAGCATGAAACCATCAAGAATTGTATGCCCTCCATAGGTTACTAGGGATTGTGAAACAGAAATTCCATGAACCACAATCTTGGAACCTATGTCCGGATCACACCTGCTGGTGCCCTCCAGCACTGACCCTGTTGGAGAATGTGGGGTCAGGGAGATGGCATCAAATTACCATGAGGCCAGCCGGTGCCCTTGCTACTATGGGCAATCTTAAGTTCCCATCTGTCCCAACAGGCCACAAAATGCAGCAATGCTGGCTGGACAGTTGGGGTGTGGAGTCAGGAAGCCCACTTCCTAGAAACTCTGGACTGTGTCTTGCCAAGAGGGCCATTCTGAAAACATTTAAAAATAAATAAATGACCTCCTCTTTGGGGCTCCAGGCTATGACCTGGGCCTGGATGACTTCAAACATCCATGAGACCAGTACACCTATTGCTTCTGGTCAGACCATGATGATTCATGAGACGAGGACTGAGGGAATTCCTGGCCTTGAGAGTCCCTACCTCTGCCACCCCTATGTCAACACCCTTTTAAAGGGCAGGTGAACTCTCCACCCTTATGAAACCCCACTGAAACCCCTAGTTAGAGTTCACAGCCATTCCAACAGAGCAATTTGTGGCTCCTGTATGACCTAAGTAGACTGCCAAGTTAGAGAAAATGATTAGAAAAATTTATAAGAATTTTTGTTATTGTGACCCCAGGCATAGATGCTAGGAGGGCAACTTTTGGTGGTGCAAACAAAAAACCATTGGCCTAGAAATAGGGGGGCTTTAGCACGGGCCGTTAAGGCCTGTTTTGATGGAAAAATGGCGGCTGACTCTTCTGCCTGCTTCCGGCGGGTTCTGCGGCGGCCACCATTTTGGGGAAGTCAGTAGCACTGCTGTTGCTGCCGAGAGCACTTCTACCTGCACTTAAGCCAGAAGCCGTGTATTAGGAGGCTCTGTTTCACCAAGGAAGTGGCCACAGAACTTTGCCACCTCCTGCAACCAGAACTGCAGCCTCAGAGCAGGGTGACAACTGCTATCCCAGTGACCCTCAAGGTCACAGTGACCCTCCATTTTTCATCACTGGATCTTTCAAGTCTGCAGCAGGCAACATAGCTAGCATCTTCCAGTTCGCTGTCCATCGCTGCATCCTTGAGGTCACAGAGGCTCTCTACTGCAGGAGAAGGGACTTCATTGTCTTCTCTCTGAATGGTGTGAGGGGGAAACCAGGGAATTATAGACCAGTTAGCCTAACATCTGTTGTCAGGAAATTGCTAGAGTCTATAATTAAGGATAGGGTGACTGAACACCTCGAAAATTTTCAGTTGATCCAAGAGAGACAGCATGGATTTGTGAATGGTAGGTCATGCCTGACAACCTGATTGAATTTTTTGAAGAGGTGACTAAAGTAGTGGGCAGGGGAATGTCTATAGATGTTATTTATATGGACTTCCAGAAGGCATTGATAAAGTCCCACATAAGAGACTGTTATCTGGAATTGAGGGCAAATTATTGACCTGGTTAGGAAATTGGCTGAGCGGCAGGAGGCAGGCAGTAGGGATAATGGGCAGGTACTCAAATTGGCAGGATGTGACTAGTGGTGTCCAGCAGGGATCTGTGTTGGGGCCTCAACTATTACCAATATTTATTAACGACTTAGATGATGGTATAGAAAGTCATATATCCAAATTTGCCGATGACATAAAGATAGGTGGCATTGTGGCAGTGTAGATGAAAGCATAAAATTTTAAAGGGATATTGATAGATTAAGTGAATGGGCAAATCTGTGGAAAATGGATTTCAATGTAAGCAAATGTGACGTCATCCACTTTGGACCTAAAAAGGATAGAACAGGGTACTTTCTAAATGGTGAAAAGCTAAAAACTGGATATCCAAAGAGATTTGGGGGTTCAGGTACACAGATCATCAAAATGTAATGAACAAATACAGAAAATAATCAAAAAGGCTAATGGAATGCTGGCCTTTATATTTAGAGGACTAAAGTACAAGGGGGTATGCTGCAGCTGTACAAAACCCTGGTTAGACCGCACCAGGAGTACTGTGAGCAGTTCTGGGCACCACACCTTAGGAAGGATATATTGGCCTTGGAGGGAGTGCAGCGTAGGTTTACCAGAATGATACCCGGACTTCAAGGGTTAAGTTACGAGGAGAGATTACATAAATTAGGGTTGTATTGCCTAGAATTTAGAAGGGTAAGGGGTGATCTGATCGAAGTTTTCAAGATAATAAGAGGAACAGATAAGGTAGATATAGAGAAACTATTTCCACTGGTTGGGGATTCTAGGACTAGGGGGCATAGTCTCAAAATTATAGCCAGACCTTTCAGGAATGAAAGTAGGAAACACTTCTACACACAAAGGGTGGTAGAAGTTTGGAACTCTCTTCCACAAATGGCAATTGATGCTAGATCAATTGTTAATTTTAAGTCAGAGATTGATAGCTTTTTGTTAACCAAAGGTATTAAGGGATATGGGGCAAAGGCGGGTAAATGGAGTTAGATCGCAGATCAACCATGATCTCATTGAATGGCGGAACAGGCTCGAGGGGCTGAATGGCCTACTCCTGTTCCTATGTTCTTGTGTTCCTAAGTGGCTTACTTTTATGGGAAATAACAACAGAAAATGCTGGAAAAACTCAGCAGGCCAGACAACATCCGTGGAGAGAAAATAGAGTCAACGTTTCGGGTGAAAACCCTTTGTCAAGACTAAAGAAGCACAGGAAATGAAATAGATTAAGAGGCCAGGCTGGGAGAGAACAAAAGAGAAGAGACATTAAGAGGTATTCAAAACGAGACGAGATGGTGATAGAACTAGTGGAGACAAGAGACGGCTCTAGATTAGGTGTGAAATGCGCTGGCAGAGTGGGAGACAGCTACCACGTGGGAGAGAGAGAAAAAAAAGGGGGGGGGAGGCCAAAACAAAGGTGTTCTGCAAAGCGGTCACCCAATCTGCGTTTGGTCTCCCCAATGTAGAGGAGACCACATCATGAGCAGCAAATACAGTATACTAGATTGTAAGAAGTACAAGTAAATCGCTGTTTCACCTGGAAGGGGTGTTTGGGAATCTGGACAGTGGGAGGGGGGCTTTGCGGAACACCTCCGTTCAGTCCGTAAGGGTGACCCCGAGCTTCCGGTCGCCTGTCATTTTAATTCACCGCCCCATTCCCACTCGGACCTCACCGTCCTCGGCCTCCACACCTTTGTTTTGGCCTTTCTTCCCCCCCCCCCCCCTCTTTTTTTTTTCTCTCTCCCACATGGCAGCTGTCTCCCACTCTGCCAGTGCATTTCACACCTAATCTAGAGCTGTCTTTTGTCTCCACTAGTCCTATCACCATCTCGTCTCGTTTTGAATACCTCTTAATGTCTCTTCTCTTTTGTTCTCTCCCAGCCTGGCCTCTTAATCTATTTAATTTCCTGTGCTTCTTTAGTCTTGACAAAGGGTTTTCACCCAAAACGTTGACTCATTTTCTCTCCACGGTTGTTGCCTGGCCTGCTGAGTTTTTCCAGCATTTTCTGTTGTTATTTTGGATTTCCAGCATCTGCAGTATTTTGCTATCTTACTTTTATGGGAGTTGACTCACACTGCTCTATATCTATTTACATAGTAGCAGGACCCAGGGATGTAACAATTAAACTTCTTTCTGTATCAGATATCTGTGCCTTTCATACATGCACTTCTTCACTCTGTCCAAAGGTGGACACTAGATCTAACGAAGTTTAGTTCAGAATCATAAGCTTCTTTATTGCGCAGTAAGGTGAAACATACAGAGCAATAGTTTTGATCAGAGTTGCTTAGTTCAATCGTTACAACTTGTAGTCACATAATAATTAAAAACAAAGAACACACAATGCTATCCCATTTGGGCAGATTATTTTACTCAATTTAAACGGAATAATCTGTCTGCTTCCTATACTGCAGCCCAGAGTAAGTCCTCACTACAGGTACTTGCAGGCTCCTATTTTTTAAATCTTTTAGCACTTTGCTGCCTGACTGACTGCACTTCAATATTTTCAATGGTCTGAATATTTTTTTAGGTGTATAAGCTTCTGAGATCACGCCCACATCCCAGGAACAAATGTTTAAAAAAGCTATGTTATTACAGAGGCTTTTCACTGTATGTGCCAGAACTCACTGACCTGCTCCAGTTGGGTGCTAGCGTCTAAAGTGTATTGGACAGCCATTCAATCTGCTGATCTGCAGCAATCACCATGACCCAGCTCACTGGACTGGACATAATCTGCAGAGTTATTGAAGACTTTGGCGGAGATCTATTAAACAGTACCAGAATCCAGCCAAACAGCCTGCCGGGCAGTCACCTTATTAATAGCTACACCCGTCCCACCCCGCCTCCTCCCAATTCCCCAAACAATACAAATGACTATTTCCCGTCTTTATGAGATATGGGGCTAGTTGAGAAATTAAGATTTTCAATAAGAACAGAAAAACCCTCTATAAATCTTAATATATCTTTATTTAGCAGGTTCATCAGCATTTTCTTGATGTAAACTGGATCTTGATGAAAAGATCAAAAAATAAATTAAATTAAGCAGCAACAAAAAAAAAGCCAGCTCGATCTGGATCATATTAAAGAATTTTTGCAATTAACTGAAAGAATTTAAGTCAGTTATTTGGGTGTAGCTTATTTAAAAGTAGCACAGTAAATGTGAATTGTAGAGATTGTTAACAATACCGCCACTTTCTCCTGGCTCTACAGCTACATGCATGGGCTTGTTTTTGGAGAGGGCGGTAAGAATAGTGGCGACATCCAAAATTGCTGAGCATGCGTCAATTCGGCTCCTGGTCATTAAAATACTTGCGGTAAACACAGGCAACAGCAGCGCTGCTGACCTGCCCAATATGGCGGCCGCTGCATTCCGCACCGAAAGTGGGCAGAAGCAAGGCTACCGCCAATTTTTCTACGAAACCAGCCTTAACGGCCAGTGCTAAAGGTTCCAATTTCTAGGTCTCTGTGTCTACTCTATCAAAACCTTTCATAATTTTAAAGACCTCTATTAGGTCACCGCTCAGTCTTTTTTCAAGAGAAAAGAGACACAGCCTGTTCATCCTTTCCTGATAGGTATAACCTCACATTTCTGGTATCATCTTTGTAAATCTTTTTTGCACCCTCTCCAGTGCTTCTCATAGAGTCATAATGACACAGAAGGAGGCCATTCAGGCCATCGAGTACATGCCAGCTCTCTGTAGAGCAATCCAGTCAGTACCAATCCCCCGCTCTATCCCCATAGCTCTGCAAGTTTATTTTCCTCAAGTGCCTATCCAGTCTCCCCTTGAAAACATTGAGGCCTAGAAATTCACGATGGCCCCGCCAGCTGGCGTGCGCCCAAAAGTTAGCGCTGAGCGCGGAGCCAGTTGCGACCGTCAGATATTCAGTTTTTGCGCCCCAAGTCGGAACCGGGCGCTATTCCAGGGTGTGCCCGCCCCCGCTTGGGGCGCTGAAACTGAATTTCAGCGCTCTAGGTGCTGCTGCGCCACCCGCTGCGGAGCGGCAGGCTGCGGTACTGCAGGCCTCCTCCCTCTCAAGGGGGAGGTGCCTGCAACGGGGAGATCGCCGCTGGATAGTGCCGGCAAATGAGCCCAGCACCACGGAGAAGTGCCGGGTTCACGGAAAGCTGCCGGCAATGCCGCGGCGGGGGGGGGGGGGTGGAGGAGGAGGCCGGGGAAGGAGGTGCGGGCAGGCGGCCGCCGAAAAAGCGGCCGGCCGCACCTCCACCTTAAAGCGCCCCACTAAGGCTACAGTACGGCCCCGTTTTCTGATCGCTGTTTGCGGCCGCTGCGGAAGAGGCGGCCGCAACTCAATATGGGGGTCGGGGCGGTAGCGGGGCACTGCGCACACCGATGACGTCATCGGTGCCGGTGCAGCGCTAACGGCTACCACCGCCATTACCGCTGCGCTGAATATCAGCGCAAACTCCTCTATTGGCGCAGAAGCCCTCTTTGGGCGGTAACTGGCCGCAAAGCTGGCAGCGCCTTACTGAATTTCTAGGCCTGAGTGTCTTCGCTTCCACCATTTCCGTCGGCAGCGAATTCCAGGTCATCACCAGTCGCTACATAAAAAGGTTTTTCCTCACATCCCCCCTGTATCTCTTGCCCAAAACCTTAAATCTGTGTTGATTGGTATCATCCTCACTGTTTGCCACACCCCCAAGTTTGGTGTCATCGGCAAATTTAGAAATTCTACTCTGTATTCCAATATCCAGGTCATTTTTATATATATATCAAAAAAAGCAGTGGCCACAGCACTGCCCCTTGGGGAACACCACTGTCTACCATCCTCCAGTCTGGAAAAACAGCCATTTACCACAACTCGCTGTTTTCTGTCCTTATGCCAATTGCTTATCCAAGCTGCCACTGACCCACCTATTCCATGAGCCTCAATTTTGTTCACCAGCCTTCTATGCGGTACATTTTCAAACGCCTTCCGAAAATCCATGTAGACAACATCCATTGCATTCCCTTCATCAATCCTCTCTGTTACTTTGTAGGAGTTCTCGACTCCTAACGAAAGTACTGAGATTGAAACTAGCAGTTAACCAAATGTGGTTTAATGCACTGGTAAAAGTTACAAACAAAAACACAGGAGAAACTCTAAACAGGTCTGTACAATACTTGATTCCATGAGGACTGTTAGGACACGCCTCTCCCTCATGACGTCATCACGTTTCCCGCCGTTGAGAACGTCACGTGACCTGCGTGATGATGTCATCGCTCTGGATCGACATTTTACCGAACCCGCGCTATTTATACAGAGCAAACATTTAAAGGTAACAAACCCCTGTTAAAGGCAATTATATACATTACTGCAAGAGTCTCTTGGTGGCTTTGCCACATACGCCCCCCCCAGAATTGTCTTTAATAAGAAAAGTCAATCACCGAGGAGGTCGGACGAGCCTGTTGGAATGACTGCTAAATTCCCGGAGAGGAAAACGCTGAGCAGGCGGTGAGCTGGCGGGTGTAGCGGCTCGGTCAGGGGCGGCAACAGCCGATGGTCGGCCCCGGCGTGGCGGTTGAGCAGGCACGACTGGCTGTTCTAGGTCCAGGTGCGCAGGCTTGAGGCGATCGACGGAGATGTGGTCCGGCCGGCCCCCGAGGTCGACCAAAAAACTCTTAGCCCCCATCTGTAAAACCCAGAAGGGACCCGTATATGGAGGCCTGAGTGGGCTGCGGTGGGCGTCGTCACGAACAAACACGAATTTGGCCTTCATCAACTCCACTGGAATGTGGGAGGCAGGAAAACCGTGCTGCGACGTCGGAACCCGCATGAAGCACTGGGTCGCTTTCCGGTGGGCTTCCCGCTGACTGGCCGCAGACCACGGCTGTGTAGGGGACGGCAAGAATTCGCTTGGAACCCAGAGTGGCTGGCCGTAAACCATCTCCGCGGCAGAAGACTGCAGGTCCTCCTTTCGCGCTGTGCGCAACCCCAGCATAACCCAAGGTAGTTTATTGACCCATCCCACGTCCAGGAGGCTAGCTCTGAGCGACGCCTTCAACGAATGGTGAAAACGCTCACACAACCCATTCGCCTGCAGGTGGTAGGCCGTGGTGTGATGGAGCGTGGTGCCTAAGGCCGAGGCCACCGCGTTCCAAAGCTCAGATGAGAATTGCGGACCGCGGTCGGACGAAATATCCGTTGGAACTCCAAAGCGTGTTACCCATGACGAGATAAAGGCTCGAGCGACATCCGCAGAGGTGGTAGACGTCAGGGGAACCGCCTCGGGCCATCTCGTGGTGCGATCGACCATAGTCAGAAGGTGCATGAAACCCTGCAATGGCGGGAGTGGCCCCACCAGGTCGACGTGGACGTGGTCAAACTGGCGTTCCGGCACCTCGAAGGTGGCCAAGGGGGCCCTAATGTGTCGTTGGACTTTGGCTCGTTGACAAACCACACAAGTGTTCGCCCAGTCGCGGACGTTCTTGCGTATCCCTCTCCATACGAATTTAGATGCCATCAACTTCTGCGACGCCCTCACACCAGGATGCAAAAGCCCGTGTATGACGTCGAAAACCGTCCGGCGCCAGGCAGACGGAACAATCGGACGGGGGTCCCCCAAGGAGACGTCGCAGAGTAAAGCGGTGCCAGCCGAATGGAATGGCACATGCCTCGGCTGAAGGCTGGCGGAGTCTGAACGAAAGGCTTGAGTCTCCGGGTCGGCAGCTTGGTCGGCCGCCATGCGCGCATAATCGATTCCCAATTGAACGGCCTGGGTGGTGGCGCGGGACAGGCAATCCGCTACCACGTTGTCCTTCCCGGCCACGTGCCGGATGTCGGTGGTAAATTCGGAAATATATGTAAGCTGTCGTTGCTGACGAGCCGACCATGGTTCGGCAGTCTTGGCCATCGCGAGCGTGAGCGGTTTGTGGTCGATAAACGCAGTAAAGTGGCGGCCCTCGAGCAGAAAACGAAAATGGCGAATGGCCAAAAACAACGCCAACAGCTCCCTGTCAAATGTACTGTACTGGCGTTCGTGCCATTGCAGCTGTCGGCTAAAAAAACGCCAGTGGTTGCCACGTGCCGTCGACCCATTGCTCTTAGACGGCTCCAACGGCGTAGTCCGACGCGTCAGTTGTGAGGGCGATGGTGGCTCCTGGCAGGAGGTGTGCCAACATCGTCGCGTTTGCGAGGGTGGTCTTCGTGCCTCCGAAGGCACGGTCCATCTCCGGCGTCCAAACCATGGGCTCCTTACCCGGCTTCCCTCTGAGGGCCTCGTAGAGCGGCCGCATTAGTTGTGCGGCCCTGGGAACAAAATGATGGTAAAAATTTACCATACCCAGGAACTCCTGGAGTGCCTTCACGGACTGCAGCCGCGGGAAAGCCGCGATCACCTCCACCTTGGCCCGAAGCAGCATAGCCCCCTCTGAAGTGATGCGGTGGCCTAGGAAGTCGAGCTGCTGCAGGCCGAACTGGCATTTGGCCGGGTTGACAATGAGGCCGTGCTGTTGAAGGTGACGAAAGAGGATGCGCAGGTGCTGGAGTTGTACCTCCTTTGTGGCGCTGGCGACCAGTATGTCATCCAGATAGACAAACAAAAATTTGAGATCCCGCAGCACTGAATCCATCAGGCGCTGGAACGCCTGCGCCGCGTTTTTAAGTCCAAATGGCATGCGGAGGAACTCAAACAGGCCAAAAGGAGTGATGACCGCTGTCTTTTGGACGTCCTGGGGATGCACCGGTACCTGATGGTACCCACGGACGAGGTCGACCTTGGAGAAAACCGAAGTCCCCACCAGATGTGCGGAGAAATCTTGTATGTGCGGTATGGGATACCGGTCGGGAGTCGTGACATCGTTGAGGCGATGGTAGTCACCGCAGGGCCGCCATCCACCCCGGGCTTGGGGACGATGTGGAGAGGTGAAGACCAGGGACTATTCGACCGGCGAATAATCCCCAACCTCTCCATCGCGGTGAACTCTGCCTTAGCAGCCGCGAGCTTACCAAGCTCGAGCCGCCGTGCCCTGGCATAGACAGGAGAGCCAGTCGTCGTTATATGGTGCTCCACCCCATGTTTGGCGGTCGAAGCTGAAAAGGTGGGCTTGGTCAGCTTGGGAAAGTCCCCGAGGAGCTGGGAGAAGTCGTTGGGAGGTGGCCGAGCGCAGGAGACCGAGTGCGGCGCGACCGTGCCGCGTACACATGGAATACAGTCGAACGTGGCGGCGTGAACGAGCTGACGATTTTTAAAATCAACCAGCAGGCCGTTGGCGCATAAAAAGTCGGTGCCTAGGAGTGCCTGTGAGATGCTGGTGGTGACGAAATCCCATATAAAGCGTTGGCCACCGAAGCAGACCTGGACCCGGTGGGTCCCGAAAGTACGAATCGCGCCCCCGTTGGCAGCTTGGAGGGGAGAACCCCGCCTGCCGGACCGAAGGTCGAGGACCGACGCGGGAAGGATGCTGCATTGCGTCCCTGTGTCGCACAAAAAACGACGGCCCGAGATGGAGTCGGTTAAATAAAGTAATTTCCCGGAATCACTGACCGCCACCGTGGCTGCGGGGCACGCCCCGGATCCGGTGCTCTTGACGCGCAGGGGTCTGTTCGTTGCTTTGGGCACAAAACTGCAAGGCGGACGGCAGCATCTGGCCTTCACGCCAAACCGAGCATGGTAATAGCAGAAGCCAGTTGGAGGAGGCGTCGAGGCAGGGCCCTTTGGGGCGGGGTGTCCCGCGATGGCGCAGTATGGCTGTCGGACCGTGTATATTTTATCCGCCTCTTTGGTGAACGCTATACAATTCCCGGCGTCCGATCTGGCGAGGGCCGCCTGCACCTGTTCGGGCAGTTGAGTGAGGAACAGTTCGTGGAACAGGAAACATTGCGGCTCCGACCCCAGGAGAGCGAGCATCTGGCTCATCAACTCCGAAGGTTTGGAGTCACCCAACCCGGGCAGCGTGAGTAGGCGGCGTGCGCGCTCTGCCTTCATAAGGCCAAATACCTGCATGAGCCGAGCCTTAATGGCGACGTACTTGTCGGTAGCCGGGGGGTTTTCCAGTGGGCTGATGATCCTCGACGCCATCGAGCTGTTGAGTGCGGAGACCATGTAAAGATAATGGGTCTGATCCTGCACGATGTTGCGGAGCTCGAACTGCGCCTCCGCTTGTACGAACCAGGAGGCCGCCTGTTGTTCCCAAAATTGGGGGAGCTTCAAAGCCACTGCATTGGCTTCCATCATGGCCTGCATTCCGTTTCCACCGCAAAAAACGTCCGCGAGGATTCGGGGTCACCAATGTAGGAGTTCTCGACTCCTAACGAAAGTACTGAGATTGAAACTAGCAGTTAACCAAACGTGGTTTAATGCACTGGTAAAAGTTACAAACAAAAATGCAGGAGAAACTCTAAACAGGTCTGTACAATACTTGATTCCACAAGGACTGTTAGGACACGCCTCTCCCCTCTGACGTCATGACATCATCACGTTTCCCGCCGTTGAGAACGTCACGTGACCTGCGTGATGATGTCATCGCTCTGGATCGACATTTTACCGAACCCGCGCTATTTATACAGAGCAAACATTTAAAGGTAACAAACCCCTGTTAAAGGCAATTATATACATTACTGCAAGAGTCTCTTGGTGGCTTTGCCACATACGCCCCCCCCAGAATTGTCTTTAATAAGAAAAGTCAATCACCGAGGAGGTCGGACGAGCCTGTTGGAATGACTGCTAAATTCCCGGAGAGGAAAACGCTGAGCAGGCGGTGAGCTGGCGGGTGTAGCGGCTCGGTCAGGGGCGGCAACAGCCGATGGTCGGCCCCGGCGTGGCGGTTGAGCAGGCACGACTGGCTGTTCTAGGTCCAGGTGCGCAGGCTTGAGGCGATCGACGGAGATGTGGTCCGGCCGGCCCCCGAGGTCGACCAAAAAACTCTTAGCCCCCATCTGTAAAACCCAGAAGGGACCCGTATATGGAGGCCTGAGTGGGCTGCGGTGGGCGTCGTCACGAACAAACACGAATTTGGCCTTCATCAACTCCACTGGAATGTGGGAGGCAGGAAAACCGTGCTGCGACGTCGGAACCCGCATGAAGCACTGGGTCGCTTTCCGGTGGGCTTCCCGCTGACTGGCCGCAGACCACGGCTGTGTAGGGGACGGCAAGAATTCGCTTGGAACCCAGAGTGGCTGGCCGTAAACCATCTCCGCGGCAGAAGACTGCAGGTCCTCCTTTCGCGCTGTGCGCAACCCCAGCATAACCCAAGGTAGTTTATTGACCCATCCCACGTCCAGGAGGCTAGCTCTGAGCGACGCCTTCAACGAATGGTGAAAACGCTCACACAACCCATTCGCCTGCAGGTGGTAGGCCGTGGTGTGATGGAGCGTGGTGCCTAAGGCCGAGGCCACCGCGTTCCAAAGCTCAGATGAGAATTGCGGACCGCGGTCGGACGAAATATCCGTTGGAACTCCAAAGCGTGTTACCCATGACGAGATAAAGGCTCGAGCGACATCCGCAGAGGTGGTAGACGTCAGGGGAACCGCCTCGGGCCATCTCGTGGTGCGATCGACCATAGTCAGAAGGTGCATGAAACCCTGCAATGGCGGGAGTGGCCCCACCAGGTCGACGTGGACGTGGTCAAACTGGCGTTCCGGCACCTCGAAGGTGGCCAAGGGGGCCCTAATGTGTCGTTGGACTTTGGCTCGTTGACAAACCACACAAGTGTTCGCCCAGTCGCGGACGTTCTTGCGTATCCCTCTCCATACGAATTTAGATGCCATCAACTTCTGCGACGCCCTCACACCAGGATGCAAAAGCCCGTGTATGACGTCGAAAACCGTCCGGCGCCAGGCAGACGGAACAATCGGACGGGGGTCCCCCAAGGAGACGTCGCAGAGTAAAGCGGTGCCAGCCGAATGGAATGGCACATGCCTCGGCTGAAGGCTGGCGGAGTCTGAACGAAAGGCTTGAGTCTCCGGGTCGGCAGCTTGGTCGGCCGCCATGCGCGCATAATCGATTCCCAATTGAACGGCCTGGGTGGTGGCGCGGGACAGGCAATCCGCTACCACGTTGTCCTTCCCGGCCACGTGCCGGATGTCGGTGGTAAATTCGGAAATATATGTAAGCTGTCGTTGCTGACGAGCCGACCATGGTTCGGCAGTCTTGGCCATCGCGAGCGTGAGCGGTTTGTGGTCGATAAACGCAGTAAAGTGGCGGCCCTCGAGCAGAAAACGAAAATGGCGAATGGCCAAAAACAACGCCAACAGCTCCCTGTCAAATGTACTGTACTGGCGTTCGTGCCATTGCAGCTGTCGGCTAAAAAAACGCCAGTGGTTGCCACGTGCCGTCGACCCATTGCTCTTAGACGGCTCCAACGGCGTAGTCCGACGCGTCAGTTGTGAGGGCGATGGTGGCTCCTGGCAGGAGGTGTGCCAACATCGTCGCGTTTGCGAGGGTGGTCTTCGTGCCTCCGAAGGCACGGTCCATCTCCGGCGTCCAAACCATGGGCTCCTTACCCGGCTTCCCTCTGAGGGCCTCGTAGAGCGGCCGCATTAGTTGTGCGGCCCTGGGAACAAAATGATGGTAAAAATTTACCATACCCAGGAACTCCTGGAGTGCCTTCACGGACTGCAGCCGCGGGAAAGCCGCGATCACCTCCACCTTGGCCCGAAGCAGCATAGCCCCCTCTGAAGTGATGCGGTGGCCTAGGAAGTCGAGCTGCTGCAGGCCGAACTGGCATTTGGCCGGGTTGACAATGAGGCCGTGCTGTTGAAGGTGACGAAAGAGGATGCGCAGGTGCTGGAGTTGTACCTCCTTTGTGGCGCTGGCGACCAGTATGTCATCCAGATAGACAAACAAAAATTTGAGATCCCGCAGCACTGAATCCATCAGGCGCTGGAACGCCTGCGCCGCGTTTTTAAGTCCAAATGGCATGCGGAGGAACTCAAACAGGCCAAAAGGAGTGATGACCGCTGTCTTTTGGACGTCCTGGGGATGCACCGGTACCTGATGGTACCCACGGACGAGGTCGACCTTGGAGAAAACCGAAGTCCCCACCAGATGTGCGGAGAAATCTTGTATGTGCGGTATGGGATACCGGTCAGGAGTCGTGACATCGTTGAGGCGATGGTAGTCACCGCAGGGCCGCCATCCACCCCGGGCTTGGGGACGATGTGGAGAGGTGAAGACCAGGGACTATTCGACCGGCGAATAATCCCCAACCTCTCCATCGCGGTGAACTCTGCCTTAGCAGCCGCGAGCTTACCAAGCTCGAGCCGCCGTGCCCTGGCATAGACAGGAGAGCCAGTCGTCGTTATATGGTGCTCCACCCCATGTTTGGCGGTCGAAGCTGAAAAGGTGGGCTTGGTCAGCTTGGGAAAGTCCCCGAGGAGCTGGGAGAAGTCGTTGGGAGGTGGCCGAGCGCAGGAGACCGAGTGCGGCGCGACCGTGCCGCGTACACATGGAATACAGTCGAACGTGGCGGCGTGAACGAGCTGACGATTTTTAAAATCAACCAGCAGGCCGTTGGCGCATAAAAAGTCGGTGCCTAGGAGTGCCTGTGAGATGCTGGTGGTGACGAAATCCCATATAAAGCGTTGGCCACCGAAGCAGACCTGGACCCGGTGGGTCCCGAAAGTACGAATCGCGCCCCCGTTGGCAGCTTGGAGGGGAGAACCCCGCCTGCCGGACCGAAGGTCGAGGACCGACGCGGGAAGGATGCTGCATTGCGTCCCTGTGTCGCACAAAAAACGACGGCCCGAGATGGAGTCGGTTAAATAAAGTAATTTCCCGGAATCACTGACCGCCACCGTGGCTGCGGGGCACGCCCCGGATCCGGTGCTCTTGACGCGCAGGGGTCTGTTCGTTGCTTTGGGCACAAAACTGCAAGGCGGACGGCAGCATCTGGCCTTCACGCCAAACCGAGCATGGTAATAGCAGAAGCCAGTTGGAGGAGGCGTCGAGGCAGGGCCCTTTGGGGCGGGGTGTCCCGCGATGGCGCAGTATGGCTGTCGGACCGTGTATATTTTATCCGCCTCTTTGGTGAACGCTATACAATTCCCGGCGTCCGATCTGGCGAGGGCCGCCTGCACCTGTTCGGGCAGTTGAGTGAGGAACAGTTCGTGGAACAGGAAACATTGCGGCTCCGACCCCAGGAGAGCGAGCATCTGGCTCATCAACTCCGAAGGTTTGGAGTCACCCAACCCGGGCAGCGTGAGTAGGCGGCGTGCGCGCTCTGCCTTCATAAGGCCAAATACCTGCATGAGCCGAGCCTTAATGGCGACGTACTTGTCGGTAGCCGGGGGGTTTTCCAGTGGGCTGATGATCCTCGACGCCATCGAGCTGTTGAGTGCGGAGACCATGTAAAGATAATGGGTCTGATCCTGCACGATGTTGCGGAGCTCGAACTGCGCCTCCGCTTGTACGAACCAGGAGGCCGCCTGTTGTTCCCAAAATTGGGGGAGCTTCAAAGCCACTGCATTGGCTTCCATCATGGCCTGCATTCCGTTTCCACCGCAAAAAACGTCCGCGAGGATTCGGGGTCACCAATGTAGGAGTTCTCGACTCCTAACGAAAGTACTGAGATTGAAACTAGCAGTTAACCAAACGTGGTTTAATGCACTGGTAAAAGTTACAAACAAAAATGCAGGAGAAACTCTAAACAGGTCTGTACAATACTTGATTCCACAAGGACTGTTAGGACACGCCTCTCCCCTCTGACGTCATGACATCATCACGTTTCCCGCCGTTGGGAACGTCACGTGACCTGCGTGATGACGTCATCGCGCTGGATCGACATTTTACCGAACCTGCGCTATTTATACAGAGCAAACATTTAAAGGTAACAAACCCCTGTTAAAGGCAATTATATACATTACTGCAAGAGTCTCTTGGTGGCTTTGCCACAACTTCATCAAAAAATTCAATTAGATTAGTCAAACACGATCTGCCTTTTACAAATCTGTGTTGGCTCTCCTTAATTAGCTTAAACCTCTCCAAGTGCCCGTTAATTTTTTCCTTGATTATTGTTTCTAAAACTTTACCCACCACTGATGTTAAACTGACTGGCCTGTAGTTACTAGAAATGTCCTTACACTCTTTCATGAACAATAGTGTCACATTTGCCACTTTCCAATCCTCAGGCACCTCACCCACATCTAGGGAAGATTGGAAAATGATGGCAAGCCCTTCCGCTATCTCTTCCCCCAATTCCCTTAGCAATCTGGGATGTAAACCATCTGGACCAGGAATTTGTCCACTCTAAGCATACTCAGCCTTTCTAGTACATCCTGCCTATCAATTTTCACCCCTTCCATTGCTTCTACCTTTTCCACTTCTACCGATATTGTGTCAGCATCCACCTCCATAGGAAACACCGATACAAAGTACTCATTGAGTATTCTAGCCTTGACCTGCGCCTCTAAGCATATATCACCTTCTTTGTCTCTAATAGGCCCCACCCCGCCTCTTACTACCCGCTTACTGTTTACATGCCGGTTGAATATTTTTGGGTTCCCTTTTATGTTAACTGCCATTCTACTCTCTCATTCTCTCTTTGCCAATCTTGTTTTCATCTTCCCATCCCCTCTCAATTTATTGTATTTGGTTGGTCTGGTTCTCCCTTGAAGAATTCACCTGACATGCATCATACACCCTCTATTTTTGTTTCATCATCTTCTCGATCTCCCTCGTCATCCAAGGAGCCCTTGCTTTGGTTCCCTTGCCCTTCCCTCTTGTTGGAATGTACCTAGCCTGAACTTAGAACATCTTCTCCTTAAAGATCACCCATTGTTCCATTACAGCTTTTCCTGTCAGTTCCATTTTACCCTGGTTAGATCCTTTCACATCCCAATAAAGTTAGCCCTATTCCAGTTTAGAAGTTCCACTCTAGATTGTTCCTTGCTCCTCTCCATTACTAATCTAAATCTTATGATACGATGATCACTCATACGCAAGTGTTCTCCCAAAGACACTTGGTCGACCTGGCCCACCTCATTCCCCAGCACCAGATCCAGCAATGCCTCCTTCCTAGTTGGGCCAAGAAAATATTGGTCAAGGAAATTCTCCTGAACACATTTCAGAAATTCCTCCCCTCCTTTCCCTTTACCCTAGCATTATCCCAATCGATAGTTGAATAATTAAAGCCCCCCAATATCACCATTCTATAGCTCTTGCATATCTCTGCTATTTCCCTGCAGGTTTGCTCCTCTACCTCCCTCTCACTATTTGGAGGCCTATAGAATAACCCCAATAGCGTGATCATACCCTTTTTGCTCCTCAACTCTAACCAAATGGTTTCTGTCCTTGTCCCCTCAAGAACATCCTCCCTTTTCAACACTACAATGTCTTCTTTAATCAGCACTGCCACCCCACCTCCCTTTTTTCCTTCCCTATCTTTCCTGAACACCTTGTACCCTTGAATATTAAGTGCCCAGTCCTCACCATTTTTAAGCCACGTTTCTGCTATTGCCACAACATCATATTGCCACACAGCTAATTGTGCCTGTAGCTCACCAACCTTATTCACCACACTTTGTGTGTTTATGTACATGCATTCTAAACCCATTTTTGAATTTTTCGTAGTCTTTCTTAGTCTGCTCCTATCTAATATGGTACTACTACTGCCTCTAGTGCTATATTCTCTAATATTATCCAACACAATCACTCTTTTATGCACCTTATTCCTCTTTTCTACTCCTATATGCTGGTGCCCTGCCAAGCTAGTTTAAACCCTCCCCAACAGCACGAACAAACCTCCCCGTGAGAATATTGGTCCTGGCTCTGTTGAGGTGTAACCCGTCCAGCTTGTACAGGTTCCACCTTCCCCAGAAATGGCCCCAATGCCTCGAATCTAAAGTCCTCCCTCCTGCACCATCTCTCCAGCCATGCATTCATCTGTTCTATCCTCCTGTTCCTGTACTCACTATATCCTTTTTATAATATGGAGACCAGAACTGCACATAATACTCCAAATGTGGTCTAACCAAGGTACAATGCAACCTTAGCATAACTTCTCCATCAATCACTTTTCATGAAGACTGCTCAGAATTTTATAGAAATGAGAACCAAGGTCCGATACAAGTTTAGCATAACTTCTCTACTTTTCAATTCTATCCCTCTAGAAATAAACCCTAGTGCTTGGTTTGCTTTTTTATGTCCTTATTAACCTACTTTTAGTGATCTGTTTATTTGTACTTCCAGATCCCTTTGCTCCTCTACGCCGTTTAGATTCTTATTTTTCAAGTATATAAAAACGGATTGTAAAAGCTTCTATAGGTACATGAAAATAAAAGACTGGCAAAGGTAAATGTAGGTCCTTTACAGTCAGAGACAGGAGAATTTATAATGGGGAATGAGGAAATGGCAGAGGACTTAAATAAATACTTTGTTTCTGTCTTCACGGAGGAAGACACAAAAAACCTCCCAGAAATGAGAAAACCAAGGGTATGATGAGAATGAGGAACTTAAAGAAATTATTATTAGTAAAAAAACAGTACTAGCAAAATTAATGGGACTCAAAGTCGATAAATCCCAAGGACCGGATAACCTACATCCTAGGGTTTTGAAAGAGGTGACCTGGAATAGTGGACGCATTGGTTGTCATATTCCAAAATTCTATAGATTCTGGAATGGTTCCTGCAGATTGGAAGATAGCAAATGTAACCCCGCTATTTAAGAAAGGAGGGAGAGATAAAACGGGGAACTACAGACCTGTTGGCCTCACATCAGTAGTTGGGAAAATGCTGGAATCTATTATAAAGGATGCAATAACTGGGCACTTAGAAACTAATAGTAAGATTGGGCAGAGTCAACATGGATTTATGAAAGGGAAATCCTGTTTGACAAACCTATTGGAGTTCTTTGAGGATGTAACTAGTGGCGTAGACAAAGGGTAACCGGCAGATGTGGTGTATCTGGATTTTCAG
The DNA here is from genome assembly GCF_052327205.1 of Somniosus microcephalus. Taxonomy (NCBI): domain Eukaryota; kingdom Metazoa; phylum Chordata; class Chondrichthyes; order Squaliformes; family Somniosidae; genus Somniosus; species Somniosus microcephalus. The sequence goes on along the minus strand of NC_140987.1, from coordinate 137,062,434 downwards.
AAGGCCTTCGATAAGGTCCCACACAAGAGGCTGGTGAACAAAATTAGGGCACAGGGAATTGGGGGTAATATACTAGCATGGATTGAGAATTGGCTAACAGACAGAAAACAAGGAGTAGGGATAAATGGGTCTTTTTCAGGAATGCAGTGGGCTACCACAAGGATCGGTGCTTGGGCCCCAGCTATTCACAATCTATATCAATGATTTGGATGAGGGGACTAAATGTAACATTTCCAAATTTGCTGATGATACAAAGCTAGGTGGCAGTGTCAGCTGTGAAGAGGATGTGAAGAGACTTCAAGGAGATCTCGACAGGCTCAGTGAATGGGTGAGAACATGGCTGATGGAATATAATGTGGATAAATGTGAAGTTATCCACTTTGGTAGAAAAAACAGAACGGCAGAGTATTTCCTAAATGGTGAAAGATTGGGGAATGCAGATGCTCAAAGGGACCTGGGTGTCCCTGTACATGAGTCATTGAAAGTGAATGTGCAAGTGCAGCAAGCCATTAGGAAGGCAAATGGTATGCTGGCCTTCATTACAAGAGGATTTGAGTACAGGAGTAAAGAAGTCTTACTCCAATTATATAGGGCCTTGGTGAAACCACACCTGGAGTACTGTGTACAATTTTGGTCTCCTTACCTAAGGAAGGATATACTTACCATAGAGGGAGTGCAACAAAGGTTCACGAGATTGATCCCTGGGATGGCGGGACTGTCGTATGAGAAGAGATTGAGTAAACTAGGCCTGTATTCGCTTGAATTCAGAAGAATGAGAGGGGATCTCATTGAAGCATACAAAATTATTACAGGGCTAGATAGGATGGATGCTGGGAGAATGTTTCCCTTAGCTGGGGAGTCTAGAACCAGGGGCCATTGATGAGAAGAAATTTCTTCCCACAGAGGGTGTTGAATCTTTGGAATTCTCTACCCCAGAGGGGCGTGGAGTCTCAGTCATTGGGTATATTCAAAACAGAAGTCGATAGATTTCTGACTAGTAAGGGCATCAAGGGATATGGCGATAGGGCCGGTGAATGGTGTTGAGGCAGAAGATCAGCCATGATATTGAATGGCGGAGCAGGCTCGAAGGGCCAAATGGCCTACTCCTGCTCCTATTTCTTATGTTCTTAATATGTGACCTCACAGAATCACAGAATCCCCACAGTGCAGATAGAGGCCATTTCAGCCCATCGAGCCTGCACCGACACATATCCCACCCGACCACCGTAACCCCTACACCAACACATATCCCACCCTATCCCTGTAACCCCCCTAACACTAAGGGTCAATTTATCATAGCCAATCAACCTAACCCGCACATCTTTGGACTGTGGGAGGAAACCGGAGCACCCGGAGAAAACCCACGCAAACACGGGGAGAATGTGCAAACTCCACACAGACAGTCGCCCGAGGCCAGATTCGAACCCGGGTCCCTGGCGCTGTGAGGCAACAGTGCTAACCACTATGCCACCGTGCCGTACCTCCTTATTTTTCTTACCAAAATATAACACCTCACACTTACATGTGTTGAAATTAATTTGCCAATTATATGACCATTCTGCTAGTGCATTAACGACTTGTAATTTGTTGCAGTCCTCCACAGTATTAATTATCCCCACCCATCCCCACCAATTTGGTGTCATCCGCAAATTTAGAAATTGTGTTTTTGATTCCAAAGTCTAAATCGTTAATATAAATTGTGAACAACAGTGGTCCCAGCATTGATCCTTATGAGACCCCACTTTCCACCTTCTTCCACTCTGAATAGCTACCCTTTACCCCTAATGTCCACTTCTGTCTTGCAGCCAGTTAGCTATCCATTCTGCTAATTGTCCTCTGACTCCGGATACTCTGACCTTATTAATTAGTCTATTATGTGCCACCTTATTGAAGGCCTTTTGGAAATCTAGATAAATTACATCTTTCATTTTCATTTTATTCTAAGATTTCACCCCATCTCCTGAACTAGGGCATTCTGGAGGGGGAGGGTGATCAGCCAGTTGTCGTGGTGCATATAGGTACTAAAGATATAGGTAAAAACCGGGATGAGGTCCTAAAAGCTGAATATAGGGAATTAGGAGGTAAATTAAAAAATAGGACCTCAAAGGTAGTAATCTCATGATTGTTACCAGTGCCACGTGCTAGTCAGAGTATAAATAGAAGGATATTTCAGCTGAATATTTGGCTAGAGGAATGGTGCAAGGCAGAGGGATTAAAATTCCTGGGACATTGGAACCGGTTCTGGGGGTGGTGAGACCAGTACAAACTGGACGGTTTGCACCTGGGCAGGACCAGGACCAATGTCTTGGGGGAGTGTTTGCTAGTGCTGTTGGGAAGGATTTAAACTAAAATGGCAGGGGGTTGGGAACCTGTGCAGGGAGACAGAGAAAAGGGAAGCAAGGATAGAAGCAAAAGACAGGAAGGAGAAAAGCAAAAGTGGCAGTCAGAGAAATCAAGGGTGTAAATCAAACATGGCCACAGTAAATAATAATTCTAAAAGGTCTAAGAGTGTTAAAAAAACAAGCCTGAAGGCTTTGTATTTTAAATCGAGGAGCATTCGTAATAAGGTGGATGAAGTAGCTGCGCAAATAGATGTACAGGAAACTTTCGTTTAAAAGGAGGTTAAATCTCCGGAATGCTCTATCCACCGGCAAAATTCAGGAGTCAGTTCAGATAACTTTTTTTACTTTTCATTGCTTTTTTTCTCCATTCCTGGCTCTGCAAGCGTCTAGCTGAAGCTGTTGCTTAGCTACAGAGATGCTTGAAAGCTGCGCCGACTGTTTTGAAGCTGTTGCTAAGCAACAGGGTTTGTTGCTAGATACGGAGCTCAGAAGCTCCGTATGTTTTAACATTAGCGCTGGTTTCTCCGGCAGTGTTGATCGACCGGCACCAGCTCAGTCCTGTCAGTGCCGGATACCAGAAAGTTTCCTGTAATATGATATATGATATAATTGGGATTACGGAGACATGGCTCCAGGGTGACCAAGGCTGGGAATTCAACATCCAGGGGTATTCAATATTCAGGAAAAACAGGCAAAAAGGAAAAGGAGGTGGGGTAGCATTGCTGGTTAAAGAGGAGATTAACACAATAGTAAGGAAGGATATTATAGCTCTGATGATGTGGAATCTGTATGGACAGAGCTGAGAAATACCAAGGGGCAGAAAACGTTCGTGGGAGTTGTATACAGACCCCCAAACAGTAATGCTGAGGTTGGGGATGGCATTAAATGGGAAATTAGAGACGCGTGCAATAAGGGCACATCAGTTATCATGGGTGACTTTAATCTACATATAGATTGGGCTAACCAAATGAGTAACAATACTGTGGAGGAGGAATTCCTAGAATGTATACGGGATGGTTTCCTGGACCAATCTGTCGAGGAACCAACTGGAGATCAGGCCATCTTAGATTGGGTATTATGTAATGAGAGAGGATTAATTAGCAATCTTGTTGTGCAAGGCCCCTTAGGGCGGAGCGATCATAATATGATCGAATTCTTCATTAAGATGGAGAGTGAAGTAGTTGACTCAGAGACTAGGGTCCTGAATTTAAATAAAGGAAACTACGATAGTATGAGGTGTGAGTTGGCTAGGATGGATTGGGGAACGCTACTTAAAGGGTTGACGGTAGACAGGCAATGGCAAATATTTAAAGATCGCATGGATGAACTACAGAATTTGTTCATCCCTGTTTGGCATAAAAATAAAACAAAAAAGGTGACTCAACCGTGGCTAACAAGGGAAATTAGGGATAGCATAAGATCCAAGGAGAGGACATATAAATTGGCCAGAAAAAGCAGCAAACCTGAGGATTGGGAGCAGTTTAGGATTGAGCAAAGGAGGACAAAGGGATTAATTAAGAGGGGGAAAATAGAGTATGAGAGTAAGCTTTCAGGGAACATAAGCACTGACTGTAAAAGCCTCTATAGATATGTGAAGAGAAAAAGATTGGTGAAGTCAAGCGTAGGTCCCTTGCAGTCAGAATCAGGGGAATTTATAATGGGGAACAAAGAAATGACAGACCAATTAAATACATACAGACGTAAGAAAACTACGTGTCACTTGGTCTAAGCGTTAAATAAAGCTTTAATCAACTGTTTTACAACATGGAGGTCTAGTTGTGTCCTTCACTAGTTCCTGTTAAGAATGTCCTGCGCAAGCTGGACCCGTGCCCGAGTATTTATACTCTCCGTGTATAGCGCCACCCACAGGCCACTCAGTATTAAGAACATAACCTAAGAAATAGGAGCAGGAGTAGGCCAATCGGCCCCTCGAGCCTGCTCCGCCATTCAATAAGATCATGGCTGATCTGATCCTAACCGCCAATCTACTATCACATTATTTCATAAGTCTTTCTTTCATGAATGACTGATTCATGTCACATACTTTGGTTCTGTCTTCACAAAGGAGGACACAAATAACCTCCCAGAGATGTTGGGGAACATAGGCCTAGAAATTCGATTGGTAGCGCCAGCAGTTAGCGCCTAAAGAGCCCGAGAATTGGGGCATAACCCAATGTTGAGGCGGGCGCAATGAAGATAGCGACAACTCCCATATTGACTATACATTTAACGCCTGCGCTAAGTGTTTGCGCGCGCCCGCGTGCGCAAGCAGATCATGACGTCATTTCAGTGTGCAACGCCTTTTAGGCGCCCCTGACCAGATATTGGGTGGCGCCCGGAACCTTTATGCCTAGCGCTGTTAGTGACAGTTCGAAGGAACGTTAGCAGACCCTTCTCAGAGTCGGGGGGCGCTATTTAAAGGGGACAGCTCTAGTATAAAAGCTGCAGCCACTTGGCCTGTTCATTGCGATCGTTGCTGGAGAGAGTTGGTGAGCTACTGTGGAGCAGAGTTTTGGGAATTTAGCATTAGAGTACTTGGGACCTTCAAACTTGTCCGGAGCAGTTGGAGCACTACACCTGACAGCATTTTGACCATATGGCATCGGAATGGGAGCTGCTTTGGAGGGCGACGGCCTCATGGCCGAACACTGTGAAGAGGCAGAGAGACGGCGGGAGAGAGGGCTGGGATTGGCCAGAAGGAGGAGGGGCAATGGAGGTCAGCCAATCCGAGGGTATGCTGCGAGGGTCTTTAGGCAGCAGGTGTCATACCTTGACATGTCGGAGGAGCAGTGTGTGCGAAGGCTCCGATTCGGGAGGGACGTTGTTACTGAGCTGTGCCACCTGCTTGCTGAGGATCTGCAGCCGCGTCTACGGTGCAGGACCTCTCTGTCGGTGGCCGTAAAACTGACTGTTGCCCTCAATTTCTATGCCACCGGATCCTTTCAGTCAGCCACTGGGGACGTTGCGAATATCTCTCAGTTTGCAGTCCACTGTTGCATCCGGCAAGTTACAGTTGCCCTTTATAGACGAAGGCATCAATTCATCACCTTCCCTCTGACACTGGAGAAGCAGGCGGAGCGCGCGCAGGGCTTCGCTGCTATTGCGGACTTCCCCATGGTGCAGGGGGCGATTGACTGCACACACGTGGCTTTGAGGGTGCCATTCCAGAATCCTGAGGACTTCCGCAACCGCAAGGGGTTCCACTCCCTCAACATGCAGCTGGTCTGTGACCACCACCAAATCATCATGGCAGTCAACACCCAATTCCCAGGGAGCAGCCACGATGCCTTTATCCTGCGGCAGACCTCAGTTTGTGACCTTTTTGAGGGGCCGGCTTGACCACGAGGCTGGCTTATTGGGGACAAGGGCTATCCTCTCTGCCCATGGCTGATGACACCACTCCGTCTGGCCGCCACCCCAGCGGAAGAGCTGTTCAACAGCAGCCATCAGGCGACCAGGAACATTGTAGAGCACACTATTGGTGTGCTCAAACAGCGTTTCCGCTGTCTGGACCATTCGGGGGAGCCCTGCAGTACTCGCCGGAGCAAATGGGTCACGTCGTCGTCTGCTGCATGCTCCACAACTTGGCGATTCGACGCACCCAGCCAATTCCAGCTGTCCCTCAACGTCCAGCAGAGCAGGCGGACGAGGAGGAGGAGGAGGAGGAGCATGCGGACGAGGAGGAGGAAGATGGAAGGGCTCCTGAAAGTGGAAGGGCCATCCGTCAGAGGCTCATCAGGACTCGTTTCGAGGCCCCTCTGGCGGAATGATGGGTGTCTTTACTCCTGTGCACTTTGGATCTTTGAAAGCCTCTGAAGGCCAGCATCACTGTAAATAGTCACGTGTACCATAGCACATTAAAACTTTTCTTTATTGTCACAAAAGTCTTTCATTACAGCAAAACAATGTCAAGTCAACAGAAACCATAACTAACAAAATAACAGTTAACTCTTCGGCAAAGCCGCAAAACTAAACAAACCATTTCCAACAATTACAACAGGTGAGGGTGTCCTTGAATTTGGCCAAAGAAACGTCTCCGCACCTCCCTCTACTGCTGGCCCCTTGATGGAGAACGACTTCTCTTTCGCGGTCGGCCCCTTCCCTCCCTGCTGCTCCTACGTAATTGAAACCCAGTGGCAGGGTCAAGGCTGGGGGACGCCTGCTGACTGTGTGGAAGCACAGAAGCCCCTGAGGGACGGCCTGGCCGACCTCTGGTCTTGGAGGGTGCGGACGCAGGATGCTTGATCTGAGCATGGCTGGAAGCAGTGTGCCCTGCAGGTGGTGGCAGCTGCACTGCAGACGTACCAGCGCTGGCATATGCAATGGTCACCTGCTGAGAGAGGACACCTGCACCATGGTCGGACGACACACTGGCTCTCTGAGGGGACCGGTTCGGCTCATCCGCCACAATCGCATGCTCAACTGATTCCTGGCCTTTTATGGGACTGGAAGGGCCCGGGGTGATCCTAGCTGATGCAGATAGGGTGGCTGCAGTGAGAGTTCGCGTTGCCTCAATCTGGGTGTGGACGAGGCCGGCAAGTGACTGCGTGGCAGCAGTGAGGACCTGTGTGGCAGGTGCCAGTGCTTCGGAGAAGCCCTGGACAGTTCTTTCCATTGCTTCGGACAAGGCCGGAGCAGTCCGTTCCACTGCCTCGGACAAGCCCTGGACAGACCTTTCCAGGGATTGTCCGAAGCCCTGAACAGTCCTTTCCATAGCGGCCTCGAAGCCCTGGATAGTCCTCTCCATGGCTGCCCCGAAGCCCTGGAGAGTCCTCTCCATTGCTGCCCCGAAGTCCAACACACTCTTTGCCAGTGTTTCTAATGACTGAGGCATCCTCCCCACTGCAGCCATCAGCTCAGTGTGCCTGAGCCAGGCCTGGGTGCTCATTTCAGCCAGGCGACGCACCTCCTCTGCACTCTGTGCAGCAGTCATCACTCCCTGCCTTGCCCTCCGGGGAGCCGGTGGCCGAACTTGCCTACCCCCCTTGCGTTGCTGCATGCCGCTTGTTCCGGCAACTGGCTCATCATCAGAGCCCACCCTCTTCCCCTCCAGGGAACTACTATCCCCAGTCTGCAGATGTGTATGCTCCCCTGAGATTGGAACGGATGCTCCGGCTTCCTCCTGATCCTCGCCTCTTGAGGCACTGGCACTGGCAGCTTCAGGGCGTTGATCCCGAGTTGGTGATGAATCATCTGAAAGCAGGGAGGTGGAAGAGTGGCTTTAGCAAAAGGACAGGTTTGCGGAAAGGCATGCCAGATTGCGGCAAGGCTCTGACATGGCTGCGCACTGAGGAAGCATGCTGGCGGGGGGACCAAGTGGAAGGAAACAGCTGAAAAAGGTGAGAGCCTTACCCTCGCTGTCGAGAATGGGGTCGGCAGCTGCAGTGGTAACAGGACCACTCAGACGTCCTCCAAGAATCTGGTGCACTCTCTCCTCGAGATCCGTGAGAGTGACAACTTGTGGAGGCCCACCACCGGTTCGAAAGTGGTCCCTTCGCCTGGCCGCCAGCTTGGACTGCAGGGGAAAGAAGGGGAAGTTCTGTAACATGAGGCCTTGAGAGATCATCTCATGCCCCCCATGGTGCAAGTGCCCTTACATGAGGCCTTGAGAGATCATCTGTGGAATTCTCTGCCACAGAAGGCAGTGGAGGCCAATTCATTAAATATATTCAAGAAGGAGTTAGATATATTTCTTAAGGCTAAAGGGATCAAGGGATATGGGGAGAAGGCAGGGACAGGGTACTGAATTTGGATGATCAGCCATGATCTCATTAAATGGTGGAACGGGCTCGAGGGGCCGAATGGCCTACTCCTATGTTTCTATTTCGTTATCAAACCATTCAGGATTTTACCAAGTCACTGCTATGTGATGTAGTCTGCATAATATTGAACAAAATATGCAGATCGCAAGTTAGCAGAAATAAAAACGCTGATTAAGAGGAAGATAAAACAGTAAAACAAATTAGAGTTCAGTATTAGAATTAGAATTGCCATTACAGGGAGAGAAACAGCAAGCATGTGCGTAAATAAGATCTAGAGACTGATCACACTAGTATATATTAACCATATGTCAAACTGTGGAACTGTTGCCCTTTCTACCCTAAAACACACTGGCCCTGAAATTAGGATCGGGAGCTTGCCGCGCGTGCAAGCCCCCGATGTGCACTCACCCGGCGCGCTGACATCTGAAGCCCGGGCCTGCTTGCATTTCCTGTCACTGGCCTGGTTCAGATGTCGGCGCGATGTGCTTACCTGATCCAGCGGCGTAGTTAGTGCGATGTGCCGGCTGGGATCAGGTGAGCACTGTGCAGCCAATCAGGGGAGGGGAAATTTCATTCATGAGTTTGAGAGTAAGAACTGTCAAACTCATGAAAAGTATGGGCTGCCAAAACACTACTTAAACTTTAAATAACATTTTAAAAAACATCCCACTGATTATATTAACTATAAATAAGTTAAAAAAAATATTTTAAACAATTAATCAAATTTTTGAAAAAAATAAATTAAAAAAAATAGGGTCTAAAACTAAACTTACTGTAAATTCTTTAAAAATAATAAACCTGTGGAAATTTTTTTTCTAAATTGTACTAAAAGACCACCTGTAAAACTAAGTACTTACGTCTGGTTTTTTCACGCGTAAAAACCGGAGGCCTTTACACTCGGGCAACTCTGGGGGAAAAAAAAAGGAATTTCAGCGCGCACGCGCTGCATCACAAGTCGCAAGCATTCTGCCTCTTAACCCCTTGGGTCAGAGGACAGGAAATGCCGGTTTTCAGCGCATGCGCTGTGCATGCTGAAAACCGGCAATTCCTCCGGGCACACGCGTGAGTACCCCGTCCGTACTCGCGCGTTGTGACAGGAATTACTGGGCCAATATTTCCAAATGCTACCTTAAAGATAGAAATTTCCTTTGAAGTATAAATTAACAAAATGCGCAAGTAACTCAATAGTTATTCTAGGGCTATTTATCTTTTAAAAACCTGTAAATGGCTTTCTTTTTGCTTTCCCAGAAAACTGGCAGCATATACTTAAAATATCTTACTTTTAATGAATGTTAATTTATATAATATATATAAATTATTAGATGTAATCTCTAATTCAAGACAACATTGTACAATACTGTGCAACAGGGATAAGAAAAGTACAAGAAATAAGGTTTAGTTTTGTGAGTTATGGGCTACTTCAGAAGTGGCACTTTGACAGTTGTTTTGGCAGTAGCCAGAGCTTCAAGGGGTTTTCTCGTGTTTTGCTCTCAAAGCTGTACAACACATTTTCATGGTTTTGTGAGCCATACAGCCTTGCTTTGAAATAAGGGCCGTTCATTTAACACACCTGTTGCCTATTAGTCTACACTTCAGATAAAACAATAAGCTTCTTTGTGTATCTACCAGATGAGAAAGTTCTGTTGTAAAACAAGAACTTATTAAAATGGTTCTGAATGCTTGTACCATCTTTATAAAATTAGATGCAATGATAAGATTTGAAGACATACACTGCTGAGGCAGTACCTCTTTTCTTTTTTTAATAACTGATGTTTTCAATCTCATCGAAATGTTGCTTTTTTTGTAGAAGATTTGCAGATAACAAGTAGAGTGCTGGGGATGACTCCTCTGATCATTTTCCAGAGGAATACTTAAGCTTGGACTGTACAGCTGGTATGGCACGGAGTCGGAAAGAGGCAGACTCCTTTCATTTTATTCCAACATCTGTTTAAACTCAACTCAATGCACGCATCAAGAATGAGACCATGGCAGTAATTTTTTGCATTTTAGTGCCAGCCAATGGTGTCAAGCTGGGCGTAATGCTGCCTGTAATGCAGTTGACCACGAAGTTGCTAATTGGATCCTGCAACTGTTTATAAAGCAATGTGTAACTCGGAAATCGATGCTCTGTGAGTTATCTTAAGCTCTATTTTGGCCTTAGGTGATTAATTCCTCTCTGCACTATGTATAATGACATTGTAAACCAGTACTTCATAAATTGGTCTAGGATTCTGTGCCACATAGTGTACAGAAGAAATTATTCTCCTATGTTGGTGCTAAAGAGGAACAGTAAAAGGCAGAACCAGGCAAGGCAAGTGGTCACTTTTCTTGAAAAATGCCTTTCAAAAAATGCTCTAAGTGGTATTGGACGGATGACAGTCTCTTTTTGGCCCTAACTAAGTAACAAATAGTTTGAACTTAATTGAATACTACTGGAACCATTTCTCATGTGCTCAATAATGATTTTGAGTCGGGCGGGTGCTTACTACCATTGGCACAATCCAAACACAAGTAGTACTATGAGGCTCACCAAAAGCTGAGTATCAGGAGCATGACTTCTAACCATCTGATTATACCTGTCTCAAGCAGAAATAGCACCAGTGTCAATAGTACAAATGCAGTTATTGTCCAAAGTGGTTTGGAGTGGTTAAATATTAAAATAAGAGGTGATTATTTAAGTGGTTTTGTAACTTTCCAATCAATAGTTCAATACAAGACCAGAAGGCCAACAACTTCATTACAATAACCACAACATTCCAATTAACATGGACTGCTTAGAATTGTTGGAAGGAAGTCTGTTAAACTGCAGGGAGTGGAATTTCCTGTGGGGGTGTAATTGGGAAGTTACACCCAAAATTACGCCCATGCGTGCACCTATTTTGTCAGTGTCTATTTACACCCAAATTTCCTGCCAATCTCATTAACATATCCCAGAACCATAAAGAAATGGAAATCAGCATAAACAATCAGGGATCTGAGGAAAGTGCCTGGTTGGAAAGATTCAAACATGAAGTTGTGGGAGAGGCGTGACAACACATTCAAAAAATACCAATGAAGCACCATAAAAAATGACTCTTTCCTTCTGCGGCTAAAACCTAGGATTAATTTTACACCTATTTTGAACCAGAGTAATTGCAGGAAATTTGCATGAATGGCTCTTTAGCCTGGGAGGCGGAGCCATTATAGAATCATAGAATGGTTACAGCACAGAAGGAGGCCATTCGGCCCATGCCGGCTCTCTGCAAGAGCACTTCAGCTAGCCCCACTCCCCGTGCCCTTTCCCCGTAGCCCTGCAATTTTTTGTCCTTCAGGAACTTATCCAACTCCCTTTTGAAAGCCACGGTTGAGTCAGCCGCCACCACCCACTCAGGCAGTGCATTGCATATCATAACCACTCGCTGCATAAAAAGGTTTTTCCTCCTGCCGCTTTTGGTTCTTTTGCCAATCACCTTAAATCTGTGTCCTCTGGTTCTCGACCCTTCTGCCAATGGGAACAGTTTCTCTCTATCTATTCTGTGTAGACCCATCATGATTTTGAACACCTCTATCAAATCTCCTCTCAACCTTCTCTGCTACAAGGAAAACAACCCCAGCTTCTCTAGTCTATCCATGTAACTGAAGTCCCTCATCCCTCGAACCATTCTCGTAAGTCTTTTCTGCACCCTCTCTAAGGCCTTCACATCCTTCCTAAAGTGCGGTGCCCAGAATTAGACACCATACTCCAGTTGGGACCGGACCAGTGTTTTATAAAGGTTCATCATAACTTCCTTGCTTTTATACTCGATAGCTCTATTCATGAAGTCCAGTATCCCGTATGCTTTTTAACTGCTTTCTCAATCTGCCTTGCCACCTTCGACGATTTGTGCACATACACCCCAAGGCCTCTCTGTTCATGCACCCCCTTTAGGATTGTACCCTTTAGTTTATATTGCCTCTCCTCGTTCTTCCGACCAAAATGTATCACTTCGCACTTTTCTGTGTTAAATTTCATCTGCCACGTGTCCGCCCATTTCATCATCCCATCTATGTCCTCTTGAAGTATATCACTATCCTCCTCACTGTTCACTATACTTCCAAGTTTTGGGTCATCTGCAAATTTTGAATTTGTGCTCTGTACACCCAAGTCTAAGTCATTAATATATATCAAGAAAAGCAGTGGGCCTAGTACCAACCCTTGGGGAACCCCACTGTATACCTTCCTCCAATCCGAAAAACAACCGTTCACTGCTACTCTCTTTCCTGTCACTTAGCCAATTTCATATCCATGCTGCTACTGTAGGAGAGGTTCAACAGAAAAGGTTTAATTGTTGAGGCTACATGTTGAACACAAAATGGCGTCAGAGACTACACCAAGTCCGAATGCTTTTCATCAGTCCACAGCTTCGACTGCTCCTCCCCCGCTCTGGGCTTAACTATGTTGCAGATCGAGTTTCTTAAAGGTGTGATCCTTCTTAAAGGCATGATGCCTGATTTATAGTCTACGGACCGAAAAGCAGATTATGTCCTTTCTGTGATCGGTACGCCACACTACAGTCCTTTTTATTCCATGGGCTTCAACTTTGCTGGCAAGCCTATTATGTGGCACTTTATCAAATGCCTTTTGGAAGTCTATATATACCACGGCAACTGCATTGTCTTCATCAACCCTCTCTGTTACCTCATCAAAAAACTCGATCAAATTAGATAAACACAATTTACCTTTAACAAATCCGCGCAGGCTTTCCTTGATTAATCCACACTTGGTGAAGTGATTGTTAATTTTGTCCCTGAATATCGCTTCTAAAAGCTTCCCCACTACTGAGGTTAAACTGACTGGCCTGTAGTTGCTGGGTTTATCCTTGCACCCTGTAATGTATGTACCTTTAAGGGGGGGAACTACTTTCTACAGCTCATGTACACTGTAGTACCGGCAGTGACCACACCTGTATATAACGCTGAGTAGTAATCTGTTGTTTCAGTTGCAGTTTGAACCACGTTGAGTAAACACCTGTTGTACCGTTCTCTGCAGTCCTTTTCTTATTATTACACGGACGTAACAGTGGCGACGAGCAAGTTCGAACCTACCTGCAACTCTGCATCACCTCCCAGGGATTCGCTCCTGGAGAACAGTGGAAGAAGGTCGAGTCCAGAAGCACGGGCGCCGACCATGGACAACCGCCCAGTCATCCAGCGGAGATTTGAGCATCGCAGGGGAGGCTGTCGAGAGCCAGGCTTGGCTTTCCAGTCACGGTGGTCCAGCGAAACGGGCTGGCAACAGGTGCTGCGCAGACCCTTCCCGGACAGCGACGGGCTAGAGCCCGACCGAGCAGCACAGAAAAAGGCCGACCAGTGTCGACGGGGGAGAGAGAGAGGGCAGAGCGCACAGGGCACAGCCGGTGTTCAGGACCGAGCGGCGTCAACGGGGGAGAGAGGCGAGAGAGAGCAGAGTGCAGCCGGTGGTCAAGGGCCGAGCAGCGTCAACGGGGGAGAGAGGCACGCAGGAAAACGCGAGGCGCTGCAATTGCCATGAGGATCGCAGTCGGCAGCAGCGCAGGAGCAGCACACGAAACCCACAGGGCGTCGCCATTTGCCACGAGGACCGCAGAGAGCGGCGTTGGCAGCAGCGCGGGAGACACCATTTTAAGCCGCAGCGGGGAAGAAAGGAAAGCGCGGGAGATGCCATTTTAAGCCAGTCTAACCACACCCAAAAATGCCGAAGAGTGGCAGTATCACAGCGTTCGACAATGAAGTCGAAGATTGGGCGACATATGTCGAACGCATAGAAGTATACTGCAAGGCGAATGAAGTGCCAGATGACAAGAAAGCGCTGGTATTGTTGAATTCAATGGGTGCAAAAACGTATGCTTACTACGAAACCTAGTAACCCCAGAGAAGCCAGTAGAAAAGGATTTTGAAAACATAGTGTCAATCCTACAGGACCACTTAAACCCCACACCACTGCTGATAGCAGAAAGATTGAAGTTTCACAAAAGGAACCAGCATAAAGATGAAAGTAATGCTGAGTATTTAACGGAACTGCGCAAGCTATCGAAACACTGCCAGTTTGGAACGGGACTAGCAGATACTTTAAGGGACAAGTTTGTGTGTGGGCTTCAAAGTGAAGGAACCCAGAAACGGCTCCTATCAGAAAAGGATCTTACGCTGGACAAGGCTTTCAGCATTGCAGTATCACACGAAGCAGCAGCACGGGGCACTGCAGAGATACAACGGAGACCGCAAGAATATGGCACAAATGAAATGTCATACGGAACAGTGAAGTGCTATCGCTGCGGCAGAACAACACACGACCATAATGATTGCTGGTTCAAGGACCAAGTGTGCAGACAGTGTGGAAAAGTAGGACACATAGCAAGAGTCTGCAGGTCGGGAAAGAAAACCAGCAGCAAGAAATCTCCACAGGAGAAGTACAAGAAGGTACATAAGGTGACGGAGAGTAGTTCAGACAAATGGAAGAGTGATACAGACGCCAGAAGCAAGGAGCTGGGTTGTCTGAAACTACATAATGTGATCAAAACGGAGGATCACCAAACTATTTGGGTCACGCTCAAGATAGCAGGAGTCCAAGTGAAAATAGAATTGGACACAGGATCAGCCCTAACAGTCATAAAGCGAAGGGACTACAAGCGGCTATTCTCACATATACCCTTGAGAGATACAAAGATTGTCTTGAAGACGTACACGGGGCAAAACGTCTACCCCAAAGGAAAAATAAGGGTGAACGTTATATATAACGGCAAGGAAACACCAAAAATGGACCTATATGTATTGCCAGATGGAGGACCACCACTACTAGGACGTGAATGGATCCGGAAGATACAGCTAGATTGGCATTCCATACAAGCACTGACTGTAGATGCCAAAAAGGATGACGACGTCACACCTGGACGACTGTCAAAAATGCTAACTGACGCACAAGAAGTGTTCCAGCAGGGACTCGGAACACTAAAAGGCATAACAGCGATGATCAAAATAGAGGAAAATGCAAGCCCAAAGTTTTTTTTAAGGCCAGACCGGTACCTTATGTGATCCGCCCAGCCGTCGAATCAGAGCTGGAAGGTTTGGAACATTCAGGAGTACTGTCAAAAGTGGACTGGAGCAAGTGGGCTACACCCATCATTCCTGTAATGAAGAGGTCGTTGAGTAATACGCCTGGGGAACCAAAGAAGGTTCGCATCTGTGGGGACTTTAAGGTGACAGTGAACCCAGTCCTTCACACTGTACAATATCCGCTTCCGCGGATTGAGGATATTTTTCCCTCGCTATCTGGAGGGAAACGCTTCACTAAGATTGATCTAGCCCAGGCGCACCTGCAAATGGAGGTAGAAGAAGCCTCGAAACAGTACCTCACGATCAACACTCACAAAGGTCTCTACCAATACAACCGGCTTGTGTTCGGGGTAGCATCAGCTCCGACTATTTGGCAAAGGGCAATGGAACAAGTCCTGCAAGGGATTGCAGGGACCCAGTGTTATTTGGACGTCTTCCTGGTCACGGGCGAAAATGATAGTGATCACCTCGCCAACCTGGAGCAGGTGCTCACTAGATTGAAGGAATATGGGCTCCGAGCTAATCGCCACAAATGCGAGTTTTTCCAGAAGCAGATCTCGTATTGTGGCCACGTTATTGATAAAGAGGGCTTACATAAGTCCCCTGACAAGATAGAGGCAGTAGTCAAGGCTCCAGCACCGGAAAATGTGTCACAACTGAGGTCGTTCCTCGAGCTGGTGAACTACTACCATAAGTTCTTGCCGAATTTGTCTACCGTACTAGACCCACTGAACACCCTACTGCAAACGGGGGTACCATGGAAGTGGAGTGACGAATGTAAACGAGCTTTCCAGAAGAGCAAAGCATTGATCACATCAAAAGAGGTGTTGGCTCATTTCAACCCAGCACTACCAATTCGGTTGGCGTGTGATGCTTCACCCTATGGCATTGGAGCGGTGCTGTCGCACAAATTCCCAGATGGCTCGGAGAGGCCAGTAGCCTTTGCGCCTCGGTCACTAACCTCAGCCGAGCGTAACTACGCCCAGATTGACAGGGAGGCCCTCAGCCTAGTGTGGGGAGTGAAAAAGTTCAATCACTATCTGCACGGGCAGAAGTTCACCTTGCTGACTGACCACCAACCACTTGTCTCCATCTTTAATCCAAAGAAGGGCGTTCCGGTGATGACTGCGCAACGGCTACAAAGATGGTCCCTTTTTCTAGGGGCGCACCAATATGAAATCGAGTATAAGGGCACGAAACAGCATGGAAACGCTGATGGGCTATCACGCCTGCCACTGCCTACTGCGGAGGAAGCACCAGCAGTGGATCCTTTCGAAATATTTCATTCGACTATAATTGAATGCTTGCCAGTAACTAACGCTGGTATAGAGAAGGAGACCCGAAATGACCTGACACTGTCTCGGGTATATGATTTGACAGTGAAGGGATGGCCAGCACATGGCGACTCACTGTTGCCAGCATTCTCATCCAGAAGAGAACAGCTGTCAGTATGCCAGGGGACCTTGATGTGTGGATCCCAAGTGGTAATTCCACCCAAGTTAAGGGAGAGAGTGCTCAATGTGCTTCACGAAGGTCATCTGGGAGGGGTGAAAATGAAAAGACTTGCTAGGGCTTGTGTGCTGGCCGGGGATCGATCAGCAAATCGAGGACCTGACGAGCTGCTCAGGATGCCAGAAGGTCCAAAATGCACCACCACATGCCCCTCTACACCCATGGGAGTGGCCCTCATCTCCATGGCAACGGGTGCATATTGATTTTGCTGGTCCATTCATGGACTCAATGTTTTTAATAGCCGTGGATGCGCACTCGAAATGGCCTGAGGTGATCAAAATGTCCTCCACCACCACGGAGAAAACTATTGCAGTCCTATGGACCATTTTTGCCAGGAACGGCTTGCCAGAGCAGATTTGCTCTGATAACGGACCACAGTTTGTATCCGAAGAGTTTCAAAGATTTATGAAAAGGAATGGGGTAAGGCATTACACATCCGCCCCGTATCATCCAGCCACAAATGGATTGGCTGAGAGGTTCGTACAATCCTTTAAAAAAGCAGTAAAGGCCATGTGCGATGACGACATTCCACTGCAGCATAAGGTGGACAATTTCCTGTTAGCCTACAGAAATGCGACACATGCAGTCACCAACCAGGCCCCGGCCATGATGTTCTTTAACCGAAGGTTGAGATCTCATCTGGATTTGCTCAGACCAAATGTACGAAGAGATGTTGAGAGTAAGCAATTCCAGCACATCAATGAGAAGCCGACAAGGAGCTTCAATGTAGGGCAACCAGTCTTGGCCCGCGACTGCCGAACAGAGAAATGGCAACCAGGAACGATATGCACACGGCAGGGGCCACTAATGTACACAGTGGACGTTGGGGAGAGCATCGTGAGACGCTATGCTGACCAGATCCTAGAGTCACAGGAACGAGTCAACCCCATGCCTCGCCCATACGTACCTGGTGATGAACCCGACGTACAGGTAGCATCTACCCCAGAAACAGTAGCATCGAAAGCTGATGAACCAACCGACGACGGGGCCAGAATTGCCTCCGCACCAAGAGCAAGACACTCGGGAAAGGCGCTATCCAGAAAGGATCAGGAAGGCCTCCCCAAAGACTGAATTTATAAATAGACTATTTTCAGCTAATGTTGCATGTTAAATGAGTGTTATGGTACTGTTAATCTAAAAGGGGAGGAATTGTAATTATGTACCTTTAAGGGGGGAACTACTTTCTACAGCTCATGTATACTGTAGTACCGGCAGTGACCACACCTGTATATAACGCTGAGTAGTAATCTGTTGTTTCAGTTGCAGTTTGAACCACGTTGAGTAAACACCTGTTGTACCGTTCTCTGCAGTCCTTTTCTTATTATTACACGGACGTAACACACCCTTTTTTGAACAAGGGTGTAACATTTGAAATTCTCCAGTCCTCTGGCACCACTCCCATATCTAAGGAGGATTGGAAAATTATACCCAGTACCTCCGTGATTTCCACCTTAACTTCCCTCAGTATCCTGAGATGCATCCCATCCAGTCCTGGTGACTTATCTACTTTAAGTACCGCCAGCCTTTCTAGTACCTCCTCGTTATCAATTTTTATCCCATTCAGTATCTCTACTACCTCCTCTTTCACTATGACTTTGGCAGCATTTTCTTCCTTGGTAAAGACAGATGCAAAGTACTCATTTAGTACCTTACTTAGGCTAAGTGACAGGAAACAGAGAGTAGTGGTGAACGGTTGTTTTTCATGGCTCTGCCTTCATGCGTAGGTCTACTTTTTGGTCCCTAATTGGCCCCACCCCTCCTCTTGCTACCTGTTTACTATTTATATGCCTATAGAAGACTTTTGAATTCTCTTATGTCAGCTGCCAATCTACTCTCATACTTTCTCTTTGCCCCTATTATTTCCTTTTTCACTTCTCCTCTCAATTTTCTATATTCAGCCTGGTTCTCACTTGTATTCTCAACCTGACATCTGTCATACGCGCTCTTTTTCTGCTTTATTTTACTCTCTATCTCTTTCATCATCCAGGGAGCTCTGACTTTGGTTGCCCTACTTTTCCCCCTCATGGGAATGTACCTCGACTGTACCCGAACCATCTCCTCTGTAAAGGCAGCCTGTGGTTTGATTACAATTTTGCCTGCCAATCTTTGATTCCAATTTACCCGGGCCAGATCAATTCTCAACCCACTGAAATTGGCCTTCCTCCAATTAAGTAATTTTACTCTAGATTGCTCCCTGTCCTTTTCCATAGCTAATCTAAACCTTATGATACTATGATCACTGTTCCCTAAATGTTCCCCTACTGACACTTGCTCCACTTGACTCACCTCATTCCCCAGAACCAGATCCAGCAATGTCTCCTTCCTCATTGGGCTGGAAACGTACTGGTCAAGAACGTTCTCCTGAACACACTTCAGAAATTCTTCCCACTCTCTGCTCTTTAAACTATTACTATCCCAGTCTATATTAGGATAGTTGAAGTCCCTGATTATCACTACTCTATATTTCTTGCACCTCTCTGTAATTTCCCTGAAAATTTGCTTCTCTATATCCTTCCCACTAGTTGGCAGCCTGTAGAATACACCTAGTAGTGTACTGGCACCTCTATTATTTCTTAACTCTAACCAAATAGATTCTGTTCTTGACCCCTCCAGGACATCCTCTCTCTCCAACACTGTAATATTCTCCTTAATCAATACTGCCACCCCACCTCCTTTCTTTACTTCCCTATCTTTCCTGAACATCTTATATCCAGGAATATTTAATACTCAATCCTGCCCTTTTTAGAGCCAGGTCTCCATTATTGCCACAACATCATATTCCCATGTGTCTATTTACGCCTGCAGCTCACCAACTTTATTTACCATGCTTTGTGCATTTATAATGAGCTGAGATGCATTCGGGGGAGGGATCAATAGATGGGTGTAAAAGAATGATAAAATTCATCAGTAATTATGTGCTTAACACACGTTTGTCTGAGTTTCCTCAATCTTTTGCTTTATGCCCCAATTACACATTTTTCTGGATGGCTAGTTGCATATAGCAGTTTTCTTATAAGGCACTATCTGTAGAACACAAAGTTTTCATGGTTTGTATATTGTGAAATTTGTATATTCTAATAAATTATATGCACATATGAAGGAATAATTATATGAATTATGTGAAACAGAGTATGCAGTAGAACCCTCTTTTCCTCGTAGTTAAACCCAAAGGCCTGGATTTTGTGGTCAGCGGTGAAGGAACGTTGCTCACCATTCATTATGCTTACAGCTGCCCACAGACTTTTCATGGGCTTTTGAGCGGCAATGTATGGTATTTAGAGATCCTTTTCAGTGCAGCGCCTTCTACAGGGGACCTGTAGTGTCTGTGGGCAGGTCAAGCAACAGCATGTCTCTTCAACCAATCAGATTGAAGAATCCTCACTGAGTTGCGTAGATTCTAAACCAGGAAGTATAAATTCAAATATTTAATTCAATGTAAAATCATGTACTGAAAGTGAAATAAAGAGAGGGAAAGAAAGATGGGATTAAGAGAGAGAGAAAAGAGACTAAAAGAAAAAGTAAACATTTAAAAAAATGTTTACATTTGTAAATCTCCAACAATTAAATTCTGAAGGAATGAGACTCCACACTTGTCAAATTTAAATTCCAGGGCCAGAGAGGTTGTTTTAATGTAATTACGACTTATCACCAATGTTCCCCATAATTTTTTTGGGTGCGCGGCCCCTTTAAGCGGCTGCACACCTTATTCACAGGTTTGCGCATGCGTGAACTTTAATATTGGAAAAGCGGGTCCCGGCTGTGCAGCCTATAGAAAAACTTGCTTATCACGTTGTTAAAAATTCACTTTCACCTGAATGCACCAGCCCTAACTTTTTTTGACATCTTTAGTGGGTAGTGAAGCTTGTGGGGGAGCAGGACAAGTTGGACAGCAATGCCTGGATTTCCACGTTTACTGCGCACATGCGGACGGCAGAAGTCCATAATAACGGTGAGCGGTGAAAGCCTCACCGTTATTTCTATCGTAAAATCCTGGGCATTATAATCAAAGACTAGGAGCACATTGGTGAACCTAAAAAACAATGCTGTAGAATTTTTAAAAACTTCCATCATTTGAATGCCTATGTAAACCAGTCAAGTTCCTTCTCTTGTTTTATGTTGCAATCTCAGTTCTTCAAATGTTTAACACCTTTATAATATTCATAGCACATTCTATTCACCTGTAAGATGTAGTGAAATAAAAGCCAGTACCATATGGTACAAAAGCACTTCAGTTGAATTTACATGATTCATTTGCAACAGCCTGCTATCTGTTATTAACTATCAATACCCACAGCCAACAAAACATATCTCATCAGACATAAAACTGCCCTCAAATTCCACAGCCTGTGTTTTGTAGAGTAACTCAGGTTCGGGTGTGAGTCAGAGGCAAAACACATTTTGGGATTCAAGATAATGCTACCTGAACCACACAATGGGGTAATTTTCATCTCGCTATTACCAATGTTTGCTCTCAAAAACGGGATGGTTGCAGACCGAAAATGGAGCAGCTGTTAATCCCACTGCTTTGGCGTCCCTTATCATTTTGGGAGGATTTGAATCCTGGTGGCAGAAACAAGCAAGACCTCAGGTGTACATGCAAATAGGGGTAAATGACGTCATTTAGACTCCAACACCATTTTTGTCTCTGCCCACCTGATTACTGCCGGTACTTGTTCCTGCCCACCAACAATGGGCGGTGCAAGTCAGGAAGCAACCATTGCCAGTGATAGTTAAACGGACAAAAGCAAAATACTGCGGATGTTGGAAATCTGAAATAAAAACAAAATGATGGAAATACTATCACCAAAAGAGATAATCCATTTAATTGCCCATACTGTTTCCAAACAAAATGTCCTATCACACTTCCTCCTACCCTAGCCCTCGACCTCAATCTCTCTCTAGTTTCTTTCCCACTTTCCCCTATACACTAATCAAGCACATCTGATCCATAGAAGATAGGAGCAGGAGTAGGCCATTCGGCCCCTCGAGCCTGCTCTGCCATTCAATGAGATCATGGCTGATCATCCAAATTCAGTACCCTGTCCATGCCTTCTCCCCATATCCCTTGATCCCTTTAGCCTTAAGAAATATATCTAACTCCTTCTTGAATATATTTAATGAATTGGCCTCCACTGCCTTCTGTGGTAGAGAATTCCACAGGTTCACCACTCTCTGGGTGAAGAAATTCCTCCTCATCTCTGTCCTAAATGGCTTACCCCTTATCCTTAGACTGTGACCCCTGGTGCTGGACTCCCTGGCCATCGGGAACATCCTTCCTGCATCTAGTCTGTCTAGTCCTGTTAGAATTTTATAAGTTTCAATGAGATCCCCTCTCATTCTTCTAAACTCCAGCGAGTATAAGCCCAATTGACTCAATCTCTCCTCATACGTCATTCCTGCCATCCCAGGTATCAGTCTGGTGAATCTTCGCTGCACTCCCTCCATGGCAAGAACATCCTTCCTCTGCTAAGGTGACCAAAACTGCACACAATACTCAAGTAACAACAGAAAATGCTGGAAAAACTCAGCAGGTCAGGCAACATCCGTGGAGAGAAATTTGAGTTGACGTTTCGGGTTTGACCCTTCTTCAAATTTCCAACATCTGCAGTATTTTGCTACAATACTCAAGATATGGTCTCACCAACTGCAGCAAGACAACTGCAGCAAGACATCCTTGTTCTTGTACTTGAACCCTCTCGCTACGAAGGCCAACATACCATTTGCCGCCTTAACCGCCTGCTGCACCTGCATGCTTACATCCAGCGACTAGTGCACAAGGACACCCAGGTCTCGTTGCACTTCCCCTTCTCCCAATCTATTGCCGTTCAGATAATAATCTGCCTTCCTGTTTTTGCCACCAAAGTGGATAACCTCGCATTTATCCACATTATACTGCATCTGCCATGCTTCTGCCCAATCACCCAACCTGTCCAAATCATACTGGAGTTTCTTGGCATCCTCCTCACAGCACACAAGCCCACCCAGCTTTGTGTCATCTGCAAACTTGGAGATATTACATCTAGTTCCCTTGTCTAGATCATTAATATATATTGTGAATAGCTGGGGTCCTAGGACCGATCCCTGCGGTACCCCACTAGTCACTGCCCGCCACTTGGAAAAAGACCCGTTTATTCCAACTCTTTGCTTCCTGTCTGCCAACCAGTTCTCTATCCAAGTCAGTACCTTGCCCCCAATCCCATGTGCCTTAACTTTACACGCTAATCTCTTATGCGGGACCTTATCGAAAGCATTCTGAAAGTCCAAATACACCACATCCACTGGTTCTCCCTTATCTATTCTACCAGTTACATCCTAAAAAAATTCCAGTTGATTAGTCAAGCACGATTTACCTTTTGTGAATCCATGTTGACTTTGTCCGATCCTGTCACTGTTTTCCAAGTGCTCTGCTATTACATCTTTTATAATGAACTCTAGCATTTTCCCCACTACCAATGTCAGGCTTACCGGTCTATAATTCCCTGTTTTCTCTTTACCACCTTTTTTGAATAGTGGGGTAACATTAGTTACTCTCCAATCCATGCGAACTGTTCCAGAGCCTATCGAATTTTGGAAGATGACCAGCAATGTATCTACTATTTTTAGGGCCACTTCCTTAAGTACCCTAGGATGTAGATTATCAGGCCCTAGGGATTTATCGGTCTTCAATCCCGTCAATTTCCCTAATACCATTTCCCTACAAATACTGATTTCATTCAGTCCCTCCCTCTCATTAGACCCTGTGTTCCCCGACATCTCTGGGAGGTTATTTGTGTCCTACTTTGTGAAGACAGAACCAAAGTATGTATTTAATTTGTCAGCCATTTCTTTGTTCCCCATTATAATTTCCCCTGATTCTGACTGCAAGGGACCTACGCTTGACTTCACCAATCTTTTTCTCTTCACATATGTATAAAAGCTTTTACAGTCAGTTTTTATGTTCCCAGCAAGCTTACTCTCATATTCTATTTTCCCCCTCTTAATGAATCCCTTTGTCCTCCTTTGCTGTATCCTAAACTGCTCCCAATCCTCAGGTTTACTGCTTTTTCTGGCCAATTTATATGTCCTCTCCTTGGATCTTATGCTATCCCTAATTTCGCTTGTTAGCCACGGTTGAGTCACCTTTTTTGTTTTATTTTTATGCCAAACAGGGATGAACAAATTCTGTAGTTCATCCATGTGATCATTGAATGTTTGCCATTGCCTATCCGCTGTCAACCCTTTGAGTAACATTCCCTAATCAATCCTACCCAACTCGCGCCTCATACCATCGTAGTTTCCTTTATTTAAATTGAGGAACCTAGTCTCTGAGTCAACTACTTCACTCTCCATCTTAATGAAAAATTCTATCATATTATGATAGCTCTGACCCAAGGGACCTCGCACAACAAGATTGCTAATTAATCCTTTCTCATTACATAATATCCAGTCTAAGATGGCCTGATCTCTAGTTGGTTCCTCGACATATTGGTCCAGGAAACCATCTTGTATACACTCCAGGAATTCATCCTCCACAGTATTGTTACTAATTTGGTTAGCCCAATCTATATGTAGATTAAAGTCACCCATGATAACTGCTGTGCCCTTATTGCACGCATCTCTAATTTCTCATTTAATGCCATACCCAAACTCTGCATTACTGTTTGGAGGTCTGTATACCACTCCCACTAATGTTTTCTGCCCCTTGGTATTTCTCAGTTCTACCCATTCAGATTCCACATCATCAGAGCTAATATCCTTCCTTTCAATTGTGTTAATCCCCTCTTTAACCAGCAATGGTACCCCACCTCCTTTTCCTTTTTGCCTATCTTTCCTGAATATTGAACACCCCTGGATGTTGAGTTACCAGCCTTGGTCACCCTGGAGCCATGTTTCCATAATCCCAATCATATCATATCCATTTACGTCTATTTGCGCAGCTAATTCATCCAACTTATTACGAATGCTCCTCGCATTAAGACAAAAGGCTTTCAGGCTTGTTTTTTTAACACTCTTCCACCTTTTAGAATTATCATTTACTGTGGCCATGTTTGATTTAAACTCTTGATTTCTCTGACTGCCACCTTTGTTTTTCTCCTTCCTGTCTTTTGCTTCTATCCTTGTTTCCCTTTTCTCTGTCTCCCTGCTCAGGTTCCCAACCCCCTGCCATTTTAGTTTAAACCCTCAACCAGAACACTAACAAACATTCCCCCTAGGACATCGGTCCCGGTCCTGCCCAGGTGCAAACCGTCCGGTTTGTACTGGTCCCACCTCCCCCAGAACCAGTTCCAATGTCCCAGGAATTTGAATCCCTCCCCCTTGCACCATTGCTCTAGCCATGTATTCATCTGAAATATCCTTCTATTTCTACTCTGACTAGCACGTGGCACTGGTAGCAATCCTGAGATTACTACCTTTGAGGTCCTATTTTTTAATTTACCTCCTAACTCCCGATATTCAGCTTTTAGGACCTCATCCCATTTTTTACCTATATCGTTGGTACCTATATGCACCACGACAACTGGCTGTTCACCCTCCCCTTCCAAAATGTTCTGCAGCCGCTCTGAGACATCCTTGACCCTTGCACCAGGGAGGCAACATACCATCCTGGTGTCACGTTTGCGGCTGCAGAAACGCCTATCTATTCCCCTTACAATAGAACCCCCTATTACTAGAGCTCTCCCAATCTTTTTCCTCCTGTCATGTGCTGCAGGACCACCCACAGTGCCAGGAAGTTGGCGGCTGCTGCTGCCTCCCCTGATGAGCCATCCTCCCCAACAATATCCAAAGCGGTATATCTGTTTGAGAGGGGGATGGTCACAGGGGACCCCTGCACTACCTACCTGCGGCTACTACTCTGCCTGGTGGTCACCCATTCTCTTCCTGCCTGTGCAGCCTTTACCTGCGGTGTGACCAACTCCCTAAACATGCTGTCCACGATGCCCTCAGCATCGCAAATGCTCCAGTATGTATCCACTCACAGCTCCAGTGCTGCAATGCAGTCTGTCAGTAGCTGCAGCTGGATACACTTCCCGCACACATGGTCGTCAAGGCACAGGAAGTGTCTCTGATTTCCCACATAGTGCAGGAGGAGCATACCACAGCACAGAGCTCTCCTGCCATGACTTACCCTTTAATTAATTCAAATTAAATTAAATCAAATCAATCCCACCAATTACACTACAATTAAATGATATACTGAAGGGCCTTTGTTTACCAGCAGTCCCCGCTACACCACAGACACCCTATAAACTATAAACCACAAAATTTAAATTTGGAAAAAAGGAGAAAGAGAGAAAGAGGTCTGCCGCCGCTGAGACCCTCCTCCTGCTCCCTCAACCCCATTCACACTAAATTCCTCGCCCCCATGCTAGCTGTTATTATAAATAATTCCATCTCCTCAGGTACTGTCCCTCTTCCTATCAAAACTCTGTCTTACACGTGACCCCTCTGTCCTTACAAACTACCACCCCATCTCTAGCCCCCTTTTCCTCTCCAAGGTCTTTGAAAGTTTCTGTACCTGGGTCATTCTACAGAAACGGTGGCATTCCTGTCTCTCACCTTTGCAGCAAGCAAAATACTTTAAATGAACTTAATGATCACATGTAATATATATTTTTGATAAATATACACTGTTTTAATAATAAAACATATTTGAGTCATGTAATGAGCAATGCTTGTTTTTTATAATTTATATAAAATACCAAGTGCAAGCAATTTGCTTGTCACTCAGATCATGTATGGAAGTTTAGAGACATATTCTGAGTTTAAAAATATATTTTTCTCCTACTTTAAATGTCATTAAGTAAACACAAATGTCACATTTATGGAATGGAAACCTAAAAAAACTAAAATACCAACTAAATATTATAAATAATATAACGGTAATAGCGGTAACCCCATGTTATGTCATTGGTGTTACTGCTTCACAAAACACACTATTTTGAAAAAATGCAATGACTTTTGGAAGTACTTCCTGGTTCAAGAGGTCATTGGAGGAAGTGCGACCAACAGAGGCACCTGGTGAGTCTGCTGTCTCTCTTCATTTGTTATAAATTTGATGATTTAGTTGATAATTTAATGCAAGGCTTTTAAGTATGTCATTGGTGTTAGTCATTTCATAGGAAGGGAAATGAGAAATTGATCATAGAAATTGATTAAATTAGATATTTGAATGATTTTAATATGATTGAAGACATGTGGTCTGAGGAACGGTGGCGTCCATTTTGTAAAAAACATTTTTTCTGCAAATTGTCATTGGTGTTACCGTCATTGGTGTTACTACTCCTCCTGGCAACACCAATGACAATCAGTAACACCAGTGACGTTTTTGTGTAAATGAGCTTTTATAAAAGCTTCAACAAAAGTTATTAGGGCAAAATAGCGCATATTGTTTGACTCCCTGCTCAACCTCCACAAGAGATTTGTTGCTGAGCATGGAGAACAGATTTCTTATGCCTTCTTCTGCAGGCAGAGACCCTTTTGGGTTGTGACACCAAATGAGCGGGACAGAGAAACATGTCAGTGCAAGACTCATGAAAATCTTCAGTTTATGGCAGATACACTGTACAAACTTGGGCTCTCAGAGTGTAAAAACCTGGATGAAATGGCTGACAGCACCGTCTGCAACAACTCAAAGTCATGTGCCTATGGTGAATGCCAAGAATGTGAACGCACCACATATCCCCTCACCGAATCAACATCAAATACACTGGTAACTTTAACCCAGTGGTGTCTGGAGAAGATTGACCATTCCAAACCAGGTGAAGAGTCTGAGAAGAGAAGAACAATCACTGTCAAGAAAGATGTGCCAATAACAGAGGATGAGCTTGCTACCCATTTTCAAGATAGGCTCTTTAAGTTCCGCAGACACATCTTCAACATCCGTTGGCAGTACAATGCTTACAGAAATCTAAGAGAGAACCTGACCTCCAAGGACTGCCTTATACACATAGATTTTAGTGAAAACTACACTTGCAAGTATGCAAATGAAATCCAGTCTGTGCACTTTGGGGGGTCACATCAACAAGTGACCCTCCACACTGGTGTTCTCTATGTGCAGGACCAGCCCCCCATGCCCTTTAGTACGATCTCCCCAAGTAGAAGGCACGACCCAGTGGCTATATGGGCTCATCTTGACCCCATCCTGGAGATGGTGAAAAATCGGTGCCCTGAAGTCCAGAACCTTCATTTCTTCAGCGATGGCCCTGCCACCCAATACAAGCAGAAGGGCAATTTCTACATGATTTGCTCAGAACCTCACCAGAAGTGCTTCCCCAAAACCACTTGGAACTTCTTCGAGGCAAGCCATGGGAAGGGTGCTCCGGATGGGGTGGGGGGTGCATTAAAGAGGTCAGCCG
Organism: Somniosus microcephalus; assembly: GCF_052327205.1. NCBI lineage: Eukaryota > Metazoa > Chordata > Chondrichthyes > Squaliformes > Somniosidae > Somniosus > Somniosus microcephalus. The sequence continues at coordinate 137,034,435 of NC_140987.1, read as the reverse complement.
ACATCTTGGTCCGTCAGGGAAGGGATATCCCAGATGCACTCTCTTTCTTCCAGGAGTTAAAGGACTCTGGAACGCAGGTGAAACTGTTCTATGTGAGCGAGGAAGATGTTGAGACTAAAGCACAGAAAATGCTGGAGGTGCCTCTTGTGGCAATAAAGGGGACCATGAAAATGCATCAAGTTTTGAGCATCACACCTGGCATCCTCAAATACAGAGACATCAGTTGTTTCTGCCACGCAGCAGAGGGTGTGTGGGATTGCCCATGTTACAGTCTCCAAGAAATCATTGTAGGAGCTGTGCCGCCTACAGGACGTGACCACTCTGCTCCACAACAACCACACCGACCTGATGTCATTGAGACTCACCATAGCGGGCAGTGGTGTATTGTGAGGTATGATGACCAGCCATACCCTGGCATTATACTGGAGGTGGAAGAGCACAACATAAAAGTCAAGTGCATGCACAGGAATGGCGTGAACAGGTTTTTCTGGCCAAGCCCAAGAGATGACGTAAACTGGTATGGGGACGACCAGATAATGTGTTTCATGCCAGAGCCAGTTCCTGTGAACAAACGATCAGTTCAGGTTGACCAGAAGATCTGGACATATTTGAAGGGGCAGTTGGATGTGTGACCACAAGTCAAAAACCAGTTGCTGGAAGCCTAAAGTTGATGTAAAGACAGATTACTTTGTTTACTTGTGTTCTAATGAGTATGTTTTATATCTGGCTCAATCAGGATAGAACTAGGCTACATGTTTTATGAGTTTCTATGAAAATGGTGATGTTGACTACGATGTTGATGACAATGTTCAGACACAATCATTCTTGGTCTTGGTCTTAATGTGCTCTCTTTAATGTGCTCCTCTTTGGTCTTAAAGTGCTTTGGCTAAGTTTTTTTATGTTATTACTCAAATTATATGAATCTCTCCGTGCTGTAAATGAGTTAACTGAAAAAAATGGCACATTAGTTAGATGAAATGTAATAAATTCATTGAGTTGTTTGAAATAGTCTGGGGTCAAGTCATTGGTGTTGTATTGTGTCACTGGTGTTACTGCATGTTTTTTTCAGTGATATAGCAAAGGTGTCATTTTTGACTTTATAATAATTTTGTGTTTGTTGATTGTTGCTTTATTCATGAGTTAGCAGTTTACAGATAGTATCATTCAATTTTGATGACTGTCCTTCAGTTATTTTTGATATTATAGCAAAAACATGATGGCGCAAATGAAAAAATGTCACTCAATGTAACTTTACACATACCTGATTATAATAAATAAATAATCAAAACTTTTCTTTAAATTATTATCAACCTACTCTGTCTTTCAGTATATGTGCAGATTGAATTGAGAAATAGCATTCTGATAAGCCTTTAATTTTGTTTAAGGTATAAGTAACACCAATGACAAAAAGACAGCACAAGCATTCTTTGAGTGAATGTATAAAAATAATTAAAATACATTAAGTTTTCATTTTTGTGGATTGATAAAGTTAAGAGGTTAATTAATATTGTACAATAAGTTTTGATTATGTAAAATGAAATACATTTCAAGACATCTTGCAATTCCAAATGCCACCGTTTCTGTAGAACGACCCACCTCCCACAGGACCAAAATAGCCCATAGTTGCAAATGACATCCTCTGTGATGATGGTTTATTATATCCTCCTTTTGTTTCTTCACCCTCTCCACAGCCTTCCACAAAGCTGATCACACCATCCTCCTCTAACACTTCTTTACTTATCCAGCTCAGTGAGAATGCCCTTGCTTGATTGCACTCTTACCTATCTGATCATAGCCGGAGTATCTCAGCAATGGCTTCTCTTCCACCCCACATCATCAAAACAGGATTTCCATCATTGGCCCTCTCCCCTTCCTCATTTACATGCTGCCCCTTGGTGACATCATCCACAACTTCATGCTGATACTTTCAACATTCACTTTAGCAAGATTCTTCTTCTTCTCTTCTGTCCCTAGTGGCACATGAGGCAACCCATTTCTTCTGCTACTTTACATACAGCAGATTGTGCTCGGGGTTGTTTCCAAAACAAAGTCCCTTTTAACATGGAAAGGTCATTAACCTGACTCACAACTTCCTACCAGTAGAACTGGCTAAATGCAATGGGGTATCGCCACTCCACTCCCATCGGACGTGAGTACCCCACTGGATGTCAACCCAGTATTCAGAGATCAGAACTCTCGTCTCCACTAACCTTCTCTCTCAGAGGTGGGAATGCTACCACCGAGCTAAGGCTGACTTCAACTTTAGCAAGATTACAGTAGTGTCATTTTATGTAGCACATTCCGAAAAGTTAAATTAGATTTCAATTCAGTTAATTAAGTGCTTAAGCAGCAAAATTGCTGTTCTCTCACTCACCTCACCTCACCTCACCTCACTCACTCACTCACACTTTCTCCCCCTCGCACTCTCTCATAACTTCACGTACTAATTTCAATGTTTTTGGCACATTGGTTTATTTTATAAATTAGTTTATTTTGTTCTTTGGACCTTTATATTAAGGTCAATCACACACTGTCACAGATTAGAATAGGTGTATAATGCTGGATCAAATTTAAGTGCTTGTTTATAACATTTTGTATAAAATTACCATTTGCATTGTAGCATCATCAAAAAAGTAATCTGTGTCAGGTACCAGTGCAGAATCCTGTTTTGTGCTGTGCTAAAAATACATAAGTGAAAGTCAGGAACAAATAACACATACATCTGAATATTATTAGGTTCTGCAAGATCTTTTTTGCATTATACTTCACCTAATTATTTTTTATTGTTATAGGTGAATATATTGACGATGCAGGAAAGTGTCACAACTGTCATATCTATTGTGATAAATGTTTTGGCCCAAGCAAAGAAGAGTGCATCAGATGTGCTGTTCCAAGGTGAGTCCTTTTGATGTTATTCCCAAGTTTCTGCCTGTTTATTCTGTAGTTAAAACACTACAGTCAAGTTTATTCCAAGTCAAAAGCAAAATACTGCGGAAATCTGAAATAAAAACAGAAAATGCTGGAAACACTCAGCAGGTCAGGCAGCATCTGTGGAGAGAGAAACAGATTTAATGTTTCAGGTTGATGACCCTTTGTCAGAGCTGGAAGAGGTTAAAGATTTAACAGTTTATAAGCCAGTACAGAGGCAGGGAAAAGGTTGGGGGGGGGGGGGCAAAGGAAAGAACAAAAGGGAAGGTCTGTGATGGGGTGGAGGGCAGGAGTGAATAAATTACAAAAGGGGTGATGGTACAACTTTGTAAAGTGCCTAATCGAAAGATGTGATGCTGTTCCTTGAGCTTCTGTTGAGCTTCATTGGAACAGTATAGGTCAGAAGGTCAGAGTGGGATCGAGAATTAAAGTGGCAAGCAACCGGAAGCTCAGGGTCACGCTTGCAGAGTGAATGGAGACGTTCTGCAAAGCAATCACCCAATCTGCATTTGGTCTCCCCAGTGTAGAGGAGACTGTATTGTGAGCAACGAATATAGTATATTAAATTGAAAGAGGTACAAGTGAATCGCTGTTTCATCAGGAAGAAGTGTTTGAGGCCCTGGACGGTGGAAAGGGAGGAGGTGAAAGGACAGGTATTGCATCTCCTGTGCTTGCATGGGTAGGTGTTGGGGGTGATGGAAGAATGGATCAGGGTGTCGCGGAAGGAATGATCCCATCGGAATGCTGAAAGGGGAGCAGAGTGGAAGATGTGTCTGGTAGTGGCATCGCGCAGGAGGTGGTGTAAATGATGGAGGAAGATCCATTCAGCTGTCTAGGCCCTAAGCTCTGGAATTCCCTCCCTAAACCTCTCCGCCTCTCTATCTCTCGTTCCTCCTTTAAGGCACACCTTAAAGCCTACTTCTTTGACCAAGCTTTTGGTCATCTGCTCTAATTTCTCATGTGCTTGGTGTTAAATTTTGTTTTATAACACTCCTGTGAAGCACCTTGGGACATTTTACTACATTAAAAGCTCTATATAAATACAAGTTGTTGTTGTTGTTGTTGAATGTGGAGGCTGGTAGGGTGGAAGGTGAGGACAAGGGGAACCCTATCGTAGTTTTGGGAGGGAGGGGAAGAGGTGAAGGCAGAACTGCGGCAAATGGGACGGACATGGTCGAGGGCCACAGTGGAGAGGAATCTTTGGTTGAGGAAAAAGGAAGACATATCGGAAGTAGTGGTGTGGAAGGTGGCATCGTCAGAACAGATGCGACTGAGATGGAGAAACTCAGAGAATGAGATAGAGTCCTTACAGGAAGCTATTGCCTTTGTATCCACCACCCTATCAGGCAGTGCATTTCAAATTCTAACCACTTGCTGCATAAAAATGTTTTTCCTCATGTCACTTCTGGTTCTTTTGCCAATCACCTTAAATCTGTGCCCTCTGGATAGCGACCCTTCAGCCATTGGAAACAGTTTCTCTTTATTTACTCTATGTAAACCCTTCATGATTTTAAACAACTGTATCAAATCCTCTGTTAGCCTTCCCTGCTCTAAGGAGAACAACCCCAGCTTCTCTAGTCTATCCACGTAACTGTATTCCCTCATCTCTGGAACCATTCTAGTCTAGTAAATCTCTTCAGTACCCTCTCCAAAGCCTTCATATCCTTCCTAAAGTGTGGTGCCCAGAATTGGACACAATACTCCAGCTGGGGCCAAACTCATGTTTTATATATAAGCTATATAACTTCCTGGCTTTTGTACTCTATGCCTCTATTTATAAAGCCCAGGATCCCATATACTTTATTAATTGCTTTGTTAACGTGTCCTGCTGCCTTCAAAGATTTGTGTACAAGCACCCCCAGGTCTCTTTGTTCTTGCACCCCCTTTAAAATTGTACCATTTAGTTTGTATGGTTTCTCCTCATTCTTCCTACCAAAATGTATCACCTCACACTTTTCTGCGTTGAATTTCAACTGCCATATGTTTGCCCATTCCACCAGCCTATCTGTCTCTTTTTGAAGTCTATTACCGTCTTCCTCACTGTTTACTACACTTCCAAGTTTCATGTCATCTGCAAATTTCAAAATTGTGCCTTTTACCTCCAAGTCCAAGTCATTAATGTATATCAAAAACAGCAGTGGTCCTCATCCTGAACCTTGGGGAACGTTACTACATACCTCCCTCCTTGCATAAAACAGTCATTCACCACAACTCTCTGTTTTCTATCCTTTAGCCAATTTCATATCCATGCTGCTACTGCCCCTTTTATCCCATGAGCTTCAATTTTGCTAACAAGCCTAGTATGTGGCAATTGCTTCTATTTTCTTCTGCATTTGTGCCTCACCTTTGGCTATCTTATAAACCGCACTAATTGGATCATCCAGGGTGTGTGTAGCTGTTCTGCTGCTGGCAAACACTGGTGAGAGGGATGCAGGATGCTGTAAGGTGCAGTATTGGTCTGGGCCACTTGCAGAGCTGAAAGATTGTTCCAGTCAGAAGAGGATTATATGTTAGCATGCTGTTCCAAGACACCTCTTCAAACAGAGCTTAGATTGCATTGTGCTGTATGGAATATTTCTGTGGCTGTTTGAGTGCCTGTGTGACAGTGAGTGAGAAGGGGGATAAGACATAACAAGAGTAGGATGGTACTACCCCAGAGCTTAGGTGTGGCATGCAACTTCAGCATCTACTAACTTTCTGATGCTCTTATAAGTGAGATGTCCAAAAGCAAGTCTTTTCTGGCTCCTCCTCAGTTAGTGCAAGCAGAGAAATAAGTCTTGAGATGCTGTAAATTTAAGGAACACATGAAGTGACAGACATATGGCCAACCTACAGCGCATCCTGTGTGTTAGTAACTAACCACACTTAATTTTACCTCAATTATGTTGCAATGACTTGCTATGTAAAGCCCTTTTAAGAGGCCAAGGGTTTCAGTTTTAAGTTGACGTGTCCACTGCTGGAGTATGGGTGAGCAATGAAAGAGCTTCAAGGTTGTCTATAGGCTTTACATCTATCAGCAGCAATGTGTAGCAGCTGAGCAGGCAACACTTTGTAGCATACATACTTGGGCCATCTGGTATATAGAATTTTGGGTGTCCCTAACATGGCAGCTTTCTTAAGGCCTGCCATCGGCTTCCAGTCTATTTCTCGATCCTGCACTGACCCTGTTTGGCAAGCTGCACTGCTCTTCTCCGGGGAGAGTGCTCTGAAGTGCAAAGTTGGACAATCCTCCCTGCACCTACTTCATGCAACAGCACCTCCACTTGGGCATCCATCATAGGAATTTCAGTTCTTCACTGCTCCATCAATTGCTCACAGTTTCCATTTTCTGCTCCATATTTTTGTTGCCATCTGCCGTTTTTTGCTAGGAACATCTTTTTCCATCCAGAAACTTTGCCCAGCTGAAAATCTTTCCCCCTCTGCAGCCTTTTTGTTGTCATTCCACTGATTGTTCTGGGAGCCTTAAAGAAAAATGTTCCTCATTTTCCACACCACCTGTAGCCACAGCGGTGCGGCATTTCCCACCGCGGTGTCTGCATTTCATACCGGGAACTCACCTTGAATGTTGAATTAGGGATGGCCCTAGAAGATCAGGCAGGGTTGGCCATGATCAGTACTTGTGGGTGCAGAGCCCATTGTATGGTGTTTACTCTGAAGAAGCATCAACTTTGGAAAATTAACCATTATATGTCAACAGTGCACCCAAACTAAAGACATTAACTAAAGAATTCCTGGAAAACCTGTCCTAATCTTATCTAGCAGTAGGATCCATTATCAGCTATTTTATCAGTTTGGATTTTTAAGAAAGTAAAGAATACGCTCTGGCAGTGCTTTATGCAGTGGCTCTCAGTGGTGGTGCAGAGAGATGGTATTTGCTTCGAATCTCACCATGCCTAGAACCATGCAACCAAGCGGGAACCAGGAGTGAAATCAGCAAAATTTTGGGGTTGTGCCTTTCTGTAATAACTTTGGTCCTCACCTTTAATTGAATGAGGCTCAGCATCTAAGGCCTGATTTTACACACCACCCCACCCCTCCGAACCTGGTGGGATTGAGCGGTGGAGGGGGAGGAGGTGCGTTTGTGCCACATTCCCGCCCCTCCCCATCTTAACTTGCCTGAATTCAGACACGGGAAGGCTGCTCGCCAATGTTCCCTTTAAGCTGCGCGGCCATGCAGCATTCTGGAGCTCCCGCGCAGCCGGCTCACCAGCTTTAAAATGGGAAAAACCACGCATGTGCAGTATTTTGAATTTTGAATTGATTAAAAAATATTAAAGGGAACATTGCTGCTCGCCCCAGAGAAGTGGGGGCCCACTTTAAATAGCATAGTCGCATCCATCGGGACATGCACAGCATTTTAACTGTAGGCCCAACTAAGGCCCACACAGTCTTGAATGTGCCGGGTAAAGCTGAAAGCAGGTTGCATCCTGGCCACAAGAGGCCCAGGTAAGATTAATTTTTCTTAAGATTTATTGTGGGCTTGAGGAACAGGAGTGCTCCTTCTGGGTCCACAAGGATACCTTTGGCCTCCCCTGCCCCAGGCTTCAGCCTCTTCCCCAATCGCAGACTTTACCACTCCCCCCTATTCCTGATGTACTTTGCTGGGGCCCGTTTCTGTGGATCCTTGGCAGAGCTCTGACTACTCACAAATTTTGACTCCCACCAGTCGGCATTGATGTCATTCAGACAGACACAGAACACAGAATCCCCACAGTGCAGATAGAGGCCATTTCGGCCCATCGAGCCTGCACCGACACATATCCCACCCTATCCCCGTAACCCCACGTATTTAATCCCCTAACACTAAGGGTCAATTTATCATAGCCAAATCAACCTAACCCGCACATCTTTGGACTGTGGGAGGAAACCGGAGCACCCGGAGGAAACCCACGCAGACACAGGGAGAATGTGCAAACTCCACACAGACAGTCGCCCGAGGCCAGATTTGAACCCGGGTCCCTGGCGCTGTGAGGCAACAGTGCTAACCACTATGCCACCATGCCCCTACTAGCTTTGGGCAGGAGCCAGTGTTAGAGCATGCTAATGAGGTCCGCTTTGGCCCCCAAACCTCCAATTCACATCCTCAGTTAAACTCAGGGCTCTAAAGTGCAGGTCTACCACCAAGAGATAGAAATATCTAGATACATCCTTTATTTTTCTGCTATAAATTATTCACCCCTCTGTAGTTGGGGAGAATTACTCAATAAACATTATAGGAGCTTCTCAGTCCAGAAGTGTAAAATGTAAATGCCCAAACTTTAAGATTTGATGACAGATGACTCACCTTTCTTCTCATCCTCAGGCTATTTGATGATGGGCATTGTGTCATAAACTGCCCCACTGTTAAGTTTGAAATAAATGGTCAGTGTCACCAATGTCATCACACCTGTGAGGAATGTACAGGGGCTGAACTTAATGAATGCATATTATGTGATAAAGGTAAGAGCATAGTAATTGTAAAAATAAATCACAATGAGCCGCTTTCTTCACACACATATATGCATTGTACCATCAATGGCAAAGATACAATAAGCAGGTGCTTTACTGAGTACACATTCTACTTTAGAGCAAAATGTTAGGTGCGTACAATCACTAATGCTAAACTGGATCGTAATCTCACAAGTGATTTATGATGCTATTTCTATGGCTAATGTTCATCCGAATCACTTCACATTGATCACAGTTTTATACTTGCATAAATGAAAAGTACAAGCTCTAGAAGTTTTTTTTTTAGGAAATACCATTAATAATGAGTTACAGTGGTTAAAGTGGGCTCCAGAATGGCACTGGTTCTTAGTAAAAAGTAGTTTTGTATTCTACAAAGTTGCTTTTGCTTAAAAATGGTAACAGAACACTCCAGCCAAATTTAACCACTGCCAAGCATGCACCAACATTTCTCATATATGTGTAGGGGTTCTTGAAGCTTGTATTCACACCAGGGAATCACTGCACAACCCTTCCAGCCTAGTGACCATGGGATCTGAGCGTAGACATTAACCTTGTAGATATAGCTATATGTGCCAATTCCTATTCTCTAGATCAGCAAAAAATAAAACAAAATGGCAACAAACAAACAATGCTCTGAATCCCCCTGATTGATTTCCCTGCTATGCCAAGACAATGGTAAAATAAATTTGTTGTGTAAAGCCCTTGCATCTATTCTGCAACCCAACACCACAACCTCTTCAGATATTGTCAACACTCTGATCGCCTGTGGTCCAATGCCATTTTGTGTGCCTGTTGATTAAAAGCTAGATTTTGCTTCATTTTCTTCTTGAGGTCATGGAATCTCTTCTTGGCCTTCTGTCGCTGACGGGGATCATTTTAGGAGTCTGCAATCCCAGCAGGGAACCTTAGTGGGAGCATGGACTCATAAAATTATCTCCCTTGTGTTGACTTGACTGGTAATCTTTCCCTAGGATTGTTTTCTTGTATGTGGTTTGGAGGAGAGGGTGCCAGAGCTGAGTATTGCTGCCTACTGACCAGTACCAGTTTTGCACAATCAAATGCAGCACTGCTCTGTCAAAACATACCTTTCTGGCTGATTGTTCCATCCTAGCTTTAAAGATTCCACTAAGCACATATATATTGACAAAAAGTTTGTTTCTTATAAAGATCTAGACACATTTCTGTTTTAAAGAATTAAACCTTGGTAATCAGTGCTCTGCTGTGATCGGTTCAAAACTATTTCCTAAACTTCAGTAGTGAGCACCATAGGGTTGATGAGAAGAAACCTCAGTTTTCCCATACATTCAAAAATACTGTGTTCAACTAATGAGTCATTTAGAGGCTCATATCACTAACATAGAACTCCCTCTCAGATTTTGTTATTAAGTTAAAGGCAGTGTTTGTATTTAATGCAAATTCACATTTTTCTTGTCTTCTCAGATAAATTTGGAAACAACCGTTACTTTTTCAAAGGAGAATGCAAAGAATATTGCCCCAAATCTCACTACCCTGCAGCTGATAACATCTGCAATCTGTGCTCCAGTAACTGTGAAGTATGCACTACTGGCACAAACTGTGTAAAGTGTTCCTCGGGCTTCTACCCTACCTCTGAAGGATGCCAGCAGTTAAAATGTGGAGAAGGTAAGAAATAAACAGATTCTTCATGCATTGCATGGGATTAAAACTGAATCCTAAGTGATAAATTGAACAGCTATATCAACTACAACTACTGAGACAGATTGCTTTATAGAAATTTATATGACATTACATGTACAATATGTAAATGAAATAGAACCTGAATATATCAACTGCTTCAGCGCTTTTCAGATGGTAAACATATATCTACATCATGTTGGTTTTGTGGAGCTTTTAATCATTTTAAAAAGGAAAATAGACTTACATGAAAATACATCCAGCATCAAAGAATGATCTGACTGGGAATTTTTAATTATGTAATTTAGTAAGAGAATCCCCCTTCTGTCAAAACTAATGATGGTCCTGACATTTACTCTTCAAAGTTGTGGTCAAAAATGTCCCTATTGATCTCAGTGACTCCCAGGCAGGCAAGAGAGGGGAGAAGGGAGGGATTTCATGAACATAAAAAAGAAAAGTAACTAGGGTTTCTTCTTTTCATCACTACAATTACCTTTCATTATCCTACTGGAATGCATACATATGTGGCCATCTGGTGAGGAGAGGTTTGGCTTGGCAGTGATGCTCCCATCGTTAAATAGTCCATCATTGTTGGACTTAAATGTCACTTGGATGAAATACTGGAGAGCTGCTAGTGCTCTTGAACTTGTACCATGCATCTGCAGGAGAAAGAGGTTAAAGTGGGGAAATTGGGAGGGGGAAACAGTTTTTTAAAAGATGCCAGTTGATAAGCAATTTGCACTGATATCTGATTCTAACATCTTTTGGGTAGCAATAGTTGCGTACCATTTGTGTACAAATGAACTACTGACCTAACTCCCAACTGCCTTCACTAAGTGTTAATGGCTCATGCTGTATTGAATGTACATAAAGAAACTCATGCGTGTAATGAAGGGTTTAAACCAATCTGGCAGGGGGTGGGCACCAGGATGTAGCATTAGAAAAGAGAAACAAGGTGCACAAAGGATTGGGAGAGACAGACAGCTCTAGAGTAAGAAATAGTATGGTATTTGGTGGGGTCAGACTAAGAGAGAATACACGAAGGTCTAAGATCTACAGTGCATGTGTGTGAATGCACAAAGTGTGGTAAATAAGGTTGGTGAGCTGCAGTTGCAAATAGCCACATGGGAATATGATGTCGTGGCAATAATGGAGACCTGGCTCAAAAAAGGGCATGATTGGGTACTAAATATTCCTGGATATAAGGTGTTCAGGAAAGAAGAGAGGTGGGGTAGCGGTATTGATTAAGGAGAATATTACAGTGCTGTAGAGAGAGGATGTCCTGGAGGGGTCAAGGACAGAATCTATTTGGTTAGAGTTGAGAAACAATAGAGGTGCCATTAAACTACTAGGTGTATTCTATAGGCCACCAACTAGTGGGAAGGATATAGAGGAGCAAATTAGCAGGAAAATTACAGAGAGGTGCAAGAACTATAGAGTAATGATAATGGGGGACTTCAATTATCCTAATATAGACTGGGATAGTAATAGTGTAAAGGGCAGAGAGGGGGAAGAATTTCTGAAGTGTGTTCAGAAGAACTTTCTTGATCAGTAGGTTTCCGGCTCAACGAGGAAGTAAGCATTGCTAGATCTGGTTCTGGGGAATGAGGAGGGTCAGGTAGAGCAAGTGTCAGTAGGGGAACATTTAGGGAACAGTGATCACAGTATCATAAGGTTTAGATTAGCTATGGAAAAGGACAGGGAGCAATCTAGAGTAAAAATACTTAATTGGAGGAAGGCCAATTTCAGTGGATTGAGAACAGATCTGGCCTGGGTAAATTAGAATCAAAGATTGGCAGGCAAAACTGTAATTGACAATGAGCCTTTAAAGAGGAGATGGTTCGGGTACAGTCAAGGTACTTTCCCATGAGGGTGCCAGAAGACCGGAGAATTGGAAATGTTACACCCTTGTTCAAAAAGGGGTGTAAGGATAAACCCAGCAACTACAGGCCAGTTAGTTTAACCTCGGTAGTGGGGAAGCTTTTAGAAACGATAATCAGGGACAAAATTAACAGTCACTTGGACAAGTGTGGATTAATTAAGGAAAGCCACAGTTTATCTAATTTGATTGAGTTTTTTGATGAGGTAAAAAGAGAGGTTTGATGAGGGCAATTTGGTTGATGTGGTGTACATGGACTTCCAAAAGGCAATTGATAAAGTGACACATAATAGTCTTGCCAGCAAAGTTGAAGCCCATGGAATAAAAGGGACAGTGGCAGCATGGATACAAAATTGGCTAAGTGACAGGAAACAGAGAGTAGCAGTGAACAGTTGTTAGTGGACTGGAGGAAGGTACACAGTGGTGTTCCCCAGGGGTCGGTACTAGGACCACTGCTTTTCTTGATATAAATGACTTGGTCTTTGGTATACTGGGCACAATTTCAAAATTTGCAGATGACACAAAACTTGGAAGTATAGTGAACTGTGAGGAGGATAGTGATAGACTTCAAGAGGACATAGACAGGCTGGTGGAATGGGCGGACACGTGGCAGATGAAATTTAATGCAGAAAAGTGCGAAGTGATACATTTTGGTAGAAAGAACGAGGAGAGGGTACAATCCTAAAGCGGGTACATGAACAGAGAGACCTGGGGGTATATGTGCACAAATCATTGAAGGTGGCAGGGCAGGTTGAGAAAGCGGTTAAAAATGCATACGGGATCCTGGATTCATAAATAGAGGCATAGAGTACAAAAGCAAGGAAGTTATGATGAACCTTTATAAAACACTGGTTCAGCCTCAACTGGACTATACAGCTCAATTTTAATAACTCTGAGGAAGCGGGTTTGGAGGCGGGGGTCGACAGCGAAAATCGGAAAAAATGGCTTCAGACACCCAACCCGCCACCATCCAGCCTCTACCCGAATTTCGTGAGTGTCTTTTCAGCCGCTCCCAAACTGACCCAACTGGAACCGGTCAGACAGGTAGTTATGGCAGTTAAGAGCCTGTTAACTGCCTTGATAATCTTATTTTGATAGTGGTTTCCCATTTTCGTGCCTCTGGCTCCTGTTTCCCGTCTTGTCAGAAACAGGTCAGCTGCAAGGAGACGAGTTGCTGGAGGACATGATTTGCGGTAATTGGTGCAGCACTTTAAAAGCGCTCCTGTAACATGGCTGACTTTCAAATGAAACAACCTTGTTGTTGGAGGTTTGGGATAAGATTTTGCAAAACTACTGACCTTGACGGTTCAAGCTGACAGCCATCTACAGTGTGACCTGATAGGAATAATTTCAGGCCACTTCCAGTGTGCGCTTGCATGCTTCTTGCCTCAAGTGAAATCTATAGCTACGGTATGGGAAACATTTATAGTCTCTCATCCTGGTCGTCAGATTCGGAGAAAGAGCAGCCGCAGCAGCACCAGGAGCGTTAACCTCCTGCTCAGCCACCTGATGATGCACAGGGCAGAGGGCCTCAGCGCAGGGCTACACCTCGCCGCAGGAGATACCCCCAACACAGGGTTTACAGGCAGAGGATCAGCTTCCTCACCATGACTGAGCAGCAGTGCCAAAGGAGGCTGAGACTTTTGAGAGATGTAGTTGCTGACATCTGCACAATACTGCACCAGCACCTGGAACCCAGAGGAGCAGGTGGACACTCCTTAACCGTGGCTGCCAAAGTCACCACCGCCCTCAACTTCTTTGCATCAGGGTCCTTCCAGGGATCAGCTGCAGACATAAGCAGCATCTCCCAGTCGGCCGCACACACCTGCATCACGCAGGTCACTGATTCCCTCTTCGCAAAGGCCCACAATTATATCCACTTCTCCACGGATGGCGCGTGCGGTTGGCTTTGCCAATATGGCAGGCTTGCCAATGGTGCAGGGCATTATTGACTGCACACATGTAGCCATTAGGGCCCCCTATCACAACCCAGCTCTACTTATCAATCGCAAGGGATTCCACTCCCTGAATGTCCAGCTGCTGTGTAACCACAGGAAGAACATTATGCATGTTTGCACTAAGTACCCTGGCAGTTGCCCTGACTCCTTCATCCTATGCCAGTCTACTGTGCCTCAGCTCTTCCATTCGCCAAACCAACTTTCCGGATGGCTTCTTGGTGACGAGCTATCCCCTGAAAAAGTGGCTTATGGCACCGATGAGGAGGTCATCAAACGAAGCTGAGGAGCAGTACAATTTGAGCCGCATATCCACCAGAAGCATCATCGAGCAAACCGTCGGCTTGCTCAAAATGCGCTTCCGATGCCTAGACAGATCTGGAGGAGCCTTGAAGTATGCACCAGCCAGGGTGTCCAGAATCATCGTAGTCTGCTGTGCCCTGCACAACATTGCACAGCAGCGTGGCTTAGTGCTGCCTGATGAACAAGTGACTCCGCACACAGCCTCCTTGGAGGACAAGGAAGAGGATGAGGAGGAGGACGGGGAGCAACACTTTGCGAGGCCGGATGTGGCCAATCCAGCAGCAGGCGACCACGTTGCTGGCTGTCAGGCAAGGGTTGCACTCATCCATGCCAGTTTCGCGTAAGCTTACGATTTAACGACAGGTGGCTGGCACATGGAGATGAATATAAGTCTGACATTCTCAAAACCCCAGGCATCATCTGTCTGCTAAAGCGCTGTGTCACCACCAACATTCTACATGGCATTCGTCCTGAGCCCTCACTCTTGAACTTCCATTTCCCAGAATACAGAGGCCACACTTTAGGTAATCTCAGCAGATCATTAAATGTTTTTCGACACTGAACCCATGTGCATCTGCACATAGACCTCGAACTCACCTCCCCAGCAATTTGCAGCCAAGCTGCCTTGGTTTACTGAGGAGGCCTCCTCCTTGTGTTTCCATGGTAGAGGAGCTCCTGACATCCTCTAACTTCCTCCACAGGAGCATGGAGGGAGCCCTCATTGAGCCTGGCTGCAGCCTTAGTTTTGGGGGCTGCCATTCCTGCAGCAGCCATCACCTTTAGAGAAAAAAGCATTAATTTTACTAAGCCAATGATTGGAACACATCTGGCATATTTTTCATTTCTTAGTCACATACTACATTGATAGATAAAAAAATCATAAATGTGTTTCTGGAATAATATGACCAGCAATTTCATTCAATTATTTGTGTTCACACCAGCCGCTGTCATCTCCCCTTTCTAGATAAACCGAACCAAGCCATGCCATAAGAACATAAGAAATAGGAGCAGGAGTAGGCCAATTGGCCCCTCGAGCCTGCTCCGCCATTCAATAAGATCATGGCTGATCTGATCCTAACTGCCAATTCACTATGACAGGACTATCTCCTGAATCTAACAGAATTAGACACACGAAACAGGAGCAGGATCAGGCTACACGGCCCCTGGGCCCGCTCCGCTACCCACAGGGCCATGACCGATCCGAACCTAGACTCATGTCCAAATTCCTGCCTGCTCCCCGTAACCCTTAATTCCCTTTTCTTCTAGGAAACTGTCTATTTCTGTTTTAAATTTATGTAATGATGTAGCTTCGACAGCTTTTTTGGGCAGCATATTCCATGGACCTACCACCCTCTGAGTGAAGTAGTTCCTCCTCATCTCAGTTTTGAAAGAGCAGCCCCTTATTCTAAGACTATGCCCCTAGTTCTAGTTTCACCCATCATCTGGAACATCCTCCCTGCATCCACCCGATCCAACCCCTTCGCAATCTTATATGTTTCAATAAGATCGCCTCTCATTCTTCTGAACTCCAATGAGTAGAGTCCCAATCTACTCAACCTCCCCTCATATGTCCATCCCCTCATCCCCGGGATTAACCGAGTGAACCTTCTTTGTACTGACTCGAGAGCAAGTATGTCTTTTCTTAAGTATGGACACCAAAACTGTATGCCGTATTCCAGGTGCGGTCTCACCAATACCTTGTACAACTGAAGCAATACCTCCCTATTTTTATATTCTATCCCCCTAGCAATGAAAGCCAACATTCCATTGGCCTTCTTAATCACTTGCTGCACCTGCATACTAACCTTTTGAGTTTTGTGCACCAGGACCCCCAGATCCCTTTGTACTTCAGTACTTTCCAGTTTCTTGCCATTAAGATAATAACTTGCTCTACGATTTTTCCTGCCAAAGTGCATAACCTCACACTTTCCAGTATTGTATTCCATCTGCCAAATCCCTGCCCACTTACTTAGCCTGTCTATGTCCCCTTGCAGGTTTTTTATGTCCTCCTCACTCACTACTTTCCCTCCCATCTTAGTATCATCTGCAAACTTTGATATGTTACACTCGGTCCCCTCCTCCAAATCGTTAATATAGATTGTAAAGAGTTGGGGACCCAGCACTGACCCCTGCGGAACACCACTGGTTACTGATTGCCAGTCTGAGAATGAACTGTTTATCCCAACTCTCTGCCTTCTGTTAGATAGCCAATCCTCTATCCATGCCAGAATATTACCCCCAATCCTGTGATTTTTTATCTTAAGCAATAATCTTTTGTGTGGCACCTTGTCAAATGCCTTTTGGAAGTCTAAATACACTATGTCCACTGGTTCACCTTTATCCACCCTATATGTTACTTCCTCAAAGAACTCCAGCAAATTTGTCAAACATGACTTGCCCTTCATAAAACCATGCTGACTTTGTCTTATTAAATTATGATTATCCAAATGTCCTGTTACTGTCTCCTTAATAATGGACTCCAAAATTTTACCTACCACAGATGTTAGGCTAATCGGTCTATAGTTTCCAGCCTTCTGTCTACTGCCCTTTTTAAATAAGGGTGTTACATTAGCAGTTTTCCAGTCTGCCGGGACCTTTGCTGAGTCCAGGGAGTTTTGGAAGATTATTACCAATGCATCCACAATCCCTACCGCCACTTCCCTCAAGACCCTAGGATGTAAGCCATCAGGTCCAGGTGATTTATCCGCCTTGAGTCCCATTATTTTACCGAGTACCACTTCCTTAGAGATTTTGATCATGTTTATCTCCTCTCCCCCTATAGCCCCCTGCTTGTCCAGTGTTGGGATATTCTTGGTGTCCTCTACTGTAAAGACTGATACAAAATATTCATTCAGTGTTTTTGCCATCTCCATATTTCCCACCATTAATTTCCCGGTCTCATCCTCTAAGGGACCAACATTTACTTTAGCCACCCTTTTTCTTTTTATATAACTATAAAAACTCTTACTATCTGTTTTTATATTTTTTGCTAATTTACTTTCATAATCTATCTTCCCTTTCTTAATCAATCTTTTTGTTATTTTTTGCTGTCTTTTAAAGTTTTCCCAATCCTCTATCCTCCCACTAGATTTGGCTACCTTATATGCCCTTGTTTTTAGTCGAACACTATCCTTAATTTCTTTACTTAGCCATGGATGGCTGTCTTTTCTTTTACACCCTTTTTTTCTCAGTGGAATATATATTTTTTGGAAGTTGTAAAATAACTCCTTAAATGTACACCACTGATCATGTATTGTCTTACCCTTTAATCTATTTTCCCAATCCACTTTACTCAATTCCGCTCTCATACCTTCATAGTCTCCTTTATTCAAGCTTAACACGCTTGTTTGAGATACAACCTCCTCACCCTCTAATTGAATATGGAATTCAACCATGTTATGGTCACTCATTCCAAGGGGATCCTTTACTGGGACATTTTTAATTAATCCTGTCTTGTTACACAGGACCAGATCTAAGGTTGCTTGCCCTCTGGTCGG
Source organism: Somniosus microcephalus (assembly GCF_052327205.1). Taxonomy (NCBI): domain Eukaryota; kingdom Metazoa; phylum Chordata; class Chondrichthyes; order Squaliformes; family Somniosidae; genus Somniosus; species Somniosus microcephalus. The sequence goes on along the minus strand of NC_140987.1, from coordinate 137,016,772 downwards.
TTCAGTTACATACTGCTCAAGAAACCCATCCCTAATACACTCAATGAACTCGTCCTCAAGGCAGCCCTGCCCAATTTGATTTGTCCAATTAATATGATAGTTAAAATTCCCCATAATTATAGATGTTCCCTTATTACAAGCCTCAACTATTTCCTGATTGATACTCCGTCCAACCGAGTTGCGACTGTTCGGAGGCCTATAGACTACGCCCACTAGTGTTTTTTTCCCCTTATTATTCCTTATCTCCACCCAAACTGTTTCATTATCCTGATCTTTTGACCCAATATAATTTCTCTGTATTACAGTGATTCCTTCCTTTATTAACATAGCCACCCCACCTCCCCTTCCTTCCTGCCTGTCCTTCCTGATTGTTAAATAACCTGGTATGTTTAATTCCCAGGCATTGTCACCCTGCAGCCATGTTTCTGTAATGGCCACAAGATCATACCCATATGTAGCTATTTGTGCCATTAACTCGTCTATTTTGTTACGAATGCTACGTGCATTCAGATAGAGAACTTTCAAATGTGTTTTGTGACACTTAGTTCCTGCTTTTGCCCTTTTTATTACTTTACCTTTTACTCCATACCTTCTGCCCCTTCCTGACACGCTCTGGTTTTAAATTTCCCCACTGCTTCCTAAGTCTATGACCTTCTCTGTTGTCATTTTTATTATTTGTTCTCTAGGAACCTCCCCCCCACTAGTTAGTTTAAAGCCCTCTCTACAGCCCTAGTTATATGATCCGCCAGGACTCTAGTCCCAGCACTGGCCAAGTGAAGCCCGTCCCAACGGAACAGCTCCCTCCTGCCCCAGTACTGGTGCCAGTGTCCCAGGAAGCAAAACCCATTTCTCCCACACCAGTCTTTGAGCCACGCATTTAACTCTCTTATTTTATTTGTCCTAGCCAAATTCGCTCGTGGCTCAGGTAATAATCCAGAGATTATTACCCTTGAGGTTCTGTTTTTTAATTTGACCCCTAGCTGCTCATACTCCTTTAACAGAACCGGCTTCCTAGTCCTATCTACGTCATTTGTACCAACATGGACCACGACGACTGGATCCACCCCCTCCCACTGCAAGTTTCTTTCCAGCCCAGAGGAGATGTCCTTAACCCTGGCACCGGGTAGGCAACACAGCCTACGGGACTCTCGCTCTTGGCTGCAGAGAACTCTATCTATCCCTCTAATAATACTATCCCCTACCACTACAACATTTCTATTTACTCCCCCCTCTTGAATGGCCCCCCGCTCCACGGTGCTGTGGCCAGGTTGCTCATCCTCCCTGCAGTCCCTGCTTCCGTCCACACAGGGAGTAAGAACCTCAAACCTGTTGGACAAGAGCAAGGGCTGCGGCTCCTCCAACACTACCTCCTGGATCCCCGTACCTGCCTCACTCGTAGTCACGCCGTCCTGACCCTGGCCATGGGTTACATCTGAATTAATTAACTTCATAGGTGTGACCACCTCCTGATACAGAGTCCAGGTACTTCTCCCCCTCCCTGATGTGTCGCAGTGTCTGAAGCTCAGACTCCAGCTCATCAACACGGAGCTGGAGATCCTGTAGCAGCAGACACTTGTCACAGATGTAATCACCGTTTGCCTCAATGGGGTCTACCGGCTCCCACATCTCGCAACAGTAACACATCACCTGCTCCATTCTATGTAATTCATTTAAAAAAAATTATTGTTAGTTATGGACACCCTCTGCCCGATTATAGATGCTAGTATCCCCTTTAATTAATTGGATTTAAATTAGATCAATCCCTCTAATTACACCAGTTAAATGGTTTACCAACTGTCTCCACTACACCACAGAGACCCTAGAAAAAAAACCCCGCAGAATTTAAGCTTGTAATGAAAAGAAGAAAGAAATACTCACCAACCAATCCAACCAATCACTTACCTGCTTCCTGCTGACGTCACTCTTGGATTATTTTTTACCTCTCTCCTCTGCTGTTGAGTTGGTACGCCTCACCTCACTGCTCACTCCCAGGTCCGATGCTCTGGTCGGGCCTCGGGTCGCTGCCGGTTATAAGCTCCGCCTCACCTCACTGCTCACTCCCAGGTCCGATGCTGCAGTCGGGCCTCGGGTCGCTGCCGGTTATAAGCTCCGCCTCGCCTCACCTCACTGCTCACTCCCAGGTCCGATGCTGTAGTCGGGCCTCGGGTCGCTGCCGGTTATAAGCTCCGCCTCGCCTCGCCTCACTGCTCACTCCCAGGTCTGATGCTGTAGTCGGGCCTCGGGTCGCTGCCGGTTATAAGCTCCGCCTCGCCTCACCTCACTGCTCACTCCCAGGTCCGATGCTGTAGTTACATTTTTTGCAAAGGGGACATGACCCCTTCAAATTTTTACTCCAAAAACGTGTATTCAGACGTGAGAAACTGACATACTCCAAGCAATTGCCTGGAGGGACCAGCACGTCGGCCGTAACGAGGCCAATGAAGCAAAAATTGGAACTCTGGGCTGGCGGCATCCGGGAGCGGGTCCAAAAGCTGCCGAGCAGCGGGCCCGCCGCCTCTATAAAAATCGAGCCCATAGTATCCAATTCTGGGCACCGCACTTTAGGAAGGATGTGAAGGCCTTAGAGAGGATGCAGAAAAGATTTACGAGAATGGTTCCAGGGATGGGGAACTTCAGTTACGTGGATAGGCTGGAGAAGCTGGGTTTGTTATCCTTAGAGCAGAGAAGGTTGAGAGGAGATTTGATAGATGTATTCAAAATCATACGGGGTCTAGACAGAGTAGATAGAGAGAAACTGTTCCCATTGGCAGAAGGATTGAGAACCAGAGGAGACGGATTTAAGGTGATTGGCAGAAGAACCAAAGGCGACATGAGGAAAAACGCTTTTACACAGTGAATGGTTAGGATCAGGAATGCACTGCCTGAAAGGGTGGTAGAGGCAGACTCAATTGTAGCTTTCAAAAGAGAGTTGAATAAGTACCTGAAGGAAAAAAAATTGCAGGGCTATGGGGAAAGGGCGGGGGAGTGGGACCAACTGAAGTGCTCTTGCAGAGAGCCGGCATGGGCTCAACGGGCCGAATGGCCTCCTTCTGTGCTGTACCCATTCTATGAATTGAACTCTCGCTCGCACCTATTAAAATTAACAATTGTATTTATTAGCTGAAACGGATTTCTAATCAATTTTTTATGAGCTAAACAATAAAAATGGACAACAAAGTAGTTGGGACTTAAAAGCTGCCTTACAGAGAAGAATATATGTTTTCTGAGGTGTAGCCATCTGTATGTGTTTGCATAACTTACATGTAAAGCTTCATTTAAAATTGAATGCACCCCGCATATTGCAAATGTATAAACCATTTAGGGGGACATGGCTCAGTAAAATAAAATAAGATTAAATTTTTCTGAAAATAAACAAAGTTAAGGGCAGATACAAAAGGTGGATAGTCAGTCATTCTAGGATTTTTATTGTTAAAAGGCTCATTTCCACCCCTGCCTCAGTCCATCTGCTACTGAAACCTTCATCCATGCTTTTGACATCTCCAGACTTGACTATTCCAATGCTCTTCTGTCTGGCCTCTCATCTTCCACCCTCCATAAACTTGAATTCATGCAAAACTCTGCTGCCCGTGTTCTAACTCGCACCAACTCTCATTCACTCATCACCGCTCGCTGACCTACATTAGCTCCCAATCCCCAAATGCCTCAATTTTAAAATTCTCATCATCGTGGTCAAATCCCTCCATGATCTCGCCCCCTCCTATCTCTGTAACTCCCTCCAGCCCTGCAACCCTCTGAGACCTTTGCTTGCTGTTGAATCCGTAAATCTTAAGGTATGGTGTTCTTCAATAACTAGACGGAGGCTGTAGATTAACAATCAACAGGTGTTTACTGGAGGAGGGTAGTCTAAAGACTAACAGTACAGATGCCTGCTCAAGGCTTATATACAGGTGTGGTCACTGCCGGTACTACAGTATACAGGAGCTGTAAAAGTAGTTCTCTCTTAAAGGTACATACAATACAATTCCTCCCCTTTTAGATTAACAGTACCCATAACATTCAAATAATAGTTAACACTTTAACATGCACATTTAACTGAAATAGTCCATTTATAGATTCAGTCTTTGGGGCGGCTTCCTGATCCTTTCTGGATAGCGCCTTTCCTGAGTGTCTTGTTCTTGGTGCGGAGGCGATTCTGGCCCGCTTTTGTCGGTTAGTTCATCAGTTTCCGCTGCTACTGTTTCTGGGGTAGATGCTACCGGTATGTCGGGTTTGATGTGCCTCAATTATTCCGAGACTCGAAGTTAGCAGAACAAAAGTAAGGCTTTTATTAACTCAGAACATAACACGTAAAATAGAGAGATGTCTTCCTTCAGGAGGCTGGTGCCCGACTGAACTTAGATTACAAAGGAGCCAGGTATGGGCGGAGCCCTGCACACAACCAGTTCCAGCACATTCCAATACATAATACATGAGGACTGGGGGAAGGGAAAAGACACAGAAAGCAGGCAGTTACAAGACACAGAAAACAGGCAGTGATGAATGGAATATATTTCATCACATTCACCCCTTCTATAGATTTAGTCTGTTCGGGGGTTTGATAGTCCTCTGCGACCGACGTGGCTGTTGTGGTGCCGCGGGTGTCGGCTGGGTGTCCCCGGTAGCCTCCTGGGTCTCTGCCGGGGGTGCCGCCGGGGTTGTTGAAGGGGTAGTTGGTGGGGGTGCCGTTGGTCGATGTTCTTCCGGGGGTGATGAAAGAATAGTGGGTGGGTAAGGGTTGCTGTGATCGTCGTCGCTGCTATTGCCGTGGTTGTTGTCGATGCCGGCTGGGGCGACGTCTTTTATGGACACGGTGTCCTCCCTTCCGTCGGCGTGCCGGACATATGCGTATTGGGGGTTGGCGTGGAGTAGGTGTACTGGCTCCACGAGAGGGTCCGTCTTGTGGCCACTCACATGCCTTCGCACGAGTACCAGACCTGGGGTGGAGAGCCATGACGGCATGGATACGCCTGAGGTGGATTTCCGAGGAAAGACAAACATTCGTTCATGAGGCGTGGCATTAGTGGCCGTACACAATAGCGACCGTATCGAATGGAGCACATCCGAGAGGACTTCCTGCCAGCGGGAGATAGGGAGGCCCTTGGTCCTTAGAGCTAGAGTGACTGCTTTCCACACTGTCCCGTTCTCTCGCTCCACCTGGCCGTTACCCCGGGGGTTGTAGCTGGTGGTACGGCTCGTGGCGATCCCCTTGGACAGCATGTACTGGCGTAGCTCTTCACTCGTGAAGGACGCCCCCCTATCCGTGTGGATATAGCTCGGCATACCGAACAGGCAGAACAGGCTGTTGAGGCATTTAATGACCGTGGCGCTGGTCATGTCTGGGCAGGGGAAGGCGAATGGGAAACGGGAGTATTCGTCCACAATGTTCAGGAAGTAAACATTGCGGTCGACGGACGGGAGGGGGCCCTTGAAATCTAAGCTGAGCCGCTCGAAGGGCCGTGTAGCTTTGATTAAGTGGGCTCTATCTGGGCGGTAGAACCGAGGCTTGCACTCAGCGCAAGTGCGGCAGTTCCTGGTCAGAGACCGAACTTCCTCAATCGAGTAGGGTAAGTTACGGGACTTTATGAAGTGGAACAGCCGCGTGACCCCTGGGTGGCAGAGGTCGTTGTGGAGGGTCTGTAGCCGATCCTCGGTGGCGCTGGCACACATCCCTCGTGAGAGGGCGTCAGGGGATTCGTTAAGGGCCCCTGGCCGGTAAATGATGTCGTACTCGAAAGTGGAGAGCTCGATCCGCCACCTAAGAATCTTATCATTTTTAATCTTCCCCCTCTGTTTATTGTTGAACATAAACGCTACCGACCGCTGGTCGGTAAGTAGGGTGAAGCGTTTGCCGGCTAGGTAGTGGCGCCAGTGGCGCACTGCCTCCACGATGGCTTGGGCCTCCTTTTCCACGGAGGAGTGTCTGATCTCGGGGCCTTGGAGGGTCCTCGAGAAGAAAGCTACGGGCCGCCCCGCCTGGTTGAGGGTGGCCGCCAAGGCGAAGTCGGACGCATCACTTTCCACTTGAAAGGGAGTGTTCTCGTCCACTGCCTGTAGCGTGGCCCGCTCAATATCCTGCTTAATGCTTTTGAAGGCGGCGTGGGCCTCAGCAGAGAGCGGAAAAGAGGATGCTTTCAAGAGGGGGCGGGCTTTGTCGGAGTAGTTGGGGACCCATTGGGAATAGTAAGAAAATAACCCCAGGCACCTTTTCAGGGCTTTGGGAGTGTTGGGCAGGGGCAGCTCCCGTAGGGGGCGCAATCGGTCGGGGTCTGGTCCGATTTCCCCATTCTCCACCACGCTGCCCAGTATGCAGAGGCGCGTGGTGTTGAAAACGCACTTGTCCTCGTTATAGGTGAGGTTGAGTTTTTGTGCGGTTTTCAGGAACCTCTCGAGGTTCGAGTCGTGATCCTGCTGGTTGTGACCGCAGATGGTGACGTTGTCGAGGTAGGGGAAGGTTGCCTGCAAGTGGTGGTCATCGACCATGCGATCCATCTCCCTCTGAAAGACCGAGACCCCGTTCGTCACCCCAAAGGGGACTCTGAGGAATTGGTAGAGGCGTCCGTTCGCCTCGAAGGCGGTGTACGGGCGGTCCTCTGGTCTGATAGGGAGCTGGTGGAGAACACCCGGTATTGGGCGATTTGGTTCACCATTTCTGATATGCGGGGTAGCGGGTAGGCGTCTAGTTGGGTGTACATGTTGATCGTTTGGCTATAGTCGATCACCATCCGTTTCTTCTCGCTACCCCTTACCACCACCACTTGGGCGCGCCACGGGCTATTGCTGCATTCAATAATGCGCTCTTTCAGGAGCCTGTCTACCTCGGTCGCGATAAACCGCCTGTCCTCCCAGCTGTACCTCCTGCTTTTGGTCGCTATTGGCCGGCAGTTAGGGGTAAGGTTCGCGAATAGCGAAGGCGGCTTTACCTTCAGGGTAGCCAGGCCGCACACTGTGAGGGGCGGCTGGGACCCACCGTACTTGAGCGTGATGCTTTGGTGGTTGCACTGGAAACCCAGGCCCAAGATCACGCTCGCGCATAGATTCTTCATGATTAATACTTTAAAATTATCGTATACAGTCCCGTTAACGGACAATTGTACCGTGCAGTAACCCAGAATGGTCGATGTCTGGGTTTTATCAGCCATAGAGATGGTACCCCGAGTAGGGACCACCTTTAGGGAGAGTTGTTGTGCCAGTTCAGGGTGGATAAAACTCTCCGTGCTTCCGCTGTCAATTAAACATTTAACCCGGCACCCGTTTACCTCGATGTCCACCATTGATTTGGATAGCGGGTGGGGCCTGGTCTGGTCCACTGTGACCGATGCCACTGTAGGGCCCTGATCGAGACAAGATGGCGTCCACGCTGTCTGCTCACAAGATGGCGGACCCCACGAGGTCGGGCAAGATGGCGTCCAAGATGGCCGCTCCCACGGCGCACACGCGGCGGTGGCGGGTATTGGTTTTCCGGCGGGGTTCCCTCTGCACATCTTCCCGAAGTGCCCCTTCTTACCGCACTTAAAGCAGGTGGTGCCTTTCGCCGGGCACAGGTTTCTGGTGTGCTTTGGCTGCCCGCAGAAGTAGCAGTTGGGTCCCCGACGCGTCGCGGCTGTCGTAGGGCTTCTGGGGGGAGAGCGGGGCCCCGACGGTGTCGGGCTGCCGGGCGGGGAAGATGCCTTCCAAGATGGCGGCGCCCTTGGTGCACACGTGGCGGCGTGGACAGCGCGGGCTGAAGAGTAGGCGTCCGAGTTTCTCTGGGCCACATCCAGGGATCGCGCGGTGTCCGCAGCCTGTTTCAGGTCCAATCCCGTTTTTTCCAGCAGTCTTTGCCGGATGTAAGTGGAGCTGAGGCCTGTGATAAAGGCATCGCGAACAAGCTCGTCGGTGTACACTGCGGCTTTTACATCTCGGCACTTGCAGTCTTTGCCAAGCATTTTCAGGGTGCCTAGGAACTCCTCCACCGATTCCCCAGGTCGCTGTGCGCGAGTGGCGAGCAGATGCCTAGCATACACCTCATTCGTAGGCTGCTGGTAATGCGCCTTTAAGATGTCGCAGGCGGCCAGGTACGTGTCGGCGTCTTGGATGAGGGGGTAAACCCGGTGGCTTACCTAATTCCGCAGAATTCCGAGTTTAATACTCGCAGCGTCCGTAGCGTCTTTGACGGCTGCGGAATTGTCCAGGAAGAATTCCATACACATAAACCAGTGTCCGAAGCGTGCTGATGCGTCCGGAGCATGCTGATCCAAATCCAAACGTTCGGGTTTCAGGAGTTGACCCATTGTGTTGAAAAATAAGTTAATAAAATTGATGTGCCTCAATAATCCCGAGACTCGATGTTAGCGGAACAAAACAAGGCTTTTATTAACTTAGAAGATAACACGCAGTGGAGAGAGGTATCTTCCATCTGGAGCTCTGCAGTACTGGATATGAGGCCAGACTGAGCTGGCTTACATAGAGGCCAGGTATGGGCGGAGCCCTACACACAACACATTCCATACATTCCAATATACAATACAATGGTGAGGAGAAACCTGAAACCAACCACAGTCACAGGCAATACAATGGTGAGGGGAAACCTGAAACCAACCACAGTCACAGGCAGTGATGAATGGAATATTTCATCACACTGCCCACATTCAGTTTAATCCCACCCTCTGCCTCAGCCCTGTCCTGCCCACATTCAGTTTAATCCCACCCCTGCCTCAGCCCTGTCCTGCCCACATTCAGTTTAATCCCACCCTCTGCCTCAGCCCTGTTCTGCCCACATTCAGTTACATCCCACCCTTGCCTCAGCCCTGTCCTGCCAACATTCAGTTTAATCCCACCCTCTGCCTCAGCCCTGTTCTGCCCACATTCAGTTTAATCCCACCCCTGCCTCAGCCCTGTCCTGCCAACATTCAGTTTAATCCCACCCTCTGCCTCAGCCCTGTCCTGCCCACATTCAGTTTAATCCCACCCTCTGCCTCAGCCCTGTCCTGCCCACATTCAGTTACATCCCACCCTCTGCCTCAGCCCTGTCCTGCCAACATTCAGTTTTACCCACCCTCTGCCTCAGCCCTGTCCTGCCAACATTCAGTTTAATCCCACCCTCTGCCTCAGCCCTGTCCTGCCAACATTCAGTTTAATCCCACCCTCTGCCTCAGCCCTGTCCTGCCAACATTCAGTTTAATCCCACCCCCTGCCTCAGCCCTGTCCTGCCCACATTCAGTTTAATCCCACCCTCTGCCTCAGCCCTGTCCTGCCCACATTCAGTTACATCCCACCCTCTGCCTCAGCCCTGTTCTGCCCACATTCAGTTTAATCCCACCCTTGCCTCAGCCCTGTTCTGCCCACATTCAGTTTAATCCCACCCCTGCCTCAGCCCTGTCCTGCCCACATTCAGTTACATCCCACCCCCTGCCTCAGCCCTGTCCTGCCCACATTCAGTTACATCCCGCCCTCTGACTCAGCCCTGTTCTGCCCACATTCAGTTACATCCCACCCTTGCCTCAGCCCTGTCCTGCCCACATTCAGTTTAATCCCACCCTCTGCCTCAGCCCTGTTCTGCCCACATTCAGTTTAATCCCACCCCTGCCTCAGCCCTGTCCTGCCCACATTCAGTTTAATCCCACCCTCTGCCTCAGCCCTGTCCTGCCAACATTCAGTTTAATCCCACCCCCTGCCTCAGCCCTGTCCTGCCCACATTCAGTTTGATGTAAGCCCCCAAAGTGTGGACTAAGTGATATACAAAGTCGACTACACTGGCTTGTTGTAAGAAAGACAGACCCAATAATTGAAGTAAAAACGGTTTATTCAGGCCTGGGGAGCTATGGCTCTTGCGTCCCAACACAAGGCTCCAACTCCACCGAATCTCTTGAGGTTTACACAGTTATACACATATTCCGAGACCTCCTACTCCAGAGGTCCAATCGATTTAAAAGTCTATACATTAATCACTAACTAGGTGTGCCTAACTTCTACAAGGTAACCAATAACATAAGTTTCACTTTTCACTGTATGGGCCTGTGGCCCCTCTGATTTCTTGGAAATGAGTCATCAGGTCATGTGATTTCTGAGAAACGAGACCCTCTCTCTCTTGACCACTACTGAGTTTCGTTTTTCCAGAAAAGGGTTATGTCAGTGTCTCTTTTTGTAAGTTTCATCTCTCTAAACTGGTATGGTCATTTCTGCAATTAAACATACGAATAATTAGTACATTTCATCTTTAAACATTTTGCTGCGCAATTGCGTTCTACTAAATGTGCCCTGTTACGCTCATTTTTAAATCTTACTTCAGTCCCTCCTTTTGACCTTTTGGACAATTGTTCCAAAACAGGTCAACATGCATGTCCACTGCCTGGTGTCTGCCAGAGCGTGCACTCCCTGGCCTTCTACCAGTCTAGGTTATACATGTATATATCCTATCAATTTGGAGGCCGACTTCCCCCCTCTGTGGTATGGTGGGCTTTCTTTTAGGGTGGTCTTTCCTTTATGCACTCCTTCTGGTGTAACCATTCCCGGGGCCCCTTAGACCCTGCACTAATGGTTGAGGCTTTTCTGCTCAAGCCTGTCCCTCATTCCCACGTGGGGTGTGTGACGTGCCAATTCGAGACTGTCATCACACACCAGTCCTCATTCACCACCCTCCTTCTGCCACCCTCCTTCTGCCACCTCCATCTTACGGTTGGCCGGCCCGGTCTTTAATTACCATGCCCAATTAATCCCATATAATTTCAGGGCTTCCCATCGCGTCTTACACCATTTGCCTTGGAGAGGCGGGGGAGTTGTCCATTCTTAACATCGCTACCTGCCCCTCCTCAGGCTCTACTTCTTTCACCGCACCACTTTCGGCCTTACTCATTCTGGCACAAAGGCACTGGAGAAATAAAAATACACAATATATCAGAATAACAATCAAGAGGAATATCATTATGCCTTGTACCACCGAGGCGCCCACAGTCCCCGACCATCCTGGTCCCCAATTATCAAAATATGAGGAAGTGGGTGAGTTTCCTCTAATGTTGTACTAATGTCTTTCTGTTGTTTCTTTAAGCCTTCTTCTATTTTATGATAGTACTTTAAAATTTCCTTCGTTTCCTGCCGTAACTTCTGCCAAGCTTCCTCTAACTTAGGAATTGCCTTGGGCTCTGGTATGACATAAGTTTCAACCCTTTTTAGTAAGTCCCATATTATCAAATGACCAGGTTTTCCTATCTGTGTAGGTATCTTTAGACCAATACAATGGTTTGGTTGGGGAATGGTATAAGCCATATCTTGATATTCATATTTCTGTTCAATTGTGGTGACACAACAGGTCCCATTGTTCCTTGATGCTACCCAGGTCTGGTGTATCCCCTTGGGTGAACCTCGAGGGTGCAATTGGTAATTTTCGTAAATCCGTACTCGGATGTGTCTCCCTCGGTGGGGGGGTGTGTGCACACCCATGTCCTTCCCTTGTGGTGGCACCCGTCCACTACCACCCCCCTTTAGGTTTCATTCTTCTGTTTATTATCTTCATCCCTTTCCCAAAGCACCTTGGTAGGGACATCATGATATTTAACCCACTATCCCTTTGTACTTCTCCTATATTAATCACATCGTATCAGGGTTGTCCCCCTTCTGGGAATTGTGGGATGGCCAGTACAAAGCCAATCATCTTAGTCCATGGGGTCAGACAATCGCCTGCCCGGTATACTTGTCCCATTTTACATTCCTTACATAGGCTTTTATTTGTGTCAATCCAAGGTTCCAGATCCTTATTAGTAATCCAATCAGGGATCTGTTCATTATTTATTTGCCTCATGTTATGCTGAGCATTCGACAATAGCCATGAGTCCTACGTGGCACATATTAGTTCCTTATCGGTTTGGCGAGAAGCATTATTAAGTCTATCAATAATTGTATTGATTGTTTCTGCATGGGGGGCTACTATCTCTTCCACCCCCGACAATTGCATTATTGTTTGGTTTCCCTGCCAGTGTCAAGTGCTGGCTATTTCCAGTAGCTTGTTTTACTAACTTCTCTATTTTTGCTTGTAATTCTTCTACTCCTTCGTTTACTCCTTCTATGTCCAAGCTATTAACTGTTGCTAACCCGGCCGCATACCCTGCTCCGGTCGTTTCCAATACTCCCCGTTTCTTACATCTTTGTAAGATAGATTTTTTTTCTCCTGTGGATCCTCTAATTGTTTTACCCACAGGGAGTTCCAGGTTTGTTTTGTATCTCAAAGTACTCATATTAATGGCAAGCTTAGTAATTCTATGTGCTACACTAGAATACACCTCATCCTGTGTTCTCCTTATTACTAATCCCCCTCGATAATGGCAATACTTATATTTATCCCTAGAATCAAGGCGAGGACGCTCCACCTCATTCCGGACATCCAATGTTCCTGTAATTACAAAAAGGGGGCTGGTCGTCACCAGCCAGTTAGAATTATTCTGCTCTTATACATTTTATCAGTTCAAAATGCTGTACATCTGGTTCATTTCTTGTTCTGTGGCTCTGTCCCCAGACATACCTGAAGATGCAAACTATGGCATATAATATCATCATACACAGCCTATTATCATCATACACAGCCCTATCATTGATATATGTAGTAACTCCCCTTCCCATTCTTTATATCTTCTAGTATACTCCTCACTCTGTCAAAAAGGGCACCATCTCTGGTTTACTCATTGTCTTTCTTATATATTTTTAACTGGGTCCAGTGTTTCCACCTTCCTTTACCCATTCCAGACCCATCTACATGAGCACGTGTCATTATTCATTAATACTTCATAAGGTCCTGACCATCTGGGTGCTAGCCCTGGTTTGGCTGGTATTATTTCTGCTATCACTTTGCTATCTATTGCTAAGACCTCCTTCTGGTCGTCCCGTGTATCCTGTTCTCAATCCCGTATAATCTGTTGGTCTTTGGCCTCATGTCTCTAACTATCTGTCCAGATTTATCTTTGGGTAACAGGACAGCCTCCCCAGCAGTCTCCTGGCCGTTTGAGACGGTGCTGCAATTAGTTTATAAGATAACTTCCATTTATCAAATCCTAATTTTCCTTCTATCACTGTGGGGAAATATCAGCTTAACATTAAGAAACTTAAATTTAATAATGTCCAATATCTTTAAATTCTATTCAGTAATACTGAAGTTGTTGCTTGGTGAACTCAAACAGCTGTCAGTGGAAAGGGTTAACTCCTTCGCAGGCTTTTGAAGGTGGAGCTAAACATTATTGCGTCACTTCACGCAACCCAAAAAAACATCCCTGACTGAAAGACAGTTGTGGTTTCACACTTTGATTCAACATGAACATTTGGGCTTCATTGGTCAGATTCCCTCTCTCAGTTGATCGTTTAGCTGCCCATCCTCTTGTGTGCTTTAATTTATTATTACGGACTCTTTGGGTAGGAGAGAGGTTCCTACTAATTCTTTGATTATATTCTTGTCTCTTACGGGTCTTCTCCTGGTGTCATATATCCCTGCCTACTCCCGCTATCATGTAATCAGACACCACCCCAAAGGCATTCCGACTATCTATATAGGTTTACACATTTTCCTTTGGCTACCCCCCTTTGATCAAATCCTGTATAGGCTGGGCCATTTCTACTTTGTTTCCCGGGCCTGCCTGTTTGTTTGACTTATAATCTGGGGGCCAGTACACTTCATTCGCTTTAGGGTCGACTAAAGCTCCTACTTCTCGCAGTATATCTATCCCTAGGATTGTTCCTTCAGTGTTCTCGCATACCCACAACTGGGTAGGTATTATTATACATCCAATTTCTAGTAAGACTGTTTCGCTCTTATAAGCCCTGATTCTTCGTCCACCGATTCCTGCCATACTAACTGAAAGTTTCGTTCGGGGCAAGGGTAAGTCTGTCAATGAGATTGTGGCTCCTGTGTCTATTAACATTTTGCACTGTCGGCCCCCTACCAATGCATCAACAAACATCCTCGGATCCCCCTCCCCTCTCTGGCGCGGTCCCTTCCTGCTGCCATCCCTAGAAGCTTGCGAGCAATCAAAGCACGCAGCCAGTCCTAATGCCCCTCCCATCTGTTTTTGGGCATTTGTCTCTTCCCTTGTGTCACTATGTATCCTAGGTCGACTACTTCATCCTTCCCTACCTATACCTTTCTAAGGTTTAACTCTAGTCCCGCCTTCTATAAGGCTTCCAGTACCATAGTCAATTAAATATTGTAGAGGGACCTGCCACTATCGGATATTCTTGCGGAGTTGAGTTATCTTATTCAATTTGGACTACACCAATTTACATCAACCAGAATTTCACTGTGGCCACAATGAAAGTCTGGTTTTAATAGGTTAATTTACCTCATAACTCCAAGGTTAGATCTTAGACTGAAACTTAATCTTTCATTAAACAAACTTTTTGTTGCTCTTCTCAGTTTTTACACTTCAGCTTAACTCAAATTGTAATAGGTTTTTTTTTCATTCTGAGGGCACAATCTTATTTGCACATTCTTAAACTTCCAAAATCCCCGACAAGACAAAGGGGTTAAATGCTTTTACTTTAACACAGAGAAGTGGGTGGAGCTACAACACACAGCAGACAGTTCTTTTTCTTAACGGACAGATTTTCAGACAAAGGAATATTGAATCCTCTTAAACATTCCTAATCAGGAAAACATCCACACACTCACATTTTTATACAAACTGTAATTCCAGCATATGTCTAAGGTTCCTTTCACTCAGCAAATCTCGTGTTTTACTTGTCTTGGTACAGATGCTAATAACTTCCATGTTGGTAAAGCTTTAAGTTTATCTTTTCCTTCCTTTTTAAATCTGACTCAACAGCTTTCCCTAGTTTCCAAATCCCTGTTTGTTTGTTTGTTTTTTTGCTGGGGTTTCAAATTGGTTCGCCTGCAAATTAGATCTTTTTCCTTCTTTATCTCTCCCTTCTGTTTCAATTCCTTACATTATCTGTTGCCTCTTTATCTTTAGCTCCTCCCCACCAAGCCTTTGGCTCTCTGCACTGTTTCTTTTTATTTTCCAGGAGTCGGGTTATAGAATCCAGGTCCCTTGAGGATTCTTCTTCCACCCTCTTAGTCATAACTAACTGCTATGTTTCACGCTTAATTCACGGTATTGGTGAATTAGGTTTGTACGCTACGTTGTTCGCCCCTATAGCGTCACCTTAGTTAGTTTCTTGCTTTCTGTTAGTCACTTCGTTTCGTTAGACACACACCAACCCTTTAGTCCCGAGGTTTCGGTACTGTGGGGTCTGTAGCTCCCGGCGTCCTACTTGATCCTGGCCGTCACGTGGGACTACTGTCCTCTTAATTCAGGCTCAGGCTAGGTGCTGGGGACAGACCTCACCCTTGTCCATTCTAACCTCTTTATGACCGTAGGGTTTTATCTCATTCACTCACCACGGTGCACCCATTCATTCAATTGTTGAGATTTCGCCGTCTCACGGATTTTAGGGAACTACCTGCCCCTAACTGAGGTATCACCACCTCACGGTCCTTAGGGAACTACCTGCCCCAAAGGTTGGTAGGGAACTACCTGCCCCTACTGAGGTTTTCCCGCCTCACGGTCCTTAGGGAACTACCTGCCCCAAAGGTTGGTAGGGAACTACCTGCCCCTACTGAGGTTTTCCCGCCTCACGGTCCTTAGGGAACTACCTGCCCCAAAGGTTGGTAGGGAACTACCTGCCCCTACCGAGGTTTTCCCACCTCACGGTCCTTAGGGAACTACCTGCCCCAAAGGTTGGTAGGGAACTACCTGCCCCTACCCCTACTGCAGTTTACTTTTTAACCGCCTTCAATTAAAGGTGTCTTTCTTTTTATAGTTCTTTTATACGTCGATTCTGACTCAACGTCTCGCCAGCGATTAACCCCTAATTTTACAGGTGGTAATTAAAACATACTCACCCGTCTTAGGTTAACGCTGTCCGAGAGCCTGGTTCAGAACGCATATCCCATCCTCGTCGCCAATTGATGTAAGCCCCCAAAGTGTGGACTAAGTGATATACAAAGTCGACTACGCTGGCTTGTTGTAAGAAAGACAGACCCAATAATTGAAGTAAAAACGGTTTATTCAGGCCTGGGGAGCTATGGCTCTTGCGTCCCAACACAAGGCTCCAACTCCACCGAATCTCTTGAGGTTTACACAGTTATACACATATTCCGAGACCTCCTACTCCAGAGGTCCAATCGATTTAAAAGTCTATACATTAATCACTAACTAGGTGTGCCTAACTTCTACAAGGTAACCAATAACATAAGTTTCACTTTTCACTGTATGGGCCTGTGGCCCCTCTGATTTCTTGGAAATGAGTCATCAGGTCATGTGATTTCTGAGAAACGAGACCCTCTCTCTCTTGACCACTACTGAGTTTCGTTTTTCCAGAAAAGGGTTATGTCAGTGTCTCTTTTTGTAAGTTTCATCTCTCTAAACTGGTATGGTCATTTCTGCAATTAAACATACAAATAATTAGTACATTTCATCTTTAAACATTTTGCTGCGCAATTGCGTTCTACTAAACGTGCCCTGTTACGCTCATTTTTAAATCTTGCTTCAAGTTTAATCCCACCCTCTGCCTCAGCCCTGTTCTGCCCACATTCAGTTACATCCCACCCTCTGCCTCAGCCCTGTCCTGCCCACATTCAGTTACATCCCACCCTCTGCCTCAGCCCTGTCCTGCCCACATTCAGTTTAATCCCACCCTCTGCCTCAGCCCTGTCCTGCCAACATTCAGTTTAATCCCACCTCTGCCTCAGCCCTGTCCTGCCCACATTCAGTTTAATCCCACCCCCTGCCTCAGCCCTGTCCTGCCAACATTCAGTTTAATCCCACCTCTGC
Source organism: Somniosus microcephalus (assembly GCF_052327205.1). Lineage (NCBI taxonomy): Eukaryota > Metazoa > Chordata > Chondrichthyes > Squaliformes > Somniosidae > Somniosus > Somniosus microcephalus. Next base: position 136,999,985 of record NC_140987.1, on the reverse strand, counting down.
CTCAGCCCTGTTTTGCCCACATTCAGTTACATCACACCCCCTGCCTCAGCCCTGTTCTGCCCACATTGAAATTAATCCCACCCCCTGCCTCAGCCCTGTCCTGCCCACATTCAGTTAAATCCCAAAGCCTGCCTCACACTGTCCTGCCCACATTGAAATTAATCCCACCCCCTGCCTCAGCCCTGTCCTGCCAACATTCAGTTAAATCCCAAAGCCTGCCTCAGCCCTGTCCTGCCCACATTCAGTTAAATCCCAAACCCTGCCTCAGCCCTGTCCTGCCCACATTGAAATTAATCCCACCCCCTGCCTCAGCCCTGTCCTGCCCACATTCAGTTAAATCCCAAAGCCTGCCTCAGCCTTGTCCTGCCCACATTCAGTTAAATCCCACCCCCTGCCTCAGCCCTGTTCTGCCCACATTCAGTTTTGGACTTGGCAATTGATGGCAACCGTACATTTGATACCTGCAGAACTATACAGACAGTCGACCTGAAGGTAACGTAGAAAGTGGTACGACTTATCAGACGGAGCTCCTACGTATTTTCTTTACTACTAACAATCAGGAAAGTCTCATTTGTGTTACGAGTTACACCTCACACTTATATTAGCAATAAAACCTGTATTTGCAATCCACAGGTGAAATTGCAGATCCTGTCTATGAAGACTGTGTGCCGTGTGCAGAAGGATGTGAGAAATGTATATTAGGTAAGCTGTTACATAGAATTACATAGAAATTACAACATGGAAACAGGCCATTCGGCCCAACCAGTCCATGTTGGTGTTTATCCTCCACGCGAGCAGTCGTCCTAATCCCATATACCCCCTCTGTTCTCATCCTTTTAGTCATTGCTGAAAATTCTGCGGGTTGAAAAATGTCTATCCATTTCAGAGTGGAGTCTACTCCATTTAAAAAGAAGATTATTAAGTATGCTGATCATTTAAGCGTATTAAGTTTTAAAAGTCAGAGCTTGCATCCATTCTTTGTTACAGAAACCAAATGTGCCAAACCAATGTATAATGTTTCAATTAAGTGTTACACGTACAGTGCCGTCTTAAGCAACAGATTAATCATCATCATTCTTGCTTTTAAAATACAAACCAGGTTATTTTTCATCAAAATGTATTAATCTAATCCCACATTTTTTCTCTAACAATTGAGCCGCCAGCCTAAATGTCACATTATAGAACTTTATAAAATTCTTAAATTATTCCACACTTTTTTGTGTAGGTTAAGAGAACGTTTTTTTTAGTGAATGTGTTCTATGTTGCTCCCTTTTTTAAAGAAAAGCACAAAATGCAATGATTAAAAATCATTTGACTGAATCCTTAGCAGTGTGGTACACTGTAGTGTCCTTACATTACGGAACGGTATTCCTGCATACTTCTGAGTTGTGTGGCCTGGATATGTGGATAAAAAGCTTATTTAACACAGGAGTGTAACGTATTACAGTTAGCTATCCAGTTATTTTTTTGGCAACAATTCCTAACTATCATTAAATTAAGTACATGTACTATTTAACCAAGTAAGGAGCTGGTGGAGTGAGTGTACTCCCCCTATTAAAAACATGTCACAGTATTTCAGAATGGATGTATCATAACTGTTCTCTCACATCCCAACAACTGCTCTTTGTTCATCCTGCAAGATTCCTGTTCAAACCGACATTCATATCAATTTTGTGCATTCAAAATGGACCAGTCAGAGATGGTTCGCAGTGAGATACCTTGGCCTGGATTTTCCAGGGCCTATGAAGGTGTACGTGGTGTGTACGCGGCCGTAAGTGCCCCTCAAGTTCCGGGTTTCCACATGCGTGAAAACCTGGAACTTGCGATCTGTCAAGTTTCAGCATGACAGATCATCCGCACCCCCGTGAAATGGGCATTTGCTGGTTGAGAGTTGGGCTATTTGCCCAGCGAATGCCTGTGAAACTCTTACGCCTGGTAAAAGCAGGCATAGGGCCGCCTTTTACCAGCGTAAGCGTTTAAATAAATATTACTTATTTTTTTTTAAATTCTTAAACATAAAAACTTTAAAATTAGTTATAGGTTATTTTTAGCCCCTTTAAAATGTTTAAATTTTTGTGTTAAATGTTCACTTTAATTGTATTTTCATTAATTTTGAACATGTAATGATTTATTTTTATTTAACTGGTGTGTAATTGTGTTTTTTTGCATGATTCCTATTCATGCTTATGGGGATTCCGTACGTAAATGGAATCCCCATAAGCATATTGGGAATCCCCCTTTTTGATTGGTTGACCTGGCCCATGTGAGCCCAGGGGCGCACACAGTTCACAAGGGTCCATGGGCCTTTACGCAGGCGTACGCGTGGAGGCCCAGGAGCGCGAGTCTATGAACCTCCGGGACCATCAGTTTGCAGCAAACAGAAATTTGGAGCAAAAATATTGCAGTATTCTCCCTGATGGTCGAGTTGGTGGGGCTGAGCTGTACAGACCAGGAAAGTCTTTTCTTGTGGTTCGGAGGCATTCACCCGCGGGAAGCCTCCAACCGCAAATTCAGGCCCATAGTATATTCTTTTAACATATGCATCAGTAGGTGAACTGTTGATTGGTTGATTTTAAACCAGTTAAGCTCTTTCCGAAATCCTTTTCAAAAGGGGTGTTGCCGTTCTTTATTCTTTCTGGATTTTTTTCCTGACGGTAGTGGCTGTTGCTGAGGTGGGATTCCACAGACACCAGCTGCCTTCCAGCATCTCATCCAAGTGCCCATTCTGCATGAGTGAACCTTATACAGTGTGTGTCAGACTACTCGCTCATGACAGACATCATTGCTGAGCCTAATCCTGTTCTCACCTGACTCCCACTCTTGCAGTTTCTAGCAGGAGTCACTGGATAGAGAACAGGAGCCGCTATCCTAGTGGAATTTTTCTCCCAAGCTTCCCTAGAACCAGGCAATTTTAGTGCCCTTGCACCCCAACTGAGCAGCTCTACCAACTCGACCATCAGGGAGAATACTGCAATATTTTTGCTCCAAATTTCTGTTTCCTGCAAACTGGATTGTAGCAAAATGACCAAAAGATCAATAGGGAGTGGCGGTCGCAGGAAGTGCATCTCAGGAATGCAGCCCATGATTTCTCGCCCATTAAAAATGATGGACAGAAAATCACAGGCTATACACCTCCAATTTCTTGAGGTGCACACCCTAGGAGCACTGCTACCATCTGGGAATGCCAGATCACAAAATCATCCTTCACGTCTCCTCATGTGCTCTTTGCTATACATATTGCCGTCAGATCATGTCTGTGATTAAAAGTAGGTATAGATTTGTTCGTCTGGGACGGAAAGAATATCCGTGCAGTAGATACTATTCAAAATATTTCAAATCTAATCTATTACAAGATATTAAAAGAAGAAAAGAAAGAAAGTTTTGCATTTATATAGCGCCTTTCATGACCTCCGAGCGTCCCAAAGTGCTTTACAGCTGATGAAGTATTTTTTGAATTGTTGTCACTGTTGCAATGTAGGAAACGTGGCAGACAATTTACGCACAGCAAGCTCCCACAAACAGCAATGTGATAATGACCAATCTGTTTTCAGTGTTGTTGGTTGAGGGATAAATATTGGTCAGGACACTGGAGAGAACTCCCCTGCTATTCTTTAAAATAGTGTCTTGCTTTCTTTTAACCCACCTGAGAGGGCAGAAGGGGCCTCGGTTTAATGTCTCATCCGAAAGGCGAGAGATGTTTTTTTATGTAAGATCATCTCTAAGCTAAACATAGTCCAATGGCAAAGTAGAACATATTGTTAATATATGGAACATACAGCCCATTCCAGAGACCACGGCCCCGATTTTCTCCCAGCCGTCGGGCAGGTTTTCAGGTGGGCGGAGGCCGAAAATCACAGAAATAGGGGGTCGCGACCCCCCCCCCCCGCCCGACTTTCGCCCCTGTGTTTCAGCGTGATCCGAATCAGTCCCGCCCGCCACAGGTGGGAATGGTCGACGGGAGCCTAATGATCAATTATTGGCATGTTTAATCCTATTTTCAGGGGCCCTTGCAATTTTCTGCCTTTCCCCACGTAAAACACGCCTGGTGGGAACACCGCTGATGAAACCTGGCGTGAACAGAGTTGGATTGCTTGCTTTCAGCTGCAGGTCAAACAGGACTGAAGAGATTTAATCAGACAGCATTTGCAGGCTGCAGGACCTTGTTGCTGAAGGCTTGGGGCAACTTGTTGAAGGCTTAGGCACAGCTGTGGAAGGTTGGAGCCTCACACACTTCTCCAGTGTGAGCTCCTGGGAAGCCCCTCTCACCATCCTAACTCAGCGCCTCCTCAACGGAGGCATCTGCCAGAAGCATGGGAGGCCTTTTGTTCCTTCCCTTCCTGGCATTAGAGGATCTCCAACAGCAGAGGAGGCTGGAGCAACTCCAGCAACAGCAACAACAGCAGCACCAGCGGGAGCGGCAGGCTGCGGCTCAGCGACCTGGGGCAGCACAGGCCAGAAGAGGCCCGCGCATGGAAGGCCGTCAGCGCAGGAGATACCCCCCAAACAGGGTCTACAGACACAAGGTCAGCTACCTCAACATGACTGAGCAGCAGTGCCAGAGGCGGCTCCGACTTTCGCGAGAGGTTGTGACTGACATCTGCGCAATGCTGCAGCAAGACCTGGAGCCCAGAGCACCAGGTCCACACTACTTACCAGTGGCCATCAAAGTCACCACCGCACTCAACTTTTATGCCTCAGGCTCCTTCCAGGGATCAGCAGCAGACATCAGCAGCATCTCCCAGGCGGCAGCACACACTTGCATCATGCAGGTAACCGATGCCCTCTTTGCCCTCGCGCACAATCACATCCATTTCACCAGGGATCGCGCAAGTGTGAGGGTGCGAACGCTTGGATTAGCTCAGCTGGCAGACTTTCCAAGGGTGCAGGGTGTCATTGACTGCACACATGTGGCCCTTAGGGCACCCCACCGCAATCCAGGAGTTTTTGTCAACCGCAAGGGCTTCCACTCCCTTAACGTTCAGCTGGTGTGTGACCACAAGAAGGTGATTTTGCATGTTTGTGCCAGGTGCCCTGGCAGCTGCCATGACTCTTTCATACTGCGCCAGTTTACTGTGCCACCGCTATTCAGTCCGCCAAGCGAACTTCAAGGATGGCTACTTGGAGACAAGGGATATCCCCAGCGCTCTTGGGTAATGACGCCATTGAGGAGACCAGCCAGCGAAGCTGAGGAGCGCTACAACTCCAGCCACATTACCACCAGATGCATTATCGAGCAAACCATCGGATTGCTGAAGATGCGCTTCAGATGCCTCGATAGATCAGGTGGAGCCCTACAGTACTCATCAGCCAGGGTCTCCAAAATTGTCGTGGTATGCTGTGTGCTTCACAACATGGCACAGCATCGTGTCTTGCCGATTCCGCAGGACCAAGAGGCTCCTCACAGAGCCGCCTCGGATGAGGATGATGCTGAGGAGGAGGAGGACAGAAACGAGCATCCTGCAGAGGCCCGCCAACCAGCGGCTCCAGTGCGCGAGAACATTGCTGGGCGGAATGCAAGGAACGCACTCATCCTGGGCAGATTTGCGTAGCCTGGTACATCAAACACTGCAGCCTCACTGCTTCTTCAGCGGCCCATGCCTACACATTCCTACCTATTTGACCAGCTTGCTGACATCTGCAAGTTATCCTAAGGCCTCTATGTGACATCCCCATTCGCCAAATGACAGACGCCATAACTGCAGCAGTTGCCACCAGATTTTTTATGTACAGGAAAATGATGGCATTAAAACTATTTACAAGACTTTTCACCCAAGTGACTACCCTTGTGATTAGTGCTGCTTTATTTTTCTCTTATGCGTGCTCCTACGTAGTGCTACCCCTGTGGCTTCAGATGTGGAGGCCCCTTGCTCACTTTCCTGCTGTGCCTGTCTCAACACCTTTGGCGGGTGTCCTCTGGGGTGGCGAGCCTGTGATGGCTCGCCAGCAGTCTGCTGCTCCTGCGGCTGTGCAGGGGTTGAGACTCCTATCTCACTGGGGTGTGGACTCCGGCGGGCCTCTGACCGAGGGCTCTGAAGTAGCATGGAAGTTTGAGCGCATGGAGAGGAGCCCCCACTTCCTTGAGGTGTGCCAACAACCTCCCTCTCATGGGTCAGCTCCCCCTCAGCACCTGCAAGTGGCTGGAGAGCACCTTGCTGCACATCAGGGCGGCCATGGGGACCCGTCTCAGCACTGGAAGTCCTGCTCAGAGGGACTTCCATGAAGGTCTGGTTTCGGTGCTCAATAGATGCCCATCGCTCTTCAAGAGATGCCATTCTATTCAGAGCACTCACCATGTTTTCGACACCCTGGCGACTAAGCTCCTCCATGGCCGCAGCCCTCCTCTCCTCGGCTGCAGCCCTCCTCTCCTCTGCTGCAGCCCTCCTCTCTTCGGCTGCAGCCAGCATTGCCACGGAGGTAGCCATCCTTTCCGTGGTGATGCTTTGATGCGCCAATGACTCCAATAAGGCTCTGCTCATGCTCGCCATGGACTCCTCCATTCGCTCCACACTCGCAGCGACCCTGGAGACAAAACCTCCCAGAGACTCCTGCATCTGTGTATGGAGATCCATCACCACCTCTCTTGCGGATGGACCCAGAGGCATAGAGTCGACATGCAGCTGAGCTGAGCTGGCAGAGCCCTGTGCCCTCCGACGAGGACTCTCCACTGCTGTCCCTGTCTCCACAATCTGCTGATGCTCACTTGTGAGCTGTGATACACCAGGTGACAACTCTACTCTATGTCCCGAAGGTCCCACCGAGGTGTGAGTGTCTGCGCTGGTGCTGGGTGCACTTACTTCTGCTGACGCTGCGCCCTCAGGGGCTGGAGCTTCCTCTGAGGAGTCTGGCTGCAAAGCCTCTTCCTCCTCGGCAGTGGCGACGGGGGCACCGGATGGTCCTGTGGGGGAGTAAAGGAAAGAGTTAGAGATGTGATGGCAAGGCTCACATCGTCTATTGTGAGCTCTCCTTTCCTGCAATGAGAGAGACAAGTGGAATTTGAGTGAGAGTGCAAGAGTGAGTGTAGAGATTGCATAGCATAGATGCTTAGAAGGAGACAAAGATGTTGTGAGGCTGCAAGACCAAGGGCCCTCCCTGTGTGTTGTCAGTTGTGTTCCAAGCATCAGAGTGAGAGGCAGTGAAAATGTGAGCATAGAGAGATACGGAATGGGTAAGGGTGCATGGATGTGACTGTGAAGTGGGATGTGGAGGAAGAGATTGCTGAAGCTGAGTGCTGTTGGGGAAAGGCAATGGGGATCAGGTTGAGGGTGATGGAAACTTCGTACTTACTTTCCCTGTGCGGTGAAGGTCATGGAAGCGCTTCCTGCACTGCATCCAGGTGCGATGGGTGACTTCCAGAGAGTTTACCTCTGCAGCCACCTCCATCCAGGCAGCCCTGGTCTCTTTGGGAGGCCTCTTCCTCCCTGAGCGAGGGTAGAGGACCACCCTGTGGGCCCTTACCCCATCCACCAAGATCTGCAGTGACATCTCGTTGAATTTGGCGGCAGCTCAGCCTCTGCCGCTGGCAGCAGCTGGTGCAGGCTCCTCTGCCATTGTGCAAGAGTGGTTAAGAAGCCTGCAGAGGTGGAGAAGCTTGCTGGACACTTTAAAAGCACCACGAATGATGACATCATACTGTGGGGCTTTCCGACTGGAAATGGACAATTAGCAAGGCTGCCCACACGCTGGAACATAATTGGCCACTTGAGGGAAAATTGCGTGCAGCTGGCTGACCCATTTTTTTTCGGGTCGGAACTCGACATTCGGGGAACCCGAAAATTTCCCGCACGATCCAGAAAATCGGGCCCTTTGAGTACATAATTGTTGTGTATGTACCTTTAAGAGAATAACTGGTCTCAGACTGCAGTACCGGCAGTGACCACCCCTGTATAAAAGGCGCTAGTGAGCCTCTGTTGTTTTCAGTTTCACTATTGACTCCCATCAGTAAAGACTTGGTTTGTTCAACTCCTGCTGTCCGTGTCTCAATCATTCACGGACATAATACTGGCGACGAGCAGATACGAACCTACCTACAGTCTGCACCACCTCCTGGGATCCATTCCTACAGCGAAGTGAGCAGAGGTCGAGGCCAGAAAGTAAAGAAAGTAAGAGGCAGTAGGAACGGGCGTCGACCATGGGCATCCGCCCCTGTGTTACCGGAGTTCAAGATTGCTAGAGAAGCTGTCGGAAGCGGGGCCTGGTTCCTGTCGACGGTGCTTCAGCTAATCGGGCTGGTGGCAGGTAGTACACTGATCCTTCCTGGGCTGCGGCGGTCGCGAACTCGAGCGGGCGGCTTGCAACGGGGCCGAGCAGCGTTGTCGGGAAGAAGAGAGAGAGAGGGTGGAGCACACAGGGCGCGGCCGGTGCTACGAAGCCGGGCTGCGTATAGACCCGAGAAGAGGGAGGCAAGAGTCCCACAGGGTTGTTCCACGACGGGAAAATAATAAAAAAAAGAAATATTAAACGCGCAAGAAACCGCGAGGAGCTGCAGGTTGCAACGGGAACCGCGGAAAGCAGCGCTAGCAACAGCGGGGAAGAAGGCAAAGCGCGGGAGGCGCCATCTTAATCAGCGGGGAAGAAGGCAAAGCACGGGAGGCGCCATTTTGTTAAATCGGGGCAGAAGGCAAAGCGCGGGAGGCGCCATTTTAGATTTGCAAGATGCCGAAGACTGGCTGTATCACTGCTTTTGATAATACATTAGAGGACTGGACCACGTATGTGGAAAGAGTCGAGGTATATTTCGAGGCAAACTAAATAGCTGATGAGAAAAAGGCATCGGTATTGCTAAACTTAATGGGCGCTAGAACGTACGGCCTATTGCGGGACCTGATTACCCCAGCCAAACCGAAGGCGAAGAGTTTTAATGAAATTGTTGCTGTCCTACAGGAACACCTAAACCCTGCACCGCTGTTGATAGCAGAAAGATTTAAATTCCACAGGAGAACTCAGCATAAAGATGAGAGCAATGCTGAGTACCTTACGGAACTACGCAAGCTATCAAAGCACTGCCAGTTCGGAGAAGGACTGGCAGATACCCTACGGGACAAATTTGTCTGTGGACTCCTGAGTGAAGGAACACAGAAGAAATTACTATCAGAGAAAGAGCTGACGCTAGATAAGGCTTTCAGCGTGGCAGTATCGTACGAAGCAGCAGCCATAGAGTCATAGAGTAATACAGCACGGATAGAGGCCCTTCGGCCCATCGTGTCCGCGCCGGCCATCAAGCCCTGTCTAATCTAATCCCATATTCCAGCATTTGGCCCGTAGCCTTGTATGCTATGGCATTTCAAGTGCACATCCAAATGCTTCTTAAATGTTGTGAGGGTTTCTGCCTCCACAACCCTTTCAGGCAGTGAGTTCCAGACTCCAACCACCCTCTGGGTGAAAAAGTTCTTTCTCAAATCCCCTCTAAACCTCCCGCCCTTTACCTTGAATCTATGCCCCCTAGTTATCGACCCCTCTACTAAGGGAAAAAGCTCCTCAGCATCCATCCTATCTATGCCCCTCATAATTTTGTACACCTCAACCATGTCCCCCCTCAGCCTCCTCAGCTCCAAGGAAAACAAACCCAACCTGCCCAGTCTCTCTTCATAGCTGAAGCGCTCCAGCCCTGGTAACATCCTGGTGAACCTCCTCTGCACCCTCTCTAACGCGATCACATCCTTCCTGTAGTGTGGCGACCAGAACTGCACACAATATTCCAGCTGTGGCCTAACCAGTGTTTTATACAGCTCCATCATAACCTCCTTGCTCTTATATTCAATGCCTCGGCTAATGAAGGCAAGTATCCCATATGCCTTTTTTACCACCTTATCCACCTGTTCCGCCGCCTTCAGGGATCTGTGTACTTGCACACCCAGATCCCTCTGACCCTCCGTCTTGCCTAGGGTCTTTCCATTCATTGTGTATTCCTTTGCCTTGTTAGTCCCCCCAAAGTGCATCACCTCGCACTTTTCCGGGTTAAATTCCATTTGCCACTGTTCCGCCCATCTGACCAACCCATCTATATCGTCCTGCAGACTGAGGCTACCCTCCTCGCTATTTACCACCCTACCAATTTTTGTATCATCCGCGAACTTACTGATCATACCCTTTACATTCATATCCAAGTCATTAATGTAGACCACAAACAGCAAGGGACCCAGCACCGATCCCTGTGGTACCCCACTGGCCACAGGCTTCCAGTCACAAAAACAACCTTCGACCATCACCCTCTGCCTTCTGCCACTAAGCCAGTTTTGTATCCAATGTGCCAAGGCACCCTGGATTCCATGGGCTCTTACCTTCTTGACCAGTCTCCTGTGCGGGACTTTATCGAAGGCCTTACTGAAATCCATGTATACCACATCCACTGCGTTACCCTCATCCACACACCTAGTCACCCCCTCAAAAAATTCAATCAAATTAGTCAGACATGATCTTCCCTTGACAAAGCCATGTTGACTATCCCTGATTAATCCTTGCCTCTCCAAGTGGAGACAAATTTTGTCCCTCAGGATTTTTTCCAATAATTTTCCTACCACTGATGTTAGGCTCACTGGCCTGTAGTTCCCCGGTTTTTCCCTACTACCCTTCTTGAATAATGGTACTACATTAGCGGTTCTCCAGTCCTCTGGCACATCCCCTGTGGCCAGAGAGGTCCTGAATATATGTGTTAGAGCCCCCGCAATCTCCTCCTTTGCCTCACACAGCAGCCTGGGATACATTTCATCCGGGCCTGGGGATTTATCCATTTTTATCCATTTCTGCAGCCAGGGGAGCTACAGAAATTCAACAAAAGCCACAGGAATACGGCACCCACGAAATGACACGGGGATTTGCAAAATGTTATCGCTGCGTCAGAACTAACCATGACCAGAAGGACTGCTGGTCCAAAGACAAAATATGCAGGCAATGCGGAAAGATGGGACACATTGCACGAGTTTGCAGGTCTGGGAAGAAGACCAGCGACAACAAAAAGGCTACCAAGGGACCGTACAAGAAAGTACAAAAGATGACGGACAGTAGTTCCGAAGACCAGATGAGCGATAGTGAATCCGGGAACAAGAGACTAAGCTGTCTCAAACTTCACAATGTAATCGCAAAAGAGGATCACCGAACCATTTGGGTCACCCTCACGATAGCAAGGTCCCAAGTTAAAATGGAATTGGATACAGGATCAGCGCTAACCATCATGAATCGACGAGACTACGAGCGGCTATTCTCACACATACCCTTGAGAGAGACATCCATCATCTTGACGACGTATACGGGGCAAAAAGTATACCCCAGAGGAAAAATAAGGGTGCCTGTCGAATACAACGGCAAGAAAATACGGAATTTGTATCTCTACATACTGCCAAATGGTGGACCACCGTTATTGGGACGTGAATGGATCTGGAAGATAAACTTAGATTGGCACTCCATTCATGCAATGACGGTGGACGGTAAAAAAGATGAAGACGTCACTCCTGGACGATTGTCAACAATCTTAGCTAACGCCAAAGAGGTATTTCAACAAGAACTGGGCACGCTTAAAGGCGTAACCGCCTCGATAAAAATAGAAGAGAATGCAGTTCCCAAGTTTTTCAAAGCAAGACCGGTACCATATGCAATTCGCCCAGCCGTCGAGGCAGAGCTGGAGAATCTGGAGAAGGCAGGCGTGTTGTCTAAGGTCGACTGGAGCGAGTGGGCGACACCCATTTAACGGTGAAGGGATGGCCAGCACATAGGAACGATGGCGGCAGTGGTTCGCCGTCATGAAGAAAACGTTAAGCAATAAGTCCGGGGAGCCAAGGAAGATTCGCATCTGTGGGGATTTCAAGGTGACGGTGAACCCAGTCCTTCACACAGTACAATATCCTCTTCCAAGGATAGAAGACATCTTCGCTTCACTGTCTGGAGGGAAGCGTTTTACAAAAATTGACCTAGCACAAGCATATTTGCAGATGGAGGTTGAAGAGTCCTCTAGGAAGTATCTCACGATAAACACTCACAAAGGTCTTTACCAGTATCATCGATTGGTATTCGGAGTAGCATCAGCTCCGGCGATATGGCAAAGTGCGATGGAACAAGTCCTGCAAGGGATTCCGGGGACTCAGTGTTACTTGGATGACATCCTTGTGACAGGTGAAGATGACAGTGAACACCTTAACAACCTAGACCAGGTGCTCACTAGACTACGGGAACATGGGCTACGAGCCAACCGCCCCAAGTGCGAGTTTTTTAAGAAACAGATATCATATTGTGGCCACGTGATTGATGAAGAGGGGTTACATCAGTCCCCTGACAAAATTGAAGCGGTTGTTAAGGCCCCAGCACCTGAAAATGTGTCGCAACTGAGGTCATTCCTCTGATTGATGAATTACTACCATAAGTTTTTGCCGAATTTGTCGACAATTCTGCACCCACTGAACGCCCTGCTACGAATGGGGGTAGCATGGAAATGGAGCGATGATTGTAAGCGGGCCTTTCAGAAGAATAAGGACTTAATCACTTCAAGAGAAGTATTGGCTCACTACAACCCAGCACTGCCGATCAGACTGGCGTGTGATGCGCCTCCCTACGGCATTGGGGCGGTACTGTCACATAAATTCCTTGATGGTTCAGAGAGGCCGATAGCTTTTGCGTCACGCTCGTTAACTTCTGCCGAGCGTAACTACGCCCAGATTGAGAGAGAGGCCCTCAGCCTAGTGTGGGGGGTGAAGAAGTTCAATCACTACCTGCACGGTCAAAAATTTACTCTACTAACCGATCATCAACCTCTCATCTCCATTTTCAACCCTCAGAAGGGCGTACCGATAATGACAGCACAACGGCTGCAGAGGTGGTCCCTTTTCCCAGGGGCACACCAATATGACATCGAGTACAAAGGAACTAAACAGCATGGGAATGCTGATGGATTGTCACGCCTACCGTTGCCGACGGTGGAAGAAGACGACCTTGCAGTGGATCCAGTGGAGTTATTCCACTCGACCATAGTTGAATGTCTCCCTGTGATGAATGCAAACATAGAAAAGGAAACACAGAATGACCCGACACTATCACGGGTCTATGATTTAACGGTGAAGGGATGGCCAGCACATGGCGAACCACTGCTGCCAGCATTCTCGCCAAGAAGAGAACAGCTGTCAGTGTGCAGAGGAACCTTGATGTGTGGATCCAGAGTAGTAATTCCACCTAAGTTGATGGATAGAGTGCTCAATGAGCTTCATGAGGGTCATCTGGGAGGCGTAAAAATGAAGAACTTAGCCAGAGCGTTTGTGTGGTGGCCGGGAATCGATAGAGAAATCGAAGAGATGACCAAGAGCTGTGCAGGATGCCAGAAGGTCCAAAACGCCCCACCACAAGCTCCTCTGCATCCATGGGAGTGGCCCTCCTCTCCATGGCAAAGGGTGCACATTGATTTTGCTGGTCCCTTCATGGACTCGATGTTTTTAATTGTGGTGGATGCACATTCAAAGTGGCCAGAGGTAATAAAAATGTCCTCAACCACCACGGAAAAAACTATCACAGTTTTACGAACCATATTCGCCAGGAATGGGCTGCCTGAACAGATTTGCTCTGACAAAGGACCACAGTTTGTGTCTGAAGAGTTCCGGAGGTTCTTAAAGAACAATGGTGTTAAGCATTACACATCTGCCCCATATCATCCAGCCGCTAATGGATTGGCCGAGAGGTTTGTCCAAACATTCAAGAAGGCTATCAAGGCAATGTGTAATGAAGATATACCCCTACAACACAAGGTGGACAACTTCTTGTTTGCCTACCGGAATGCGACACATGCGGTTACCAACCAAACTCCAGCCATGATGTTCTTCAATCGAAGACTACGATGCCGCTTGGATTTGGTTAAGCCAAACGTCCGAAGAGATGTGGAGAACAGGCAGTTTCAGAATATGAATGAAAGGCCGACCAGGAGTTTTAAGATAGGTCAACCAGTTTTGGCCCGGGACTACCGCACTGAGAAATGGCAGCCAGGAACGATTTGTACACGGCAAGGACCTCTCATGTATACCGTGGACGTTGGAGAGAGCATTGTAAGACGCCATGCTGACCAGATTCTAGAGTCACTGGAAAACGTCAACTCCACACCACGATCTGATACACCTGGCAATGAAATCGACGTACCAATTGCATCTACCGCAGAATCGGTGATATTGGAAGCAGATGAACCAAACAACGACATTGATCCTGACTCAACATTGCCAGAAGAACCTGATACCCCAAAGAGGCGTTATCCAGACAGAATCAGGAAGCCTCCTCAAAGACTGAACTTATAATTGCTTAAACTTAACCAATGTATCTAGCAACCGTAATTGTGATTGTAATTAGTTATCATTTAATTGTTAAATTAATGTTATGTTCTGTTTATCTAAAAGGGGAGGAATTGTTGTGTATGTACCTTTAAGAGAATAACTGGTCTCAGACTGCAGTACCGGCAGTGACCACCCCTGTATAAAAGGCGCTAGTGAGCCTCTGTTGTTTTCAGTTTCACTATTGACTCCCATCAGTAAAGACTTGGTTTGTTCAACTCCTGCTGTCCGTGTCTCAATCATTCACGGACATAATAATAATCTAGGCTGATACTTCAGTGCAGTACTGAGTGAGTGCAGCACTGTCAGAGGTGCCGTGTTTTGGATGAGACCTTAAAACGAGGGCCCGCCTGCCCTCTCAGGTTGGCGTAAAAGATCCCATGTCATTATTTCGAAGATGAGCTGGGGAGTTCTTCAAGGTGTACTGCCTAATATTTACCTTTCAACCAACACCTTAAAAAAAAAACCCAGATGAGATGTTCATTTATTTAATTGCTATTTGTGGGAGCTTGCTGTGCATAAATTGGTTGCTGCATTTCATACATTACAACAGTGGCTACACTTCATTGTATGTAAAACACTTTGGGAGATCCTGAGGTCATGAAAGTCTGTTTTTTCTTTTTAAGACAATAGGGGGGAATTTCCCCAGCCCCGAGGAGGCAGGTTTGGAGGCGGGACAGTTGGCAAAATCGCAAAAAGCGAGGGCAGATTCGGAACTTGCCTCCGCACAATTTTTCCGGAGGTGGGTTTCATGGGTGCGATTCGGTCCCGCCTCCATCAGTCGGGAGAGGTAGTTAAGACCCTTAAATATTGTCGTTAAGGGCCTCTATAATCCTATTTTGACAGGCCTTTGTTATTTTGCCACATTTTCAGCGTATTGCACGACCCTCCTAAACCACGCCAGCTGATCCTGGCGGGTTGACAAGTGGGTGGCCTCCACACAGCTGCAGCTCCACCATTAAAATGGAGCTTTCATCAGGGAGCAGTTGCAGGTGGCAGAACTTTTGATCCACAGGTCTTACAGCACTTTTAGCAGGCCTACAGAAGTCAGAGGTGCTGCAGCTTCTATCTCTCAACTGTGGGACCTCCTTGGAAGACCCTCTCCTCACTTGGACTGAGCGCTTCCCCAACGGAGGTATCTGCCAGCAGCATGGGAACCATTTATTTCCTTTCATCATGGAACTCAGATTCGGATGAGGAGCAGCCATGGCAGCAGCAGAACCAGGCAGCTCAGCAGCAGGAGCGCCAACCTCCTGCTCACTCACCTGATGCTGCACAGAGCAGAAGGCGCAAGCGCATGAAAGTATGTCGCCGCAGGAGATACCCCCCTCTCAGGGTTTACAGGCAGAGGATGAGCTACCTCAACATGAGTGAGCAGCAGTGCCAAAGGAGGCTGAGAGTTTTGCGAGAGGTTGTCGGAGACATCTGCACACTGCTGCACCAACACCTGAGCCCAGAGGAATGGGTGGACACCCCTTACCAGTGGCTGTCAAAGTCACCACCGCACTCAACTTTTTTGCCTTAGGCTCCTTCCAGGGATCATCAACAGACATCAGCGGCATCTCCCAGTCGGCCGCCCACAGTTGCATCACGCAGGTTACCGATGCCCTTTTCGCAAAGGCACACAATTACATCCACTTCTCAAGGGATCAGCCAAGTGTAACCGCGCGTTCAGTTGGCTTTGCAAATATGGCAGGCTTGCCAATGGTGCAGGGCATCATAGACTGCACACATTTGGCCCTTCGGGCACCCCATCACAACCCAGCTATCTTTGTCAACTGCAAGGGCTTCCACTCCCTCAACGTACAGCTGGTGTGTAACTACAAGAAGGAGATTTGGCATGTTTGCGCCAAGTTCTATGGTAGTTGTCATGACTCGTTCATCCTGCAGAACTCTAGTGTCCCTCCGCGCGTCAATCCGCCAAACCAACTTAACGGATGGCTTCTTGGTGACAAGGGCTACCCCCTGAAGAAGTGGCTAATGACGCTGATCAGGAGGCCAGCTAATGAGGCTGAGGAGTGCTACGACGCCAGCCACATTTCGACCAGGTCCACCATCGAGCAAACCATTGGCTTGCTGAAGATGCGATTCCGATACCTTGACAGATTAGATGGTGTCCTGTAGTATTCAGCATCCAGGGTCTCCAGAATGGTCGTGGTCTGCTGTGCACTGCACAACATGGCACAGCGTCGTGGCTTGCAGCTCCCTGATGAGCAAGTGGCTCAGTTCATAGTCTCCTCAGATGAAGAGGAGGGCTGAGCGGCGATGTATCTACCAGCAGCAGCGGCAGCACGCAAGCACATGGCTGCCCATGATGCAAGGGATGCACTCATCCTGGCCAGATTTGCATAGGTTGCCCATTGTGGCACATGTGCTTGGCTCCTTCTTAACACATGATAAACAATGGATTTGACTCTCTGGCCTCCTTTCATTCTGACCACCAACCTGACCACGCAAGTGTCGCGGAGCCCACAATGGAGCTGCCTAAGCCGAAATAACAGATGCCATCATGCCAACAGTTTGCCATCACCTAATTTTAATACCTTCACACAGGGATGGCATTTCTTCAATAAACAGAAACAATCACCCAATCTGCAAACAGACCTGGAGGTGATATCCCTTGCCAGATGGACCCACACTGCCTTGGTTTCTTTGGGAGGCCTCTTCCTCCCAGATGAGGGGAAGAGCACCTCCCTGCTAGCTCTCGCTCCCTCAACCAGCATACCCAGTGCCTCATCCGAGAGGCGGCCCTTGCCTTGGAGCTGGCCATTCGTCAAGGAGATAAAAGTTTGGAGGTGGTGCAGCATCGACCAAAAACCAGTGGAATGAGCCAAGGCAGCAAGCAGCCCTTAAATGAAGCTGGATAAGTGACATCAGCAGAGGCGAGTTTCAGTCACAAAAGACTAATTGGCCCAGGGGAACCCACACCTCTGAAATTAACTGGCTAATTAGGGGAAATTCGCAAATTTTTCCCACCTGACAGTGGAGGTGGGTTTGGAACCCAACCAAACCGAAACCCGCCTCCAATGGGAAAATTGCCCCCCAATAGGATTGTTGAAGAAAGCTGAAGTTCATCATCATGAACCTTACTTTGCCCAGCAAAATAAGCACACATTAAGATTTCTGTTCTATTCCCAGTTCACATAATAAAGCTAATCAAAACTAAAACTGTATTGTTTATGCTTATCCCATCTGTTTAGGCAGGTTGCCCCATTACACTTTGTCACTGGCAACCCCTTCACCTGCAGTATTTGACCAGCAGGTCCGTCTTTGGCTAAGCATTGATCACGTTCTGAGAAGTGATCACTTCTTACTTCCCAAAGTGACCTTTCTTCAGCTTTTGAAACCTGCATCAATAGATTTGTCCTTTCACTAATGTTAGGATTTACTTGGTTCTGAAAACCCTAGGTGGAAATTGGATGCCATCTAGTGGCAAAATATCACAAATCACCATGAAATAGTATTGGAAAAATAAAAAGGAAAAAAAGGCAATTGCTGAAAATTTGAAATAAAAACAGAAAATGCAGGAGATACACAGTCATCCTCTGTAAGGAAAAAAGATGAGTTTCCGTATTTCACCTTTCATCAGACTTGTTGAAAAGATTTTTGCCCTGATATCTTAATGCTCTGAGAGAAATTAAAATTTAAACTGTTTGCAACATTAATACCAGACAAACTTAGTTAATTTTAATTAATAAATAAAATTCAAGTGTTGTTCACACATTTTTTCCAAAGGAAATTAACATGTAAGCATAAAGGGATTGATCTTGATTTTGTGCATTAGTGTGAAATGGGTGATGGCGAGTCACAGAATCACAGAAACCCCACAGTGCAGATAGAGGCCATTTCGGCCCATTGAGCCTGCACCGACACATATCCCACCCGATCCCCGTTACCCCTACACCGACACATATCCCACCCGATCCCCGTAACCCCATGTATTTAATCCCCCTAACACTAAGGGTCAACTTATCATAGCCAATCAACCTAACCTGCACATCTTTGGACTGTGGGAGGAAACCGGAGCACCCGGAGGAAACCCACGCAAACACGGGGAGAATGTGCAAACTCCACACAGACAGTCACCTGAGGCCAGATTCGAACCCGGGTCCCTGGCGCTGTGAGGCAACAGTGCTAACCACTATGCCACCAGCCCGTTTCACATCTCTGCCCATTTTTATTTCTATTGTCTTGATTAGAAATAAAAATCGGGAGATGCAAAAAGAGTTGCTGATTCGCCATCACCCATTTTACACTAGTGCGCAATTTCACATATTCAGAATCAACCCTAATTTGCTTAATGGGCTTGTGCTTTGGTGTAAAGAAGAGCTACTTAACTGGGAACAAAGGGGATATTTAAAAAGAAAATCACTGCTCAAAAGCTGACATTTCTAATAAAGTACAAAAGCAAATTGAACTCTACAGTCTTTTCCACAGCATGTTTTTAACCCGCTAGAAAAAACAAACAAAAGAGTGAACAGTTTTCATACCTTCATCGATGCAACTTTATACACCTTGTTACAAGTGTGAGTCATGTGTTTTAGGAAAGGATAGAGGTTTTCAACAAGGTCACAACGTTTATTTTGCAGGTTACCCATGGTCAGAAGGTTGGGTGGGTTAGGTCGGGTCCATGATGGGATAAATTATACATGGTCTATGGAAGGAGTGGGATAAATGGGTTATATGGCCTTTATCGTTTTATACTTACGTTTTTAAGATTCTTAACCACTCTTGACTGAAATTGTTCTTATGACAATAAACAGTAGCTGATTGGAAAATGACACCAAGAGGGTAAATTACCCATTACACCTGTATATGGCACAGAACCATTGGCTTGCTGCAGCCTGCATCTACATTGCACACTGCAGGTGCAGTGTTACCTGGTGTCTATCAGTAACTATGATATGGCGGCAGATAAGATGATATATTTGGTAGCATTAGAACTGAAAAATATGAACATGATTATTTTGTCTTTATAAATCTACTTCTCAGCCCTTTTCTTCACAGTGTCTGAAACTATTCCTCCTTTATGGTTATCTGTGTGCCTGCAGTGTTCTTTTTGGCTTTCTGAACAGTACTGTAGTGTAGAACCCAATGGAAGTATCCAGTAAAAGCAGGATAGACCAGGATTGAGTAACTCAAGATGTAACCTTCCTGAATTAAATTTTAAAAATAGCCCAGTGAAGTTGATGAAAATTGCCTGTCTTTCACTGGAAGCAGTTAGAAATCACAGATGATGTGAGTCCTACTTCTGGCTGCCTTGATGGACAGTAAAATGATGCCTAATGGAGACTTCATCGATTGGATGTCTGTTTTAAAAGCCAGAAAATTGAATAACAATTGGTGCATTGTTGAGCAATGTTAGGAGTAATGTTCATTTGCACGGTCTTAAAAAGGCCATTCAGCCCATCAAGCCTGTGCTTTCCACAAACTACATTCAATTTTCTCTACAATCAACATTACCCGACGCAATTTACCATCTAAGTGAAAGTTTTGAATTTTAACCCCATCTCCGGGCAGGTGGGGGAGGAGTGGTATTAAAAACTTTAAATTGCGTAACTCAACCCCAACCAGTCACATATGAACCTAACACCATTTTTATGGTGGTGGGTTGCGTGGCATGTCTGTGTCCCGCCGTGGAGACGCCATTTAAAGTTAACGCTGGCCGGCCGGGTTTCCCAGAGCTTGGGAAACCCGACAGCAAAATCGAGATGGGAGCAGCTGGATTAAACAGGTAAGTGCTTTTTAGAGCATGCTTGTGACCTAGGAGGAGCAGAAGTACTCCCCCGGTGCCTCAAGCAAATCTTCTGCCACAATCGGTCAACCCCCCCCACCCTCCAAACCTGCAATCCTGAGCCTGTCCCCCCTCCCAATTGCCAGTCCAACCCACCCAGCCCCCTGCCTCGTGATCTCTTCCGGTTCACCACCACCACACTCCCTGCCCTCCCTCCTGCCTCCTGATAGCTGGTGTGAAACTCCTCTTCTGTCCCGCAATCTCTTCCAGTCCCCCCTCCTTCCGTTTTACTGCGATTTCCGGGTTCTCCCCCCCCCCCCCCCGCCCCCCCCCAAACACGTTCCCCCACTCCTGCTCCACATCCCTATAAATATCGGGGTCAAAATTCCTCAATGTATGCCTTCTCTCCAAAATGGAAATCAAGTAAAACTCTGGACTATATTAGCTATTAGTTACCTTTGACCAGTTGTTTTCCTTGACATTTTGGGGGGAATTTTCCCAGCCCTGGGGAGGCAGGTATGGAGGCGGGACTGCCGGGACAATGGCAGAAACTGGGAGCGGGTACCGACCCCGTTCCCAACCCGCCTCCATGCCATCTTCCCAGGAGGCGGGACCCGAGTCGCACAGGGACCCATCTCCTCAAGGTGGGAAGGGGATTAGAGCCAATTAACTGCCTGTTAACAGGTAGTTAACGGGCAGTTTTGAGGCTTTTCCCCATTTTACGCCTGCAATTGCGGGCTTCCCAATGGCTGCAAACCTCGCCAGGGTCAGCGAGGCGAGCAGTGGATCTGCGGGGGTGAGAGGGGTCGAAATGTCCGCTGTAGAGGTGAGTGATGGGTGCAAGTGTGGACAGGTAAGTATGAGAGGTGAGTGTAAACTGTTGGAAAAAGTTTCCTTACTTTTGCTTCTTTCTGCAGGCTTTTTGGATCTTTGAGAATCCGGAGATGCCTCATCTCAATGGCAGAGATGACAGAATGGCTGCTGCATTCTCCGATGCAGCAGCCATCTGCTTTCTGCTGAGGAGAGAGGTCTTGGTGAGCCTGTGTGCAAGGGCTCACCTTAGAACAGAGATTGTCAGTGTTTCACAGCTTCTCAAAGCTGTCAAAAGCTGACAATTCATCTGTCAACATTTTTTCGACATATGAAGCGTCATCCGCTGACGTCATCTGTCACTGGCTTCCCCTTAGTTGGCCGGTAAGCCCGCAGGGTGGGCTTAACAAGGCCAATCAAGGAAAAATAGCATGGGTTGGTCAGACGTCGCTGGGGGCAGGACTGAAACCCGGAAATCAGAAGTCCCACCTCCAGCACGTCTCCATTGAGAAAATCCAGCCCTTCCAGTCCCAGAAGGACAGAAGCCAAGATGTTCCACGTAGAATTTGATTATGGATATCTTACTTATAATCCTTATAAACCCTCAATCTTATCTCTAACCAGATTCTCATTGAGCTCTCTTTTAAAGGTGCTAATACACTTGCTAGGAATTGATTTCACATAACCATTACTAAATGGGGGAAAAAGCTCAAGTATTGTTTGAAGCTGAATTTTTGTGTATACTTTCTCTTTTTTCTGTGCTTACAGTTGAAGTGAAATATTTTCCTTATATGTACAGAGGAAGAGGAGTAGGCCATTTAGCCCCTCGAGCCTGTTCCACCATTCAATGAGATCATGGCTGAGCTGTGACCTAACTTCTTATACCCGCCTTTGGCCCATATCTCTTAATATCTTTGGTTAACAAAAATCTATCAATCTCAGATTTAAAATTAACAATTGATCTAGCATCAATTGCCATTTGTAGAAGATAGTTCCAAACTTCTACCACCGTTTGCATATAGAAGTGTTTCCTAACTTCACTCTTGAAAGGCCTGGCTCTTATTTTTAGACTATGCCCCCTAGTCCTAGACTCCCCAACCAGCAGAAATAGTTTCCCTCTATCTACTGTATCTGTTCCCCTTAATATCTTGAAAACTTTGGATCAAATCACCCCTTAACCTTCTAATTTCCAAGGAATACAACCCTTGTTTGTATAATCTCTCCTTGTAATTTACCCCTTGGAGTCCAGGTATCATTCTGGTAAATCTACGCTGCACTCCCTCCAAGGCCAATATACCCTTCCTAAGGTGTGGTGCCCAGAACTGCTCACAGTACTCCAGGTGCGGTCTAACCAGGGTTTTGTATAGCTGCAGCATAGCTTATAGTCCCTTGTATTCTAGTCCTCTAGATATGAAGGCCGGCATTCCATTAGCCTTTTTGATTATTTTCTGTACCTGTTCCTGACATTTTAATGATCTATGTTCATGGACCCCCAAGGCTCTTTGAACCTCTGCTGTTTCTAGCTTTTCACCATTTAGAAAGTATTCTGTTCTATCCTTTTTAGGTCCAAAGTGGATGACCTCACATTTGCCTACATTGAAATCTATTTGCCACAGTTTTGCCCATTCACTTAATCTATTAATATCTCTTAGTAATTTTATGCTTCCATCTACACTGCTTACAATGCCGCCTAACTTTGTATCTTTGGCAAACTTGGATATGTGGCATTCTATCCCATCATCTAAGTTGTTAATAAATACAGTGAATAGTTGAGGCCCCAACATAGATCCTTGCAGGAAAACGCTAGTCACATCCTGCCAAATCAGATTACCTGCCCATTATCCCTACTCTCTGTCTCCTGCCACTCAATCATTTTCCTAACCAAGTCAATAATTTGCCTTCAATTCCATGAGCTTAGCTAACAGCCTCTTATGAGGGACTTTATCAAATGCCTTTTGGAAGTCCATATAAATAACATTCGTAGCCATTCCCCTGTCCACTACTTTAGCCACCTCGTCAAAAAATTCAATCAGGTTGTCAGGCATGACCTACCCTTTAAAAATCCATGCTGGCTCTCTGATCAGCTGAAAATTTTCAAGGTGTTCAATCACTCTATCCTTAATTTTAGACTCCAGTAATTTCCCAACAACAGATGTTAGGCTAACTGGTCTATAATTCTCTGGTTCCCCCCCCTCAACTTTCTTAAATAGAGGAGTGACATGCGCAATTTTTCAGTTTAAAGGAATGGTTCCCAAATCAAGAGAACTTTGGAAGATTATAGTTAGGGCATCTGCAATGTTCTCACTGAATTCCTTTAAAACCCTGGGATGGAAACCATCTGGTCCTGGGGATTTGTCACTCTTTAGTGCCATTCTTTTCTTCATTACTGTTATTTTGATTACATTAATTTTTGTGAGTCCCTGTCCCTGATTCAATATTAGTTTCCTTGGGATGTCAAGGATGCTCTACTGTAAATACTGACACAAAGTAATTATTCAGCATGTCCGCCATTTCCTTATTTTCATTGACATTATCACTGTTATCAGTTTTCAAAGGGCCAACATTGCACCTGACCACCCTCTTTTCCTAATATAATTGTCAACATTTTGGGCAGGATTTTCATTGTGCCGTGGAGTTGGGATTGGAGGCGTGCGGGGGTTAAAATCCCGAAATCAGGGGTCCTGACCCCATCCCGCACCCAAACCCGCTCCATGCCAGTTTCAAAGGAGGCGGGTACCCGCCCCGCACTGGGACCCGTCTACCCGTGGCGGGAAGGGATTAGTGCCAATCAGGCAGTTTTTAGCCTAATCCCTATTTTGAAGGTTGAAGTGTGGGATTCCCGACGGCTCCAAACCATGCCAAGTTAGAGGAGGCGGGCCGTCGGGTTGAAAGACTTGGAAGGGTCGAGATATCGGTGTTTAGGTGAGTGATGTGTGCATGGGTGCAAAGGTAAGTGTGTTTGGTGTGTCTAAAGTGATTAAAGAAGTGTAAATTACCTTTCCTTACCTTTTCAGCCTTCCTTCCTTTAGGTTCCGGGAGTCCCTCATCTCACCGGCACAGAAAGCAGAATGGCTGCGAACTGTCAAAAGTGACAGCCTGCAGCTTTCTGTGCAGGAGAGATTTCTAACTGAGTCTGTGGAGAAGGACTCAGGTTAGAAGTAAGATTGTCAGTGTTTGACAGCTTCAAACAGCTGTGAAACACTGATATTTCATCTGTCAAAATCTCTTGACAGATGAAATTTCAGTCTGTGACATCACCTGTTGCCGGATGGCCCTTAATTGGCCTGCTGAGCCCGCTGGGCGGGCTCACCAAGGTCAATCAAGTTAAAATCGCGTGGATTGGCTGCATCTCGATGGAGGCGGGACTACAACCCCGAAAGTTGTAGTCCCGACTCCTGAGTTAAATTCTTGCCCTTTGTGTTGATTTTGTTTTTTTTAGTTTTATGTTGTCCCTTACCTCTTTAGTCGTCCATGGCTGGGTTTTTTTGGCAAGTAGGGGTATAAACTGGTTTTGTATCATATTAAATTATTTATTGAACATCTCCCACTGATCCTCTTTCATTTTACCCATTAACAGATTTGCCCAGTTTACTGTGGACAGTCTCTGTCTCATCACATTGAAGTCAGCTTTACCTAAATTTAGAATAATCTGTACATTATCAATTTCTTAGTATTTTAAATACCTGAATTGTGTCCCATTTCAATCTTCCTGTCTTAATGGAAACAAGTTCAGTTCTTTTGAACCACGTAAAAGGGTCTGTTAAATATTATGTTCTATTTGGTGTCTCTGTTAGAGAGGGAGGCCCAAGTAATATATGTTATCACAGATTGTATATTAGTGAATGTTATATTGATGAGCTAGTATACTGCACTGCACATAAGGAATAACTGATGACTCATTCACATTTGGCACAATTATATGACAAACAGGGCAAAGAAGCTAATAGCTGAGAGAAGACCAATCTACTCTGGTGAAAAATGAGCTGGCACTCACTTGTGTATATGGCTATATCTGTTGTATGGCATGTATCGGTGTCAACTCTCACGACAGTTCCCCTCTCTGCTGTTCCCCACTCTGCTGTTCCCCACTCTGCTGTTCTCCTCTCTGCTGTTCTCCACTCTGCTGTTCCCCTCTCTGCTGTTCCCCTCTCTGCTGTTCCCCTCTCTGCTGTTCCCCTCTCTGCTGTTCCCCACTCTGCTGTTCTCCACTCTGCAGTTCTCCACTCTGCTGTTCTCCACTCTGCTGTTCCCCTCTCTGCTGTTCCCCACTCTGCTGTTCTCCACTCTGCTGTTCTCCACTCCGCTGTTCCCCTCTCTGCTGTTCTCCACTCTGCTGTTCTCCACTCTGCTGTTCTCCACTCTGCTGTTCCCCTCTCTGCAGTTCCCCACTCTGCTGTTCTCCACTCTGCTGTTCCCCTCTCTGCTGTTCTCCTCTCTGCTGTTCTCCTCTCTGCTGTTCCCCACTCTGCTGTTCTCCACTCTGCTGTTCCCCACTCTGCTGTTCTCCACTCTGCTGTTCCCCACTCTGCTGTTCTCCACTCTGCTGTTCCCCACTCTGCTGTTCTCCACTCTGCTGTTCCCCACTCTGCTGTTCTCCACTCTGCTGTTCCCCTCTCTGCTGTTCCCCTCTCTGCTGTTCCCCTCTCTGCTGTTCCCCTCTCTGCTGTTCCCCTCTCTGCTGTTCCCCTCTCTGCTGTTCCCCTCTCTGCTGTTCCCCACTCTGCTGTTCCCCACTCTGCTGTTCTCCACTCTGCTGTTCCCCTCTCTGCTGTTCTCCACTCTGCTGTTCTCCACTCTGCTGTAGCCAAGATCTGTGTTGTGCACCTCTCTCTTGTGCACCTGTAAACCCCACCACAGCACAACATTGCTGCCATGGATGGAGATTGTCTTCCTCATCCAATGTCCAATCGAAAACATCCATGAAACATATAAGATTGTGAAGGGGTTGGATCGGGTGGATGCGGGGAAGATGTTCCCGATGATGGGTGAAACTAGAACTAGGGGGCATAGTCTTAGAATAAGGGGCTGCTCTTTCAAAACTGAGATGAGGAGGAACTACTTCACTCAGAGGGTGGTAGGTCCATGGAATATGCTGCCCCAAAAAGCTGTAGAAGCTACATCATTACATAAATTTAAAACAGAAATAGACAGTTTCCTAGAAGTAAAGGGAATTAAGGGTTACGGGGAGCGGGCAGGAATTTGGACATGAGTCTAGGTTCGGATCGGTCATGGCCCTGTGGGTAGCGGAGCGGGCCCAGGGGCCGTGTAGCCTGATCCTGCTCCTATTTCGTGTGTCTAATTCTGTTAGATTCAGGAGATGGTTCTGTGATAGTGGATTGGCGGTTAGGATCAGATCAGCCATGATCTTATTGAATGGCGGAGCAGGCTCGAGGGGCCGATTGGCCTACTCCTGCTCCTATTTCTTATGTTCTTATGTTCTTATGACAGCTGAATTTTTTTTCTCTAACAGAAAAATAGCAGAATAAGTGGTGGAGCCAGGGTTCAAATCTATCCCAGGCCAATAAAATGAACTTCTGCTGCCTGACAGCTGTAAGCAACAACAGTGAAACGTGGGGACAGTGAGAATCATTGCCGAAGCTTTCTTCGGAGAAGATAGGATAAAATCCACGATAGGGCAAATTCTATGGAGCCTGTGGAAGGAATGGGCTTAATGAGAAAAATGAGAGCTGATCTTTTTGGTTCCCCACCCCCACCACCACAGTGCTGGCCAGGTGCAGTGCACCTGAAGTGCTGTCAGGCCTGTCATATTATTTATTTATCACCTTTTTCTGAGGAAAAAGTAATTCCTTTCTCTGTGTGCTACTGCAAAAAGCAAATTTCAGGTCCATTCATTTCAATGGGATTGCTATCTATGTCACAGCTTTTCTCAAAAAATGCCACTGTTCCAGTATCTAAGCTTGGCCTCTGGAATTTTGCAGCCCTTGTGCTGTAGCAAAGGGTTATCACCAGAGACTGAATAAAATCATTACCTCAAAAATAATGTACTTTCACAGCAGCTACTTACCAGAATCTGTGTTTGTTTCTACAGATAATCCAACAATATGTATATCGTGCATAGATGGATACTACAAGTAAGTTGCATTTTCTCCTTCATATTGTAATCTTCTGAAATTCTTTTAAAAATCACCCAAATCGCAATACTTTTTTTAAAATGTCAGACGTTTCTTCAGGTTGCATCATCACTAATAGAATCACTGGACAGAGATCCTTTTCTCTTAAGTATTTCTTTTCCCTGGAATTTTACTCCATAATGTGGAATGAACAGTCTTCTGAACCTCTGGAGTTGTTTGCCAACATTACTCCTTGCTGCTCCAGCTCAATACTGCTGATGACAGTTTAAGTTCTATCTTAATATTCATTCAGTGACGCATGTATAATATATTAATGGGATTAAGTTGGCCTCCAGTCCATTGAAATCAATGGGTAGTCAATGGCTGGTTAATCTTTTTGTTCTAAAGTTAGTGCTGTAACCTCTCACAGTCTGTTAAAACAAACACAGCTAAAAGATACACCAGGGTAATTTACAGCAGCTTCCCACCTGTTTTTCATCTAAAGAACTGCCCCTTGGACATCCAAGGGCCCCCGATGCAATTTTCAGATGGGCCTGTAAGTGGGCAAACAGCATGCCTGTCTATTTCATGCAGGAGGCTGTTTAAAATACAAATCAGGATCTAAGGCCACAGTCGGATCCAGATGGAAATTTTGAAGTACAGATGGTGAACGACCTAACCAGCAGTCCTTAAGGGGACTGCCGGTGGCTGCTCCACAAAAGAGTGCCAAACCATGGCTGTTCTGCCTATTTCATGCTTGTTTTGGGTGGAAGTTGAAAATCCGCCTGTTTAAAGAACTTTACTTGCTTAATAGGCAAGATCTTTATTTTTATTCTGAGTGCCAAAGTAAAAAACTGAAATTGGTAACACTGAAGACCTTTATATTTCAAGAGCTTCTTCTCATGTAAAAGATGTCAACCGTACAAATGTAATATCATAATTTCAAAACATTACATAGATCTATCATTTTAGTGAAGCCACAGAAACTCCGGGTAATGAGGTATTAGCCAATGGATCATGCCTTGTTCTGACATTGTCGTGTTGTAAAACCTTATCTCTAGTTTTCATCATCGTTGTTATGGAACTTGTCCACCCAAGACCTATAAAAATGATGCCACAATGGAGTGTAAGGATTGCCATGAGAATTGCACAGACTGTGATGAAAAAGAATGCTATTGGTGTGAATTTGGCTCCTTCCTCTCAAGTAAGCAAAGCCCAGATGTGAGACTTTAATACTCGTTAACATTAAATATGCATGAAGTTACTATGCATACATTGACTTTTTAGCAATGCCTGTGCTTATACATAAATGTCTGTCATTGAGAATGATGATATTTTCATAGATGAACACACTTAGAGCTGCTGAACACTTTATTGAAAAGAAGCTTTAATTACTGTCTTCCTGGCCATCCAGCACCTACTCTTTTCAGCTTCGTTTGCTAATGCTGCCTCTCTGTAACTGTTATGAATCCTCCGTTCTTCCCTCTTTCATCCTCAAGTGTATCTAGCACAAAACTGACTTAGACATTAATTGGACATGTGGCTTAATCAAGTCAATTATTGCCATTATTACCATACCTTTCTCTCTACAGTCAAAAATGCCTATTACTCTAAGACAAGGACAATCCTAAACTGCTTTTTCTTCCATGACTAACTGCCTCCTTAAATCTCTTCTTCACTCCCTCCTCGCTCACTTCAAATGTGAGTTACTCGTTGATTTATTTTTCTCTAAACTGAAGACCATCCATGCAGCTGCTTCTGCCATTTCCCCCCATACCCAGCATCCAACCTCCCTCCTGCTTCTCACCAACTTTAGTCCTGAACCTTTGTCTTTCTGTAGTTTCTCCCCATCTACTCCATGCACTCTCTAATTGAATTTCGTCTACCTCTGCTCCCACGATCCCTTCCCCATACAACTCCTGATTATTGAACTCAGGTTTCTGGCCCCCATCAATGGTTCCTTTTTCTCAAGCACTATCCCTCTCCCATTTAAAACTGCTGAGATCGCTCTGCTCCTCAAAAACACACCTGCAGCCCAACCATCCTCTCCAATTGTTGCCCCATCCCTTTCTTCCTTAAGGCCTTCAAATGTTTTATTAACTTTCAAACTCCATGCCCATCTCTCCCACAACTCCCTGTTCGATTCCCTCCAGTACGGCTTTCACCCTTCTCACAGTACCAAAACAGCCTTATCCAAAGTCAGGTATGGCATTCTTTGTGAATGTGACTGTGGTACATTATCCCATTATCCCTCCTCCTCATCTTCTACCTTTCTGCAGTGTTTGGTATAGGTGACCACGCCATCCTCCTCCATAACCTCTCTTCTGTTGTCCAAGTCTATGGACTGCCCTTTCATACCATTTGTTCCTATCCGAATGCAGCAAATGCATTCCCAGCAATGGCTTCCTTTTCTCTTCTACAATGTCACCTCTGGGCTCCTACAAGGATTTAACTTTGGCCCCTACTCTTCCTTATCTACATGCTGCTGTTGGCGACATCATCCGCAGGCATAGATCAGCTTCCACTTGTAGACCCTTACCTCAGCCCCTCTACTACGTAACGTGATTTTGTCGCCTCTAGACTTGACTATTCCAATGTTCTCCTTGTTGGCCTCACATCTTCTGCTCTTCATAAACTCCAACTTTCCCAAAACACAGTTAACATTCTGTCCCACATTGAGTTCTGCTCACCCATCATCCCATCTGTGCTGATCTACACTGGCTTCCTGCTCCATAACACATTACATTTTAAATCGTCATCCCTGTCAATAAATCCTCACATGTCTTTTATTCACCTCATCTGACAAGGTGATTGGCAGATGAGGTGAATAAAAGGTGATTGGCAGAAGAACCAAAGGCGACATGAGGAAAAACTTTTTTACGCAGCGAGTGGTTAGGATCTGGAATGCACTGCCTGAAAGGGTGTTGGAAGCAGATTCAATCATGGCTTTCAAAAGGGAATTGGATAAGTACCTGAAGGAAAAAAAATTGCAGGGCTACGGGGAAAGGGCAACAGAGTGGGACTAGCTGAAGTGCTCTTGCAGAAAGACGGCATGGGCTCAACGGGCCGAATGGCCTCCTTCTTTGCTGTAACCATTCTATAATTCGCTCTCTGCAATCTCCTCCAGCCCTATATCCCCTCCCAAATGGTTTGTTCCTCCAACTCAAACCACTTTTTGCATCTCCACCCCCTCAACCCTTTGTCCCACCATTAGTGAGACACCTGGGGCTGGATTTTGTCAATGGAGGCAACTTGGAGGCAGGACTGCTGCTTGTCATGTAAATGTCCTGCCTCCATCCTTGCCTGACCATTCAGAGGGATTTTCCCCTGATTGAGCTTGTTAAGCCTGCCCTGCGGGCTCAGCAGGCCAATTAGGGAAGAAGTCACTGACAGATCACGTCAACGTCAGACGTGCTATCTGTCAAAACTTCTTGAAAGAAGAAATGACAGCGTTTGACAGCTCTGTGAAGCTGTCAAACACTGACATTCTCTTGAGTTTGATTCGTTTTTGTGGTGAGGACTGAAAAAACATTGTAAAAAAGTAAATTTCAGATGTCTGATGGATTGGAGGGTCCATCAACCATTACCTGAAATTGACAAGGTGGATGTCCGCTCTCCCGATCCAGCACGGCTAAAGGCTATAGAAATAAAAAAAAAGGTAAGTGAACACTTTTTTAAACTTATTGCTCACCTGGCATACTTACCACTCCACACTTGCACCCATCACTCACCTCTACACCTTACTTCCAGGTGCCTCCGACTGCCGCAGACCTCCTCCACATCTCCTCCAATCCGGCGGGGTTCTCCAAGGTCGGGAAGCCTTCAGCTGTGAAGGTAAAATGGCACTAATCCCTTTTTCTGCCTGTTAACTACCTGTTAACAGGCAGTTAAAAGGATTAAAAGCCTTTCCCGCCTCCAGGAGACAGGACCCAAAGCTGCACATCCTCCCGCCTCCTGGCAAAAGGGCACGGAGACGGGATGGAGGTGGGTTTGCCATCCATGTCGTCGCGCCTCCTTGCCCGCCTCCTCGGGGCTTGGAAAATCGAGCCCCTGGAATTTCTGCAGGCGTTCTCTAGCAGGAGATTAGCACTCCTCCCACCCTGCCCCCAAACGCTCTTTATGCACTTTCTTCAAGATGTTCCACCAATCTCCTGCCGAGCGAAATGATGACAAATCACTGGAACCCCTTGGAAATTCAGGACCAGAATCCTTAGCTGCCTTGGTTCTAATCTCTGGAATTTCCTCCCTAAATCCCTCTGCCTTTCCACCTCTCTCTCCACCTTTAAAAATCTTCTCAAAACCCATCTCTTTGACCAAACTTACAGTGCTAAACCCTTCTAATCTTCTTTCCTGGCTCGCAATCCTTTTCCTTCTGTTTATTTGTGAAGCACCTTGGGATATTTCTTAACATTAAAAGCAATGACGTTCCTGGGATATGGGTGTCGCTGGCAAGGCCAGCATTTATTGCCCATCCCTAATTGCCCTTGAGAAAGTGGTGGTGAGCCGCCTTCTTGAACCGCTGCAGTCCGTGTGGCTGGAGGGAGTTCCAGAATTTTGACCCAGCGATGATGAAGGAATGGCGATATATATGCATATGTAAATTGTTGATACTGTAGTGCAGTTCCAGCTGTTCTAAAGAAAGCAATTTCACTTTCTTCTCCAGCTGTAATCTCCGTGATCTTGACAAGGAACATCCATTCATTACTCCATTCTATTCTGCCATTTTGACCAAGTTTTATCCCTGACCTGATTGTCAGATTTTTTGCTTTCTGGACCCCCATAAAAGCTCTAATCGTAGGCTGAACATGAGTAAATTTCCCCAATCTTCTGCTGGAAGATCAGTGGAAACCTTGGAGAAACATTTTAAATGACCATTTATGCCATTTCCCTAGGGTTTCTGCAAAGTTATGGTGGGAGATGGGGGACCTCCTGCAGAAATTCTACTCCAACTTCTCTTAATTCAAAATTGTTTCATTTGAATTACCTGTTCATTCAAATTCAAACTGTTCAAAAAAAAAAAAAGCTTTTTGTGCAGTCTTATTCAAATTTGTTAAATCATACTGCTGGATAATTTGATTTTTTTCAAGCACAAAACATCTTTGAACTCAGAATTGTAGGCTGTTATAGTATTGACTGCAATAAGAAACACTTTGCAATCCTCAATTCCTAATGATATAGATTGAAATCTATTCTGTAGAGGAAATACATTTGAAAATTGTTCCTTTAATAAACAAGGCTTTATAACTGTGTGTTATTTCAGAGACTGAATGTGTAAGCGTTTGCCCACATGGTTACTATGGTAATGAAGATAGTGCTGTTTGTGACATTTGTCACCCCACCTGCGATACGTGCCATGGTCCCAGCTTTGATGAATGTGATTCCTGTAAAAATCCCCAAATAATTCAAGATGGAATATGCAACCTGCATCCTTCAGAAGCCTGCACAGAAGGAAACTACTGGAGTGGTGAGTCACATGTATTACAATCAAAGTGTTAAAACCACACTTTCATTTACGTGTATAATGTTAAACAGTGGAGAGGAAATAAATTAGACCTAGATGCGAATCCTATTTTCAGCTTGTGAGACATAAATACTATTTGCTGATGGACACAATAAGGAAGAATTGGGGTCCACAACTAAGTTTAATTATAGAGCATTACATCTTAATAAATGTTAGGGGAAAAGTTAAAATAAAGAATTTCTGATTTTTGAAAGGATATTTTTGCTTTAAACCAACAAAATGCTTGTTGGCAAACTATTCTTATGTGCTTATAGTGTTGCTGGCACAGGAATGCACTACAATGATTAGACATAGGCCCAGATTTTATTGTGACCGGCGAAGAAACAGCTTTTGCTGCTCCCCTCGCGTACAGTTGCCCAAGGGCTTTTAGCGGGCTTTTCAGCGGAGACTTCCAATCATCCAGCATCTGTTTGAATTCGGTGCCTTCTACAGGGGATCTGTGGTTTCTGTGATCAGGAAAGCATCACGGAGGCTTTTCAACCAATCAGATTGAAGAATCCTCACAGAGACATGGGGGTAGATTTTGCCGAACCTGTCGGGAAGAAGGCAGGACTTCCCCTTTCGGGTTTTTGACCCACCTACTTCGATGTCCGGCCAATCCGCGTGATTTTCCCTTGATTGACCTTGTTGAGCCCACCCAGCGAGCTCAGCAGGCCAATTAAGGGCCACCCGGCAACAGGTGATGTCACAGACTGCAATTTCATCTGTCAAGAGTTTTTGACAGATGAAACATCAGTGTCTCACAGCTGTTTGAAGCTGTGAAACACTGACAGTCTGAGTTCTACCATGAGTCATTCTGCACAGACTCAGTTAGAACTCTTACTGGCACTCAAAGCTGAAGGCTGTCACTTTTGACAGATCGCAGCCGTTCAGCTTTAAGTTCCGGGTGAGTGATGGGCTCCCGACGGCTACAGGAAGAAAGGCTGTGAAGGTAAGTACAGGTAAGTAAAAGTTCTTTACACACTTTAGACTCACCAAACACACTTACCTTTACACTCATGCACCCATCACTCACCTGAGCGCCAACATCGTGACCCCTCCAACTCCTTCAACCCGACGGCCCGCCTGCTCTAACCTGGCGTGGTTTGGAGCCGTCGGGAAACCCACACGAAACCCCTCAAAATAGAGATTAGGCTAAAAAGCCTGTTAACTACCTGTTAACAGGCAGTTAATTGGCACTAATCCCTTCCCGCCTGGTTTCGACGGGTCCCAGTGCGGGGCGGGTACCCACCGCCCATGAAACTTACGTGGGGTGGGGTTTTGGGCGGGATGGGGTCGGGACCCCCAAATTCGGGATTTCCCCCCCCCCCCCCACACGCCTGAAACCCCGCCTGACGGCTGGGGGAAAATCGGGGCCATGCAGACTGCAAAGCAGGA
Source organism: Somniosus microcephalus (assembly GCF_052327205.1). Classification (NCBI taxonomy): domain Eukaryota; kingdom Metazoa; phylum Chordata; class Chondrichthyes; order Squaliformes; family Somniosidae; genus Somniosus; species Somniosus microcephalus. The sequence goes on along the minus strand of NC_140987.1, from coordinate 136,966,184 downwards.
AGCAAAAATCAGGAAAGATAAATTACCTTTAAGTCACGTACAGGAAGCAAAATAAATATTGGGACATACACATGGGATTAAGGGAAAGGCATAAAAGAGCAAAACACAATATCTATATAAAAACATTTTCATTTTTTTTTTCAATTTGCAGCGTTCATTTTTTTCCTGAGGGAATGAAACTCCACACATATAAAATTAGTTTTTCAGGGCCAGAGCGGTTGTTCAGCAGTAATTATGGCTTACTACACCGTTAAAAACTCAGTTACTCATGATTGAAGAAACCCTAAATTTTTCAGCTGATTTTAGAGCGAGAATAGTGGGTAATTAGCCAAAGTTCACGCCATGACAGTGATCTTTGTGCAGATTCCATTGGCAAAGATTGTAACAGTGCACTCTGTGGAGGAGCAAGGTATCACTGACAGCAACTTCCAGATTTCCGCGTCTAATTGTGCATGTGTGGACGCCAGAAGCTGCTGTCAGTTTTATCCGGTAATAACGGCGAGCGCTGACAGCCTTGCTGTTAACAGTACAGCAAAATCCGGGCTATTGTAAGAATACAACAAGAATCATCCAGGATAGTCTGCAGATAAATGAGTCTCTCGGCCCCCACCCAATGTTCTCCCTTCTTCTGCAAACACGAGTGCCAACAGCCCTCTGACCATTGTCTGAAGTAGCCATTCTCCATTTGTGAGTATAGACAGTGATTGTCAGCAGGCCATTTTATGACGGAAGGTATCACAGCTGCAGTGGATCCATGTGCCATAGTTAGACATTGCTTTATTAAAGCATAACTGTTATGTTCAGTATCCAAGATTATATATCATTAACAATGTTGCATTTACAATTTATTTTCAATATATCACTAGTAACTTCTAGATGGAAATATTCAGGCTATTCCACTATCCTCTTATAATCTAAAACATGCAACCTGGAAGATTGGTTATTGTAGCATTGACTGTTTAACTACCTCCACAATATTCAGCTCCACTTCTGAGGATGCTTGTGGCGACTCACCGCACGTGTTCATTGTCCTTCCTTCTTTGGTTCTTTTCTCATCCTAGCTTAACTAACCTTGCACATTTGTTGCATCTCTTTATTATTATATGGTGATTTTCTGTCTCTGTTCTCAGAGACTTGAGCTGGTAACTAACAGTATGATGCACTTTCCAAGTTTACTTCTGTCAGATTGAACACAACATTTTTTCTTCTTCCAACTTTCACTCTTAACACGTCCTTCACATAGAAGACCTGCTTCTTAAGCACTTTCTAACCTCTTTTACCAGTCTCTGTCCATCCAAAACCTTCTGATATGGGTGTCAAAAACATAATCTTTTGTACCTTTAATTTAATAAAGTAAGCCTGCCTTTCTATGCATATTATTATTTGACCAAGGTATTATTCAGTTTAGACAAACCTGTGTCAGGGACTTATAATAATCAAATTTGAATTAGTTGACAGAAGCCAGACTGTTCATTAGATGCTCCACTCTTTTTCTGATTCCTGCTCCTAAATTACAATGGCCCAGATTTTACAGTCAGTGGCGAAGGAATGGCACTCACTGTTCACCGTGAAAAAAGATGCCCACAAAGATTTAGCAGGTTCTAGAGTGTAGACTTCCTCTTTTCTGGTGCCATTTTGAATTTGGCACCCTCTACAGGGGATCAGTGGCAACTCTGAACAGGGCAGGCAGCAGGGAAGCTGATCAACCAATCAGATTGAAGAATCCTCACAGATGGCAAAACAGGAAGTAAAAACCAGGAAATATAAAATACATTTAAATCATTCGCCAGAAGCAAGCAGAAGCCAAGCGCAGGCAGCGCAAGGAACACACGTCAACCCAAGTGCCCCACCCACCCGCCCCTTCAACCACCGTCTGCCCCACCTGTGACAGAGACTGTAGGTCCCGCATTGGACTCATCAGTCACCTGCGAACTCATTTTTAATGTGGAAGCAAGTCATCCTCGGTTCCAAGGGACGGCCTAAGAAGAGAAGAAGAAATCATTGTGCAGAAAGCAAAATAAAGATTGGGACATACACATGGGAATAAGGGAGAAACTTAAATAGAAAATCACAAAAACTTTTAAAATATACATATTTTATTTTTATTTTAAATTCTGCAACATTAATTTTCTTGTGAGGGACTGAGACTCCACACTTGTAAAATAATTTTTTAGGACCAGAAAGGTTGTTCAGTAATTATGACTTACTATGCCATTTTAAGCTAGCGCCGGACACGGCGCCACCAACGCCTCCTGTCAAATTAAGCAGGAGGTTAGCGGCAGCGGTAACCGTTAGCGCCCCATGGTGCTGTGCAGCCAGTGATGATATCATCGATGTGCGCAGCGCCCCGGCCGCAATCTTCAGTAGTGGCCCTGACTTCCCGCCGGACGCTATGTCCGATGGGTCAGGGGGGCCTACCTGCGGCTGGGGGGGCGCTAATTAAAGGCGAGGTGCCGGGCAGCCATTTTTGTTGTTGGCTGCCTGCCAGCACCTGCCACCGTTGCCATCTTCGCTTCCTCCGCAGCCCCCCACCGCGGAGTGCCAGCTGCGCTCCATGAGCCCAGCACTTCTCTTGAGTGCCGGGCTCTTTTGCCGGCACTCCAATCCCTGGTGACCCAGCTGGGCCCAGGGTCGTGCTGCGCTAGGCCCCTCCCCTTTAAGAAGGGGAGGAAAGCCTGCAGTACCCTCGCAGCATCCCAAGAGGGAGGCGGGGCATTTCCAGTAGCGCCCCGCTTCCCTCTTGGGGCGCTACCGATGAATTTTGGCTGTGGGGGCGCTAATTTTTTCGGGGCACTAAAAGTAGCGCCCCGGCGAAGTTAACGCCCCAAAGGGGGCGTGACTCAATTTTTCCCCCAAAGTTTTTCTTTGGTCTTTAGCTTAAGTTCACATCTTAACAGTGATTTCTGTACAGATTCCATCGGCGAAGACTGCAACAACACAGCCTGTGGAGGAGCAGGGTATCACTGACAGCAACTTCTGGATTTCCATGTTTAACTTCGCATGTGCGGACGCCAGAAGTAGCTGTCAGTTTTACCCAGTAATAAGGGCGAGCGCTGATAGCCTCGCCGTTATTAATACAGGAAAGTCTGGGCCAATATCGGCAGTTTTCCACTGTTCTCCTCCACTAGTTACACTTACTCAGATAAGGTGACACATCACGTAGTCTATTTTTGTTCTTTTTGGGATCCTTAGTAGGTTTGCATTCTTGATAAATTTATCTCAATTCGACCTCTGTCTTTAATTAGAAATAGTTGTCAGTTTCAACGAGTCTTTCGTCTCAGCTCTGTGAGTCTTTGATCAGTTCTCACAGCATTTTAGTATGAACCCTTTTGGTTTTCCCAGTAGTCAGCAGTGTGGTTTATTTAAAGTGATTTAAGAGTGTTGGTGATTCCCATGAACACAGAGACAGAGGTGCCACTGGTGACTGGATTGTTTTGCACAAATATAAAATATAGGGGACAACTTTCCTGATTATTGCTCCCATAGAACACATTCCTCACTCACTTTACATAGTGCTGCAATTTCTGAGGTTCCCTGGTGGGGTCATAGAAACATAGAAAAATAGTAGCAGGAGCACGGTGGCATAGTGGTTAGCACTGTTGCCTCACAGCGCCAGAGACCCGGGTTCGAATTCGGCCTCGGGTGACTGTCTGTGTGGAGTTTGCACATTCTCCCCGTGTTTGCGTGGGTTTTCTCCGGGTGCTCCGGTTTCCTCCCACAGTCCAAAGATGTGCAGGTTAGGTTGATTGGCTATGATAAAAAAATTGACCCTTAGTGTTAGGGGGATTAAATACGTGGGGTTATGGGGATAGGGTGGGATATGTGTTGGCGCAGGGGTTACGGGGATCGGGTGGGATATGTGTCGGTGCAGGCTCGATGGGCCGAAATGGCCTCTATCTGCACTGTGAGGTTTCTGTGAGTAGGCCATTCAGCCCTTCGAGCCTGCTCCGCCATTCAATATGATCATGGCTGATCCTCTATCTCAATACCATATTCCCACTCTTTCCCCATACCTCTTGATGCCTTTTGTGTCTAGAAATCTACCTATCTCCTTCTTAAATATATTCAGTGACTTGGCCTCCACAGTCTTCTGTGGTAGAGTATTCCACAGGTTCACCACCCTCTGAGTGAAGAAATTTCTCCTCATCTCAGTCCTAAATATCCTACCCCGTATCCTGAGACTGTGACCCCTTGTTCTAGACCCCCCAGCCAGGGGAAACATCCTCCCTGCATCCAGTCTGTCTAGCCCTGTCAGAATTTTATATGTTTCAATGAGATCCCCTCTCATTCTTCTAAACTCTAGTGAATACAGGCCTAATCGACCCAATCTCTCCCCATACGACAGTCCTGCCATCCCAGGAATCAGTCTGGTGAACCTTCGCTGCACTCCCTCTATGGCAAGTACAGGAAACTTTCGATTTACCGGCACCTAAATAACTGGAAATCTCGGTTAACCGGCAAAATTCAGGAGTAGGTTCAGGTAAGTTTTATTACTTGCCTTCCTCGATCTGGTGCTGTGCAAGGGTGTGGCTGCAGCTGTTGCTAAGCTACAGAGACACTTGGAACTTGTGGCCATTGTTCTGAACCTGTTGCTAAGCAACAGGGTTTGTTGCTTTATACGGAGCTCTCAGCTCCGTATCTTTTACTATAGCTTTCAGTTATCCGGAATTTTTGATGAACCGGCACCACGTTGGTTCCGTCGGTGCCGGATAAAAAAAAGTTTCCTGTACAGGAAATTTTGTGCTATCTGGCACCGACAGGACCGAGCTGTTGCTGTTCCCTCAAAACTGCCGGACACTCCAGCTCTAATGTTGAAAGATACGGAAGCTTTTGAGCTCCGTATCTGTCGACAAACCCTGTTGCTTAGCAACAGCTTCTAAACAGTCCAAGCGTCTCTGTAGCGTCTCTGTAGCTTAGCAACAGCTTCAGCAGACCTTGCAGAGCTTGACTGTTGAGGAAAAAAGCAACGAGAAGAAAAAAAACCTAACGAAAACGGCTCCTGATTTTTGCCGGTGGCTCGAGCATTCCGGACAGTTAGCCTCCAGATAACACAAAGTTTCCTGTATATCCTTTCTTAGGTAAGGAGACCAAAACTGCACACAGTACTCCAGGTATGGTCTCACCAAGGCCCTGGTATAACTGTAGTAAGACATCCTTGCTCTTGTACTCAAATCCTCTTGCAATGAAGGCCAACATACCATTTGCCTTCCTAACTGCTTGCTGCACCTGCATGTTTGCTTTCAGTGACTGGTGTACAAGGACACCCAGATCCCTTTGGACATCAGCATTTCCCAATCTATCACCATTTAAATAATACTCTACCTTTCTATTTCGAGCCAGGTCTACGCTTGCAAGGAAAGGGGGGTATCCCTGGCCTCCCACCTTTCTCATGTGGCTATGGTGATGGGGTGTTTAAATAGGTTTACGATATTGGCAACTGGATACATGGGTGTCCCATGAAGCTAGCACTGAGCTTACGCTGAGAACCCCCCTCAGACCAAAGTGTCTGATGGGGTCTGGCAGCAGGCTGAAGAGGTGTCCCAAGGTAAGTTAGGAAAATTGTTGTGCATTTACCAAAAACAGATTTTCAAGCCTTCCAACAGCAATCAGAAGTTTCTGAGGCAGATGTCCTGTAAAGCTGCAACAAAATGAAAATTACCTCCCACTTTTGCCAGTGTTAGGTCCTGCCAGGGTGCAGGTCTTTGCCGGGGTGCCTTTGGTCCATGTTAATGATTCAGGACAGGAAATTCCAGTTTATCTGGGTCTGGCCAGGTACAGTGCACTTTGGGTGTGCTGAATCTGTCCAGCAGCGGACTGGGAGGGAACAGGGAAATCAGCCCCATAATATGAATATATAAAATGGTACTGAGGATTCTTTATATGACATAATGGTTCTTTACATAAAAAGGCATATGTTTCTGGGACCGATTTTCCTCTGCATTTCTTCAGGCTTTCCAGTGCAACTACAGCAGGCTGAGGAAGTAAATCAGATGGGAGCTTTTCTGCCAGTTCCTTGCCAACTGATGTCACATCTTCAATTTCCTGCCAGAATTGACATTGGTTGTATAATTCATTCACCCAAATATGGGTGCGTGTATTGTAATGAGATGCAAATGATTAGAATACATCATGTAATGTATTTCCTGTCATTTGTGCAATGACAGGGCTGGAAGCTAGGAAATCCAGTGTGCTCCTGGTATCCTGGCCTGCTAAGGGGATGAAGGGGTGGTAGGAGGTGTAGTTAAACCATACTGCAATTAATCAAAGAATGGTTGATTGCACAAGGCAATGCAGGGGATTTTTTTTTAAATTAAGTTTTTTGGTCTTCTGCCGGTGACACTGGCCATGATACGCTGTGCTGGGTATCACTGCCATTTTCCTTGCCCCCACCAAAATTATGAACATGATGCCAACACCAGGAAATCAGAGGAGGTCAGGTGTGCAGACACAGAAATCCTGCCCAGCCAAGGTTGCACCGCCATAGCAGCCCAGAGGAAAATCTGTCCCGTGTACATGGTTTTGTCATGTACACAAATTAAACTGCAATGAGAAAACACTGCCTCATCTTACTGTACAGGTAGCAATGCTAACAATTGCTCTAATTTCCATTTAGCTGAAGAAACATCCTGTTCTCCCTGTGATGACTTGTGCAAGACATGCACAGGAGAGGGTTGGAATGAATGCACCAGCTGTCCTTCAGGTACAGAACTCAAGGATTGCATCTTGCTGCAAACTAACTATCTCATCAGCAATTTGTCTCACTGCTAATTATTCTTAAAACAGCAATCTTCCTTGGGCAAGCTGTTAGCAGCAGAATCCACTAATACAATGACTCCTTTTTTTTGGAGCCAAACAAAAAGCAAGATGCTTGCCACTTTATAAACAGTAGACGTTATATTTTTTTCTGTTATTTTTGTTGCTTTATCAAGTGATAGTGTTTGGGCAATGGAACACTTTTCCATTTTTGGTACCTACTGTCAGCAACAAGCACGCAAAGGTCAGGTATGACACAGATTAAATACAACATCCTTTTATCACTACAACGTACCTTAATCCCAAGCACAGATGCACATTCCTAATTATGACTTTTCCCTTTGCCACACCAGTCATCCTTATGGCTGTGTGAGTGAACAACCAATTTGGTGACAATTTGCACCATATTTGGAGAGTTTTGTGCTGTAGATACATACCCATTAGGAACTGAACTGAGACACTTTACATGGGAGCCTTGCAGTCATCAGGGAGATAAGAGTTTTAGGGGGAGAAATTCAGTATCGCCCCGTTTGGGGCGCAATTATCGGCTGGGTGCAAAGTATAGCGCCTGCCGCTAATTATCACCTCCGACTGCAAACTTGGCTTCTGTCGCCCCTGGAAGTGATCGGAGCACTAAATCGGATGTTACACACCTCTCTTAAGACGCTAATGCTGAGGAGCGAGGCGCTACCTCAGAGCGCTGGCAAAGCTCATGTGATGTCAGTCAGCAATGGAACACAGACACGCTGGCGCCGGCCAGTTCTTAAAGGGGAGGGTCGATCATGCTCTCCATCCACACCCTGCTCATTGCAGCCTTGAATCTCGGCCTGGAGAGACCTGTACATCAATTCTGTTGGAAAGAACAATGGAGAGGCCCAGGGAAAGAGCTCAGAGTGCTGCCCCCATAGTCTCTTCTAAATTGATGCAAGGAAGGTCAAATCAAAATGAACCTGCAAAGTGGTGCTCAGTACCCAAAACTCCTTCACACAGCGTTGAATCTCTCCAGAAGTCTCTCTCTCTCTCTCTCTCTCTCTCTCTCTCTCTCTCTCTCTCTCTCAGAATGCGTGGTGCAAAAATGTTGCTGCCAAAAAAAGGCAGGAAGCGGCCGCCTTTAAATAGCGCTCCCCCAGTCCCTTCCCGACTGCAAAACATTCCCCTGAACCTGTCGTTGCTAGCGACAGGCGGAAAGGCAGGGGGCACGAATCAATATCCGGTCCGGGCGCTACCGGGGCGTTGCATGCTTGACTGATGTCATGATCTGCGGGTGCAGGAGATCGTGACAGTAGTGTTTAGTGTCGCCGCAAAACGTCTGGTCAATTTCGCGAGCGGCGCAAACATCGCCGCACGGGAGGTGCAAAGCAACCAAATTTTTTCCCCTTAATCTATCATTCTGGGACTAGATAAAACCACTAGAATAAATCTAACCTTCCAAATAATGATGTTTCATCTGGTTTCGCAAAAGGAAGACAACATTAAAATATGGGTCACATTAGCTCTGGTCATATAGCAGACACTGTTATCTACACAGCAGTTCTTCTGTTAATATCAGACAAACAATAAAAATGGCTAATTTTAATGACTTATTTATAGTTTATTCAGAGAACATTATGATTGAAAATATGAAAATCATTGTCCCAAAATTCCACCTGTTTTTTGGCACAGAATTTGTGCAATCTGGGAATCTCGCTTCTGTTCCTCCTGGCCAAATAAGGTAAGTTTAAAACTTATCCTTTTAAGGCCTCCGCTTCTTACCTGCTCAGTACGCCATTAAAATGCCATTGGAGTCTGTAATGTATATACCTTTAAGGGGGGGAACTATCTTTTACAGCTCATGTATACTGCAGTACTGGCAGTGACCACACCTGTATATAGCACTGAGTAGTAATCTGTACAGATCAGTTCCAGTGTGAGCCACGTTGAGTAAACACCTGTTGTACCGTTCTCCTGCAGTCTGTGTCTTATTATACACGGACACAACATTGGCAACAAGGCAAGTTCGAACCTACCTGCAACTCTGCATCACCTCCCGGGGATTCGTTCCTGGAGATCAGTGGATTGGAGGTCCAGGCCAGAGACTCGGGCGTCGACCACGGGCAACCGCCCAGTCATCCAGCAGAGACTCGAGAATTGCGGGGCAGGCTGTCGAGAGCCAGGCTTGGCTTTCCAGTCGAGGTGGTCCAACAAAACGGGCTGGCAACAGGTAGTGCGCAGACCCTTCCCGGACAGCGGTGGGCTAGAGCCCGACCGAGCGGCACAGCAAAGGGCCAAGCAGCGTCGACGGGGGGGAGAGAGAGAGGGCAGAGCGCACAGGGCACAGCCGGTGTTCAGGGGCCGAGCAGCGTCGAAGAGAGGGAGAGAGAGACGCACAGAAACCCACGAGGTGCCACCATTGCCACGAGGACCGCCGAGAGTGGCATTGGCAGCAGCGCAGGAGAAGCGTGCGAAACCTACAGGGTGCCGCCATTGCCACGAGAAACTCCGGGAGCGGCGTTGGCAGCAGCGGGGGAGGAGCCATTTTAAGCCATTGGGAGACGCCATTTTAAACCGCACCCAAAATGCCGAAAAGGTTTTCAGCATTGCGGTATCATATGAAGCAGCAGCACGGGGCGCTGCAGAGATACAACAGAGACCGCAAGAATATGGCACAAACAAAATGTCATATGGAAAAGAGAAGTGCAATCGCTGTGGCAGAACAACACACGACCAGAATGATTGCTGGTTCAAAGACAGTGTGCAGACAGTGTGGAAAAGTAGGACACATAGCACGAGTCTGCAGGTCGGGAAAGAAAACCAGCAATAAGAAACCTACCAAAGGAAAGTACAAGAAGGTACATAAGATGACGGGGAATAGTTCAGACGAACAAAATTGATAACGACTCCGAAAGCAGGGAACTGAGTTGTCTGAAACTACATAATGTGATCACAACGGAGGATCACCGAACCATTTGGGTCACTCTCAAGATAGCAGGAGTCCAGGTAAAGATGGAATTGGACACAGGATCAGCTCTAACAGTCATAAACCGACGGGACTACGAGCGGCTATTCTCACACATACCCTTGAGAGACACAAAAATTATTTTGAAGACGTACACGGGGCAAAAAGTCTACCCCAAAGGAAAAATAAGGGTGACCGTTATATATAACGGTAAGGAAACACCAAAACTAGACCTGTATGTATTGCAAGATGGAGGACCACCATTACTGGGATGTGAATGGATCCGGAAAATACAACTGGATTGGCATTCCATACAGGCACTGACTGTGGCTGACAAAAAGGATGACGACGTCACACCTGGGCGACTGTCAAAGATCCTAACTGACGCGAAAGAAGTGTTCCAGCAAGGACTCGGAACACTAAAAGGCATGACAGCGACGATTAAAATTGAAGAAAACGCAAGCCCAACATTTTTTAAGGCCAGACCGGTACCTTATGCGATCCGCCCAGCCGTCGAAGCAGAGCTGGAGAGTCTGGAATGTTCAGGTGTACTGTCCAAGGTAGACTGGAGCGAGTGGGCTACACCCATCGTCCCTGTGATGAAAAAGTCGTTGAGCAGCACGCCTGGGGAACCAAGGAAGGTTCGCATCTGTGGGGACTTTAAGGTAACAGTGAACCCGGTCCTTCACACCGTACAATATCCACTTCCGCGGATTGAAGATATTTCGCCTCGCTATCTGGAGGGAAACGCTTCACTAAGATTGATCTGGCCCAGGCGTGTCTGCAAATGGAGGTAGAAGAAGCATCAAAAAAATACCTCACAATCAACACCCATAAAGGTCTCTACCAATACAACCGGCTGGTATTTGGGGTAGCATCAGCTCCGGCTATTTGGCAGAGGGCAATGGAACAAGTCCTGCAAGGGATCCCAGGGACCCAGTGTTATTTGGACGACATCCTGGTCACGGGCGAAAATGACAGTGATCACCTTGCCAACCTGGAGCAGGTGCTCACTAGATTGCAGGAATATGGGCTCTGAGCTAACCGCCCCAAATGCGAGTTTTTTAGAAAACAGATCTCGTATTGTGGCCACGTTATCGATAAAGAGGGGTTACATAAGTCCCCAGAGAAGATTGAGGCAGTAGTCAAGGCTCCAGCACCGGAAAATGTGTCACAACTGAGGTCGTTCCTCGGGCTGGTAAACGACTACCATAAGTGCTTGCCAAATTTGTCTACAATACTACACCCACTGAACACCCTACTGCAAACTGGGGTGCCATGGAAGTGGAGTGACGAATGTAGACGAGCTTTCCAGAAGAGCAAAACACTAATCACATCAAAAGAGGTATTGGCCTATTACAACCCAGCATTACCAATTCGGTTGGCATGTGATGCGTCACCCTACGGCATTGGAGCGGTGCTGTCGCACAAATTCTCGGATGGCTCAGAGAGGCCAATAGCCTTTGCGTCACGATCACTAACCTCAGCCGAGCGTAACTACGCCCAGATTGACAGGGAGGCCCTCAGCCTAGTGTGGGGAGTGAAAAAGTTCAATCACTATCTGCACGGGCAGAAATTCACCTTGCTGACTGATCACCAGCCTCTTGTCTCCATTTTTAATCCGAAGAAGGGCATTCCGGTGATGACTGCGCAACGACTACAAAGATGGTCACTTTTTCTAGGGGCGCACCACTATGAGATTGAATATAAGGGCATGAAACAGCATAGAAATGCTGATGGGCTATCACGCCTGCCACTGCCTACTGCGGAGGAAGCACCAGCAGTGGATCCTGTCAAAATATTCCATTCGACTATAGTTGAATACCTACCGGTAACTAATCAAATCAAATCAAATCAACTTTTATTGTCATTGTTAGTGCACAAGTGCAGTACAACGAAATGTAGGCTTGCGGCTCCCGAGAGTGTACAATTTGGATTAGGACACTTAAACATTTCAACATACATTTGTACATATATATTAGCATAAATATGACCATAATAAAGTGCATCGGCAGATGTGCAGGCTTTAGTGTTTATTTGTGGAGTTCAGTAGGATGACAGCCCTGGGAAAGAAGCTGTTCCTAAATCTGGTCATACGGGTGCGAATGCATCTGTAGCGTCTTCCAGATGGTAGGAGGGCAAACAGACTGTGGCTGGGGTGGGTAGGGTCTTTGATGATGGACCGTGCCCTCCGTAGGCAGCGTTTCTGATATATATGTTCTATGGTCGGTAGCCGGGTGCCGGTAATGCGTTGGGCAGTTTTGACTACCCGCTGCAGGGCTTTCCGGTCATGGGAGCTATAGCTTGTATCGAAAAGGAAACCCGAAATGACCCGACACTGTCTCAGGTATATGATTTGACGGTGAAGAGATGGCCAGCACATGGCGACTCACTGTTGCCAGCATTCTCGACAAGGAGAGAACAGCTGTCTGTGTGCCGGGGGACCTTGATGTGTGGATCCCGAGTGGTAATGCCACCCAAGTTAAGGGATAGAGTGCTCAATGAGCTTCATGAGGGTCATCTGGGAGGGGTAAAAATGAAAAGCCTAGCCAGGGCTTATGTGTGGTGGCCGGGAATCGATAAACAAATCGAGGACCTGACCAAGAGTTGCTCAGGATGCCAGAAAGTCCAAAATGCACCACCACAGGCCCCTCTACACCCATGGGAGTGGCCCTCATCTCCATGGCAATGGGTGCATATTGATTTTGCTGGTCCATTCATGGACTCAATGTTTTTAATAGCCGTGGATGCGCACTCGAAATGGCCTGAGGTCATCAAAATGTCCTCCACCACCACGGAGAAAACTATTGCAGTCCTACGGACCATTTTTGCCAGGAATGGCTTGCCAGAACAGATTTGCTCCGACAACGGACCACAGTTTGTGTCCGAAGAGCTCCGGAGGTTCTTGAAAAAGAATGGGGTAAGGCATTACACATCCGCCCCGTATCATCCAGCCACAAATGGATTGGCTGAGAGGTTCGTACAAACCTTTAAGAAGGCAATAAAGGCTATGTACAATGACAACATTCTGCTGCAGCACAAGGTGGACAATTTCCTGTTCGTCTACCGGAACGCGACACATGCAGTCACCAACCAGGCCCCAGCCATGATGTTCTTTAACCGAAGGTTAAGATCTCGCCTGGATTTGCTCAGACCAAACGTACGAAGAGATGTTGAGAGTAAGCAATTCCAGCACATCCATGAGAAGCCAACAAGGAGCTTCAATGTAGGGCAACCAGTCTTGGCCCGCGACTACCGAACAGAAAAATGGCAGCCAGGAACGATATGCACACGGCAGGGCCCCCTAATGTACACAGTGGACGTTGGGGAGAGCATCGTGAGACGCCATGCTGACCAGATCCTAGAGTCACAGAAACAAGTCAACCCCATGCCTCGCCCATACGTACCTGGTGATGAACCCGACGTACAGGTCACATCTACCCCAGAAACAGTAGCATCAGAAGCTGATGAACCAACCGACGACAGGGGGCCAGAATCGCCTCCGCACCAAGAGCAAGACGCTCGGGAAAGGCGCTATCCAGAAAGGATCAGGAAGCCTCCCCAAAGACTGAATATATAAATAGACTATTTTCAGCTAATCTTGCATGTTAAAAGTGTTAATTGTAATTAGTTTGATATTTAATTGTTTAATGAGTGTTATGGTACTGTTAATCTAAAAGGGGAGGAATTGTAATGTATGTACCTTTTAAGGGGGGAACTATCTTTTACAGCTCATGTATACTGCGGTACCGGCAGTGACCACACCTGTATATAGCACGGAGTAGTAATCTGTACAGATCAGTTCCAGTGTGAGCCACGTTGAGTAAACACCTGTTGTACCGTTCTCCTGCAGTCTGGACACAACAGAGTCCAATGTACGTCATTGTACTTCAATTAGCATATATTAATGAGGCTCCAACCTGGGTCAGGCCTGATATCACACACCGACACAAACAACAAGGTTAAACCTGCTGCGGAGCGGGAATCGACCTTTCCGCCTGGTTTCAGTCAGGGCAGAGGGTGTTAAAAATCTCCCTTAGGCTTTTATTTTTGTTTTTGGCTGGATGAGCTAAGATGGGCAAAATGGCCTCCATTATATGTATTAAACATAGTGAAAGAGGAAGTATTAAGGGGTTTAGCATCTTTGAAAGTGGATATATCCCCAGGCCCGGATGAAATGTATCCCAGGTTGTTAAGCGAAGTAAGAGAAGAAATAGCGGAAGCTCTGACCATCATTTTCCAATTCTCTCTGGCTATAGGTGTGGTGCCAGAGTACTGGAGGACTGCTAACGTGGTACCATTGCTTAAAAAGGGAGAAAGGGATAGACTGAGTAATTACAGGCCAATCAGCCTAACCTCGGTGGTGGGAAAATTATTGGAAAAAATTCTGAGGGAGAGGATAAATCTTCATTTAGAAAGACACGGATTAATCAGGGACAGTCAGCATGGATTTGTAAAGGGAAGGTCGTATCTGACTAACTTGACTGAATTTTTTGAGGAGGTAACAAGGAGGGTCGATGATGGTAGTGCATTTGATGTAGTCTATATGGATTTTAGCAAGGCTTTTGATAAGGTCTCGCATGGTAGACTGGTCACAAATGTAAAAGCCCATGGGATCCAAGGCAAAGTGGCAAGTTGGATCCAAATTTGGCTCAGAGGCAGGAAACAAAGGGTAATGGTCGAAAGGTGCTTTTGTGACTAGAAGGCTGTTTCCAGTGGGGTTCCGCAGGGCTCAGTACTGGGTCCTTTGCTTTTTGTGGTATATATCAATGATTTGGACTTGATTGTAGTAAGTATGATTAAGAAGTTTGCAGGTGATACAAAAATTGCCCATGTGGTTGATATTGAAGAAGAAAGCTGCAGACTGCAGGAAGATATCAATGGACTGGTCAGGTGAGCAGAACAGTGGCAAATGGAATTCAATTTGGAGAAGTGTGAAGTAATGCATTTGGGGAGGGCTAACAAGGCAAGGGAATACATTATAAATCGTGGGACACTGAGAAATACAGAAGATCAGAGGGACCTTGGAGTGCATGTCCACAGATCCCTGAAGGTAGCAGGACAGGTAGATAAGGTGGTTAAGAAGGCATACGGGATACTTGCCTTTATTAGCCGAGGCATAGAATATAAGAGCAGGGAGTTTATGCTTGAACTGTATAAAACACTAGTTAGACTGCAGCTAGAATACTGCGTGTAGTTCTGGTCACCACATTACAGGAAGGTTGTGATTGCACTAGAGAGGGTGCAGAGGAGATTTACGAGGATGTTGCCTGGGCTGGGGAATTTTAGCTATAAGGAAAGATTGTATAGGTTGGGATTGTTTTCTTTGGAACAGAGGAGGCTGAGCGGAGACCTAATTGAGATGTATAAAATTATGAGGGTCCTAGATAGAGTGGATAGGAAGGACCTATTTCCCTTAGCAGAAGGGTCAATACCTAGGGGGCTTAAATTTAAAGTAATTGGTTGGAGGTTTAGAGGGGATTTGAGGAGAAATGTTTTCACCCAGAGGGTGGTGGGGGTCTGGAACTCACTGCCTGAAAGGGTGGTAGCGGCAGAGACCCTCATCACATTGAAAATGTACTTGGATATGCAATTGAAGTGCCGTAACCTTCAAGGCTATGGACCAAGTGTTGGAACGTGGGATTAGGGTGGATAGCTCTTTGTCGACCGGCATGGACAAGATGGGCCGAATGACCTCCTTCTGTGCTGTAAATTTCTATAATTCTATGAAGCTTGAGCTTTTCACTCCTAATGGCTATCCTGCAACCCTTGCTGCAATTGTATGTGCCATCGTGTAAAAAAAAACGTAATTCTGGAATCCTTTTTATAATATCTAGGATTCTACCTGACCAACAGTGAAACTTGTGTCGAGGACTGCCCCAAAGAAACCTTTGCCAATTCAATTAGTGAAAAGTGTGAACAGTGTGAAGAAGGCTGTGACATCTGTTCCGGAAACAAGAATAACTGCCAGCAGTGCATCACAGTACGGCACCGACCACTTTACCTGCATATGGGGAAATGTTTAAGCGAATGTCCACTGTAAGTGTTTCCTTTCATTAGTGTATCATTAACAATCACATTACTCCAGGGTAGTGAAAAAAATATCTTTGCTGATTATTGATACAGTAACAAATTCAGGTATAAACTGAAGACTGCATTGTAAATTACCAGTATTGTACAATTTCTCCAAAAATATTTAATTTTAATTCAGATTAGTTTAAATATCAGTGTAGTACTTATGAAATTCCAATAGTTGGGGGAGCTCTCTGAACAGTATTTATGCACTTCAGTGGTGAGTCACTGGTGTGTTGTGTGCTTCGTGGACAAGTAAAGTATTGCCTTTGCTTGAAAAAACACACTCCATCCATTCTTGGAATATTTACTTTGGTTTTTAGCTCTGAAAGAAGTAGGAATTTGGGGGACAGAGGGCATGAGGTGTGGAGATGAGTACAGTATCCACACTTGGCTTGTCACCATCGCCAAGTGTAAAATTGAATGATAATGAGAGACATGCCAACCTAGAAAACTAGGAAAAGCTAATGAAAAACTTCAAACAAATCTAACATAACCCCAAAAAGCTGACAACTGAAAAATAGCCTTGAATACAGGTCTATGACCAAGGCCACTTTCAAAACAGCTGAATAAATTGAATTCCTATTTATTACTTTGGATTTCAGGATCTTTATTAGCATTTTGGGATCACAGTCTGCAACTCAGTTTGTTTTTCTGAAAAACTGAAATCCAATGTTTTAATGTATTACGTATGAAAAGGACGAGTTACAATGGAAGTGCAGTGAGATATTAACTTATCAAAACTTAAGCTGCAGCTGCACCCAATATTCCATCAGCTGTATTACAATTTGTAAAAATATCTGGTATACAAAAACACAATTTTTGCAGTAGTGGATTTAAGAAGTTTTGAAAGGGGAAGTGAGCTCTGATTGTGCTAAATTTACTTCTCATTTAATATTGATTTTTGACACTTTGGTGCAATTTTAGCATTTTTAAATGTACTACAATTCAGCATTTGAACCCCAAAATAATACATTCTGGAATATAAATATACCCCCAGCCTTGAAATAAAGAAAACATAAAACAACCACAGCAACGTGGAATTTGTTTTCAATTCTGTAGATAAAGTATTTATTTTGTTACACAGGAAAGAACAGTCCTACTTTTAAAAATAATTCCTAAATTATCATAAGACATGATGCTAAAGATCCTTACCAACACATTTCTTAACCAAAAAGCCAAAATGCTTCCTTTTCATCATCAGCGACATTCATTTCTCTGAGTTTAATCAAAGTACAGATTGTATATGTACAGAAGTTTAAAGCATTCTATTTCTAACTATAGTGTACAATAGGATTAGAATGAGACAGAGGTGGGTGCCTGGAGAAATGCAAAATGCCAGAAAAATATGTTGTGCTCAAATATGTTGTGCTCAATTGCTATCTCAGGCTGATGTATTCTGTCCAGCTTTAGTACCCAGCACTGTACATGCCTGGAGTTTCACTAAATGTAACTCAAGAGTTTACAGGCTCCTGCACTAAACTGAGCTTCAAAACCCATTACAAAACAGTGTACTGTAGTAGTATACAGCATTAATTTTACAACTAAATAAACATTTAAAGCCATAAAACAGTAAGACTGGCAATTAATCAAGTTGTCTTAAAAATGTGGGTGACGCTAAATAAAGATGAAAGAAAGAAGACTTGCATTTATATAGAGCCTTTCATGACCTCAGGACGTCCCAAAGAGATTAGCAATTAAAGTACTTTTGAAATGTAGTCACCAGCAGCCAAATTACACACAGCAAGGTCCCACAAAAAAAATGTGCTAACAACCAAATAATCTGTTTTAATGATGTTGGTTGAGGGATAAATATTGGCCAGGACACCGGAGAGAACTGCCCTGCTCCTCTTCGAAATAATGCCATGGAATTTTTACGTCCACCTGGGAGGGCAGATGGGGCCTCAGTTTAACATCTCATCCAAATGACAGCGCCTCCGACAGTGCTGCACTTCCCAACTACATAATAATTGTAACTGTACATTGGTAAGCAAACTGAGGGTAGTGCATATTTTGCAGATATGCTGTTATATTGCAAGGGCATGATGAAGGCGGAGGATTTTCCTTGACAAACATTTTATTGCTGTCTGCTATGCTATGAAATGCTGCAAAAACAACCATTCACATCTGAGACACATATGTGGTTTCATATCCCACACCGTTCAAGCATTATTCAGCTCATATTATACTTATGATGGTACACCTACCATTAACTTTTGTGTGGTGTAGGCTGTATATATTTTTAACTGTCCTTGTATTGTTTAAATAAAAAGCTTATTAGACACATATTTTATAAAAATCAGAATATTTCCATTACACGAACCTGCATATTTTTTTTACACTTATGAAGTCCACCTCTTGCTCTCTGCCACTTCCTTGGCAGAGTTTGACTAGAAGTTCAGCATTGTTGTAGAAAACACATGCTCAATTTATTTCTGTGCAATTTGATTTTTTAAAAGGATGGCAAAAATGCTGAATTTGATTGTTCCCTTTGGGAGCCCGCAGATAAAATATATATTGAACAAAGTTTAATAAATATCAGTGAGGATTTTGTATTTCAAAACAAATGCAGTTCACAGAAAAAAAATCTTGCATTCAGTATACTTGAAGGTGGGAATGTTGGAGAATTCTTAAAGGAGCTGTGATCTTTGGAATTCAAATCAAATCAAATCAACTTTTATTGTCATTGTTAGTGCACAAGTGCAGTACAACGAAATGTAGGCTTGCGGCTCCCGAGAGTGTACATTTAGATTAAGACATTTAAACATTCAACATACATTTGGCTTGTAATACATTAACATAAACATAACCATAATAATTGTGAAGGATATTAAAATTATTCTTTTGGAATAAATATTTCCAGAATACGTCCAAAGCAAAAATGTCCAATCAGATAGTTGTTTAAATCTCTACAACTATCTTGCTGTGTGATTCCAGGGTCCAGTGCAAGGAACTGAAACAGTTAGTTGAAATAGAGTGAAACACTTGGTGCATGGATTTAAAAAAATTCCCCAAGTAAAAGAATATTTAGATTGTGTATTCATGAAATAGGAAAAAGAGACAGAAAACTAAATCTGCAATAACAAAATGTTCGACATCAGAGAGTAGGTCTGTTGTTCAGACAGTTCTGTATTCGGACTAAGGCTCACTGAAGACTTCCAGCAAGAATTAAATGCAGTAAATATTAACACTGGAATAATCAGTTTACAAAAGTAAAGCAATAAAAATTTGTAAGACTTCATTTAATTCAGAATGCCAAATGGTTGGTTACCAAACAGTTTAAAAAATATGTTCTGTTAAACATGTTGCAACATTGCAGAGATCTCCATATCATACATTTCTACTTCATCTTATAGGGCTGGTGCAAATCAATTAATCCCAAGTATAAATCCTATCAGAATCTGTATCCCTCATCACCTACCTTCTTTTAACTTCACTTCCTTCTGCATCAGCCATTGGAATAAACTCTTCCCAAGTCACTTACAACTGCACTCAGTCTCTCAACTTCATGGCATTTGGCCATCGAGTTACCATACCTCTCCAGTTGTTGATTTGTTCAACCATTCCCTCACCTCCAACTTCATCCAAAGGGGACAGGCTTCAGCATACCTGATACACAGTTGGCTTAACCACCCATCACTAAATCTGGCTTGACGACATCAAGCTCTACTGGGCCTCACTTCCCTCTGCCAAAATTGTCAACTGGAGGTAAAAGGCAATTCCAGGAGTTGTTTTTTCACTACCAATTGTCTCCTTAAACCCATCTCCTCGGTCTCTCCACCCGTTAACAACAAATATGAAGAGTTCATTGATTTTTTTTGTTACCAGGATAATGTTGTTTAGCTGCCTCCACAGCTTTAACCCCTCTCTTTGCCCACCAAGCCGATCTCCCCCCTTCCCCCTCCACCCTAACCCTGCATCTTCACCTCTCTAGTTTCTCTCCTGTCTCTGATCGCTGCTGTCCTCTTTTCAAGGTCATCTAATCTATGAAATCTACTCCTGCACCTTTGACTCCTACTAAACTCTGAGCACCCAGCTTCCCTTCCTACCTCCCATACAAGTTGATATTGTAAATGGTACCTGAACTTAAACCCACACCCTTCTGAGTCAGAGGCAAGAGTGCTATGACTTTATATGAACAATTCCCAGACTAAAATAAAGAAGGCCAGGTATTGTAATGATCTATCTATCCCCCTCCCTCTCTCTCTCAACCTTGCCCTGAAGTTAAAAAAAAGCACCAGAAAATAGGTTTTATGTCAAACCCTTATCTCAAAAAAATTCCTAAAGTTCATTTTTAAAAATTATTTGGAATAAAAAGCACATTCATAATTACAGTTATAACCTAAAGAAAGAAATGCTTCAAATCTTCATATCACTGTCCAGGGCTCCAAATACACTTTCTGCTTGAGACAGCAATTTGCGTGTACTTCCTCCAACGTAGTATACTGTATTTTCTGCTTGAGGATCAGCACGTTGTAGCCCTTTGGCTTTAATATTAACTTTTAACAGCTTCAGACCTTAACTATAGCTCTCACTTTCTTTACAGCAGGAGTTCTTGATGATGTGCTGGCATTTCGGGGCGGAGGGGGGTGAGAAGTGGGTTGGTGCTTGGGGTGGGAAGCCTCTGTTGGAACACACAGGGCAGCCTGTATCCTTAATGTCGACCTGTGGCAAAGCCACTAACAGACTCTCACAGGGACTTGTATAATTGCCTTTAATCATGTTTATTACCTTTCAATGTTGGCTCTGGTTAAACAGAGCTAGATCGACAAAATCGCGATCTGACGCGATGACGTCATCACATGGGTCATGTGACGTCCCCAATGGCGGGAAACGTGATGACGTCAGAGGTAGAGGGCGTGGCCAGCCAGTCCTCGTGTGGAGTGATAGAGAAAAGACCTATTTAGAGCTTCTCCCGCAATTTCTTGTTTTGTAAAGTTTTAATACATTAAACTCAGTTTGTTAACTTCCAGTGAGTTTATAGATTCTTTGCTAGGAGTGCAGAGACTCCTACATTGGTGACCCCGAATCCTCGCGATCGTTTTTCGCGGTGAACGCAGAGAACGGGCCAGTAATGGAGGCCAATGCAGTGGCCTGGAAGCTCCCCCAATTCTGGGAACAACAGGCGGCCTCTTGGTTTGTGCAAGCCGAGGCGCAATTTGAGCTCCGCAACATCGTACAGGACCAGACCAGATATCTCCACGTGGTCTCCGCCCTCGAGAGCTCGATGGCGTCGAGAATCATCAGCCTTCTGGAGAGTCCCCCGAATGCTGACAAGTATGTCGCCATCAAGACACGATTGCTGCAGGTATTTGGTCTTACCAAAGCGGAGCACGCTCGCCATTTACTGACGCTACCAGGGTTAGGTGACTCCAAACCCTCGGAGCTTATGAGCCATATGCTGACTCTCCTGGGGTCCGAGCCCCAGTGCTTTCTGTTTCACGAGCTGTTCCTTACTCAACTCCCCGAGCAAGTCCAGGCAGCCCTTGCCCGAGCAGAAACCGCAGACTGCGTTGCGCTCGCCGAAGAGGCGGATAAGATTTACGCGGTCCGGCAACAGTACTGCGTCCTCGCGCAACACCCCGCCACGAGGAGCCCGGCCCCGGCTCCGACCACAGCGCCTCCGATGACCGGTTACTGCTGCTACCATGCTCGTTTCGGACCGAAGGCCCGCTGCTGCCGCCCACCGTGCAGTTTAGTTACCAGACCGTTGAATAGACCGCCACAAGTCAAGCACGCCAGTCCCGGTACTTCCCCCGCCGCCACGATGGCGATCGGCGCTTCTGGGAATCTCACCTACTTAACCGACTCCATCTCGGGCCGTCGTTTTCTATGCGACACGAGGGCGCAATGCAGCATACTTCCCGCCTCGGTCATCGACCTTCGCTCCGGCGGACGGGCTCCCCCTATGCAAGCGGCCAACGGGGGTTCGATGCGGAACGCGGCTCGTCCAAGTATGTTTTGGTGGACAGTTTTTCACCTGGAATTTCGTCACCGCTCAAATCTCGCAGGCCCTGATGAGTGCTGACTTTTTGGGCGCCAACGGCCTGTTGGTGGACGTGAAAAATCGACGCCTCGTTCGCGCCGCCACACTCGACGATATTTCAGGGGCGCGCAGCACGTCTGCGTCACACACGATTTCATGTGCGCAGCCACAGCCTGACGATTTTGCCCGTCTCCTCGAGGAGTTCCCCGAGCTGACGAAGCCTACCTTTTCAGCTCCAACCGTCAAGCATAGGGTGGAGCATCATATTTCGACTACCGGCTCTCCCGTTTACGCCAGGGCGCGACGTTTAGAGCCCAGCAAGCTAGCGGCAGCGAAGGCGGAGTTCGCCGTGATGGAGAAAATGGGGATCATCCGTCGGTCCAGTAGCCCCTGGTCCTCCCCGCTCCACATCGTCCCCAAGCCCGGCGGGGGATGGTGGCCCTGTGGTGATTATCGCCGCCTCAATGAGATAACGACGCCCGACCGCTACCCCATTCCCCATATACAGGACTTCTCAGCCCATTTGGCGGGGACGTCCATCTTCTCGAAAATCGACCTCGTCCGTGGTTACCACCAGGTGCCAGTGCACCCTCAAGATGTCGAAAAGACAGCAGTAATTACCCCCTTTGGGCTTTTTGAATTCCTGCGAATGCCCTTTGGGCTTAAGAATGCGGCGCAGGTGTTTCAGCGCCTCATGGATTCAGTCCTGCGGGACCTTGACTTTTTATTTGTTTATTTGGATGATATTCTGGTTGCCAAGGAGGAACACCTCGAGCACCTTCGGGTCCTTTTCCGACAGCTTCAGCAGCACGGCCTCATCGTTAACCCGGACAAATGCCGTTTCGGCCTAGCGCAACTCGATTTCCTGGGCCACCGCATAACCCCACTGGGGCAATGCCACTTCGAGTCAAGGTGGAGGCAATCGCGGCGTTCCCAAAACCGAAATCCGTGAAAGCCTTACAGGAGTTCCTGGGGATGGTGAACTTCTATCATCGTTTCATCCCCAGGGCAGCACAGCTCATGTGTCTGCTCTACGAGGCCCTTAGAGGCACGACGGGAAAGGAGCCAGTGGTATGGTCGCAAGACATGGATCGCACCTTCGAGGATGCGACCATGGTGGCACACCCCCTGCGGGGAGCTACCATCGCCCTCACGACGGACGCGTCAGACTATGCGGTGGGGGCCATCCAGGAGCAGTGGGTCGACGGCGCGTGGCAACCTCTGGCCTTTTTTAGCCGCCAGCTGCAACGGCATGAGCGCCGGTACAGTACTTTCGATCGAGAGCTTTTGGCTTTGTTTTTGGCCATCCGCCATTTTCGTTTCCTCCTCGAAGGACGACGCTTCATCACGTTTGTTGACCATAAGCCATTGATGTTCGCAATGGCCAAGTCTGCGGAACCATGGTCGGCTCGGCAGCAACGACAGCTGATGTACATATCGGAGTTCACCACCGACATCCGGCATGTGGCCGGTAAAGACAACATCGTCGCTGATTGCCTCTCCCATGCCGCCGTCCAGGCCATCCAATTGGGCATTGACTACACACAGATGGCGGTTGACCAAGCAGCCGACCCGGAGACCCAGGGTTTTCATTCGGTTCCAACCAGCCTCCAGCCGAGGGATGTGCCGTTCCATTCCGCAGGTACTACTCTGCTCTGCGATGTTTCGCTGGGTGCACCCCGTCCGATCATTCCGTCTAAATGGCGCCGAGTGGTTTTCGACACCATACACGGCCTATCGCATCCTGGAGTGCGGGCATCGCAAAAGCTGCTGGTCTCCAAATTCGTATGGAGGGGAATACGCAAAGACGTCAGAGACTGGGCGAACACTTGTGTTGTTTGCCAACGGGCCAAGGTGCAGCGGCATGTCAGGGCCCCGCTCGCCACCTTCGAGGTTCCGGAGCGGCAATTTGATCACATTCACATCGACTTAGTGGGCCCGCTTCCACCTTCCCGGGGCTTTACGTTCCTTTTGACGATGGTGGATCGCACCACGAGGTGGCTGGAGGTGGTCCCCATGACGTCCACCACCTCTGCGGATGTTGCTCGAGCTTTCGTTTCATCATGGGTAGCCCGTTTTGGTGTCCCTGCGGATATCTCGTCAGATCGGGGGCCGCAATTTTCGTCCGAACTGTGGAATGAGGTGATTTCCGTGTTGGGCGTTAAACTCCACCGCACTACGGCCTATCACCCGCAAGCGAACGGCTTGTGCGAGCGGTTCCACCGTTCCTTGAAGGCGTCGCTCCGGGCCAGCCTGCTGGATGCATCCTGGGTCGACAAACTGCCGTGGGTGATGTTAGGACTCCGCACGGCACCGAAGGAAGATCTCCAGTCGGCGGCGGCGGAGATGGTTTACAGGCAACCGCTTCGAGTCCCGGGTGAATTCCTGCCATCTCCTACGTGACCATGGTCCGCGGCCAGGCAAAGAGAGACCCACCGGGATGCGGCCCGCTGTTTCCGCCCAGTTCCGACCTCACAGCACGGTTTGCCTTCGTCCAATGTCCCAGGGGAGTTGTCGAAAGCCAAGTTCGTGTTTGTGCGCCAAGACGGCCATTGTACCCCGCTCGCACCTCCTTATGCCGGGCCCTTCAAGGTTTTGCAGACGGGACAAGAGTTTCATGATTGACATCGGGGGCAAGCCGGATCACATCTCTGTCGATCGCCTCAAGCCTGCGCACCTGGACCTCGAACGACCGATCGAGCTGGCGCAGCCTCCGCGCCACCAGCTGCCGCCACACCTGACAGCGCCGTGTTACCTGCCAACTCGCCGCCTGCTCAGCGTTTTCCCCTCCGGGAATTTAGGAGTCGGTCCAACAGACTTGTCCGACCTCCTCAGCGATTGACTCTTTTCGTTAAAGACAATTCTGGGGGGCGTATGTGGCAAAGCCACTAACAGACTCTCACAGGGACTTGTATAATTGCCTTTAATCATGTTTATTACCTTTCAATGTTGGCTCTGGTTAAACAGAGCTAGATCGACAAAATCGCGATCTGACGTGATGACGTCATCACGTGGGTCATGTGACGTCCCCAACGGCGGGAAACATGATGACGTCATGACGTCAGAGGTAGAGGGCGTGGCCAGCCAGTCCTCATGTGGAGTGATCGAGAAAAGACCCGCTTAGAGCTTCTCCTGCATTTTCTTGTTTTGTAAAGTTTTAATACATTAAACTCAGTTTGTTAACTGCCAGTGAGTTTATAGATTCTTTGCTAGGAGTGCAGAGATTCCTACAGACCTACTTTTTCTTCTATCAGGATCCTGGGTGGCTGAAGCCTGCTCTGCATTGCTAGGTTTCTGTGTTTCCATTTCTACCTGGCTCATTCATCATCTCATTAGCTACTCACACATTCTCTGTGTCTCGTTATTGTCTCTAATTTCTCACATGATGCTTCCTATTGTCTCTTTTCTCATGTTTGTATGTGTGTTCCTCCCTCTGTTCTATTCATATTTCAATGCTGTTCATCTGTAATATCTTCCAGTTCTGATGAAGAGTCCACACCTTTTACTTACTTATTCGTTCATGGGATGTGGGTGTTACTGGCAAGGCCAGCATTTATTGCCCATCCCTAATTGCCCTTCAGAAGGTAGTGGTCAGCCGCCTCTTGAACCGCTGTTCTTTGCAGTTTAGTACAACTGAGTGGCTTGCTAGGCCATTTCAGGTGGCAGTTTAGAGTCAACCACATTGCTGTGGATCTGGAGTCATATATAGGCCAGACCGCGTAAGGACGGTAGATTTCCTTCCCTAAAGGACATTAGTGAACCAGACGGGTTTTACAACAATCCGGTAGTTTCATAGTCACCATTACTGATACTAGCTTTTTATTCCAGATTTATTTAATTAACTGAATTTAAATTCCCCAGCTGCTATGGTGGGTTTTGTGCTCACATCTCCGGATCATTTGTCCAGGCCTCTGGATTACTAGTCCAGTAACATAACCACTGTGCTACCATTCTTGAAATGTTAACTTGTCTGTTCTCTCCACAGAAGCTGCCTGACTGCTGAATGTTTCCAGCATTTTCCATTTTTGTTTCAGATTTTCGGCATCTTCATTTTTTTGCTTTTTGTTTTTCCATGGTTCAGTTCTTGCACTGAGAATCATACTGATGTATTCTGGGAGATTCTCCACACTGCACATGCTCATATTGCTGAATCCTGGCAATTGTAGGCACAGCTGTAATTGTTCCCTCTCTTCAGCTGACGGATTGATATCAATGAGGCTTAGTCCTCTAAGTAAAAATGTAAATAAGGATACTCAAAAATACAAAAGGCAATATTAATAATTTTATTCTGAAATATGTATTTTTTTAAATTAAGTTACAGACCTTATTTTGAACATTAGAAATTGTTATTGAGGGAAAAAATACTGGCCAAAAAATTTTGAAAGCATCTTTTGAGTAATTTGATTGGATCAGTTTTTGCTTTTTATTGGGATATTTTACTCACTACTCACAGTTCCCATTTGTTGCTGTTTTATGAATATAAAATATAACCAATATGAAATTTAATCAACTGCAGGCTAGCAAACTGCTTTTATGCCATGATCCACTTCAGCCCATCTGATGGATGCAGATTGTCACTTTGAATTATGTTTATGTTTATGGTGTGAAGCAATACCTCCAAGTACACAGTTCATGATTGAAAATCACAACCTTGGTTTTTCCTAATATTGACAGCTCTGTAGATCCTTCACAGAACAGTACTATCTGCTGTGTCAAAACGACATGATCTAGTTGAGATAGGAACTAATGGGACCCATAGAGCACCAAGATCAAATCTACACAAGATTCTGTGACTACTGTCCTTTTTAGATAGGTTCTACTGCCCTCACTGCAGCCCTAGTGCGAGTTCTGAAGTTCCAGCCTGCTCAAGAATTATTATTTCCTGTCAGTTCTCCTGAATTTTGAACATATTAAAATATTTTGAGAAGTGGCAATGTATGCTATGGCTTGTTGAGTTTAGTAGCTATTTGAATTGAATTATACTCTTTTACCTTCTCATTGTAGAATGTGTATCTAAATAATGATATCTCATTTTGTTAGGGGAAATTTTATAAGTACAGATAATACCTGTGCAAAGTGTGATGACGCCTGTGAGAGTTGTGAAGCTAGACCTACAAACTGCCAATCCTGCGTCAAGCCTTTCGTACTGGACAACAAAAGTTGTCAAATGAAATGTTCCAGCAAACACTATGCCAGTTCTGAAGGACTTTGCAAACGCTGCCCTATGAACTGTGAAGAGTGCAGTGAAAATGGTTGTACAGGTAGGGCTGCACATCTACATTTAAAAAATATATATCCATGATCTTTTTCTCCATCTTTTCTTTAAAAGGGCACAGACTTCATGATAAAAATATTTGGCTGATGTTTTTCATTTGCTAGTGAACATATCAAAGAACCATAGAGGTTTACAGCACGACAGTAGCCCATATGGCCCTTTGTGTCTGAGCTAGATATTTGCTAGAATGATTCAAAACTATATCCCACTGTCCTGCTTTCTCCCCACAGTCCCGTATCTTCATCTGCTTCAAATGTTTAGCCACTTTTCCTTTAAAAAGATGCAATGTTCTGTACCTCAACTATTCCTTGTGGCAAAGAATTCCATTCTCCAATGACACTCTGCGTAAAGAAGTTTCTTCTAATCTCTCTCCTCACTCTTTTAGTGATGCTAGGTTGCTGAGGGAAACAAAGGTAGAAATTGTGGAGGTGCTGGCCACAATCTTCCAATTCTCCTTAGATACAGGGTTGGTGCCAAAGGACTGGAGGATTGCAAATGTTACACCCTTGTTTAGAAATTGGGAGAAGGATAAACCTGGCAATTACAGGCCAGTCAGTTTAATGTCGGTGGTGGGGATGCTTTTAGAAACAATAATCCAAAGAAAATTAACAGCCACTTGGACAAGCATGGACTAATAAAGGAGAGCCGGCATGGATTTGTTACGGGAAAATCATGTTTGACTAACTTGATTGAGTTTTTTGATGAGGTAACAGAGAGGATGGATGAGGGCAGTGCAGTTGATGTGTATATGGACTTTCAAAAGGCATTTGATAAAGTACTACATATTAGGCTTGTTAACAAAATTGAAGCCCATGGGATAAAAAGGACAGTAGTACTAGGACCACTGCTGTTTTTGATACACATTAATGACTTGGCTTTGCGGGTACAGGGCACAATTTCAAAATTTGCAGATGACATGAAACTTGGAGGTGTAGTAAACAGTGAGGAAGATAGAAATAGACTGCAAGAAGACACAGACAGGCTGGTGGAATGGGTGGACACATAGCAGATGAAGTCCAACGCAGAGAAGTGCAAGGCGATACATTTTGGTAGGAGGAATGAGGAGAGACCATACACACTAAATGGCACAATTTTAAAGTGGGTGCAAGAACAGAGCGAGCTGGGAATGCTTGTGCAGAAATCTTCGAAGATGGCAGGACAGGTTATTTGTTCAAAAAGAAAATACTGCAGATGCTGGAAATCTGAAATAAAAACAGAAAATGCTGGAGAAACTCAGCAGGTCAGGCAGCATCTGTGAAGAGAGAAACAGAGTTAACGTTTCAGGTCGATGACAGGTCTGGTTGATAAGCAGTTAATAAAGCATATTGGATCCTGGGCTTTATAAATAGAGGCATAGAGTAAAAAAAACAGGAAGTTATGCTAAACCTATATAAAACACTGGTTCGGCCCCAGCTGGAGTATTGTGTCCAATTCTGGGCACTGCACTTTAGGAAGGACGTGAAGGCTTTGGAGAGGGTACAGAAGAGATTTACAGGGTTGAGGAATTATAGTTACGTGGATAGACTAGAGAAGCTGGGGTTGTTCTCCTTGGAGCAGAGATGGCTAAGAGGAGATTTGATAGAGGTGTTTAAAATCATGAAGGATTTAGATAGAGTAAACAAAGAGAAACTGTTTCCAATGGCTGAAGGGTCGATAACCAGAGGGCATAGATTTAAGATGATTGGCAAAAGAACCAGAGGCGACATGAGGAAAATCATTTTTACACAACGAGTGGTTAGGATTTGGAGTGCACTGCCGGATAAGGTGGTGGATACAGATTCAATAGTAGCCTTCAAAAGGGAATTGGATAAATACTTGAAGGAGAAAAAAATCGCAGGGATATGGGGAAAGAGCGGGGGAGTGGGACTAACTGGATTGCTCTTCGAAAGAGCCGGTGCAGACTTGATAGGCCAAATGGCTTTGTTCTGTGCTCTATGATTCTATGCATGTAAATTGATGACCCCTCATTACTGATTCACCAAGCACAGGAAATAGTCTTTCCCTATTTTCCCTATCAAAACCATTTATAATTTAAAAAGCCTTCTCTGCTCCAGTGGAAATAGTCCCAGTATCTCTGCATAACATAGTATATCATCCCTACAATCATCCTGTGCTCAATGCTCTTTATGACTTTAATGTCCTTTCTATAATTGCATACCAAAACTGCATATAGTATTGTGGCTTAGATTTGTACAAGGCAATTGTTATCATAACCTCTTTACCCTCGACTCTATGCTCTATTTCTAAAACTCAAAATGCAAATGTCTTTGTTATGACTTTATCCACCTGCACTCAGTTTCCAAGGAATGCTGTTGTTAAGTCCGTGAATGATTTAGACACGGACTAGCAGGAGTGAAAAACAACAGATGTTTACTGGTGGAAGTCCATAACGAATCTAAACAACAGAGGCTCTCTAGCGCCTTTTATACAGGGGTGGTCACTGCCGGTACTGCAGTCTGAGACCAGTTATTCTCTTAAAGGTACATACACAACAATTCCTCCCCTTTTAGATAAACAGTACATAACATTCATTTAACAACTAATAACGAATTACAATCACAATTACTGTTGCTAGATACATTGGTTAAGTTTAAGCAATTATAAGTTCAGTCTTTGCGGAGGCTTCCTGATTCTGTCTGGATAACGCCTCTTTGGAGTATCAGGTTCTTCTGGCAATGTTGAGTCGAAATCAATGTCGTTGTTTGGTTCATCTGCTTCCAATATTACCGGTTCTGCGGTAGCTGCAATTGGAACGTCGATTTCATTACCAGGTGTATCAGATCGTGGTGTGGAGTTGACGTTTTCCAGTGACTCTAGAATCTGGTCAGCATGGCGTCTTACAATGCTCTCCCCAACGTCCACGGTATACACGAGAGGTCCTTGTCGTGTACAAATCGTTCCTGGCTTCCATTTCTCAGTGCGGTAGTCCCGGGCCAAAACTGGTTGACCTATCTTAAAACTCCTGGTCGGCCTTTCATTCATATTCTGAAACTGCCTGTTCTCCACATCTCTTCGGACGTTTGGCTTAACCAAATCCAAGCGGCATCGTAGTCTTCGATTGAAGAACATCATGGCTGGAGTTTGGTTGGTAACCGCATGTGTCGCATTCCGGTAGGCAAACAAGAAGTTGTCCACCTTGTGTTGTAGGGGTATATCTTCATTACACATTGCCTTGATAGCCTTCTTGAATGTTTGGACAAACCTCTCGGCCAATCCATTAGTGGCTGGATGATATGGGGCAGATGTGTAATGCTTAACACCATTGTTCTTTAAGAACCTCCGGAACTCTTCAGACACAAACTGTGGTCCATTGTCAGAGCAAATCTGTTCAGGCAGCCCATTCCTGGTGAATATGGTTCGTAAAACTGCGATAGTTTTTTCCGTGGTGGTTGAGGACATTTTTATTACCTCTGGCCACTTTGAATGTGCATCCACCGCAATTAAAAACATCGAGTCCATGAAGGGACCAGCAAAATCAATGTGCACCCTTTGCCATGGAGATGACGGCCACTCCCATGGATGCAGAGGAGCTTGTGGTGGGGCGTTTTGGACCTTCTGGCATCCTGCACAGCTCTTGGTCATCGCTTCGATTTCTCTATCGATTCCCGGCCACCACACAAACGCTCTAGCTAAGCTCTTCATTTTTACCCCACCCAGATGACCCTCATGAAGCTCATTGAGCACTCTATCCGTCAACTTAGGTGGAATTACTACTCTGGATCCACACATCAAGGTTCCTCTGCACACTGACAGCTGTTCTCTTCTCGGCGAGAATGCTGGCAGCAGTGGTTCGCCATGTGCTGGCCATCCCTTCACCGTTAAGTCATAGACCCGTGATAGTGTCGGGTCATTCCGTGTTTCCTTTTCTATGTTTGCATTCGTCACAGGGAGACATTCGACTATGGTCGAGTGGAATAACTCCATTGGATCCAGTGCAAGGTCTTCTTCTTCCACCATCGGCAACGGTAGATGTGACAATCCATCAGCATTTCCATGCTGTTTAGTTCCCCTGTACTCGATGTCATATTGGTGTGCCGCCAGGAAAAGGGACCATCTCTGCAGCCGTTGTGCTGTCATTATCGGTACGCCCTTCTGAGGGTTGAAAATGGAGACAAGAGGTTGATGATCGGTTAGTAGAGTAAATTTTTGACCGTGCAGATAGTGATTGAACTTCTTCACCCCCCACACTAGGCTGAGGGCCTCTCTGTCAATCTGGGCGTAGTTACGCTCGGCAGAAGTTAACGAGCGTGACGCAAAAGCTATCGGCCTCTCCAAACCATCAAGGAATTTATGTGACAGTACCGCCCCAATGCCGTAGGGAGACGCATCACACGCCAGCCTGATTGGCAGTGCTGGGTTGTAGTGAGCCAATACTTCCTTCGAAGTGATTAAGTCCTTACTCTTCTGAAAAGCACGTTTACAATCATCGTTCCATTTCCATGCGACCCCCGTTCGTAGCAGGGCGTTCAGTGGATGCAGAATTGTCGACATTCGGCAAAAACTTAAGGTAGTAATTCACCAACCCGAGGAATGACCTCAGTTGCGACACATTTTCAGGCGCTGGGGCCTTAACCGCTTCAGTTTTGTCAGGGGACTTATGTAACCCCTCTTCATCAATCACGTGGCCACAATACGATATCTGTTTCTTAGAAAATTCGCACTTGGGGCGGTTGGCTCGCAGCCCATGTTCCCGTAGTCTAGTGAGCACCTGTTCTAGGTTGTTAAGGTGTTCACTGTCATCTTCACCTGTTACAAGGATGTCGTCCAAGTAACACTGAGTCCCCGGAATCCCTTGCAGGACTTGTTCCATCGCTCTTTGCCATATCGCCAGAGCCGATGCTACTCCGAATACCAATCGATGATATTGGTAAAGACCTTTGTGAGTGTTTATCGTGATGTACTTCCTAGAGGACTCTTCAACCTCCATCTGCAAATATGCTTGTGCTAGGTCAATTTTTGTAAAACGCTTCCCTCCAGACAGTGAGACGAAGATGTCTTCTATCCTTGGAAGAGGATATTTTACTGTGTGAAGGACAGGGTTCACAGTCACCTTGAAATCCCCACAGATGTGAATCTTCCTTGGCTCTCCGGACTTATTGCTTAACGTTTTTTTCATGACAGGAACGATGGGTGTCGCCCACTCGCTCCAGTCAACCTTAGACAACAAGCCCGCCTTCTCCAGATTCTCCAGCTCTGCCTCGACGGCTGGACGAATTGCATATGGTACCGGTCTCGCTTTGAAAAACTTGGGAACTGCATTCTCTTCTATTTTTAATGAGGTGGTTACGCCTTTAAGCGTGCCCAGTTCTTGCTGAAATACCTCTGGCGTTAGCTAAGATTGTTGACAATCGTCCAGGAGTGACGTCTTCATCTTTTTTACCGTCCACCGTCATTGCATGAATGGAATGCCAATCTAAGTTTATCTTCCTGATCCATTCCCGTCCCAATAACGGTGGTCCACCATTTGGCAGTATGTAGAGATACAATTTCCGTATTTTCTTGCCATTGTATTCGACAGGCACCCTTATTTTTCCTCTGGGGTATACTTTTTGCCCCGTATACGTCGTCAAGACGATGGATGTCTCTCTCAAGGGTATGTGTGAAAATAGCCCCTCATAGTCTCGTCGATTCATGACAGTTGGCGCTGATCCTGTATCCAATTCCATTTTAACTTGGGACCCTGCTATCGTGAGGGTGACCCAAATGGTTCGGTGATCCTCTTTTGCGATTACATTGTGAAGTTTGAGACAGCTTAATCTCCTGTTCTCGGATTCACTATTGCTCATCTGGTCTTCGGAACTACTGTCCATCATCTTTTGTACTTTCTTGTACGGTCCCTTAGTAGCCTTTTTGTTGTCGCTGGTCTTCTTCCCAGACCTACAAACTCGTGCAATGTGTCCAATCTTCCCGCATTGTCTGCATATTTTGTCTTTGGACCAGCAGTCCTTCTGGTCATGGTTAGTTCTGCCGCAGCGATAACATTTTGCAAATCCCCGTGTCATTTCGTGGGTGCTGTATTCCTGTGGTTTTTGTTGAATTTCTGCAGCTCCCCTGGCTGCTGCTTCATACGATACTGCCACGCTGAAAGCCTTATCTAGCGTCAGCTCTTTTTCTGCGAGTAACTTCTGTGTTCCTTCACTCAGGAGTCCACAGACAAATTTGTCCCGTAGGGTATCTGCCAGTCCTGCTCCGAACTGGCAGTGCTTTGATAGCTTGCGTAGTTCCGTAAGATACTCAGCATTGCTCTCATCTTTGTGCTGAGTTCTCCTGTGGAATTTAAATCTTTCTGCTATCAACAGCGGTGCAGGGTTTAAGTGCGCCTGTAGAACAGCAACAATTTCGTTAAAACTCTTCGCCTTCGGTTTGGCTGGAGTAATCAGATCCCACAATAGGCCGTACGTTCTAGCGCCCATTACGTTTAGCAATATTGATGCCTTTTTCCCCTCCGCTATTTCATTTGCCTCGAAATATACCTCGACTCTTTCCACATATGTGGTCCAGTCCTCTAATGTATTATCAAAAGCAGTGATACAGCCAGTCTTCGGCATCTTGCAAATCTAAAATGGCGCCTCCCGCGCTTTGCCTTCTTCTCCGCTGTTGTTAGCGCTGCTTTCCACGGTTTCTTGCGCGTATTCTTTTTCTTTTATTATTTTCCCGTTGTGGAGCGGACCCTCTGGAACACTTCCCTCCCTCTTCTGCGGTCCGAACGCTGCCCAGCTTCGAAACACCGGCCGCGCCCTGTATGCTCCACCCTCTCTCTCTCTCCTTGCTTCCCGACTCACTGCCCGGCCCCGTTGCAGCCCAGGAAGGATCAGAGCACCACCTGCCACCAGCCCGATTAGCTGGAAAACCACGGACCGAGGAACCCAGCCTGGCTCTGGAAAGTCGCTCCTGCAAAGCCTTGAACCCAATGATTGACGGTCGACGCCCGTTCCTCGAGTTTCAATGGACTTTTTTTTTTCTTCTTCCGACCTTCAACGTCGTCGGAGCTGCTGCTGAGTTGCAGGTAAGTTCTTTCTACCTCGTCGCCAGTGTTAAGTCCGTGAATGATTTAGACACGGACTAGCAGGAGTGAAAAACAACAGATGTTTACTGGTGGAAGTCCATAACGAATCTAAACAACAGAAGCTCTCTAGCGCCTTTTATACAGGGGTGGTCACTGCCGGTACTGCAATCTGAGACCAGTTATTCTCTTAAAGGTACATACACAACAACTGTACTTGCACCCATAGACATCTCTGTTCCTCCACATCCTTCAGCATTTTCCATTACTTATTTCTGTCACCCAAACTGCATTACTTCACACTTCTCGATATTAAATTACACCTACCAGATCCCTTTTAATCGCACTGAAATTTGCAATTTTTCCAGTTAACGCCCTTATTTTTGACTCTTCATTATCCTTTTCTATTTTCACCTTGAACCTACTACACCGTGGTTGTTGCTTCCTAAAAGTTCTCCTACTCTCATCAGTTATTTGGCTCACATAAACTCCGAGAAACGATTTGAGCAATTCTGCTTTCCTTGTTTACTCGGTATATAATTGTTGGATCCGTGGTTCAGTGGATAAATAATCACACGGATGCTGTACATTAACAAATAACAGGTCTTTACTGGAGGAGGGTAATCTCTAGACTGGGGTACAGAGGCATGCGCACAGTACCGGTGTGGTCACTGCCGGTACTACAGTACACAGGAGCTGTAAAAAGTAGTTCTGACTTAAAGGCACATACACTACAATTCCTCCCCTTTTAGATTAATAATACCCCCTTAATATTCAAATAACAATTACATTTTTACAAGTACATTAAATAACAAAAGTCCATTTATAGATTCAGTCTTTGGGGCGGCTTCCTGACCCTTTCGGGATAGCGCCTTTCCAGAGGTTCTTGTTCTTGGTGCAGAGGCAATTCTGACCCCTTTTCATCGGGTAGTTCATCGGGTTCCACTGCTACTGGGTCTGACGTAGATGCTACCGTTATGTCGGGTTCATCCCCAGGTACTCGAGACATGGGGTTGACGCGTTCCTGTGACGTTAAGATCTGATCGACGTGGCGTCTCACAATGTTGTCCCCGACATCCACTGTGTACATTAATGGCCCCTGCCTTGTACATATCGTTCCGGGTTGCCACTCCTCTGTTCGATAGTCACGGGCCAAGACTGGTTGCCCTACAATTAAGCTCCTTGTCGGCTTCTCATTGATGTGCTGGAATTGTTTGTCCTCAACATTTCTTCACACATTTGGTCTGAGCAAGTCCAGACGAGATCTCAACCTTCGGTTAAAGAACATCATGGCCGGGGTCTGGTTGGTAACTGCATGTGCCGCGTTTCAGTAGGCTAATAGGAAATTGTCCATCTTATGCTGTAGTGGAATTTCCTCGTCACACATGGCCTTTATCGCCTTCTTAAAGGTTTGTACGAACCTCTCAGCCAATCCATTGGTGGCTGGATGATACGGGGCGGATGTATAATGCCTTACCCCATTCCTTTTCATGAATTTTTGGAACTCGTCGGACACAAACTGTGGTCCATTATCAGAGCAGATCTGCTCTGGCAAACCGTTTCTGGCAAATATGGTCCGTAAGACTGCAATCATTTTCTCTGTAGTGGTTGAAGACATCTTTATCACCTCAGGCCACTTTGAATGAGCATCCACTGCTATTAAGAACATTGAGCCCATGAATGGACCAGCGAAATCAATATGCACCCGTTGCCATGGAGAGGAGGGCCACTCCCATGGGTGTAGAGGGGCATGTGGTGCATTTTGGACCTTCTGGCATCCTAAGCAGCTCTTAGTTAGGTCTTCGATTTGTTGATCGATTCCCAGCCACCACACATAAGCCCTAGCAAGGCTTTTCATTTTCACTCCCCCCAGATGACCTTCATGTAGCTCATTTAGCACTCTCTCCCTTAACTTGGGTGGAATCACCACTCTGGATCCACACATCACTGTCCCCTGGCATACTGACAGCTGTTCTCTTCTGGATGAGAATGCTGGCAACAGTGAGTCGCCATGTGTTGGCCATCCCCTCACCGTTAATTCATATACCCGTGACAGCGTCGGATCATTGCTGGTCTCCTTCTCTATATCCGCGCTTGTTACTGGCAATTGTTCAATTATCGACGAATAAAATATCTCGATAGGGTCCACTGCTGGTGCTTCCTCCACAGTAGGCAGTGGCAGGCGCGATAGCCCATCAGCGTTCCCATGCTGTTTCGTGCCTTTATATTCTATTTCATATTGATTCGCCCCTAGAAACAGGGACCATCTTTGTAACCGCTGTGCAGTCATTACTGGCACGCCCTTCTTAGGATTAAAGATGGAGACAAGTGGTTGGTGGTCAGTCAGCAAGGTGAACTTCTGCCCATGCAGATAGTGGTTGAATTTTTTTACTCCCCACACTAGGCTGAGGGCCTCCCTGTCAATCTGGGCGTAGTTGTGCTCGGCTGAGGTTAGTGACCGAGACGCAAAGGCTACTGGCCTCTCCAACCTGTCTGGGAATTTGTGCGACAGCACCGCTCCAATGCCGTAGGGTGATGCATCACATGCCAAACGAATTGGTAGTGCTGGGTTGAAATGGGCCAACACCTCTTTTGATGTGATCAATTCTTTACACTTCTGGAAAGCTCGTCTATGTTCGTCATCCCACTTCCATGGTACCCCTGTTTGCAGTAGGGTGTTCAGCGGGTGTAATACCGTAGACAAATTTGGTAAGAACTTGTGGTAATAGTTTACCAGCCCGAGGAACGACCTCAGTTGTGACACATTTTCCGGTGCTGGAGCCTTGACTACCGCCTCAATCTTGTCAGGGGACTTATGTAACACCTCTTCATCGATGACGTGGCCGCAATACGAGATCTGTTTCTGGAAAACCTCGCACTTGTGGCGATTAGCTCGTAGCCCATACTCCTTTAATCTGGTGAGCGAGGTGATCACCGTCATTTTCGCCCGTGACCAAGATGTCGTCCAAATAACAATGGGTCCCTGGAATCCCTTGCAGGACCTGATCCATCGCCCTTTGCCAGATAGCCGGAGCCGAGGCTACTCCAAACACCAGCCGGTTGTATTGATAGAGACCTTTATGAGTGTTGATCGTAAGGTAATGTTTCGAAGCTTCTTCTACCTCCATTTGCAAGTACGCCTGGGCTAGATTAATTTTGGTGAAGCGTTTACCACCAGATAGCGAGGCGAAAATATCCTCAATTCATGGAAGCGGATATTGCACCGTGTGAAGGACTGGGTTCACTGTCACCTTAAAATCCCCACGGATGCGGACCTTCTTTGGTTCCCCAGGCGTATTACTCAACGACCTCTTCATTACAGGAACGATGGGTGTAGCCCACTCGCTCCAGTCCACTTTGGACAGTACTCCTGAACGTTCCAACCCTTCCAGCTCTGCTTCAACAGCTGGTCTGATCGCATAAGGCACTGGTCTGGCCTTCAGAAACTTTGGGCTTGCATTTTCCTCTATTTTAATTGTTGTTGTTATTCCTTTTAGTGTTCCTAGTCCCTCCTGGAACACTTCTTTTGCGTCAGTTAGCATTTTTGACAGTTGTCCAGGTGTGACGTCGTCATCCTTTTTGGCCTCAACCTTCAGTGCCTGTATGGAATGCCAATCTAATTGTATCTTCCGGATCCATTCACGTCCTAGCAGTGGTGGTCCTCCATTTGGCAATACATATATATCCATTTTAGGTATTTCCTGGCCTTTATATGTCACTTTCACCCTTATTTTTCCTTTGGGGTAGACTTTTTGCCCCGTATACGTCTTCAAGACAATCTCTGTAGCCTTCAAGGGTATGTGTGAAAATAGCCGCTTGTAGTCTCTTTGATTTATGACTGTTAGCGCTGACCCTGTGTCCAATTCCATTTCCACTTGGACTCCGTCTATCTTGAGTGTAACCCAGATAGTCTGCTGATCCTCCATTTCGGTTACTTTATGTAGTTTCAGACAACCCAGCTCCTTGCTTCCGGAGTCTGTGTCACTTTTCTGTTCATCTGAACCACTGTCCATCACCTGGTGTACCTTTTTGTACTTCTCCTGTGGAGATTTCTTACTGTTGGTTTTCTTCCCAGACCTGCAGACTCTTGCTATGTGTCCTGCTTTCCCACACTGTCTGCACACTTGGTCCTTGAACCAACAATCTTTCTGGTCATGTGTTGTTCTGCCGCAGCGATAGCACTTCCCTGTTCCATAGGTCATTTCGTTGGTGCCATATTCTTGCGGTCTCCGTTGTATCTCTGCAGCGCCCCTTGCGGCTGCTTCGTGTGATACTGCCATACTGAAAGCTTTGTCCAGCGTAAGGTCCTTTTCTGATAGAAGCCGTTTCTGTGTTCCTTCACTTTGTAGCCCACACACAAACTTGTCCCTTAACGTGTCTGCTAGTCCCGCTCCAAACTGGCAGTATTTCGATAGCTTGCGCAGTTCCGTTAGGTACTTAGCATTGCTTTCGTCTTTGTGTTGGTTCCTTTTATGGAACTTAAATCGTTCTGCTATCAGCAGCGGTGTGGGGTTTAAGTGGTCCTGTAGGATTTCTACTATGCTTTCAAAATTCTTGTTTACCGGCTTCTCTGGGGTTATTAGATTTCGCAGTAACCCATAAGTTTTTGCACCCATGGAATTTAACAGAACCAGTGCTTTATTAGCATCTGGCACTTCATTCGCCCTGCAGTACACCTCAATACGTTCCACATATGTCGCCCAATCTTCGACTTCATTGTTGAACGTAGAGATACTGCCACTTTTCGGCATCCTTGGTTGTGCGTGAACTTGGTTGTGCGTGAATTATCACCAATGGTGCCTCCCGCGCTTCCCCTTCTTCTCCGCTGGCACAAAATGGCGTCTCCTGCGCTTTCCTTCCTTCCAGCGCTCGCCCTTCTTCTCCGCTGCGGCTTCTCAAAATGGCGTCTCCCGCGCTCTTCCTTCTCCGCGGCTCAATGGCGCCTCCCGTGCTCTCCTTGCTTCTCCGCGGCTCAATGGCGTGTCCCGCGCTCTCCCTGCTTCTCCGCGGCTCAATGGCATCTCCCCTTGCTTCGCCTCGTGGACCCTGATCAGCCCATGATCCCTGGCTGTGTCCTGCGCGTTCTTCTCTTGATATTTGTCGACGCCGCTCAGTCTAGAACCCGGCTGTTTCTTACCCTCTCTCTCCGGTTTGCAGTATTTCCTCGACGGCGCTCGGTGTTCAACCCCCGGCTGCGCCCTGCGCTCTTCACCCTCTTTCTTACCCCGTCAACGCTGCTCGGCTCTCTCTCTGCCGTCGGTCGGCTCCAGCCGCCGCTGCTCGGGAAGGGTCTGCTCTGGACCTGTCGTCGGTCTCTTACTGCTCGTTGTGGCTGGGGAACCAAGCCCGGCTCTCCACAGCCTCCCCAGCGAAGTTGGATCTCTGCCTGACTGCTGGGCGGTTGCTCGTGGTCGACGCCCGTGTTCCTGGCCATGACTTTTTTTTTATGTTGCTGGTAGATTCGAATCGACACTCGTCGCCACTGTTGGATCCGTGGTTCAGTGGATAAATAATCACACGGATGCTGTACATTAACAAATAACAGGTCTTTATTGGAGGAGGGTAATCTCTAGACTGGAGTACAGAGGCATGCGCACAGCTTATATACCGGTGTGGTCACTGCCGGTACTACAGTATACAGGAGCTGTAAAAAGTAGTTCTGACTTAAAGGCACATACACTACAATTACGATCTAGGAAGCCAGCCTGGATGCATTCTAAAAAGCATTCCTCACTTTGAATACATGAATGACCTTCATCCCAGACAATTAAAATCATCCAATATTATTTCTCTGTTCTTGTATATCTCTCTGACAGTTCCAAAAATTCTCCCCTTCTATCTCATCTCCACTATTTGGTGGCTTGTAATGCACACTTGAGAATTTTGCTTCCTACTCTATAACGCTATCTGTTTGGATTCAGTCTGAGCACAACCCCCAAGAACATCCATGGAGGTAATTTCCAAACTCGGTGCCTGCCAGAGAGGATTGCCCACTGATTGCAGAACCCACCCGATTTTTGGTCCATTGATTTCAATAGTATGAAAATTGGGCGTGTTCTACAATTAGGTGGGTGATTCACCTCGCCAGATTAGCAGCCAGGTGCCAAAGTTCAAAATGGATCATTACATGACTCATCGTCATTTGTGTTGAGAGGCACAAGGCATATTTTATTTGACATAACGATGAAAAAATAATGTTGGACTTTCTTCCTTCTCAAAACACATTGGGGGCTAAATTTGATAGCCCTCAACAATGGGCGAGCTTAAGAGCGGGCGATAGCTGGAGCGTTGAGCTCCGAAATGGCAGTACTGGCATCAAATCAGCATTGCACGCTGATTGACGTCACAATCTGCCTACTCTGCATATTCTGGTGCACGCCTCTTGCACCCACGCTAATTCCCTACATAAAATGGCGCCAGGCCCACAACAGAAGTGTGCGCACGTGCTGCGGACGCCATTTTGAAATCAAAACGGCACCCATAGCACCCAAACAACAGGTGCTACAGAGCTGAATTTTGCAGCCATTATTTTGTGAGAATAGTGCTCTTTAAATTATAATCTTTACTTTTAGTTTTTCTCCTATTAAGGAACATCAACACTGACAAATGGGATATTTTCCCACGTTTTGTAACCAGTATCAGCTTCAACCACTGCCAGGTCAGGTATAGGTTGAGTTATAAAATTATAGAAATTTACGGAACAGAGGGAGGCCATTCGGCCCATCATGGCTGTGCCGGCCAAAAAAGAGTTAGCCAGCCTAATCCCACTTTCCAGCTCTTAGTCTGTAGGTTACGGCATTTCAAGTGCTCATCCAAGTACTTTTTAAATGTGATGAGGGTTTTTGCCTCTACCACCCTTTCAGGCAGTGAGTTCCAGACCCCCACCACCCTCTGGGTGAATAAAGTTCTCCTCAACTCCCCTCTAATCCTTCTACCAATTACTTTAAATCTATGCCCCCTAGTTATTGACCTCTCTGGTAAGGGAAATAGCTCCTTCCTACTCACTCTATCTAGGCCCCTCATAATTTTATACACCTCAATTAAGTCTCCCCTCAGCCTCCTCTGTTCCAAAGAAAGAAACCCCAGCCTATCCAATCTTTCCTCATAGCTAAATTTCTCTTGTCCTGGCAATATCCTTGTAAATCTCCTCTGTATCTTCTCTAGTGCAATCACATCTTTCCTGTGATGTGATTACCAGAACTGTACGCAGTACTCTATAGCTGTGGCCTAATTAGTGTTTTATATAGTTCAAGCATAAACTCCCTGCTCTTATATCCTATGCCTCGGCTCATAAAGGAAAGTATCCCTTCTTAACCACCTTATCTACCTGTCCTGCTAACTTCAGGGATCTGTGGACATGCACCCCAAGGTCCCTCTGTTCCTCTACACTTCTCAGTATCAGTATTTGAGATATTGCACTTTAAGCTTCTGTAAAGCAGAATATGTGAGAAGTCAACACCCACTACCCTGGCTCAAAATTGCCTGACTTACTGTTAATGCCTAACTATGGATAATTTTTATCCTGTAGAACTACGTTTACTAAACTTAGAGTGCACAAACTCATTTCACTTAGAACTCTTGGGGTGTCCATTTTTCAGCAAGCAGAGTAATCATTGGGTGTCAGTACTTGGACACTGGAATAATTACTCACCCCTTTCCCACATCTATATATATAAAGCGGCTCTTCTGTCTGTCTGTCTGTCCGCCTGGTCTCGATGCGTTTGGAAGTTACAGAGCGTACCGACGCGCGCGTCGCCTCAAAAGAAAGCTTGCGATTCCGGACCGGTCATCGGCGTATTTACGTTTCGGCCGGACAAAAATCCTGCCCGTGGTATCCCAAAAACGTTCAGCGTTCCGCTCATTAGCATCTCATTAGCGACCGTGTGACGTCGAGGTCTTCCTACAGTTGAGTGTCGAGTGACTCGATGATTGACCAATCCTACGCTTCGGTGACCTGACCGGTCGACCAATCGGTGCATGTGTGGGCGGGCCTTATCCTTCTGAACCGAGGTGAGTGGCCGCCATCTTGATTTTCCACGATTTTTTCCCCCACACTTTGTGTGTTAGGGAACTAAGGTAAATATTTGAATTATGTGTTAGGGAATTAATTAACAATTTATTTCAGTTTTATATTGTGTTTAGCAACCCCCTCACCCTCGCGCAGGGGGGACTCGGTGCTGGTCTCCAGGCCCGCTGCAGGCAGGCCTGAAGCTCCAAAAATTTCTCTCTCTCTCTCTTCCCTCTCTCTCTCTCCTTCTCCGCTTCCCTCTCTCTCTCCTTCTCCTCTTCCCTCTCTGTCTCTCTCTACTTCCCCCTCTCAGGTTTGACGGTGTCGGGGCCCGAAGTGAGCCGCTCTAACGGCCGCCAGCCCGCGGGGTTTCCCTGCCTACTCCCAGCTCTAACGGCCGCCAGCCTGCGGGGTTTCCCTGCCTACTCCCCGCGGGCCGCCTCGCGCCGCTGGCACTGACCGCGCATGCGCCGCCCGCCCGCGAGAGCCCGCTCTGGCTTTTTTTTTTTAAACGGCAACCACGCATGCGCACGGCCGTTGCGCAGCCGCCTTGACGCCGGCACGCATGCGCACGGCCCCCGTGACGCCAGCACACAGCCTCGTGAGATCGCGGGGGGTGCGAGCCTAGGGAAATCGCGGGGGGGGGAGAGAGCCTCGGGAAATCGGGGGGGGGGGAGAGCCTCGGGAAATCGGGGGGGGGGGGAGAGCCTCGGGAAATCGGGGGGGGGGGAGAGCCTCGGGAAATCGGGGGGGGGGGAGAGCCTCGGGAAATCGGGGGGGGGGAGAGCCTCGGGAAATCGGGGGTGGGGGGAGAGCCTCGGGAAATCGGGGGGGGGGAGAGCCTCGGGAAATCGGGGGGGGGGGGAGAGCCTCGGGAAATCGGGGGGGGGGGGGAGAGCCTCGGGAAATCGGGGGGGGGGAGAGCCTCGGGAAATCGGGGGGGGGGGGAGAGCCTCGGGAAATCGGGGGGGGGGGGAGAGCCTCGGGAAATCGGGGGGGGGGAGAGCCTCGGGAAATCGGGGGGGGAGAGAGCCTCGGGAAATCGGGGGGGGGGAGAGCCTCGGGAAATCGGGGGGGGGGAGAGAGCCTCGGGAAATCGGGGGGGGGGGGGAGAGCCTCGGGAAATCGGGGGGGGGGAGAGCCTCGGGAAATCGGGGGGGGGAGAGCCTCGGGAAATCGGGGGGGGGGGAGAGCCTCGGGAAATCGGGGGGGGGGGAGAGCCTCGGGAAATCGGGGGGGGGGAGAGAGCCTCGGGAAATCGGGGGGGGAGAGAGCCTCGGGGGGGGAGCCTCGGGAAATCGGGGGGGGGGGAGAGCCTCGGGAAATCGGGGGGGGGAGAGCCTCGGGAAATCGGGGGGGGGGAGAGCCTCGGGAAATCGGGGGGGGGGGAGAGCCTCGGGAAATCGCGGGGGGGGGGGAGAGCCTCGGAAATCGGGGGGGGGGAGAGCCTCGGGAAATCGCGGGGGGGGGGGGAGAGCCTCGGGAAATCGCGGGGGGGGGGCGGAGAGCCTCGGGAAATCGCGGGGGGGGGGGGGAGAGCCTCGGGAAATCGGGGGGGGGGAGAGCCTCGGGAAATCGCGGGGGGGGGGCGGAGAGCCTCGGGAAATCGCGGGGGGGGGGGAGAGCCTCGGGAAATCGCGGGGGGGGGGGAGAGCCTCGGGAAATCGCGGGGGGGGGGGGGAGAGCCTCGGGAAATCGCGGGGGGGGGGGAGAGCCTCGGGAAATCGCGGGGGGGGGGGGAGAGCCTCGGGAAATCATGGGGGGGGGGGAGAGCCTCGAGCCTCGGGAAATCGCGGGGGGGAGCCGAGAGCCTCGGGAAATCGCGGGGGGGGGGGGGAGAGCCTCGGGAAATCGCGGGGGGGGGGAGAGCCTCGGGAAATCGCGGGGGGGGGGGGGAGAGCCTCGGGAAAGCATGGGGGGGGGAGAGCCTCGGGAAATCGAGGGGGGGGGAGAGCCTCGGGAAATCGAGGGGGGGGGAGAGCCTCGGGAAATCGGGGGGGGGGAGAGCCTCGGGAAATCGCGGGGGGGGGGGAGAGCCTTGGGAAATCGCGGGGGGGGGGGGGAGAGCCTCGGGAAATCGCGGGGGGGAGAGCCTCGGGAAATCGCGGGGGGGGGTGGGGGAGAGCCTCGGGAAATCGCGGGGGGGGGGGAGAGCCTCGGGAAATCGCGGGGGGGGGGAGAGCCTCAGGAAATCGAGGGGGGGGGAGAGCCTCGGGGAATCGGGGGGGGGGGAGAGCCTCGGGAAATCGCGGGGAGGGGGGGGGAGAGCCTCGGGAAATCGCGGGGGGGAGAGCCTCGGGAAATCGCGGGGGGGGGGGAGAGCCTCGGGAAATCGCGGGGGGGGGGGAGAGCCTCGGGAAATCGCGGGGGGGGGGAGCCTCGGGAAATCGCGGGGGGGGGAGAGCCTCGGGAAATCGCGGGGGGGGGGAGCCTCGGAAATCGCGGGGGGGGGGAGAGCCTCGGGAAATCGCGGGGGGGGAGAGCCTCGGGAAATTGCGGGGGGGGGAGAGCCTCGGGAAATCGCGGGGGGGAGAACCTCGGGAAATCGCGGGGGGGGAGAGCCTCGGGAAATCGCGGGGGGGGGGAGAGCCTCGGGAAATCGCGGGGGGGAGAGCCTCGGGAAATCGCGGGGGACGGAGGGGAGAGAGCCTCGGGAAATCGCGGGGGGGAGAGCC
The DNA here is from genome assembly GCF_052327205.1 of Somniosus microcephalus. Lineage (NCBI taxonomy): Eukaryota > Metazoa > Chordata > Chondrichthyes > Squaliformes > Somniosidae > Somniosus > Somniosus microcephalus. The sequence goes on along the minus strand of NC_140987.1, from coordinate 136,921,477 downwards.
TCGGGAAATCGCGGGGGGCGGGGGGGAGAGAGCCTCGGGAAATCGCTGGGGGCGGGGGCAGAGAGCCTCGGGAAATCGCGGGGAGAGAGAGAGAGAGAGGGTGGGGGAGGAGAGAGAGAGAGAGGGTGGGGGAGGAGAGAGAGAGAGGGTGGGGGAGAAGAGAGAGAGCGGGTGGGGGAGAAGAGAGAGAGAGGGTGGGGAGGAGAGAGAGAGAGGGTTGGGGGGGGAGAGAGAGGGTGGGGGAGGAGAGAGGGGGGTGGGGGAGGAGAGAGAGTGTGGGGGAGGAGAGAGAGGGAGGGTGGGGGAGGAGAGAGGGAGGGTGGGGGAGGGGAGGAGAGAGGGAGGGTGGGGAG